>NC_035108.1:198056008-198775175 GCF_002204515.2 Aedes aegypti
AAATAATCACTAATATAATGAATCGGTAGTTTCTATTTCGGGGTGAAATTGATCACTTGTCAATGCGATTATTGTTAGTTTTGAAGTAAACTCTACATACTTAATTTGAGCCTCCTGAATACGAATATGCCTGCCAAATTCTTAACAAGACAATATTCATGAAAATAATCGTCAATTAAATTTCAATAATATCACGAAAAACGCCTAAATGTAGGCAATTTCCAAAGGAATTTTCTAACATGCAGCCGAAATTCAATTATTTTAACAAAATTAGCAAATTGGTACGAATTTTGATGGTAAAATTGGGTTTGGGGATATATGTTAAGCATCCTCACAAACTTTCAGGCTGACACCATGTTCAAATCTTCGTCTAGAACTAGAAGTTTATGGTTGTCTATCAATATCACACAAAACATGATTCTGGAATTTTACATTATTTTCATAGAAATAAGCATTATTTGACGCAAAACCCTTCACTACACACATTTTGACAATATCTAAGACAAACAACGTTCATTTCCGATAGATTGCATCGATTTTTGTGCACTATTAGTAAGATTTAAAATCGCATGACGTGGTGATCAATTTCACCCTACTGATCAATTTCACCCGAATTTACGGTACTTAATTTAAAAATTTTCAATATATTTCATCATTTGCAGGTCATACAATTACCACGTCTCGATGGATTAAAAACGGTTGTTTTTTCCCAGAGAGTGTTGGCGTACAACGAGACGTTTGCTCCGGTTGGAGCATATACCCGTAATTTTTCGGTTATTGCTTGCCTGTGGCCGGAATATATCAGTGGCCGCAGTAGTAACGATATCCTAAGCTGCTTTCACCGCGTGTTCGTTTACTACGGGCATCTTAAAAAGCTAATTTTGTGGCTCGATAATTGTTCCGCACAAAATAAGCACTGGAATTTGTTCCAGCATGTCGTGCTGCTTTTGAACAACCTAGACATTGCGCTTGAAGAAGTCGAGTTGAAGTTTTTTGAACCAGGTTTTACGTTCATGTCAGCCGACAGTTTTCACGCAGCAGTTGAGGCGTCCATGCGACAAGAACGCATAATAACATTCGAAGACTTCAAGACTGCAGTAGCCAAGGCCACGAAGAATGCTAAAATAATGGATATGGAGACCAGTGACTTTTTTCAGACAGAATTAACTGTAAAACAGTACACGGGTAAAAATGTGGCACTCAAAACAAGCAGAAAAGGTCATGATTTTGGGAGGAAGGTGTATTTTCTTGTTATGAAAATACACCATGACCAAAAGTCATGAAATCATGAATCTTTTTACCGTAACGCCAGCTGTACGTTACGTTTCCAAAGTGTAAATTCAAATCATCAAATCATAAACTATGTATGCTGGAACCATGAATAAAATTCATGAAAACATGAACACTATTCATGGATTTAGATACCTGTCATTTATGATTCCAGTTTTGGCGATGAAAAGTGGAAATTTGAGTCATGAAATCATGAAGCAGGATCATGAAATCATGAACTAATTTCATGAAAACATACAAATGTCAATTATGATCCCAGTATATTTGTCATAGGTAAACAAATAACATGAAGATGTATTTTGTGCCAGTAGTTTCGGAATAAACTGTGAGAAGAGTCAACAAGTGCCACATCTTGGGCAGGAACGCGAACATCCGGTGGTTATGTTTGCACGCAAAATGTCAGTTCAAACATCAATGAATTGACACATCGTCCCTGGGTTGCAAAATGCTGCTGGATTGTATTGGCGATGGAAAAATCCTAAACGACTCTGCAGGCGTGTAGAGTGGTAAAGATCAACCGGCTGCCGAAGTTATGTGTGAGCTACTCTATTGTAAGATGTGGAGAATGCATCACATCCGAACATTGAAAATCGCCGACGAATTTGTCAAGAAAAACCTTCGTCAATCATTGCCCGGTATGGAATAATCCGCTGACAAGTACATGTTCGCACATCTAATAGCACCGGCAGTTTAATTGGGTTATCGGTATTGTCATCGATAAGATGGCAAAGCTCCGACGAGCATGGTATTCAAATTAACTTCTTCCGTAAACAAAACTTATTCATAATTTCACTTAAAAAAACACTACCGATCGCAAAATACGTGTTGGCTTAAATGAAAAAAGTGACAGTTGGATTTATGTAACGCCCTGAGCACACAAATTCTTGATTAATAGCCATGGTTTCATGACTTGTAGTCATGATATCATGAAACATAAAATTTTATGATTCCATGACTTTTTGTTCATGATTCCGGCAACGGATTTTTTTCCGTGTATACGTTAAACCAGAAGCATCCTCGACCGTATATTGAAAATATTCGAAAAATAGGGAAGATATGAAGTTGGATATTCAGATACTGTGGATGCAACTGAATTGGTATATTGCTTTCTGTTATCAAAAAATCAGCAAAAGTTGATTGCCAGTATTGATTTTGATTTCGAGCGAAGGCTCTCCTGGCAGAATAAGTATTGAGAATGTCTAAGTATAATATATTTGAATTCCACAAATGATGATCAATTTACTGCGTATGTATTTCCAACCACATTTAGATTTCCGAGCTATGAAAAGGGGATTACCGAGCTATGAAGAGGGGATTGCAACAGAAGGACCAATGGATCAAAACCAATACTGGAAATACCGTCACCAATCATAGTGTTGCCGATCACATCATTGAAGCAAAACAACAAGAAGGAAATCAGAATATTCGATGGGACTTGAAATTTGGCCTAAGATGAAATTTTAGAGATTCTTGTCATGATTCCACTAAAAATATGATATATTAGCTACGAAGGAAGATTCTATGAAAGTTTTAATTTAGGTTCGTTTCTGTTGTTATGGAAAAAATGTTATTTCAAATCATATTACTATTTGAAGAAGGGGAGAGATGTAGTAGGCTGAGATGAGGAATAATGTCACAGTAGGCTGAGAAAGTAAACGTACAATAAATGTCATTAATTCAACAGTACTAATCTGGAATTGACCCCGAGCGAAAAAACAAGCTTCTTGCAACGCTTCGTGAAGTAGTTCCTGAAATTAAAAGACCGTTTTTCGAAGAAATTCCAACGAAAATAATGTCGGATTGACCTTTTATTGATTTTTTATGTATTTTAACTTGATCTTACAAATTATAAAATAAAAAACCTGACTTAATCCACCGATGGTGAGACTGAACCCTTCTTACATTTCCATACAGGTATGAGATAATTATTATTCATCATTCATTTGGAACCTTGTAACAGTACAGTGGGGATTCGCTCGTTGGGGTTCCGCTACATGGAATGACTCGATGGTTGGATGTTCGCTGGTTGGAAAATATTCCAACTACCATGCCCACACAGTTACGGATCACCCACAGTGACGGATCACTTTGGCGTTCAACATCGGATAACTCACTCAAAACATAAACGTTGACGTAAAACATATTTTTCCCATGTTATACTATTTGTCTTCTACCATTTGTAATGTTAAGCACAACATTCAACCGCTAAATAACGGTGTTTTTGACAAATGTTTAGTTGGTACCACACAGCTATCATTATATGGTTGTTTTCTGTAAGAAGTGCCGTCAGCATTCATAAGCTCCCACAGGTGGTAAAATTCAAATGTTATAGGATGTTTTATGCTCGTTCGCTTCGATGTAGTATGAATTCATATTTGGAAAACATTTTACATGAATTTTTATTCAAAACACCGAATATTAGCTTTTCTAACTAGTGATCCATAATATGGACCAGGAAATGATTGTTTACCACGGTTATGGATCACTTCCAAAGAATTTAGATTACTGCTATATTATGCATTGGATTCGACATTTTCAGACAATAGCACTAAGGATAAAACTAATAAAACTTCAAAGTTTGTACATTTCATATTTTAGCAGACAAAAATGGATGGAAAACTTGGTGTGGAGCGGAAACAGTGCATGTCTCAATTACTACAATGCAGTATCACAATAAAAAGGGCATTTTACCCTTGTTTCCAGCTCTAACACTGCTATTTTTTGCAGTAATATATGTCACATTGTTAACTTTCGCCATACCATGCAATACAGATGTAATGAGTTGAAAATCTTTTGATTTTGCGCACTGATCCGTAATATGTCACAATTTGATCCATAATATGAAAATTGATCCATAATATGGTTTTCAGAAACCGGAACAATTTTTAATTTTTATGCAATACTATGTAAATATTACACTCAAAACAGTTTACTAACCGAAGTTCCAATTTAAAACGATTCGATTCGTGCTTTTAAATTACAATTTTACGTTTTCCATGTCGTTTTATTGAATTTTATATGTTGGACTCCACACTATTTGATCCATAACTGTGGGGTCATGGTAAAAGCACTCAAATGTCAACAGAAAATGTCAAACTGACTTTGACGTCTGAGTATCGTCGCTTTGAAGTCTCCATATATAGAACAAATGCGTATGTATATGTGCGTTTTGTGGCGATTTGCTGTCCAGATGCGTTCGTGTGGAGCATTTTCACCAGCTGTCAGTCTTTCCTACTAACGGGTCGGATTCGCTTGATGGAAGGCAGTCGTGTTCCAACCAGCGAATCCCCGGTGTATAACTAAACTTTAGGATGTTGTGACTATGTTCTATCTGCCCTAATAGTTTAATGGTTTGCGAAAAATTCCAGGAAGCTGCACGTCAAAAGGCGGATATCGAACTTTATTAGTTTTCATACGCTTATTATCATAGTTTAAGAGGGTCTATAAACCCATGTTGCCATCCTGTAAAATAATATCGAAAAATGAAAAATTGATGTCCTAAAATGATTTTGCCAGCGCTTTTTTTTTAAGATTTACGTGCAAATTTAAATTAAAAAAAAGGGGAATTTTAGAGATTTTTGAAAATAATGATTTTTATCTCTGTAATTTATAATTCGATTGCAATATGGTTGTGAATGATATCCGAGCTTTCAATCGATGAAAAAAGAGCTTATATTGGATTAAAAATAGCTGAGAAATTGATCAAAATGTAAAAAAATGAATATTTCAGAGAAATTTTTTTTCCAGTACCGTAAAACGGGGTAACTTTGATAGTTTTTTCGAAGAAAACTTGAATATTTATGCATGCTGTTTCAAAGAATTATAATTTATATTTTTAAAACAAGTACTGGCATCCTAGCTATCGATTGCAGTCGATAGATTGCCAAAAGATTTTTTCTGAATGGATATATAATTTTTCATATGATCGAAAGTAGGTTTTCTGTTCTGGGGTAACTTTGATAATGGAGTATGAATCGAACAAAATTGAATGAATAATGTGCATTTGTAGGGCATTGCATACCTCTAGGCGTTTAACGTTATATGGAAATTTCTGACTTAGATTACAAAAATGGTCCCAGTTTGTGAAAATGATTTTCGCTAAGAGATTTGAGACCGTATTCAAGCTCTATGATAACTAGGCTATCA
Source organism: Aedes aegypti (assembly GCF_002204515.2). Taxonomy (NCBI): domain Eukaryota; kingdom Metazoa; phylum Arthropoda; class Insecta; order Diptera; family Culicidae; genus Aedes; species Aedes aegypti. The sequence goes on from NC_035108.1 coordinate 198,061,445, forward strand.
AAAATAAGTGGCCAACTATTCAAAACTACATCAAATAGTGATCGTAGAACAGATTGTTTGTAAGCGTTTCGAAAATGCGAAAATTGTGTAAATTTTTAATATTCGTATAAAAAGCCTCAAATGTTCTCGATTCAAATGAAAACCGCTCTTACATGAAGTGTCATACCAATGTTCTTTAGTTTTGCATTCGTTTCGCTTAACTGATTAACAGAAATTATGATATTTCGTTTAGTATGTGGTGGGTTACGCACTATCAAAGTTACCCGCATTATCAAAGATACCCCGTTTTACGGTACTTTAGAAAATTCTTCCAATGATATCTCTTAAACTAGTAATCCGATTTCAATGAAAATTTGAAGGCTTATGATTGAATGTCAGAGCTTTCATTAGCCGATAAAAGAACTTAAATCGGTTCAAAAATGGCTGAGATATCGATCAAAATGCAGACAGTTGAAAATATTAGAATATGCTTTTTCTTGTACTTCACGATACTGTTTGAATCATAACTCTGTAACGAAATGTCCGATCGGTATGAAATTCAATAGCGTTCTATGGGAATGTTGTAGCTTTCTTTTAGAGCTAAAAGTGTTTAAATCGGTTGACAAACGGCTGAGATAATTGAGTGACATTTTTTGTAACACACACACACACACACATACACACACACATACACACGATAACAAATTCGAAATTTGTGCAGAGAAATACATAGTGGGACAAATATGCGTAGAAATTCAGTAGTGGGACAGTTATGCGTAGAAATCCAACAGTGGGACAAATTGACTTGGTATGCTTTTCATAGAATCTTCGAACAAAGTATATTTGTTTAAATTGTTTTCTAATAATAATGGTTAAAATAGACTATTTGACTACAAAATGTTAAAAACGACGAAAAGTAACATGGGACAATTATGCGTATAACGGCAGTATGGTTCTTAAGAAGATTCTTGAGGAATACATTTTGGTTTGGTGTCGATAGATATCTTTGTTGCAAAATGATAGCATATATATCACAACTGTTGTACAAAGTACAACAAGGCCACAGCCCGAAGGTTAAGATCTAGTACACAGTAAAAAAAAACTAATTTGAATATACAAATCCCCAATAATCAAAATCAAATATCTTTAGAATTGCATTTGCATTGATTTGCCATACACATTTTGTGTACATTGTCATATTCGGTGGTGATGGCTGATTGATTCATTAATTATTCACTCATTAAAATTGACAAAATAACTTCTGCTGATCACTATGTAGTCTGTTTTTATTTTTTTGTTTCTAGCATGCTGCCCATAGAGACATAACAGTCGCATTTTCGAACCAACACCTTTTTCCATCGCACAGGGTGTCGACTACCTGTAAAAACCTGGAAAGTCAGGGAATGCCAGGGAATTCAATTTTTGACCTGGAAAGTCAGGGAAAATCAGGGAATTTCACTTGAGGTCAGGGAAAAAAATACCAATATTACAACATCAAACGAGTAGGGGAAGAATAATTCATCGAGAAGTATTGAAGAAATATCTGGAAAAATATCTTAAGAATTTCAAAAGGAATTTCTGAGAAATTTGTGAGGAATTCTTAGAAGCAATTCTCCAAGAAAGTTCTTTGGCAATGTCTAGAATTTAAACTGGAAAAGAAATATCCTATTTTTGGCATGAATAGGAAGGTGGATGATCGTAATAGTGTTGGATCTTGTATACAAAAGTTATAATCATGAAGAAGTCAAAAATTGTCGTTTATGTCTGAAATTTGTGAAATAAGATCAGAGGTAGTTCGTTAGCTTGGAACATCTTTGTTCTTACTAATTTCCAAGTTGGAAAAGTAAATAGGATTTCAATTGCTCAGTTTTATCATAACAACTTGAATAAACGCTCGGGAATGTTATCTGACAGGTACATATATCTCAGTAAAGTTAAAGCTTTTGCTCAGTTCATTCATACGACCTGTAGCATAAACATCATACAAATCGTCGAATATGTATCTTCTTGTACAAATTGTACGTATTTCGGTTCAAATTAACCATCTCAGCGGTCTGGATTTTTTTGACGTTAACTACGTCTTACGGCAATATACTGGGTGTCAATTGAAAATCTAAAATTTTGCGACCGTCACGAAATTATGAAAGATTTTGAACGCTAATAACTCAGTCATTTATCGATAAATTTTAAAAATTTTCCCACCAGTCGGTCGGAAATGTATACAGCAATTTCCTCGAATGGAGAAAACTATTGAATATCGACAATAAACTATTGAAAATTTGGAAAATGTCGACCCCTTTCTTACGCAACCAATCACGTGCAAGCAGTTTTCCACGCTTCTTTTGCGTTCCGCTTCGCACTATAAAAGCAGACCGATTCCTGCTTCTTCGCTCATTCTTCATTTTGCCGTCAGACTGTGAACATGGTCGGCGAGCAAGTCTCGAGTGCCTTTCGCATTCTCAGCTCAGTTTTCAATGGAACGCGAATGGAACAACAACACGCCGCCACGACTGAAGCCGCTTGTTGAAGCGCCCATCGTCATCGCCACCGCAAACCTCATCGGGCGAGGAGGATTTCTACCAGTGCGCCGTCAAAATGTGTCTGTGTTACGCAAATTCAACAATTCAATCGGCCCTTTCCAGAGCCAACAAATGTGTTTTAAAGAGTTGATTGTGTAATATTCCTTAATTTGTTCGAGATGGCTGAAGAAAATCGACCAAAGCCGCCAAAATGTGTCCGTGTTACGCAAATTCAACAATTCAATCGGCCCTTTTCGGAGCCAACAAATGTGTTTTAAAGAGTTAATTGTGTAATATTCCCTAATGTGTTTACCACATACTTCTTAATTAATTTCTTAATTCATCTCATAGCAGCATACAATAATTGATTTATTACGAATAAATGACAATACGGCAATTTGAGGATGTTTCCGAGGACGCTGCTGCAGTGCCGTCGGGATGCAATAACAGCATAATGCTAATTTTGTACATCCCTTACCTAGACATCAGTTTCATATAGCCTATTTCCCAGATAAGAAAACGAAGAATTTGAAAGGAGGAGCATCACCTGCTATTCTAAGGGTATAAAGCATCCCTTCTTCGTTGAATTCGGTTTCATTCTGTTTTCGCTTTCGAGCTGGTAAGAGCTCCTCCAAACCTGCTCAGCTCCTCGCTACCAGAGGCCAGGGATGGGAAATGTACTGTAGTAAACATTTACCACCTCGACATTCACATTTTTCTACACGACCATCAAAATCCATAGCAAACCATGACCGTTCAAAACAAAAAAATGTCACGGCTCCTCAAAACTGTAATCTTCTTCTTCTCAACGTTTTTTCAAACCCGAGTGCGAAATGACTCGAGCACAGTGGTGACACGATTTTTCCGGTTTTCGGGGTTTTGAATTGTTGCTCGATAAAGGCAGCATGAAATTGAACTTCTTTATATGTATCGCAACGAAATGCTTGTGCTCTTGCTATTAGCGATAATAGATTTAAATTAGTTGAAAACACAAGCGAAATATTAGCGATTGAATGATTTAACATTTTTTTCAATCATTCACCTCGAGATGGCTGCCCGAAAACGATCATAGTGGAGAGACAAAAACAGTCAAGCAGTGTGTGAACTGTTGGCAGCGCAACGCCTGATGGTATTGATGCTGCTGCTGCTTTGTGTTTTGGTTGACTGGCAGAATCGATGAACTGTGGTGAATAGTGGTCACAGTTCCCAAGCCTGCCAGAGGCAAACTGTTGATCACCAAGCGGCGGCAAGTTTGTACGAGATGGCTGAAGAAAATCGACCAAAGCCGCTTGTTGAAGCGCACATCGTCATCAGCACCGAAAATCTCACCGGGCGAGGAGGATTGCAACCAGTGCGCCGTCAAAATGTGTCCGTGTTACGCAAATTCAACAATTCAATCGGCACTTTTCAGAGCCAACAAATGTGTTTTAAAGAGTTATTTGTGTAATATTCCCTAATGTGTTTATCACATACTTGCTATAATCTCTTAATTCATCTCATAGCAGCATACAACAATTGATTTATTACGAATAATTGACAATACGGCAATTTGAAGATGTTTCCGAGGACGCTGGGATGCAATATATTTTCTATTGTTGAGGAATGATTCACATATTACGTAACACAAAATTTGCCAGCTTTGGTTCCCCTTCTCTCCCCACGTAATGATAGATTTTAAATTTTGACGTTAACTACGTCTTACGGCAATATACTGGGTGTCAATTGGAAATCTATTATGTTGCGACACCCTGCGAAGGCTGCAACTATGTCAATCGACTTAAATTCAAATGCAGAAAATCACTTGGCGTAGTTAACGTCATGCGGTCGTGTCTTGTACACAACCCCCACTGATTTTTCTGGAAAACGACTGGTAGGTCAGGGAAAGTCAAGGAATTTTATTTTCAAAATTGAGTCGACACCCTGCGCAACATTCAAGTAGTACATACTTTGCTACGCATAAGAGAATTACCACACTTTGTTTGAAAATGTTGTCAAAAAATATGAATTAAATTTAGTTATATATTGAAAAATAGAGACATAAGTACTAGAGATGGTCGGTTTTCACGTTTTTCAAACCCGAACTACTTATTTTATTTCTTCAAACAACGACCCGACCCGAACCCGAGATAATGATTGAAAAACAAACCCAGACTCGATCAAAACCCAAAAAATTTTCGCTGTTCAAACCCGAAACCCGAAATTTTTCAATGATTGATGAAATATCGGCAACGCAGTCTTTTCTGTTAAAAACGAGTTTTATTATTTAACCCGACGTTTCGACGCTGGTATGACGTCTTCTTCAGGGGAAAAAGATACGTTCGTTTTGTGTCTAGGGTTATGGCTAACTTTAACTGTCAAGTGTAATAATTTTTGGTACATGACTCAATTGAAATGAACTTTAGGACATTTCAAGCTATTTTTCGAAACAATTTGCGCGCTATATCTGTAGAATTCTTAGTTGGACCTGAAGAAGACGCCATACCAGCGTCGAAACGTCGGGTTAAATAATAAAACTCGTTTTTAACAGAAAAGACTGCGTTGCCGACATTTCATCAATCATAAATTAATCGTTGATAAATTCACGTTGTTACTCTGTTCACAGCTCTCGCCAAACCCGACTTTTTTCAAGCCGAACCCGACCCGTTTCGATAACTCTGTAGCCTTTAAACCCGAACCAGAAAAATTTAAATTTTCAAACCCGACCTCTAGAACCGACCATCTCTAATAAGTACCCGTAAAACGGGGTATATTTGATAATGCGGGTAACTTTGATACATACTAAACGAAATAGCATAATTTCTGTCAATCGGTTATCGGTTAACGGTTAAAACGAATGCAAAACAAAATATATATTAGTATGACACTTCATGTCAGAGCTGTTTTCATTTGAATCGAGAACATTTGAGGCTTTATCTATATAAATAAAAATGGAATGGTGTTTGTATGTCACGAAATGGCTTGCGAACGGGTTAACGGATTTGAATGATTATATCTCCGTTTTGTTTGTCAAGGGTTCCGACGTGTTTGTGTGTATAAAAATCCCAGGATATTCACTGGGAAAGCCAGAAAAAAGATATTGGACGGAACTGTCGTTTTGTATGAAACGATCCATAGCGTATTCAACAGCCTACTTGATGGCAAGACGAAGTTTGCTGGGACCACTAGTATAATATTAAAAATTGATACGATTTTGGAATTTTCGAAACGCTTACGAACAATCTGGTCTACGATCACTATTTGATGTACCGTAAATTCGGGTGAAATGGATGAGTAGGGTGAAATTGATCACTGTGTCACACGATTTTATTTCTTCCTAATGGAGCACAAATATCAATGTAACCTGCAGTGATTGAACGTTGTTTGTCGTAAGTATGTCCAAATTGTGTGTTGTGAAGTTTTTTGCGTTCAAAAATGTTTATTTATATGAAAATAATGTAAAATTTCAAAATCTTGTACGTTGCAGTGTTGACAAACATCAATAAACTTCTAGTTCTAGACAAGGATTTGGACACGGTATAATCCTGAAAGTTTGTGAGGATACTAAAGATATACCCCAAACTAGATTTAATAACCAAAACTCGTACCAATTCGTTGATTTGGTTGAAATAATTGAATTTCTGTAATATATCAAGAAATTCCTTAGGAAATTGCATACATTTAGGCGTTTTCTGCGTTATTCTTGAAATTTAAACATGCATATTTCTATAAATATTGTATTGTTAAGAATTTGGCAAGCGTATTCGGATTCAGGGAGCTCAAATTTATTATGTAAAGTTGTTTTGAAAACTAACAATAATGGCATTGATAAGTGATGAATTTCACCCCGAAATGAGATCTCCCGATTTTTTTTTATTTTAGACATATTTTTAGCACTAAAATTACATTTGTTAGAAAATGTCGGTACTTGAGTCAATGAGGCTCACCTTCATACTTGTTTTCCTGCATTCAGTTGTTTGGCATTGTCAACATTATAGAAAACAGACAAGAAAAACCTTGAAAAGTGATCAATTTCACCCGAAATTACGGTGCCGTTTTGTCTAAAATTCCGAACAGACTCATATTCCGAAAACTTGGTTTTTGTATGGTGATTTGGTTGAAATGTTTCGCTGAAATATGTCACAAAATAACAAGGAAATGGCAGTCAATTGCAATTCAATTTTAACGTCTCAAAATTAATTCATACTGCTGAAGTAGTGATGATTCTTTAGTTTGAGATCAGTAGAACAAGCTCAGATAAGTTTATTTGCGAAATTATTCATTTGAATATGATTTATTCGTGCTGTTCGGAATTTGAATCAAGGTGTTCGGAATATGAGACAGAATGAACAAAGTGTTCGGCATTTGAATCAAAATGTTGTTCCATACTTTCACGTTAAAACAATACTAAAACTAATTAAATCAACATTATTATCGGTACACCCAACAGCTAACAGTTAGACTTTGCGAAGGAATTAAAATTTACACAAATATCATCCAATTTATGCCAATCAGATGCATTTGAAGTCACTGTTGGCCTTAAGTGTTCGGAATATGAGTCAAAACGGTAGTTTTGAATAGTTGGTCACTTATCATTGACATTTTTGTCTGGAACCATCAGTCAGAAATTTCCATAATGACGTTAAACGCCTAGAGGTATGCAATGCCTTATAAATGTAAAGTAATTCATTCAATTTTGTTCGATTTATACTCCACTATCAAAGTAACATCAAAACAGAAAACCGACTTTCGATTATATGAATAATTATATATCCTTTTAAAATAAAGATTTTGGCAATCTTTCAACTGCAATCGATAGCTAGGATGCCAGTACAGTCACCCCACATTTATGGATAGCACACAGATATGGATCAGATTTGGATTAAAACGGGAAGATCTCATCAAATAGAGTTGCAATTACGCAGAACACATTTTACCTACGTGAACCATAAATCTGTACAGCATCACAATCAATTGTAATATGCTTATTCATATTTTTTCCGTCCGTAGGAAATAAAATGTCAAGCGTATTCCTAGATGCGTTGATTCATAACTGTGGGGCATTGAAACTCATACCACAGTTATGAATCTAAGATAAGATGATTCCGAAACAAACGCCAAAACGTATGCTTTCACTAGCACACCATTCGTTTATCTCGCAGATAAATTGCTGTTATAGTATTTTGTTCCATAATATGAGTCGATTTGATCCATAATACGGATCCTCTTCTCCCACTGATCCACATCTGTGGGGTGGACATCGTTTGCAATTTCTATTGAAATCGACACTTTTTCGTAAATAGCCGGGTATTTTGAGGTGTATTCTCAGAAACAACTATATTCCGCAGTGCCAGGGAGGTAATTTTGTTCTGTACAGCTTCATCATGTTTTTTAATCGTAGTTTATTCTGAAAAATGGCCCTTAGTTGATCCATAACTGTGGGTGACTGTACTTGTTTGAAAAATATAAATTGTAATTCTTTGAAACAGCATGCATATATATTCGAGTTTTCTTCGAAAAACTGTCAAAGTTACCCCGTTTTACGGTACTGTTTTTTAGCACTGGTAAGTATTGTTTTATTGCTTTGATTGAATTAACAAAATTCAGTAAAATAGCATTATGGGTTATGGGCTGCGTTGCCAACCATTCAGATTTGTCTGGAATATTCCAAATTTTTGAGGCCCCGGTTTACAAAAATCTGGAAGATCCAGATAAAATTTGTAATGAATTTATAAGGTTTTGTAAATAATTTTTAAGGTTCTCCATATACGACATTGAAGATTCAGCCTTTTTCAGACAAATTTTCAAAATCTTCCAAATTTTTGAAAAATTGACTTGGTACCCTGGTTGTGGGGTAGAATCCATACACTAAGAAATCCAATGCATTATATACGACTAAAAACACTAACCATACTTACTTCTACGGCCAACAGTATGTCTCAATCATACCAGCTTCTCAATTGAAAAGCAAAAGGCCACCACCATGAGCAAGAAACGCAAATTTCAGTCAAACGAAATCATAACATCGAGCCCTCGCAAAACGTGCTTCCATCTGTATCGATTAAAGACCTTTCGAGAAAATAACATCGACAAATTTAAACATTGCATTCTAACGATACCGACTGCAATAATAGACTCACCATCCAGCTATGCCGAACTATCGCAGTTGGAGAAGCCTATATTGCATAATTTCTCAACAGAAGCTGGATGAGCAATATCTTTGAAAATGTGAGTTCATTAGGCCTGAAAAGAAAAATCAACTCAACCTATATCTTTCTTACTGGAGTCGAGAGAACAGCATATTCTAAACACTGAAGTGTTTCGCAAAATTTAAGCTATGTTTAAAATCAACAGCAATATGTTGATGGTGTTCCTCAATTCATGAATGAACTGATATTGCAGTTTATGGAGGAGAGCCTGCCACCGACCTGCTTATATGCAACCAGTCTTTAAACAGTAAGGAAGAACTCATGGAGGAAGAGCCCCTTATTCCTTCACCTCGGATACCATCATCGTCAGTCGGCATGCTTATGGCTTATGTTCATATCGTGACAAACTTAACCCAAATGAACTTCGGTGTCGTGTTGATATTGATTTTCGCTTCGATTTTCCACCATTCAATAGCCCGCGCAGTGCATTGCATTCCTTGTGGGCAGCATCGAATATTCCTTCTTGCAGCATAAGCGTTCGATGTAGTTACCGTGAACTGGGGGAAACCTGATCAGATTCCATATATGGTCAAATTAATTTCGACAAAACCAGTACTTCGCTAATTTCTGTCTATGTGTATAATTATATAGTGATTATATGTAAGGCCTGGCATTCCAGATTATTGGTATCCTTGAAAGGCATCATAATTTTCTTCCGAACTAGTTAAATTCGCCCCAGTGATATATTCGCCCCCGTATTACGGTACTCTATTCGCCAAAAGTGCAGCAGACCTAGCGGGATGGAACTACAACCTGACTACGGATACATTAGAGGAGCTCCCACAAAGACACTTGGAGGCTGCGAGAGCCCAGCGTGCACATTTCATGCGGTACGACGAGGTTCTCGTTACGAAAGAATCGGTAAACCACGCGGCTTATTTTGTGACTCTTTCATTGACATCGAGTGCAGGCCGAACTTAAGGCAGGCACTCAGACCCCTAGGCTGGATGTTATTTGGCTGCAAACGAAAGTGAAAATGATTAACCTACCGGGCTAAGTAATGGGAATAGACGCTACGAGTGCACACGATTATGGTTTATATGCGCTGCGCCGGTCGAATGGTTGATTGGGAATGATTTAACCATTAGCAACGCATACATTACGGGGGGAATTTTGAAGAGATTATGCAATGCCGGGGATCCAGTTCGTTGAGAAGGTAAGGTTAGCGTTCCTGGAACATATTTTAATGGTAGTGTTTTTTTTTTCTGAACACGCATGGAAAATTGATAGGTGTGTGAAAAAAATTGTAGATCAGTTAGTCAAGAACTTCTAAAGTTTATTCTATTATAATTATTTTTATTTAACTGAAATTTTGAAAGCCAGAAACCCTATTTGGAAAATTTAAAACATTCTCAAAAAGCCCCAAATCTCCATATCTTTTCCTTAAACATTACAAATCAAATTTAAAACTCAAGGCTAACTCAGCTACAAACCATAACAACCCAAACAGCACCTGCAACATCTTTCAAAATGCTGTCTCTCAAATATTGTTTTAGTTACGTTCATTTGAATGCATCCGCAACTTTCGTTGTGCCAGTTTAGTTGAATTTTCAAGTCAGAAAGCCTTGTCTTGGTTTCACTGAAATCGCAATGCACTACTTGCTTTACATCGAATATCATTACAGGTACAGTCAAACCTCCATGAGTCAATATTGAAGGGACCATCGACTCATGGAAATATCGAGTCATAGAACAGCTATTCTTTGGAAAGCTGTTTGAAGGGATCATCATAGTAACAATAATTTTATGTTTTTAGTATGGTTCCATGAGTCGATATCAAGTAATGGAACATCGACTCATGGAGGGATGACTGTATGTTCCGTTTTTATCACGTTCCGATTTTGTCACGCTCAGATTTGGTCACGTTCCGATTTCGTCAACAAATTATTCCGTTTCTATCAACACATTTTTTTTATTCTTAAAAATGCTAGGAATATAAACAAAAAGCTTATATGAAGCTATTTTAATGTTTTTCAATAGCCTCGTATTTTATTTTCGACATTATGTTGGTTAGAGTGGTTCAAAAAATCATTTTTACTCCACACCGTTAATTCGATTCTAGATCAAATTCTGAGTGTCCTCCAAGACTTAGACTGCACAAGCCCTTTAAAGTTTATATGGGAATTACTATGAGAAAAGCAACCAATATATTCAATCGGTCATAGTGTTTGCCCATGTGTTCAAGGGGATTAGAACTACATTGATACTGTGAGATACATTCATCAGCTACAACTTTGCCGAAGACCGTTTTCCAATCGAACGCCTCAGTAATTAGTTATTGATTTAGATTGTACCCTGTTTGGAATAAAGTCGTTTGGCATAAGGTCGTTTGGCATAAAGCCGTTTGGCATAAAGTCGTTTGGCATAATGGTCATTTGGCATAATGGACGTTTGGCATTGACTTAGAATGAATATCAGCATTTTCGAAGCTTTTACCAAGATCAACACCACCGAGCAGCAACACATTTTGGTAGGTTCTGAACAAGCTGGCATTAGAAAGCATAACTAAATAAAACTCGTGACACATCCCAGAAGATAGAGTATAATGAGCTTGTTGCGATATACATATTTGAAAACAGTAAATTGGCAAAGAAAGTTCGCAGTTATTAATACAGGAAACACTCAAAGAATATTTCGCCTGCAGATCAAGCTCTGTCCCAGTATATACGAGAGCAGATTATTTTTCGTTTAAAATGGTTAAGGCCCTAACGCAGAAAAAAAAATCTTCTCACAGCGTAACTCAAAGGAACAACACATTTTTAAAAGAAAATATTTGTGGCAAAACTTTTGAACGGTTTAATATAAATTTTAATTTTGGAAGTATACATCGAAAACACCGTCTTTTATCGAAAAAAGGGAACGCACTGAACGCTCATCATTAGCACTCAAACCCGAATGCCACTCGAACGAAATCAGAATGTAAACAATCATTCGGTATTGCATTCGGCTGGTTGGATGGCCTCATCCGCCCTATCTACAAGAAAGGGCACAGACTGGAGTGCGCCAATTACAGAGGAATTACCCTGCTGAATTTGGCGTACAAAATCCTGTCGCGCATCCTGTTCAACAGACTGAGACCGCTCGAGGAGTTCTTCGTCGGCGAATACCAAGCTAGTTTTCGTGAGGGCCGTAGCTTGCGAATGATCCTGGACAAATTCCGGGAGTATAACTTGCAGACTCACCATCTGTTTATTGATTTCAAGGCAGCGTACGACTCAGTGAAAAGAAATGAGCTTTGGCAGATAATGTCTGAAAATGGTTTTCCGGCGAAACTAATTAGGCTGATACGAGCTACGCTGGATGGTTCGAAAACAAGTGTTCGGATCGCAGACGAGGTGTCAACCTCGTTCGTGACGTTAGACGTATTGAAGCAGGGAGACGCACTTTCGAATTTACTGTTCAACATTGCACTTGAGGGTGCTATTAGGAGATCTGGCGTGCAAAGAAATGGCACTATTATCACAAGGTCGCACATGCTCCTTGGCTTTGCGGACGATATAGACCTGATTGGAATCGATCGCAGGTCAGTGGAAGAGGCCTTCGTGCCTCTGAAGAGGGAGACAGCGAGGATAGGCCTGACCATCAATTCTACCAAGACGAAGTACATGATTGCAGGTAGAGATAGAGTCAGGCATGGTGGTGTAAGTGCTGAGGTAGTGTTTGATGGGGATGTGTTTGAAGTTGTTGAAGAATTTGTTTACCTTGGAACACTTGTGACATGTGATAACGACGTTTCCCGCGAAGTGAAAAGACGTGTTGCGGCTGCGAATAGGGCCTTTTACGGACTACGTAACCAGCTTAGGTCCCGCAGCTTGCAAACCGAAACAAAATTCGCCCTGTATAAAACATTGATTCTTCCGGTGGCTCTCTACGGGCACGAAGCGTGGACGTTGAAAGAGTCAGACCAGAAAGCTCTCGGTGTTTTCGAGCGTAAAGTGCTGCGGACAATACTCGGTGGGAAACTCGAAAATGGTGTGTGGCGCAGACGCATGAATCACGAGTTGTATCAAGTGTATAAAGATGCGAATATTATCAATCGTGTAAAATACGGCAGACTTCAGTGGGCTGGTCACTTAGTGCGAATGTCGGAAGAAAGAATTGCGAAAATAATATTCAGCAGGGAACCAGGTAGAGGTCGGCGGCTTCGGGGAAGACCACGAATACGCTGGCTGTACGCAGTGGAAGAGGACCTGGCGACCCTAAACGTTCGGGGCAACTGGAGAAGTTTCGCCCAAGACCGACGAAGATGGAACTCTACAATACGCCCGGCAATGGCGTGATGCTACGCTGTAGCCATCAAGGTATCAAGGTAGGTAGTGCTCGCCAAAGAAGCAGAGCGGGCATTTGAAATTGAAACGTTGGGCACGGTTAAAGAAACAACTTTTTCGTTCGCGACTGTGCGTGAAAGGAAGTGAAGGAAACTCAATAACTGAGTAAGTGTTTCTTATGCTTGCTGGCCAGTACAATAAATATTTTTGAGGTTTATTGTACTGTACGGATTTTGATTCATACTTTCAATTTGAATCTTAATCCGTACAAAGGAAGAGTTTAACATGTTTCATAATGGTCTAGCCAAAACACATGACAATATGAAGCCCAAATATAGCGCTGATGATTTGGAAAAAGCCGTTGCAGCAGCGCGCAATGGTCAATCATTCCGGAAAGCTGCGGAGCGGATGCTTTTGGTATAGCGAAGACCACCGTCAGAGATGCTGTTATTAATCGATAAGCGCAAAAAAAAAGAGCTCCCTCAATTTTCACAACGGATGAGGAAACCGGAATTGTGAGCTGGATCCTTGCTAAGGCCGCAGAAAGATTGCCGGTGGATGAAAAGCAGTCGATTCTGGTGACATCTGTTCATTTCAGCATTACTGTGCCGTGCACCCCCGCTAATTTAAACGGTACCTCATGCAAACCATCGGGGTTCATTTTTAATTTGAACATCTAGTCACCCTATAAACGTGTTTCTTTCTCTGTTTTGTTTTGATTCTGCGTTCCGTTTCACAGTGATCCATTTCACCTTACCCCGTTCCATGAGCTAAATGACGTTTGAACCATTTTTAATCTGAACGATGTGCAAATTAGCGGGGTACAATTTAAAAAGTGTTCAGATTAAATGTGGTCAAACCAACGGGGGTACCCGGTATAGATAATTTTATACTGTAACCTGTGGTTACAATTAAGTCATTTTGTGTAGTTTTTCTGTTCCGTGTATTTTACATGTAACGTTTTTCCGTGTGTAATTAACCCAATTTTTAGTGTTTTTACCATGGTGTGTTTAACGTCACATTATGCTGATTGTTTTCATGTTTGTTAATAGTATTAGGTGGCAACGAACACTCCACTGTGGTTTGGAATTGGTTTTAATTTGCTCATTTTTGTAAAATATTCTATTTGAAATGTGTGTTTAGTGTAGTTGAAATGTAGGATAAAAATCGTATCGTAAAATAAAATAGTTTTTTTACATACAAAGGTATCGACCGTGATAATTATATTATTGAAATTGTTTATCGGCATATCGGTCTATTTGCTCGAAGTAAAAGGGAGCATGGAGAAGAAAGCAATGAATACTAGATGGATAGGTACCGTAAGGGAACGGCGAGAGAAATTGGATTAGATGTTGAAGAGGGGATACCATATAAAACAGTATTACTTGAGACGTCCTTCCTTGTGGCTAACGTCTCTTATGGGAACGGCTTGGTGTGTTTTTCGAATGACACTACCAAGACAGCCACAGCCACTTCCTCTGAAAAATCCTCAAGAGTTCTGCCGGAAATTCCTCCAGTTTTACTCCGAGCATACCCCCAAGAATTTCTTCGGAATTCCTTCAAGATTTACTTCGGAGTCTCTCCAGGACTTCCTTCGGAGTCTCTCCAGGACTTCCTTCGGAGTTTCTCCAGGGATAATATTTAAGTGTTCCAGCAATTCCTTCGGTGTTCCTTTAAACGTTCCTCCAGGAATTCCTTAAGAGTTCCTCTGGGAATTTCTCCAAGAATATTTTCAGAGTTCCTGCAGCAATTCCTATGGAGTTCCTGCTGGAATTTTCCAGACTTCCTCTGTAAAATCCGCAAGACTTCTGTCGGGAATTCCTCCAGAGCTACTCCGAGCATACCCCCAAGAATGTCTTCGGAATTCCTTCAAGATTAACTTCGGAGTTTCTCCAGGATTTTTTTCGGAGTTTCTCCAGGAATAATTTTTGAGTTTTTCCAGGAATTTCTTCGGTGTTCCTTTAAAAGCTGCTCCAGGAATTCCTTAAGAGTTCCTCTGGGAATTTCTCCAAGAATATTTTCAGAGTTTCTGCAGCAATTCCTACGGAGTAGGAATGTATAGAAGTCCAAACAAATCAGATGTAATTTAGAATATATATGCGATGTAATGTACCAAAAACAACCAACATGATATTTTTTTTAATATTACAATTCCTTCCTCTCCCTTTCGTTGCTTACCTTATTGCTACTACAACCATTGCAAAATCTAACAGTTCCCCATCTTAAGGGCCCCGGGGTTACAGTTCAGAGCTTTCTCACCAATCACTCTGATTTTTTTTATCTGAGCTTAAACAGATGGTGCAAAAATGAATTGGAAAGGTCACTGAGGCTCAATGCTTGATATCTGAGATGAGTGCATCTGAAATCACGAAGTAGCAAGCGGATTTTGTATGAGACGAGGACTCCGAACTTGTTCTGCTTAGTGAAGTGTTGTATTCTGAATGAAAATCACGCAAAACATTTCAAAAGGACCTTTCTAACAATGAGAGGATTTCTAGAAAACTCTTTTGATGTTAACTAAGTTACCTTTACATTTTTCGTCGAACATTACGCAAATATTATGTAGCAGTCCACACCATAACCTTTCGGTCTGTAGATATTAAGGTTGAAATTTTTATAATGACACCATAATTAAAGAAAGTGGACGAGACTTTTGCGAGAAATCATGGTTTCAAACTATACGAAAAATGATGCACCCTAATGGAAAATGAGAGAAATTCCCTAATGAAATATGTTAACAGTGTCCTACGATGATGTCGCATATCAAATGGAACTAGAGGCGCATGAATTCAGAGGAATTTAAAGCCTCTCTAAACAAAAATAAAGCCAATGGCCTACGATTATAAAAGAGGTGTTAAAATACTATTGTGTAAAAAAAGGATCAAATTCAAAATTTCTTGATTTTTTTTTTTAATTTTCGGCAAACACCAATGGAAAATAAGTGAGCCACCCTTATAAAATATCACGAATCTAATGAAGGAAATGCCCTACGATGATGAAAGAGGTGATAAAATACTATTGTTTTTAATATCCCATTAAAATTATGATTTTTCGACAGAAAGGCCCACCCTAATGGAAAATAAGTGAACCACCCTAATAAAATACCACATATTAAATGTAGAAAATGGCTTACGATAATGTGAAAGATGTTCCAATACTATTGTTTTCAATATTCAATTCAAATTCTATTTTTTATATTTTTTATTTTTTAACAAATAGGACCACCCTAATGGAAAGTAAATGAACCATCCTAATGAAATATCACATATAATATGCTTTCAGTGGCCAACAATGATATCGGATATGTTTCAATACTATTGCTTTGAATTTCTCAGCAATTGAATTGAAATCGTTCATTTCAAATTCAATTCACTCCCCCAACGCAAAAATTTACTAAGTCCCAAAAGGTCGATTTTTTCAAAAAAAAAAAAAATCCAAATAACACCAGATCTCGACGTTTCATGCATTTCTAAGACGTCTGGCATTAAAAAAAAAATCGATTTCGAAAATTTCATGATTTTTCAAGGGTCGAAAAAGCCAAACTTTGACCGCTTTGGGGGTCCACTTAATGAAGTCCGATTGAGCTCAAATTTTGCATGGGGACTTTTTTCGAGGAGACAAAACTTATGAGCACTAGGGTGTCGGTGCCATTAGTGGACTACCTAAGCTATAAAAAATCATAACAAAAAAACGAAAAGCCTTAGCAGAGATCTTTTGGCGTCAACAGAAAGATTTCAACCTCTACTATATGGGAAAAATATAAAAAGAGTGATAAAACTAATTTTTTAACATAAAATCGCTTGAGCCACTATTGGTACACGTGTTCCAGTAGTTGCGCTAGTGCTCCAGTAGTAGACGTTTGGGAATTATACAAGGAATTTTAAACAAAAAGGCAAATTTTTACACAGGTTTAACATTTTTCCCTTCGAACAGCAACTAATATCTTTCGAATGAAGCATTAAGAACATCTCTGGGACTTTTCTTCATTTTTATACATCCATTTTAAAAACTGCTTCCATTCGTTGATCCACTACTGGAACACGACGGCAACTATTGGTGCAAGGGAGCAAATTTTTTGCGTTAACTTAATTATTTATATGACTTTTTGATGAAATAAAAAGCTGAAATTTGGCAAATCGACTAAACTAGAGGCGATCTATCCACCAAAAATAGCACATGTCGTTTTTATCAAAAAATGTACGTTTTATTCCATAGTCCAATCTACTGGTACATTACAACCATTGGTACCGGCACCCTACCATTTTTTGAAATTCGATGGCAACATTTTTCCCATACATTCCATTGGCACCCTAATGATCAATCAAATGTCTTCCATTGTTACAGGTATTATTCGCGATTCATCCAGAGAGTTGTTATTTTTTCAACGTGTCTAATTCATAAACATAATCAGAGTTGATTGAATCATTGATTTGAATGTTATAGTCATAATGACAAGGAATTTAAACATATTGATTTTCTTCCATTTTGAAGGAGCGAGCGTTTGTTTTTGAATCTATATAATAAAGCTGTTTTAAAACGGAACCAAATTCTAACAATAAAACCACAAACTTACAATATCATCTTCTAGTCAGAATAATAAAATGGCTCGATGAATGCCCCATTGCACTTAGTTACAAGTATAAGCAACTCTCAAGAATGGAGAAGCAAGCATCACTAAGAACAACGACTACTGCCCAGAGTGTATGCATAATTCGAACGATCTCAACGCTAATTCATACGCGCATACAGAAGGACGGATGACCGGAAAATTATTCATAAATATTCATAATACGTGTTTGGGGAAATAATAACAGAATCGCTGTTCATAAAATTATATAAACATTTCGATATCGAGTTGATTTGACAGAAATTATTGATTCCAATAACAATAACTGCTATTTATGACACAATAAATTTCGGACTTTACTCCTTAGAAGTGTGTGAGGGAATGCGTGTAAGATGGACCAATTCTCTCTCTCTTGCCGTGCACGCGAATATGCTAAGAAGGTTTACAACAGCAGCAGTGAATGGACGAACGAACACAATGAGTAGAGTGCTTGGACATCTTCTGATTCTGTCCCTACATCGTCGTAATTTTGCGAGGTGACGAAAGCTGTTATGGGTAACACTTGGGTCAAGTACACGGCACTGAAGACGGCCTTGCAGTTGATATCGAAGTACGCGTATCTGTCAAAGAATACAAATCAATTGGTATTGTACTAAATTCGGTTTTCATTTATTTATAAGTATTTCGCTAAACAGCTCGAAGATATACTTTTGAAATCTTATTGATTTTCAAAGCAGATATCTCCGCGGTTTCTATCAACATACACCAAGTTTATCAAAATAAATCTCTTATTTTGATGCCCTTATGAATTCTTCTACCTCTTGGCATTAACGTCCTCACTGGAACAGAGCCTGCTTCTCAGTTGAGTGTTCTTATGAGCACTTCCACAGATATTAACTGAAAGCTTTCTTTGCCAAAGTTGCCATTTTCGCATTCGTATATCGTGTGGCAGGTACGAAGATACTCTATTCCCAGCGAAGTCAAGGAAATTTAAATTACGAAAAGATCTTGGACCGACCGGGAATTGAATCCAGACACATTCAGCATGGCTTTGCTTTGTAGCAGCGGACTCTAACCACTCGGCTGAGGAAGGCCCCATTGAATTGAATATCTCAAAAACAGCCAAAAAAGGAAATGGTTATTTTAATAAGTCATTGAAGATAATTTAAACAATGTAAGTAGGTAAGCCCTTACTATATGTAGTATGACTCTTATTGTCTGGAAGCCAAAAATTTCTCTCTGCATGGTGTACCAAAAAAATAACACTTAAAAACATTCATATCGCACATTACTTCTGAGTACTACTTCCATATTTCGGTATTAATCAAATTTCCTTAAAAAGCATACGAAAGCTTTCCAACTTACCAATTTGGCACCCGAACCGCTCATTGAATCAATGCTACAAAACCAGATGATTGGAGATCGATTTCAACAATTTCAGACAGCTGAACTGGGAGTATGATAGTGCACCACGACGCGTCGACAAAATAAATCCATAAAGCGGAACGGTTATTATCATTATTTTTCTCCGGTGCGCAGCATGATTTCAGCACTCACCGTCGCAACAGCGCACCCCTACTAGCAACTCATCCCGAGCAGGAAAACGTTGAAAATAAAAAAAACATATCATGATAATAAAAATGAATACCACCACACTATAGAATGCTCTTCAGAGGGTGGTAATAAGAGGCAAAATACTAAAAATTAATACTATATATTTCTATAAATAATGCATGATTTGATGCAAAATATCAAAAAGAAGAGTTATTCATGTTATGGTAGCTAAATACGGTCTTCATATATAAAGACTAGTATACTTATCCAAATTCAGCAAATCAGAAAATTATAGCTCAATTTGATATGTCTTTGTTATAGACAAGCTAGTTTCTCCTGCTCGGGATGGCATGACTGCGTCTCGGTCCAGGTCTTGGCTAATTAATGATGCAGTCATGAAAGTAATAAGGATTAATTAAATTTTATCTGATGACACGGAGATCCAGTGCGATCGGTCGCGAACAGTCAGTGGAGGAAGGAACACCGCGGAGAGGAATGACTTCGATATATTTGAGACCAATGGAGCATAATTGGAACTGCGAAGAAGCAGCCGAAATCAAGGCGAGCGGAATCGAAGCCCAAGAATCGTGATGCTCACGATTTGGCTCTAAATTGTAATTAGAGAATAGGCCTAATTAAATGGGAGATTTATTTCGATGAATGAGAGTTACTGTTTGGCGGGAGATATTGGCGGGATGGTTTGTCGCGCAAAAAATGGGAATGCGTTGTGTTGAAAATGTCGTTCGTAGTACACTGAAACCTCCGTATAATGAGGTCTAGAACCCAAAGAACAAAGCTCAAATTCCATTTACGCCATAATCCCTTTTTTAACTTTGTTTACGTACAATATCACGGTACGTAAACAAAGTTAAAAAAGGGATTATGGCGTAAATGGAATTTGAGCTTTGTTCTTTGGGTTCTAGACCTCATTATTAATTTTAAATTAAATTTTGTAGGTTGTAGGGGTTCCTGGGGTAATATGCACCACTTAAGGAAAATGTGCCGAAATGAACACTAAACAACATGCATGTAGTGTTTTAATACACGAATCTAGTTGGTTTGGGTTCACCCTACATGGTGTTGAGCGAATTTTCATCATAATTAATTTAGATTGTTGGGAAATTTAACTTTTTTCAAACACTACTTTTGCGTGAATTAGAATTTATGCGGGCATGATGCACCGCTTTTTGGGGCAGAACGCACCACAACATTGAGGCAAGACGCACCTAAACAAAGGGGCATGATGCACCACAACAATTAGGCAAGATGCACCATCGTGTTTTAAACGTAATTTTATTTATCGTAAAAACACGATTTTTTGATAGTTTTCGTGTAAAAGATGATATAATTGTGCATAAATACATTAGTAAAGACTTCAAAGAACCTAACTTTCGTGATTGTAGTTTATTTTGGGCTGGATCGTTCTGCCCCAACCGATGGAGTGCATGTTGCCCCAACCGGGCGCTTAACAGAAAATGTTATGTAAAATAGAAATCGTTGTGTTATTTCGCCAAATCATGTAATCAACAACTTATCCAGTCTCTAATCATCTGTTTTATGGTGAAAGGTTGTGAAAATTATCAATTCATCGCTTTCAAAACAACAAGTGAAATGATCTGGAAAGTTACATCAGAATCGTGCTTTTCGAATTTATTGCTCTATCTCCTTGTTAAGTTTTCCAAAATGTATCAAATTCTCAGGGTGTCAACAATTTGCAACGTTTCATCGATCCGCATAGTGTTTTTTTTCTCAAAACTCGTTTATTTCAGAGAAACTGACAGGGTGCGTTTTGCCTCGACAGTGCATATTACCCCAGGAGCCCCTAATGAATTCATTCATTTATTTCCTTAATATCTGAACAGATAGCACAGAATCAACAATTTCACGCCACAATGCATGGTTCGTGTCTGCATTTCTTCAATCTCAGTTTTGAATCAAGATCGCCCAATCACTTTGCACTTGATCCGCCAACCTAGCTCACTGCGCTCCTCGCCTTCTTGTACCAACCGGATCCGAAGCGAACACCATCTTTGCAGGGTTGCTGTCCGGCATTCTTGCAACATGCCCTGCCCATCGTATCCTTCCAGCTTTGGCCACCGTATCGATACGTCGTAGAGTACAGCGAGCTTGTGGTTCATCCTTCGCCGCCGTACACCGGTATCCTGCACAATGTCCTAAGCACCCGACGTTCGAAGACTCCATGTGCTTGCAGGTCCTCCTCGAGTTGCCTATGCAAGTTTTCCTTCAATACTGGATCGCGAGACATTCATCTTTCCAAACGTTGGAAAGCCATTGGAAAGCTGTCGGGAAGCTCAAGCTGTTTGTACTTCCACAATATCCCAGTAGCAAAGCGTTTCCCATTTCGGCGAGTAGTTTGTTCCAGAATTTGTTTGGCTCGTTGAACTTCATTTGACTCCAGCGGCTTGACCGATTGGAGTCCGGAGTCTTCCACCTCAGAGTACTCACGGATCAGGCTATCTAACTTTTCTCCGGCATCACATTCGCAACTGTGGTAAATGAAGTGATTTGACTCGTAATGCTCCGTTAGGCTCCCGTATACGCACCAACCAACACGTGTTTTTACTGCTATAGGTCCCCTTTTTCCTTCCTTGATCTTTTGTAGTACTGCTAGTGACAAATTGCCTATCAGCAATCGAGGTACCGCCATTTCATAACTGCGGATTGGCAAACCGACGAGATGATGATATTGTTCTAGGAGTTCTTCAAAACGAATTGTTTGAGAAGGCAGGTTCAGGTGTTCCACGGTCCTAGCATTTTCCAAACGGGACCGCTTATTTCTACCTAGCTCCGATATTCCAGAGGCGGCTATTTGAGAACTTTCCTCAGAACGGGACATATTGGCAGTCCATTTCAAACAAAGGGGAATCATTGGACCTTGAAGGTTCAGTTGTTTCGCCAGACTTTGCTCTACCAACGTTGCTGAAGAACCTTCGTCTAGAAAAGCGAAGGTGTCAATCTATTTCGTTGGTCCGGATATAGTCACTGGAATAATACGGATTGTCCGCAGTGATGGAACGTGTGACTTTCCGTCGTTCTCATAGTTGAAGGATTGCTAGTGTTGCTTTTCGTGTGCAGTAGCGGATGGTGTAAGAACCCGTCAATCTCGCAACGAGCTGAACTTCTACATGCTCTCCGTCCATATTGTCCCAGGCAGCATCGACAAAGCTTCAATGATGAGACGGTCTTCCAACGGCTGTCTGTGTTACTTTTCTTGAACCACTCGCAATCTTTGATATAGTGACCGCCTTTCAGACCTTTCAGACAGGGTTTCGAAACACCACTCTTATACTGGCTCGGTTGCCCAGGATCGATCGCTCTACATGCGATTGCATAATATATCTCTATGGATTTCGGCTTCTCATGTTTCTGGCCTTGATGACCTGGAGGTGGTGTATCACGAACGGTTTTAAATAGCTTGCTAATTATCACTATTGGACGTCCGTAGAGTATTTGTACCGTTCGCATCACTTCAG
Organism: Aedes aegypti; assembly: GCF_002204515.2. NCBI lineage: Eukaryota > Metazoa > Arthropoda > Insecta > Diptera > Culicidae > Aedes > Aedes aegypti. Next base: position 198,084,011 of record NC_035108.1, read on the forward strand.
GCACCGAGTCGGGATCCAGCAGGTTGTATCTCACCGACTTGAGCACATTGCCTTTCAAGCATCGTTGCAACCGTGCCAGGTTCTCCGCTCGGCTGTATCCACATGGTGTAGTGCTGTTGCGAAGACTGCTGATAAATAACGGTCTTCATCAGGGTCGCCATAGAAGTCTGGGAAATCTTGAGGCATCACCTGCCTTGCTGCCAGCTGTTCTGGTGACAGTCGATGCACTTCCAGAAACAAATAGTCCGATATTTGACGTAATTGGCTGGTGGCGGTCTTTGTGGGGTGCTGACAAGGCCGATCTCAGTTAAGCGCGTGACTGCTCGTGCCCACCACGACCTTCGTGTTGGAATAAGCCTATTGAATCGATAACTCGAGTATCGGATACCGGAACTATACTCTCGGCTTCCCTAGCCTGATTCCTATTCATCTGCTGTATAGGGGATTCCGTTGGTGCTGGCCTGAGATTAGTTTAAGCAATTGCTCCCCTCGACACATCTCTAAGCGGCCAGATTGATTGATGTTCAAGAGTTCGGGGTTCTACACTGCGCTGCCTTAGGGTCAGCTGACATTCTCGAAGCTGGTCTTGAAGATCTTGCAGAGCCTGGCGATCGAGCTTCGATGTTTCCTGACATTTTTTTGAGCTGCGATTTTAATAACTGGTAGTCTTCAGATATTCCTTTCGGCATCTTCTTGTTGTCTCCCTTCTGGCTACGTTTAATGACAACTCTGCGCTTCGAAAGATTTTTGCTCTTGTTGCAATCGTTTACTTCACTCAACGCTTGTCAGGTCGATCGACATCTGTGATTGGTTTTGGCGTGGAACTACCAGCGTTTTTTTCCTTTGTGCCTATAGCACCGTCTTCATCGTCATGATATATACCATCGGGGCGTCTGTTAGTATTGATATCAACAGCGAAATAGGGTGTCGTCGGATCAGTGAGCGAACTGCTCTCACGGAGCGATGCTGCTACTTGGCCGACCCATTCGTGAACATGGTTCTCTCGATCTCGGGCTTCAATCTGCTCTATTCTGCTGAGGACACTGCGAGTTTCTGTTTCCTCGTCTACCGCACACTGCACAATGGTCCGAGGGCGGCCAAAACCTCAAAAATCAAAGTTGTTTTATCCGAACAGTAATATTTTTCCCGACTTCCTCAACATTTCTGTTGTTCAAATCCAAAGTTTGAAGCAGATTCATTGAAATTTGAATTTTTTACAGCTCTTTGAGTGGACCGTGGACATGATTTTTCAAGAAAATTAATATTTACGATCCATTTTTCACAAGCTATTTATGAATTTAAAGAGAGCTTAAGCCGCAATGGTATCTTTAGAGAAGTTGTTTGTATATACATAAAGCACACCTGAGTCGAATAAAAATTTTCATTATATACATACAAAGTGAATTAAAGTTAAAATTGTTCAAAAAATATATTATTTTTCTATAAAAGTACCCTAAGACATTAGTAGCCCGCGAATGCCCGCGATGAGAATAAGTTCATTCGAAAGCTAAAAACAAGAGCTTTCAAGTAGGGTACAAATTATTTTGCGAAAACTTGCGATAGACCACTTTCAAAGCGTTTGAAGGTGTACGGAGTGCAATTCTAATTAAATAAAAATAATCCTGTAATACGCTAGTACGTGCATTGCAATCGCAGTAGCCATGAATTGCATCCCGTCCCGAGAAGAAACGAAAAACTCGCTCCAATCTTCTTCTTCTGCTTTTTATTTCTGGCGTTACGTCCCAACTAGGACAAAGCCTGCTTCTTAGAAGGCAGGTGTTCTTATGACCACTTCCGCAGTTATTAACTAAGGACTTTCTTTGCCGATTGACCATTTTTGCATGTGTATATTGTCGGGCAGGTACGATAATACTTTATGGCAAGTCGAGAAAAATTACTTTACCAAAAGATCCTCGACTGGTGGGAATCGAACCCACGATTCTCAGGTTAGTCTAGCTGAATAGCTGCGCGTTTACCGCTAGGACTCTCTGGGCCCCTATGTATGCAATATTTTGATGTTACACCTCAATAAAATATTGTCTATACCTTTATTTGATATTATTAGGATATTGAACTTCCTTGAATTTAAATTTGAGCTGTCACTAAATAAAATAACACAAATTATATCGGCCTATTAAGATGGTCGAACGAAACTATTTCCTTCGAAATGCAGCCTCCAGATAAAATGAAACAAATTGGAAAAATCATTCCCTACGTGGACTTGCTTTAGCTATTAAAACAAGTATGATAACAGACTGAAGCTAAAGACATGACATGCTGAAACTGATTGGATGGATAATACTTGCATAAAGGCAGGGTTAGATCTGAGATATTTATGGACAAATGTGCATGAAATTCTCACATTTTTTTTTCAGACGTCACATGAATTTTAACATTAATTTCTGAGTGTTTTTTTCAATAACAAGTTCATCGTAGTGTTTGTTTTACAAATTTGCAAAAAATTGGCGCAATTAATAAATAAGGTGGTCATTATGACGAGATGAACATATTTACTTATGATGGTTTTTGTGTAGAGCTTCCATATCTTTGAGTGAATTGTTAATATTTTTAGTCAAAAATGCGCTTTAGTCTAGTTGTTTTCACTATTGCAGTAATGCCTGGCATGCTGTGAAAATTTCATTTCAATCTGTCAATAAATAACTGCGAAGCAGTCTGCCTAAGTTGACCATTTTGTATGGAAGATTGGACAGTTGAAAATGTATTGTCCAAACCTGAATATTCTAATTATCAGTCCTAAACAAGAAAAAATCGAAAATAAAAGTCCATAATAGTTCAATATTGCATAAAATATGTCAAATGTATGATTTCAGCTAATTTGAAGAGAGTTTGAGGTTTTGTCCGACATTTGTTCTAGATCGAACCACTGTGCACTGCTCCAAAAGATCGTACTTTGCCTTCACAAATTTTCTCTCCATGTTGATCTCCAGCTCTTTTTTGCGCAGCTCCTTATCTTCTGCCAATCTTCGTAGGCTGATCTCCAGAAGGGCTTTCCGATTTGATGATGTAGTGCGAACAGATGCCGGTCGGGATGGAGGTGGCGGAGGCAAACATTTGACGCATATCTGATATATCTGATATCCAACTGGACTTATCTGCTACCGATGCATTAACGTGAAGATGCATCGAAGCCAAATCTCGAATTTTCAAGAGAACCAGACAACCGTTTGTTCTGAAAATGCTACTCACTGGTCACTCGCTGGTGGTGACCGATCGATTAGATTTTCAGCACGAACCGTTGTCAGGTTCTCTAGATTTGTGCTCTTAAAAATTCGAGGTTTGGATTCGATGCATCTTCACCTTAACCATGGCACAGGAGAAGTGCCACGAAGTAGAACATGTATCGCACTGTACGATGTCATCAGCGCTTTCGGGACGATCGCATCCAGCACAGATGTAGGCATCATCGTTATCGGAGTTCGTACTCGACATTCTGTGTCGAATTTCTTTATGTTTTTGTTCGAGAATAACAAAAACGCCGAATCTTTTTAGCGTAATGCCTAAAGCTGGAATATTTATTAAATTAGTATAGTTCTAAATTTTACATACGTGATTTCAACTTACAAATTCAGTTTACTTTCGTGTGCAATATTCCTCGAACAAAAGGGTTTCTTTTTACGGTAGTTTACTCTATATAATTGATAAGTTGATCAGTTAGGGGTTTATGAAACATAGAAGAGAAATGATAGCATACTTATTCCGTTTATCATACTCGCTGACATGCGGCTAGAATAATGGTTTCTTGTAGATAGGGCATATTAACCCTTCCTTACTTCCTTCCATTGAGCCTATCAGCAGTGCAGACAAATGGACAGCCTCTCCGGGCCTATCTTTATAGGTTCAGCTCCGATACCATCCTTACCAGCAGCTTTGTTGTTATTGAGCTAGTCAATGACACCCTTAACCTCCCTCAAAGTGGGGGCTGGTTTCCATCGTCCGCAGTATTGACGAAGGCATTTCCTCCATTGTCTAGACCTTTATTACTTGTGCTCTCAGCGCCATTCAGGTATTCATCGTAGTGCTGCTTCCACCTTTCGATCACCTCGCGTTCTTTCGTCAATATGCTCCTATTCTTACCCCGGCACATTTCAGCTAGCGGCATGAAGCATTTGCGGGATGCGTCGAGTTTCTGATTAAAATTCCGCATATCTTTAGACGACACAGCTTTTCCATCTCCTCGCACCCCTTTTTTCCAGGCGTTGTATTTTCTCCTGAAGGAGTCTGTTCGTGTCAGGAAAAAAATCCCTGCTAGTTATTTAAAATCCAGTTGAAAACTGAGAAAGTGGATGAAGGTCATTGCTATCGGCAAAAATTGCTGGAAATAAATCAGGTAGAATTCCTTAAGGAATTTCTGGATTTTCTCAGAAGTGCATTGAAGGATTCGATCAGGGATTCCTCCAAAACGCATTCAGATACTCATAAAAAATTCTTCACAAATTTAATCTGACGTTACCTCCCTGACTAGATTTTTTCCAGGGATATATCCTGAAATTTTGCTCGTTGTTCTTCCAAGCACTTTTCAAAATTTCCTCCCAAGGCTTCTTGAGGAATTCTTCCAGGGATTATATATTGAGTTCACCCAAAAATATCTCAAGGTTTGTATCAGAATTACCTCAATACTTCCTCCGAAAATTCCTTCAGAAATAGTTCTAGGACCCCCTAGGTGTCTTTCCTCCAGGAATGCCTCCTGAAGTTTGCTCCAAGAATTCTTCCAAGGTTTTCCTTCAATAATTTCTCCGGAGACTTTCTCCAGGAATTCTTCCGGGGTTTTTTGTTCAGGAATTCCTCCGTAGATTTCGTTCAGGAATTACTCTGGGAATTTCATCCAGAAATCCGTTGAGAAATTCCTTCATGAATTTTCTCCAGGAATTTCTTCGGAGATTATCTCAGAGAGTTTATCCGGGGATTTCCTTCAGGAATATCTCTGTGGATTTGCATCCAGAAATCCAGCAGATCCATAAATTTTCTCCAGAAATTCTTTCAGGGATTTCCTTCAGGAATTCATTCAGAGATTTCATCCAAGTATTTCCTCCTGGGATTCCTCCAGGGACAATGCAAGAATTTCGTCCAGGTATTCCTCCGAGGATTGTGTCCCGAAATTCCTCCGAAGTTTTCATTAAGAAATTCCTCAGATGATTTTTTCAGAGAATTCATTCGACGATTTCCTCCTGGAATTTCTCTGGGGATTTACACCAGAAATTTATTCGAAGATTTCCTCAAGGATTCTTCCAAGGATTTGAAGGATTTCTCTGGGGATATCCCCTAAGAACTCTTCCGGAATATTTTTCCAGGAATTCAGTACATCAGGAGATTTTTAATTGCAATTTCACCTGAGATTTCATCCAGCAATTCATCCGAGAATTTCCTCTTCTGGCAATTTGCTCCAGGAATTGAACCAGGGATTCCTTCAAGGATTCCTCAGCAATTCCTCCAGTATTTCTTATGGGCTTTCCTCCAGGAATCGCTTCGTTGATTTCTTCCAGAAACTTTTCCGGGATTTCGTCTAGGCATTATCCCAGAAATGTTCCGGAAATTTCCTACAAAAATTCTTCGCGAATTTGCTCTAGGAATTCTTTTGGCGTTTTCTCTCAGGAACTCCTTTTAAGGTTTTCACAAGGAATTTATTCAGAAATTTCTTCCGGAAGTTTTTACAAGAAATCCTCCAGAGTTCCACCGGAAATTTCTTCAAATTTGCTTCGATCATTCCTCCAAAATTTTATTCAGATTTTCTAAAGGATTAGCTTCGGAGTTTCTCGAGGAATTATTTCAGAGTTCTTTCAGAATTTTTGCTGGAAATTCCTTCGGAGCTCCACCAAGATTTTCTTTAGAGTACCTCCGAGAATTGTACCGTAGTTACTACAGGAATTCATTCGAATTTCCTCCATGGTTTCTCCAGGAATTCTTCAAAATTTGTTCCAGACATTCCTTGTAGCTCCTTCAGGAATTCGGTTAAAGTACCACCAGGATTTGCTTCGGAATTTCTTCCAAGTTTCTCCAGGAATTCTTTCGGAGTTTATTCATGACTTCTTTACAAATTTCTGTAGAAATTCTGCCAGAAATTCTTTTTTTACCGGGAAAATCTTTGGAGTTTCTCCAAAAATTGCTCAAAGTTCCTCCAGAAATTCCCCGAAATTCCTCTAGGAATAATTTTGAAGATCCTTCAAAAATTTCCCTCATAGTTCTTTTAGGAATTTCTCTGAAGTTTTTCTAGAAAATATTTCGCAGCTCTTCCGGCAAGTCCTTCGGAGTTCCCTCCAGGAATTCCCTTAGAGGTCCTCCAAAAATATCTTCAGAGTTCCTCATGGAATTTCTACGAAATTCCTCCAGGAATTGAAGCTCTACCGGGAAGTCCTTCGGATTTCCCCCATAGTTCCATTAGGAAGTTAAGTTTCTCCAGATATTCTTCAGAAGTAATCAAGTATTTCCTCGGTAATGCTCTGGAGTTCTACTATGTATTCTCCTGGATTTAGTCAAAAAATTCCCCTAGATACCCTCCGGGAAATCCTACAGAGTTACTCCAAGAAATCTCCCGGAATTCCGTTGGGAAATTCTCAAGAGTTTTCCTAGAATACTACACAATCTCCTTCATAGCTCTCCTGAAATCCCTTCAGAGTTCCTCCAGGAATTCCTTTCTTCTAGAATTTTTTCCAGAGTTCCTCCAGAAATTCTTCGGAAGTTCCGTCAAAGCTTCATCGGGTATTGCTGGGTATTGGAGTTTCTCCAGCAGTTCCACGGTAGTTCTTTTGGAGCTCCACCGTTTCCATAGTTCCTCCAGGAATTTCTCTAGAGGTCCTCAAGAAATTCCCATAGAGTTTCTACAGGATCGGCTCCGGAGTTCTTCTAAGAATCGCTCTAAGAATCGGAATTCTCCCAGGAATTTTCCTAGATATCCTCCAGTAATTCTTCTAGAGTTCCTCCGGATAATCCTTCTGAGCTTCACCAGTAATTCCTTTTGATTTTCCTTGTGGGTCCTCCAAAAATTCCTTGGGAGTTCCTACAAATTCCTCCTCAGCTCCTTCAGGAATATTTTCTGAATTTTTGCTGAGAATTCCTACGGAGCTCCTTCCTTCGGATTTCCTCCACGGATTCACTAGGAAATCTTTCTAAATTCCTCCAGAATCTCCTCGGATTTCCTTCAGAAATTCCTTAGAGCTCCTCCAGGAATTCTTGTGGAGATGCTCCAGGATTTTCAAAGAGAATTCTTCAATAACAGTTCACACAACTACACAACATAAAATCGTCACGCATCGGATGCGTCAACTTTGAGAATTTTCAAAGCTTAGAACAGCGTCATCGTTTTTAATTTTCCATCTGTAAATTCGAAGGCAATTACTCAACAAGATATTTGAATAACCGCAAACAATTGTTGAACTTGAAACTTGCTAGGACATATTCCATTTGGCCTTTTTTGGTATAAAGGTTATTCTCTAACTTCATAAAGATGTTAACGTAAATGAGTACCGTAAAACGGAGTAACTTTGATAATGCGGGTAACTTTGATAGTGCGTAACCCACCGCATACTAAATGAAATATCATAATTTCTGTTAATCAGTTAAGCAAAACGAATGCAAAACTAAAGAATATTAGTATAACACTTCATGTAAGAGCGGTTTTCATTTTAATCAAGAACATTTTAGGCTTTTTATACGAATTTAAAAAATTTACACAATTTTAACATTTTCAAAACGCTTACAAACAATCTTTTCTACGATCACTATTTGATGTAGTTTTGAATAGTTGGCCACTTATCTTTGATAGTCTAGTTATCATAGAACTTGAATACGGTCTCAAATCTCTTAGCGAAAAGCATATTCACAAACTGGGACCATTTCTGTAATCTAAGTCAGAAATTTCCATATAACGTTAAATGCCTAGAGGTATGCAATGCCCTATAAATGTTCCGTGATTCATTCAATCTTGTTCGATTTATACTCCATTATCAAAGTTACCCCAGAACAGAAAACCTACTTTCGATCATATGAAAAATTATAAATCCATTCAGAAAAAATCTTTTGGCAATCTATCGACTGCAATCGATAGCTAGGATGCCAGTACTTGTTTTAAAAATATAAATTATAATTCTTTGAAACAGTATGCAAAAATATTAAAGTTTTCTTCGAAAAAACTATCAAAGTGACCCCGTTTTACGGTACCGTAAAACGGGGTAACTTTGAGTTTTTTCGAAGAAAACTTGAATAATTATGAATGCTGATTCGAAAAATTATAATATATATTTTTAAAACAAGTACTGGTATCCTAACTATCGATTGCAGTTGATAGATTTCCAAAAGATTTATTCTTAATGGATATATAATTTTTCATATAATCGAAAGTCGGTTTTCTGTTTTGGGGTAACTTTGATAATGGAGCATCAATCGAACAAAATTGAATGAATTACAGAACATTTGTAGGGCGTTGCATACCTTTAGGCGTTTAACGCTATATGGAAATTTCTGACTTAGATTACAAAAATGGTCCCAGTTTGTAAAAATAGTTTTCGCTAAGGGCTTTGAGACCGAATTCGAGTTCTACTATAACTAGGCTATCAAGTATAAGTGGCGAATTCATTATGACTTCATCAAATAGTGATCGTAGAACAGATTGTTTGAGAGCATTTCAAAATTGCTAAAATTTTATAAATTTTCCATATTTGCATATAAATCCTCAAATGTACTTGATTCCAATGAAAATAACTTTAACATGAAGTGTCATACTAATACTCTTTACTTTTGCATTCATTTTGCTTAACAGATTAACAGGAACTTTGTTATTTCGTTTAGTATGTTGAGAGTCTCGCACTATCAAAGTTACCCGCATTATCAAAGTTACTCCGATTTACGGTATTTGGATGAGTATGTGCTAAACTATTGTCACATTTCCTATCATCCATACAAATTCAGCCTATGTAATATTACGTTAATGGAGGTTTCAGTGTATTTTGTGACCAATTTTCAAGTCTAACGTAATCAGCGAATTCCGGTTGGCGCTGAATAATGAATCGCTTCACCAGACGGACATGGGTCACGATTTTGATATTTTACGCTCCGGTTCAAAGAGATAAACCGTGTCGGTTGATCTCACTTTTAGTTAGCTGCTGCTTCTGATCAGATAGATATTTAGCAAAACTAAACAAGTGGCTCTTGAAATAAGTTTTTTTTTGTGGATAGCACATAACTGTGTATCGAAAGGCGGTGCTGTTTGAACCATTCACTTTGCGAAAGGGAAAAGCACATATAGCAAAGTGTGACGATCATTGGAGTTCGCGCGCTTGAGAGAATTTCTAATCATTGAGTAAACATATCGTTCGGAAATTATGAATCAACAACTAATATTTGCTCAAAAATATCCAACGGACTCGAATGGATTCGTATTTTGAGACACCATAAACATGACTGCGCCATTTGTTTATGAAAGCCATGACGACAGGCATTAGTTGGCACCTATAACGAAAAAAGCAAATTTTAATGGTTGAGAAACAGAAAATCACCAATTGATACCTGTTAATGTACATTACGACCTTGTCACGATGGCGCTATCCGGACAACAATTTCTGTCGGTCAGTTGCATGTCGGATGCTTATTAATCTATGCGGAATATCACATTGCTGGGTGGATGGGAAAGCATATAAATGGTCGTAAAAATTTAATCGCTATCAGTATTGTTTTCGATATTTAACAACGGTTTATCAGTGAAGACTTTAACAGAAATAAATGAATTAAGTGAACAGTACATTTCGTTTCCAATTCATACATAAGCAATTCGAGTAACATTTATTTTTAATTTCGTTATTACGTGTTATTTATCGAAACGTTACAATTGTTTCTTAGGCGTTATATGCTACACAAGGTTGTGCTACACTTCCCCGAATGCCAGTTCCCCTAATGCCAGTTCCTCGAATATCCCGTTTCCCCGAATAGCCCATTTCCCCGAAATGAATTTTCATACATTTCAGGGTGGTCATGTGATATGCACCCTTCTTAATTTGATTGGCGGTTCTTACGAGTATTACCGCCCTCATCAATTTTGGCAACATGTGTTTAGTCGAGAATGACCAAATACCTCCTTCTATTGATTGCTTATCGTTCTTCCCAATTCACCATCCTGCCACTGCCACCTATTTGAACTTCAGCCACTTTTCGGGGAAACGGGTCATTCGGGGAACTGGCGTTCGGGGAAACGACATTCGGGGAAAAGTAGCACAATCGCTACACAACTCTATCGTCTTAATATTGTAAACACAGAACAGATGGGAAAGATGACAACAAAAACAGCTGCCAAAATTAACGCGAACACTAGCGCACCTGGTGGTGGCGGACAAGTTTTGACGTTGGATAACGTCTTACGGCAACATACTGGGGTACAATTTCGAAAAACGAAAAATCGCTCGCGTCACGAAAAGTGGTTAGATTTTGACTGTTAATAACTTACTAACGCTCGCATAGATTTTCAAGCTTCTTGCACCAATCGATTGGAAATCTTTCTACGAATCTACTCCAATAAGGCAAACTATTGATTTTCATGACTAAACTATTGAAAAATGTGTAAATATCGAGGCATGTCTTATCTTTCATAGAAAAGCACATTTTTCTTGCTGTTATAAGGTTTTGACGTGTTGAGGTTTACATGTACCGTAGTTTCGGGTGAAATTGATCATTTTTCATGGTTTCCCTTGTCTATTTTCAATAATGTTGAAAATGCCAAACAACTGAATGCAGGAAAACAAGTACGACGGCCAGCCTCATGTGCCAAAATTTTCTAACAAATGTAATTTTAGTGCTAGAAATCATCCTTTAAATATAAAATCGGGGAATCCCATTTCGGGGTGAAACTGATCACTTGTCAATGCGAATATTGTTATTTTTTTGAAACGACTCTACATAATGAATATGAGCTTCCTGAGTCCGAATATGCTTGCTAAATTCTTAATAATGCAATATTTAAAGAAATAATAAATAGTTAATTTCAAGAAATGCGATGAAAACGCCTAATTGTAGGCAAGTTCCTAAGGAAATTCCTGATACTATCTAACAGAAATTTATTTATTTCAACCGTATTAGCTATTTGGTACGAGTTTAGAAGATGAAATCGGGCTCGGCTCGGGGATATATTTTAAGCATCGTTACAAACTTTACTCTCTTTGAATAATGCCGTTGTCGTCGTCGCTACTTACATGTAAATGCATGCTAGAGCGATCAGAGTATCAAATTGTCAAACAAAGAGCTAAAACTAATCAGCAACAGCTTTGTTGATGTTTTGATTTGGTAATATATTGTCGATCGAATCGAAATACGCACACAGAGAAGACTGCAAAAATTCTACCGCCGCCTAACCCGAGCGACGGGAACCTAGGTAAAACTTTGTTTGCCATTTATCTCCGTTGAAAACTAATCAACCAAAATTATAATTGATAAATAAATAAAGCAATGAATACTAGATGGATAGGTACCGTAAGGGAATGGCGAGAGAAATTGGATTAGATGTTGAAGAGGGCATACCATATGAAACAGTATTACTTGAAACGTCACTTCCTTGTGGCTAACGTCCCCTATGGGAACGGCTTGGGTGTGTTTTGAGAATGATACTACCAAGACTGTCTTGGTAATGTCACTCTCAAAACACACCCAAGCCGTTCCCATAGGGGACGTTAGCCACAAGGAAGTGACGTTTCAAGTAATACTGTTTCATATGGTATGCCCTCTTCAACATCTAATCCAATTTCTCTCGCCGTTCCCTTACGGTACCTATCCATCTAGTATTCATTGCTTTCTTCTCCATGCTCCCTCTTACTTCGAGCAAAATAGACCGATATGCCGATAAATAAATTCAAAATAAAAACTATCACGGTCGATACCTTTGTATGTAAAATAAATAAATAAATTAATTAATCAATTAATAGTAGTAGATGAAATGTCTCTGGTTGTAACTCTTTTACGTCGAATGCATTATGCTGCAATTCAATTTAAGCGCGTTCTCCACGGATACGACGTGTCAGCTGGATGTCTTTCGGGCTTGATGCTGACACGCTTGGCGTGGATCGCGCACAGGTTGGTAGCCTAAAACAAACCGATCAGTTAGGCCACTTGGTTCCTGCAGGACCATGAGCTCTGGAATCGCAGATTTGCCTATACATTTCCCCGGATACCACAATGAAGCAGAAAAGTTCTTCATGGTGCGGAACTTCTTCGAGTATCAAAAGGAGATCATGCCAATCATCGTGACTGGCAACTTCTACATCGATTTGAGCAAAGAGGAGAACATGGAGTTCGCGGAATTCATGGAGAAGTACCTCAACCTCAAACTGGCTTCGGAACCCACTTAAGCAACCATGGATCATGCGTGGACCTAACGTTCAACCGGAATATTTGTTTGGGGAGCAAGAGTTATCGCTAATGTTTCTTCTTCCATCGACCGATTCTATCGGTGTTGAAGTGTTAATCGAACCAACCAAATAATAACACAATGTTCATGATAGCTCAGAAATGACATGCAATAAATATGTAGTATAAAGATTGATTGAATTTTTATCAGTAGAAATCTTTCATATGTTCGTGACGGTCTCAAGCCAGGAAATAGAAGAAGCTAACGTTATCCAACGTCAACTTGGCGGTTGTATCTCGGAAACAACCTCTTACTTTTTTTTACACCGTAAAGTTTTCGAAAAATGTTCTGAATTAGACAAGAAAATTCGTCTAAATCTTTTTTGAGATCTTTACTCCAAGGTTGTTGTAAAAGATAGGTAATCTCCAAAATAATCAGAGGGGGTTGTGTACAAGATACGACCGCATGACGTTAACTACGCCAAGTGATTTTCTGCATTTGAATTTTTGTCGATTGTCATAGTTGCAGCCTTCCTTTAGTTCAAACTCTAACATGATATCGTAACGGTCGCAACATTATAAATTTTCAATTGACACTCAGTATATTGCCGTAAGACGTAGTTAACGTCAAAAAAAGAATGAGCGAAGAAGCAGAAATTGGTCTGCTTTCATAGTTTGCTTCCCAACCCACGTGTTTGAACGTGTTTGGTTGCGTAAGAAAGGGGTCGACATTTTCACAATTTTCGACAGTCTATCGTCATAAATCAAAAGTTTTCTTAATTTGAGTAAAATGTTGCATAAATTCTCGACCGATTGGTGGGAAAATATTGAAAATCTACCTGTAAATGGCTGAATTATTAGTATTCAAAATCTTACATAATTTCGTGACGGTCACAACATTTTAGATTTTCAATTGACACGTAAGACGTAGTTATCGTCAAAAGTGGAATGTTTTCATTTAGTCTAAGCCTAAGTCTTACGATAGATGGTTTTGAATTTACTCCTTGTGTTAGTAATAAGATCGTACAATAGTTATAGAATTGAATTTAGATACGAATGAGATAAATGTTCGTTTATACAGTTAACTCTCCCTTACTCCATATTCCGTATCTCGATATCGAGTTAGAGAACCATAGTAAAAGTTGGTTTTCATGGCTAACTTGATGATCCCTTGGAACGCAGTTGCACTGCTTTTGTGTTCTGTAACTCGATACCTCCCTAACTCGATGGTCCCTTCAATATCGAGTAAGGGAGAGATGACTGTAGTAGTTTACGGAACAAGTTGCAGAATGAAGATTTTTACAGCACGAGTCGTCAATTTATCCTACGAGGCTTGCCGAGTAGGATAATTACGACGAGTGCTGTAAAAATCGAGTTCTGCAACGAGTTACGTACAACATTTTTTGCAATTTCGTGAAAGACCCCCTCAAGTATCAGAAATTATATAGGAATGCATTCACCATCATTTTACAATTTCTGAAAAATTGTGGTGTAATGATTCATTACGCAACTCAAAACAGTTGCGTAATGATAAAGCGTTGCGTAATGAATCATTACAGCACTGGTTTTAGTTGCGTAATGACTATTCCCGCACTGCATACTTCAGTGCAGGAAAGTAGGCCGTTTCATGACAGATTGGCGTGATGGAAAACAGCCTATTACGATGAGAAATTGCAAAAAATATTTTTTTAGATTTTTCAGGAATATCATTACCGTAAAACGGGGTAACTTTGATAATGCGGGTAACTTTGATAGTGCAAGACCCCCAACATAGTAAACGAAATATCGAAGTTTCTGTCAATCAGTTAAGGAAAACGAATGCAAAAGTAAAGAGTATTAGTATGACACTTCATGTCAAAGCTATTTTCGTCGAAATCAAGTGCATTTGAGGACTTTTATGCAATTGTTAAAAATTTACTCGATTTTAGCATTTTTGCAACGCTTACAAACAATCTGTTCTACGACCACTATTTGATAAAGTCATAATGAGTTCGTCACTTACCAATGACAGCCTAGTTATAGTAGAACATGAATTCGGTCTCAAATCTTTTAGCGAAAACCATTTTTACAAACTGGGACCATTTTTGTAATCTAAGTCAGAAATTTCCATATCGCGTTAAACGCCTAGAGGTATGCAACGCCCTATAAATGTTCCGTGATTCATTCAATCTTGTTCGATTTATACTCCATTACACTGCGGAACACGTTTTTGTCTCCAGCACCAAAATACCGCTATTCACTTAATTAAGGGTTGCTGAATCCATTACCGTTTTCAGAAATATCATAGCACGTCCAGTTTTTGAGATATTGACTGTTGAAAATGCAAAAAATGACTATTTCAGCCAACTTGCATGCAAGTTTCCCAGCTTGTAAGGTAATATATTGGCTTAATTTGCCACTGAATTCAAACTTTATGTGTATAACAATACTTATCATCAAAGTTTGTATTATTTTCGATACGGAAAAGTTATTTTTTGATGGTTTAGAAAATTGTTGTATTTTGCCATATAGAAGAAACGAAGAATTTTGTATGGAAACTGCAAGAATGTTGAAAAAATCGGTTTAATCGAAATTTAATCGCGCAATTTCAATCAAATTATGTCTGAAATGAAAGTTCAAGTTCTATTTTGCATGTTTGGTGGATTAGATTACAAAAAAGTATGATAAATTGTACTTTAAATTTCATGTAAACATTAATAAAAGCATTGTTTTGTACAACTTTGGCGACCTGTAGCTAAAAATTGTGACGTGCTGGAACATTTCTGAGAACGGCATCAGATTCAGCAGCCCCAAATCTACTAGATACACATAATTTGGTTCTTGAGACACGCAAACATGTCATTTTTGTTACGCTGTGTTATCAAAGTTACCCCAAAACAGAAAACCGACTTTCGATTATATGAAAAATTATATATCCATTCAGAATAAATTTTTTGGCAATCTATCAAGTGCAATCGATAGCTAGGATGTCAGTACTTGTTTTAAAAATATAAAATATAATTCTTTGATACAGAATGCATAAATATTGAAGTTTTCTTCGAAAAAACTATCAAAGTTACCCCGTTTTACGGTACCTTTAATTTAATCTGAATTTTTTCCGGAAATTTTAATTACAGTTACTGAACACAAAATTGTCAAGCTTGGAAGCCTAGACCTCGGCTTCTAGTGCTCCAATTAACTTAACAATTTTAATTGTAGCTCAGACATAACTTGATTTTTTTCTGAAATAAAATTTACTATTTTTACACACATTGTTGTTTAGTTATTGCAAATATAACATTTAGCAAAAACAGCATTTCTTTCTTTTCATAATATTTTGAAAACAAGCAATTTTACTGTAAAATTTTATTTACAAACTTGTAAGTATCAACAAATGTATCTTATTTGCAGAGGAGGATTTATTACCATTTTCGTCTTAATTTGTGTTTTGTTATAACTCAAAAGTTTTGTTTTTGTGAAATACTGTAAATTTCCAACTGAGCAATTGTCAAGTTATTTACAAGCTGTGGTGAAAACTTCAGGTCAAACGAAGCACTAGTAGCCTTCAAACTTGACAATTGTGTAGTACTGTATTTAAAAATAATAGCATGCAAATTTTGCACAATATTCCAGATTTGGAATTTATTTTTCATATACAACAATGAGTGTAGTAAGTTATTTACAATGTGAACTTAATTTTCGATAATATTTCCTCAACTTTTTCGGGTCTTTTTTTCTTTGATGATCAGGCTAAGAAGAGAGTAAAGGAAGATTTCTTTAAAACTTTCATTTTTGTTACGGTGGATTAGATGGCAAGAATTTTCGGACGCCTTTTTAGCACACCAGGTTTTTCTGGGAAATGCTTTAAGCTGCGGATTTTTTATTTTGATTAGTTTTATAATTTTATAAATGTTTTCTGTTATTACTTACGTTTCTAGTCTCTTTTAATTCTGTTTTCCTGCCTGTCTATCTGACCGCAACGCTCGTATGACTTTTAATCTGTGTGTTAACGTATTCATTATTTATATTTCATTTTAGGCGCGGTAAATGGCTGGGCATGGCGTACCATTGGTACCTCGTGTACCTGCAGGAATAAAATAGACCCCTTTGTGCGGTCCTTAGCCTCTTGCCCAGCAACTCCTATCCCTACCTCCTCGTGGTACTGGCCGGGGTACGAGTAACCTTGGGGAAGATCGGGTAACCAACCCCCGGTGGGAACTTTGGTCGTATGCTGACAGGGAAGGGGGGGTTTGCTTCTGCAAACCTGGAGCGTCTGTACTCCACGTTAGGAGCGGCTCACAACAGCGTCTGTTCCCCATGTCAGGGGCGGCTGATCATCGTCCGAGTGCCATAGAAGGACTCTAAGCTAAACTGCGCACTATGGCCCTCCGAACATTTAGGGGGAATGGTCCTCCGGAAATCTAGGGGGTTGGTGTCAGGCCCTGCAAGCCAACCGTAAAAACACATCAGCACAGGAACGTCAACGAGAGAATACGGACCGGAACAATCGGCAAAGACCACAGCGACGAAAATGGACTAGCGATTGGAAACTCGGTACGTGGAACTGCAAATCTCTCAACTTCATTGGAAGTACTCGCATACTCTCCGATGTACTGAAGACCCGCGGTTTCGACATCGTAGCGCTGCAGGAGGTGTGCTGGACAGGAGCATTGGTGCGAACGTTTAGAGGTAATCATACCATCTACCAGAGCTGCGGCAACACACGCGAGCTGGGAACAGCTTTCATAGTGATGGGTGATATGCAAAGGCGCGTGATCGGGTGGTGGCCGATCAATGAACGAATGTGCAAGTTAAGAATCAAAGGCCGATTCTTTAACTTCAGCATAATCAACGTGCATAGCCCACACTCCGGAAGCACTGATGATGACAAGGACGCATTTTACGCGCAGCTCGAACGCGAGTACGACCGCTGCCCAAGCCACGACGTCAAGATCATCATAGGAGATTTGAACGCTCAGGTTGGCCAGGAGGAGGAGTTCAGACCGACGATTGGAAAGTTCAGCGCCCACCGGCTGACGAACGAGAACGGCCTACGACTGATAGATTTTGCCGCCTCCAAGAATATGGCCATTCGTAGCACCTATTTCCAGCACAGCCTCCCGTATCGGTACACCTGGAGATCACCTCAGCAGACAGAATCGCAAATCGACCACGTTTTGATCGATGGACGGCACTTCCCCGACATAACCGACGTCAGAACCTATCGTGGCGCCAACATTGACTCCGACCACTACCTGGTGATGGTGAAACTGCGCCCAAAACTATCCGTCATCAACAATGTACGGTACCGACGCCCGCCCCGGTACAATCTCGAGCGGCTAAAACAACCGGATGTCGCCAATGCGTACGCGCAGCATCTTGAGGCAGCGTTGCCGGATGAGGGCGAGCTCGATAGGGCCCCTCTTGAGGACTGCTGGAGGACAGTCAAAGCAGCCATTAACGACGCTGCCGAAAGCGTTGTCGGATATGTGGAACGGAGCTCAAGAAACGATTGGTTCGACGAGGAGTGCCAGGAGGTTTTAGAGGAGAAGAATGCAGCGCGGGCTGCAATGCTGCAGCATGGTACGCGGCAAAACGTGGAACGATACAGACTGAAGCGGAAACAGCAAACCCGCCTATTCCGGGACAAAAAGCGCCGCCTGGAAGAGGTGGAATGCCAAGAGATGGAGTTGCTGTACCGTTCTCAAGAAACGCGGAAGTTCTATCAGAAGCTCAACACATCCCGCAAAGGCTTCGTGCCGCGAGCTGAGATGTGCCGGGATAAGGATGGGAGCATCTTGACGGACGGACGCGAGGTGATCGAAAGGTGGAAGCAGCACTACGATGAACACCTGAATGGCGCAGAGAACACAGGCACAGAAGGTCAGGACAGCGAAGGCGATGGCTACGTCAGCACAGCGGACAGCGGAAATCAACCAGCTCCCACGATGGGGGAAGTTAAGGATGCCATTCAACAGCTCAAGAACAACAAGGCCGCTGGCAAGGATGGTATCGGAGCCGAACTCATCAAGATGGGCCCGGACAGGTTGGCCGCTTGTCTGCATCGGCTGATAGTCAGAATCTGGGAAACGGAACAGCTACCGGAGGAGTGGAAGCAAGGCGTTATATGCCCTATCTACAAAAAGGGCGACAAACTGGAGTGCAATCACCATCCTAAACGCCGCCTATAAAGTGCTATCCCAGATTCTATTCCGTCGTCTATCACCTATAGCAAACGAGTTCGTGGGAAGTTATCAAGCAGGTTTCATCGACGGCCGCTCGACAACGGACCAGATCTTTTCCGTGCGGCAAATCCTCCAGAAATGCCGTGAGTACCAGGTCCCTACGCACCATTTGTTCATCGATTTCAAGGCGGCATACGATAGTATCGTCCGCATTGAGCTATGGAAAATCATGGACGAGAACAGCTTTCCCGGGAAGCTCACAAGATTGATCAGAGCAACGATGGACGGTGTGCAAAACTGCGTGAAGATCTCGGGCGAACACTCCAGTTCGTTCGAGTCTCGGCTGGGACTACGACAGGGCGACGGACTTTCGTGCCTGTTGTTCAATATTGCGCTTGAAGGTGTCATGCGGAGAGCCGGACTTCACAGTCGAGGCACGATTTTCACGAGATCCGGACAATTTGTTTGCTTCGCGGACGACATGGATATTATTGGGAGAAAATTTGAAACGGTGGCAGATTTGTTTACCCGCCTGAAACGCGAAGCAACAAGAGTCGGGCTAATGGTGAATGCGTCGAAAACAAAGTACATGCTGGTTGGCGGAACTGAGCGCGACAGGGCCCGCCTAGGAAGCAGTGTTACGATAGACGGGGATACCTTCGAGGTGGTGGACGAGTTCGTCTACCTTGGATCCTTGTTGACGGCTGACAACAATGTTAGTCGGGAAATACGAATGCGCATCATCAGCGGAAGTCGTGCCTACTATGGGCTCCAGAAGAAACTGCGGTCAAGAAAGATTCACCCCCGCACCAAATGCACGATGTACAAAACGCTCATAAGACCGGTAGTCCTCTATGGGCATGAGGCGTGGACTATGCTCGAGGAGGACTTGCAAGCTCTTGGGGTTTTCGAACGCCGAGTGCTAAGGACGATCTTCGGCGGCGTGCAGGAGAACGGCGTGTGGCGGCGAAGGATGAACCACGAGCTCGCTCAACTCTACGGCGAACCCAGTATCGTGAAGGTAGCTAAAGCTGGAAGGATACGCTGGGCAGGGCATGTTGCAAGAATGCCGGACAACAACCCTGTAAAGATGGTGTTCGCCACGAATCCGGTCGGAACAAGAAGGCGTGGGGCGCAGCGAGCTAGGTGGATTGACCAGGTACACCAGGACCTGGAGAGCGTGGGTCACAGTCGAGGATGGAGAGAAGCGGCCATGAACCGAGGGAATTGGCGAAATATTGTTGGCGAGGCTTTATCAAGATAATTGATGTAAAGCCAAATAAGTAAGTAAGTAAGTATTTCATTTTAATTTCAATAACATTGTGTTTGTACTTACAATTATCGTCGAATTCAATTAGTTAATTTAAGTAATTTAGTGAGATTTTAAAGAGAATAATTTGTTGTACCACGTTTCGTTTTAACTCCCGTTATCTGTCTATCGTTTTTGTTTTTGTTTTGTGCAACCTTCACTCAATGCTTCGTAGGTCGCAGTTTGTTTGGAAGGTAATCCCTTTTAGTGACCAGAGAAGTGGTAGTGCTCAAGGTGGGCTCATCCACATTCCCCGACCCGTATTGCTGCTCGGTGTTCCTCAGCTATGCCATCGACTGCCACATCAAGCACGGCCACTTTAGTAACAGGACGCCGAAATACTCCTTTCGTAGTCTGCACCTCTACTTCTCGTATTCTTCCATCTTTGCCGGGAGACACCTTCACAACCTTCCCGCGCATCCAACTGTTTCGCACGGATTCTTCGACCACCACCACCCAATCTCCGACCTTCACCGGTTTGGTGTCGTCGAACCATTTTGTACGGCGGCAGATAGTTGGGAGGTATCCTTTTATCCACTTCTTCCAAAACTGATCCAACAGGCTCCGTATTTGGTCCCAATTAGTCCTTAGTGTTCGCCCGGTATCAGCCACCGGCTCCTGGGGAGGTTGATTTACATTACTGGAACTGAGCATCAGGAAACGATTTGGCGTAAGAGCTTCCTCTTCTTCAGTTCCCAATGGTACAAACGTCAACGGCCGAGAATTGATTATTCCTTCAACTTCAATCAAAAGGGTCTGAAACGTCTCCTCGTCTAGTGTTCTGTTGGTCGATAATGTCTCCAACGAATTCTTCACTGTTCGCACCATACGTTCCCACACGCCACCCATATGTGGGGCAGCGGGAGGGTTGAAACGCCACTGTGTTTCACGATTGGTAAATGTTCCAGCCAAGGCACGATTTACCGCCGTTGATTCTGTCCGCAACTCCTTACTAGCTCCTACGAAGTTCGTGCCCTGGTCACTATTAATTTCCAGCGGAGCTCCTCTTCAGCTATGAACCGCCTTATCGCCATTTTACACGATTCAGTGGACAAGCTGCACGCTACTTCCAAATGTACAGCCCGTATGGTCAAACAGGTGATAAGTACCACCCATCTTTTCACGTTACTCCGCTCAATGCGAATTAGGAAGGGTCCACAATAATCAATCCCGATGAAGGTGAATGGCCGAACATACGGTGTTACTCTAGCGGCTGGAAGCGGTGCCATCCGCCGTGTCTTAGGAACAGCTCGATAGACAATGCACCAAGAACATCTTCTCGCAACCTTTCGAACTACAGTTCTCAAGTTGGGGATGTGGTAGATCTGTTTTAGTTCATTGATCACAGTTTCTCCATAACCGTGCGCATACCGCTGGTGAAATCGTAGAACTAGCAACTCAGTAAAACCGTGCGCCTTAGGGAGAATTACCGAATGCTTGGGTCCGTATGGGACAAATTCGGCCGCATCAATTCTTCCTTCGATACGCAGCACTCCATGGTCGTCGAGAAATGCTGACAGTTTGCGCAACGGGCTTCCATTTTCCAATCGTATCGCTTGTTCCGGCCGTAGAGATTTGTTTCTGCGGATCGTAGCTACTTCATCAGGGTATTCTTCAACCTGAACCAACTTCCACAGCACAATTTCTGCGTTCAACAATTCCTCTCTCGAAAGTACGTCCAGATCAGAAAGTGTGATCGATCTTCTTCGGCAGCGATCAATGAAACGGAGAACGTATCCGACCGTCCGTAGCAACCGTTGATAATTCGAAAAGCGTTGGTAGTTGATCAAAGGATCCGAAGTTACACGATGGTGAGCGTGAATTGAACGAATTTCTTCCAAAGTGTTCGGTGGGGAGTACTCTTGGTTTGGCCATCTAGACTCGTCCTCGTAAAGGAATTCAGGCCCGAGAAACCACCGAGAATCTGCGTTGAAACTTAGTCCTTTGCCCCACTTCGTAGCTGCATCAGCGACATTGAGCCGCGTGGGGACCCATCTCCACTCTTCCAAGCTCGTTGCGTTCAAAATCTCGCTGACTCGGAACGCCACGAATTGACGGTACTTTCGCTGATCTGAACGTATCCAGGACTGGACTGTTTTAGAGTCACCCCAGAGGACACGACGTTTGATAGGTAGTGAATGGTTCGACTGAACCGATTTCATCAGACGAACTCCGATGACTGCGGCCTGCAGCTCTAGTCGAGGGACCGACATTGGATTGAGGGGTGCCACTTTTGTTATTGCGGACACTAATGCGCAACGCACTTGCCCGCGGTCGACAATGCGAAAATAGGCAGCACAAGCGTAAGCGGTTTCACTCGCGTCAACAAACACGTGGAGTTCTAGGCTGCCTATGCTCATAACCAGGAAAGTAGCAGCGAGGAATCCTCACTTGGTTCAAATTTTGAAGCACATCAACCCATCGCCGCCAGTGAGGAAGCAAGTCGTTTGGAATATAGTCATCCCAGCCCACGCCGGCTCTCCAAATATCCTGGATTAAGCACTTGCCTTGGATTACTAATGCTGCTACAAGTCCTAGGGGATCGAAGATACTCATTACAACTTGCAGGACTTGACGTTTCGTGGGAATAATCTCTTCCGCTAACATTAGCTGCACGTCGGTTCGCAACCTTAAGGCGAACGTGAACTCATCGCTTTCCGGTTGCCATGCCATCCCTAGAATTCGTTCCGATTCGGTAGACTTCTCCGCAATGAAGGATTTCGTTACTTGCAAACTTTGCTCCCCGACCCGTTGAAGAACTTGAGGGGAGTTCGAGAGCCAATTACGAATCTCGAAACCCGCACTTGCATGGATCTCCTTCACTTCTAGGGCTATGCGAACCGCTTCCTCAACCGTGTCGGAACTGTTCGCATAGTCGTCGACGTATGTGTTCTCCACGATAGCTGCAGCAGCTTCCGAATATACGTTCTTCCATTCCTCGGCATTCTTATTTTTGATGTATTGGGCTGAGCATGGTGAACAGGTAGACCCGAACGTTGCAACATCCATAACGAATTCCTGTATAGGATCCTCTGAGTTCTCCCGCCACAAGAAGCGCTGAGATTGCCGGTCCTCTGGCCGAATCAGGATCTGTTGGAACATTTCCTTAATGTCGCCTGTTATGGCAACTTGTCGCTCACGGAAACGGAACAATACGGATGGCAGAGATGTGAGTAAATCCGGGCCCTTCAGTAGCATAGAGTTCAAAGAGACGCCGCCAGTTTTTGCTGCGGCATCCCATACTACTCTGACCTTTCCAGGCTTGCTTGGGGTTTGCACCACCCCCAACGGCAAATACCAGACTCTTCTTGGATCGCTGTCACTTGATTCTTCTTCGGTAAGCTTGTGAGCATACCCTTTCGTCTGATAATCCAGGATTTGTTGACGAACTTTGACGTACAGCTCCGGTTTCTTGGCTAAACTTCGTTCCAGGCACATCAACCGCTTCTCTGTCATGAATCGGTTTTCTGGAAACTCGATGTAGTCGAACTTCCATAACAAACCTGTTTGGAAACGTCCAGATGGTGTCCGCACGGTTGTCGCTTCTAGTATCTCCCGCGATCTTCGATCTTCTTCGCACTCCACGAGCGGAGCTAAAGCGACGCCGACGTTTTCGATGGTTAAAAAGTCCTTCACTGCTTCATGAAGCTGCTGATCATTCGATTTCTCACATATGTGAAGAAGATGATGGTCTGGTTTACCGTCGAGGCCTTGCATTTTTCCGTAAACAGTCCAACCTAGCCTTGTTTTCGCGGCCACTGACTCATTATACCGCCCTTCGCGCTTCTTTAAGGTTAATAATAGCTTTGCATTATCGGCACCGATTAAAATGCGTGGAGCGGTACTGGAATAACTGTCCACCGGAAGCCCCTTGAGATATTCGAATTTCTGTGCCATTTCTTCATACTGCAAGGATTGCGGTGGAAGGTTCAAACTCTCCACTGTTCGTACAAACTCCAGCGAATGTTTTTGATTCTTAACAACGGCGGAGATTTCTAGCTGCACGTTTTGGGAATCCCATTCGGTTCGCTTAATATTGCTGGTCCACTGCAAACACAGCGGCTCGGTATCGCCTTCAACACCTAGTTCGTCCGCTAAGGACTTCTCCATCAACGTGTACGATGATCCATCGTCGAGAAATGCCAACGTGTTGATCGACACCTTTTTCCCGTATAAGGTTACCGGAAGTATGCGAAAAAGCACCGGGCATGGTAGCTGTCGATGAACGTTTACTGTTGCTGACGGAATGGAAGTGGTCTGTCCTCTCGTAGACGTGGTCGCTTCGGAAGTCGGTAATTGAGGGTTTCCAGGATGCAGTAGCCGATGATGACGCGCTTTACAATCATTTTCACCGCATTCTGTGGCTTTGCATGGCCACTTGCCATGCGGAATCAGGCAGCGACGGCAAAGACTCAACTGTTGAGCGATCTTCCAGCGATTTTCCAGCGACAATTTTTTAAAACTGATGCAGTCCTTCACTTTGTGTCCGTCTTTCTTGCACATTAGGCACGGCTTCGGTTGATAGACTGTACTTGCGCCACCGCTTTCCTTCCTGACGTTACGATCGGCTTTCTGTTCAGATTCCGATGAATGTGCATTGAAGAATCCTTTCTCCTTGCCTTTAGGTTTATCCACTTTCTGCAACGGTTCTACGTAGAGTGTAACGTTGCTGGCTGCCGATACAATCGTGGTCATATACGTACTGAAAGCGCGCAAATCCACCACTGGAACTTGTCGTTGGTGCAAAGCCCAATCCAACTTGATATTCGCCGGCAGCTTGTCCACTAGTTCTTGCAGCAGAGAAGGGTTGGACAAATGGGCATCCATTCCCATAGCCTGCAACTGACTGCAGAGATTTTGAACCACGAGTCCGAAGCTGATAAGGCTCTCCAGCTTGTCCGCTTTGGGAGCTGGCGTTGCAAGAACTTTGTTCATCAGGCACTTCACTATTAGTTCCGAGCGTCCGTAGAGTGTCTCTAAGGTTGCCATGATCTGGGGTACAGATGACGGATGATAAAGGTGCCCTCGCACTGCCTCCTTAGCGTTCCCCTTGAGGTAACGTTGAAGACGCATGAGATTTTCATCATCGCTATAACCACACATACGCGTCGAATTATTGTAGCTGCTCACGAACAATGGCCAGTCTATCGGATCGCCATAAAATTCCGGTAGCTCCTTGGGAACCACATGCCTAGCGGCTATTTGCTGGGGGCTCGGACCACAAACCGAGACGGGAGGATGGTGCACAACTTCTTGAGATGCTGATGGCGTGACGATCGGGTTCGGAACACTTGGTACACTCGCGACGAACGGATATGAAGGAACGCCACTCGGAAATGGTGGATGTTGATTCGGAGGATTCGGAAAACTTTGCTCGTATTGTCGCGGCACACGACAGGCGGCGGTACTAACCGGAAGAAGCGGAGTTTGTCTTCGATAATTAGGGACACTTTCTTGGTATTGTCTATACCAATCGGCGGGAGTAGCCTGATAGGTATGATTATATAAAAGATTGGGAACCCCTGATAGATTTGATTGTGAAGCGAATGATACAACCATCGGATTCACATGTGTAACAGTGTCCTGACCTAAACCTGAAGCCTGACTTACTGAACAACTAATCGGAATATGCACCTGTCTGTCTACGACGTGACCTGCCTGTGTCGAAGCATGCAAGTTTGACATACCTGAACCCAATGTGTTACTTAGGCTGGTGGTAGCTGCCGTTGGCTCACTGCTGTTGTTCGGACGCAGTTCGGGATGGTGCTGAGTAGACGACGCTCTCTTCAGGTTTGCTAACTGCTGTTGTAGCTCATGTAAGTCTCGCTCCAGATCTGCTCTTGATTTCTCGTTGGCGGGTGGTGGAGATATTTCCATGGAAAACGCCCCCGGCCCAGTTTGCTGTACCGATGCAGGTGGTGATATTTCAGCTGCTGCGAAAAATGGGGCGGCATGAGAAGTTTGCCCATCTTGCACTGTGGTTTGAGGAGTAGTTCGAGGTAGTGAGTTCAATCCGGAAGTTGGATTTGATGCGTATTGGCCGAAACGGGGCACCAATATTCCCCACGATGCGATTTCGTCCTTATCGTACAGTCCTGTAGCCGCTACACGAGCGAAAGGGGCATGATCATGAGCAGAAGAAGTCGGAAGTATAACACTTTCAGAAGTCTCGACCGATGCTCGATTGGGGCCAGCTTCAGTGATTAGCGTGGAACCAGCGGGGACATGGTTCGTCCCGGACCCAGTTGCCGCTGCTAAATCGTGATCCTAAACCCATTTTTGAACGTTGTCGAGTTTGCTGCGTGTGCTCAAATTACTCTTTCGACTTCTACCGTCGATCGACTGCTCCTCTTCCTGTAGCACTTCGAACTTTTTCGTGATGTAACGTCTCGCGATCTCCAGCTTTTCCTCCATAATCCTTTTCCTTCGATCCTTTTCCTCCTCCTGCGCCTTTTTCTGCTGGGCAGCTTCTTCTTCTGCGTGTTCCCTTAATATCCTCTCTTGTACCTCCTTCTCCTCCTCCAATCGTAGAAGTTCCAGTCGTCTTCTTGTTGAACTGGTTCTTGACGCACCTGTTCTGGTGGACTCCGGACATGGAGGGAGTGCGCATGTAGTGCACGCAAAGCTACGGTCCTTTATGCTTTCGTTCACCTTCGCACAAGAGAAGTGGAACCACCTTTCGCAAAGCTCACATTGTACCATCCACTTGTCGGCGACATCTGGGCGGTCACAAGAAGGACAGCAACCGACTGTAGAACTTTCCTTTTCCGTCAGCTGTCGAATGACACTAGACCGTCTATCTGTTGCCTTCTTAGAGCCCAGCATTCCGAAGGTCGTTTGTAAGGTTAGAAACCTTAAAGTATGTTACGGTGGATTAGATGGCAAGAATTTTCGGACGCCTTTTTAGCACACCAGGTTTTTCTGGGAAATGCTTTAAGCTGCGGATTTTTTATTTTGATTAGTTTTATAATTTTATAAATGTTTTCTGTTATTACTTACGTTTCTAGTCTCTTTTAATTCTGTTTTCCTGCCTGTCTATCTGACCGCAACGCTCGTATGACTTTTAATCTGTGTGTTAACGTATTCATTATTTATATTTCATTTTAATTTCAATAACATTGTGTTTGTACTTACAATTATCGTCGAATTCAATTAGTTAATTTAAGTAATTTAGTGAGATTTTAAAGAGAATAATTTGTTGTACCACGTTTCGTTTTAACTCCCGTTATCTGTCTATCGTTTTTGTTTTTGTTTTGTGCAACCTTCACTCAATGCTTCGTAGGTCGCAGTTTGTTTGGAAGGTAATCCCTTTTAGTGACCAGAGAAGTGGTAGTGCTCAAGGTGGGCTCATCCACATTTTTAAAACTAAAAATAAATGGTGGTGACCTAAACGCTTGGTGTGTTTGTTCAAGATTCTCCAGATTTTATTTTTTATTTTTTTGAGATTCAGAGGATTTTGAACAAAAACAAACTTCTCTTCATCAGGTATATTGATTTAAATTCGCCTATTTGAATATATAGAGTAGTTATTCGGCTAATATAGTGATACTTGGGATGTCGGGTCAGCAAGTGTACGTAAATTCATCAAAAACTATATTCTAAACTTTTTCTTATAATATCTCTTGACTTAAAACAGAATTTCTGTTAATCGGTTAAGCAAAACGAATGCAAAACTGAGAGTTTTGTTTGATCTTTCGACCTTGACGCTTGCTTTTGCCGGAGCGAGCGACGAGGGCAGGATCAAACATGTGCTAGCCGAGCAAACGAGTGAAGCTGAAAGCGGATTGTGGCTGCTCAGTCAAGGATAACGGATCAATTGGTGAGCTCGTTTCATGCTACTATTTCTAATCTATAAATTATGTATGACTGCACATTTAATCGTTACAATGGTGGGATGTAAATATGATGTTGCAACAAACTATGGATGGTTCGTCACTGTGAGTGTCGACACAAACTCTGATTCATGATTTATTTATGTTTAACATTTTTTTTTCAGAACACCCCTTATATACCTTTATTTTTGTAATTAAAAAAACTTTGAATGGTTCGACACTACAAGTGTAGACTTGCGAAAGGTTCACTTTATTCAACAAACTTTGGATGGTTTGCCACTGTAAGTGTCGCCATAAGAATAAGAGTGTTCTATGATGTCCCAACGAATTGAGTCTTTTGTTTCTTTTCAAATGAGTAAAATATAATAACACATGCTTTCGTACTGACAGCTGTAGGAATGTTACAATTAGGTATTTGTTCAACAAACTTTGAATGGTTCGTCACCTCAAGTGTCGGCATAATTTTCCTCTACATAGAAATTAATTGAACAATTATATTTACGTATAAGCATGTATATATCTCACAAATCATTGTTTATCATGGTCTAATCGCTTATTAAAGTGAATCCTTTGACCCAACGATCCTCCCCATTAACAAACATCCCTCCCAGTAACCTTTGTGGAGATGCAGATGCAAACACGGTCTCCAAATAGCAAAGGTTACACACTAACATTCCTTCCCTCAATCCCACCTGACTGCAAGGACGTGGCCGGCGCTGTTATTGACCTTGTATAAATAGAGGCACTGAATTATGCACACTGAAGAAGATTATGGCCAATCCCAGCTGAACTTCTAGTTGATTCTTTGTGCATTTTCACTGACTTCGGTCAATCACGGAATAGCAACCATTGATATGTGTAGTCAGTCTAAGCTAAGCTAAGCTAAGCTAAGCTATTATCTCTTGACTCAAACATTTTGACGTTTGATCGGCCTGCTGGTTTACTGAACTAGGCTCATGTTCATCAATGTTAATATCAGTTATACAAAGAATAATTATTCTGTACATACTGAAAAAAAAACAATGAAGTGGAGTTAGTTTTAGAGTTGGCGACCATTATGATACAACCACAAATCATATTAGAAGTATTGGATCAGTTTGGTACCGTTTTGATTCATATTACGGACACTTAAGGACTCAGGGAAATATAACCCAGCATAGAGCATACTAAATAAATCATTCTGTATGATTCCTTAACGCTATCGAGCGTCGGAAGCCCTTCACTTTCGAACGGTGGGTGAAGAATTCGCTTCCGCAACTTCAATAATTTTAAATAAATCAAAATGTGTGGCCTTTTCATGATTCTTATTCCGGACGCTTCCTCACTTTTGCCTCATATTCCGGACACTTTGAATCGAATTCCGGACAGCTCATGATAATCATTAATGGAACAGTCAAATCATCAATCGAAATCGTTAAACCACCAAAGAGACATCTAAGGTAGTTGGGCATTATACATTTTCAAAGATATTTATGGAAAAAGTTTACTAAAACGAGCCTTGAAATTGAGAACTTTTGAACAGCAAAAATTGAAACATTTCGCGTGAAATGTTTCCCATACAAAGTAGAGTGTCCGGAATTTGAAGCTGTCCGTAATATGGATCAAAACGGTATCTACACCACGCTTATTGCTTATATCACGCTCAACATTGCGGTTAACGGCTGGTTTCCTACTGACAAGAAAAGGAATCGCTTATTTCGATGCGTGGAAAATTTCTTCCCCAGAAATGGTCAAGAAAATCACATTTTTGATCCCAGTACGCAATTTAGGAAAAATGTCATTTCAAAGGGGGCTCCCTGTAGGAAATTTCTTGACCCATCCAGTCAGGGAATTTCTTTATTTTTCTTGAGCGAAACAGCATTGTTAGCTTAAGACCAAGGTCCGTCACACTCGGGCTCAGATTGGGTACCACATCTAGTACTGCATTTGGTCCCTCGGTAGTGCAAAAGGTACGTAAGTTTGACAGATCACAGTACACTTTTCACGGCATTCTAGATTACCTTATGAGCCATAAAATTTTGAGCGACTGCAAGGGACATGGTGGTCTTTGTTAAGACGCCTAATTAATTCGATATAATTCCGCACTTCGACCCGCATTTTTTAAGAAATTCGTGGAGATAAATTACAAACGATTAGTATAAATTCCATTTAATAAACTACAGAAACAACAAGGACGCACTCTGGTAGAATACCAGAATTAGGTAATTGTTTCTCCTCACTGGCTATGAATCAAAAGTCAGCCATCAATTGTCCTCTGGATAGCAAATCTGATGCGCTATATAACGTGCCATGACAGGCGCTGAGTCTGAGGATTTGGATAAACATATTTTTCATGCATTTCAAACTAATGGTGCCGGTGCAAAGTAAAATTGTATTCATTTATTTCAATGAAATAAAATAACATGACACCGCGACAAATTAATCAACCTTGCACTCGTCTAAAAACTTGCACAACAGGCTGACAGCTGTTTTTTCTGCTTTACACGCTAACTCTGAAGTACCCATTAATGGGTACTTTCGTACCCATTTCCTACTAAAGTGGTTTAACTCATTTAATGAGTAAGGTCGACTTACCCATTAAAGTGTATTAGCCAAGAACCTCAAAACATGGGTATTTTTTACTCCTGGTAAATTTTGAAAAATGGGTAAAAATGCCTCATAATTTTGCCGATTTCGCTCTGGATTTTGGTTAAGAATTGGGACACTGGAAAATCAAGACGAAAAACAAATATCAGTACAATATAAATGAATTACTTTTTTATTATTTTATTTCTAGTGTTCACACATCACCACAAACATTTTTTTTTAATTTTTCAATCTGTAGGATCCGATACTGCCAATATTTCCTCGGTTTTTCAACTTTTCACATCGGATATCGGCTTCGCCAACTGTTGTGCCGCAATAATATCCGGGTTCTGTGGAATATATAAGAAGAAAACAATAGTCCTCCAAGCAAACAAAAATCACCGCAGAAACTACTTACCTTTAAAGATATTGCTTGGATATGATTTCCAGAAGCGTTTACTAGCTATTGCAAATAATTCCGGCATCGAACATAGAGTTTAATATCACCGAAGAAAACATGCCTGCACAAGCAATTTCAAAATGGAGGTGCAATTCTTCAAACCATCCTGCGTATTATTTACCCATCATTGTGAAACTAATAGAAACTTCTTTAAGGGGAATAAGTACCCTTTTTGTGACATTAAAAAAATACCCTTTTTCTGACAACTCAGTACTGGTCATAAAAATGGGTATTTCGAACCCATTTAATGGGTACATCAGAGTTAGCGTGTAGATCAATAATGTTCATATAACGTCAAACAGATTATACGAGGGAAGGAAACCATTTTAGACGAAATTAACGTCAATATCCTGCACTCTTAATTCCGATGGGGCAAACAATGTTTTATTCGCCTACTCTTCTACGCATTTCCTCGTACTCTAGCCGAAAATGGCTTTTTGTTCTAAGATGGCTATCTGTTCTGCATTGTAAAGCTAAATCCAGATTGCTACAACAAAGAATTTGACATCCCTGAGGTAACTCAGGTAAGTCTGATGTGAAAATATTGATCTCAGAATTGTTATCTTGAGGTACACCAACAACTCTTTCAGACTTCGAAATTTTCGAATGTATTTTTCCATGTCGTAGCACATGCTTTCCTACATTAGTATAATTTTTTAAAGTCATTTTGAACAGTGTAGTGATGGTTAACTCAAAAGATATTCATTTTTTGACAATAGACAGTTTGGATTCCGACATGGACATTTGATCACTTATCAACATTAACTTTAACTTTTTCTAACCAGAGAGAAATTTGTTACTTACCATTCCATGTCACAAAGGCCGCACATCTTCGAACCACCCTCCAAGATGCATCGTTACGGGCTCTAATGAGTTCAAATCGTTTATAACTGGATCACGAGTTAAACCTGCTAACCTCTCGACTATAGGCCAGCCATTCTGGTTGCGATTTACCATCATTTGAATCAACTGCACCAACATAACAGAGTTACAGAGCGCACTGATGGAACAAAGAATTAATAAAAATTAAAGCCAAGCAACTTCCGTATTTACGTTACACCATTATTGGAAACAAAGAAAACGAAGACGACAAACAGTGCACACCGAAGTGGTGATCTGCACAGGTGAAGAAATTGAATTTTTCTCCAAATCTTTGCGCCGTCAGCGTCTGATCGGTTCAAGGTAGGGGGACATGGGGTAAAATGCACAAGTTGAGAAATATTTACTAAATGGAATGGAGTGCATGTTGCCCTAATCAGAAGATCAACAGGAAATTTGTGTAGAATATGAATCATCGTCTTCCTGTTTTACATAAGAGGCCTTCCTTAGCCGAGTGGTTAGAGTCTGCGCCTACAAAGCAAATCCATGATTAAGGTGTCTGGGTTCAATTTCCGGTCGGCACAGGATCTTTTCGTAATGGAAATTTCCTTGACTCCCCTGGGCATAGAGTATCATCGTACCTGCCACACGATATACGAATGCGAAAATGGCAACTTTGGCAACAGTGAGGACGTTAATGCTAAGAGGAAGAAGAAGAAGAAGCAGAAGAAGAAGAAGAAGAAGAAGAAAAAATCATCATGTAATTTTGCTTAATCATTTCTTGAACAATTAAACCTGTCTCCAAACATCTGTTTTATGATTATGGATTGACAGTGTACGACAGTGCACATTACCCCATCTACCCCTAGTCGCAAGTCCGTGGTCGTGACCAGCATCACAACTTTCCTCGTGCCATTTGGTACCCTACTTATCAGTGCAGTCAGAGTGGTCTAGTGGATGGCGGCCAGGCAAGTGCGCACAATTTGTACCAACCTTCTGCTTACCGGGTCGACTGTCGAGATATCGGTTTCTCAACAGACAGAGTAGCAGTGAAAACCAGGGGAAGTAAAACGGACTGCAATGGCACGGCACTGAGGTCTCGTTTTCAATTTTCTTTTATAATTTAATTTAATTTAATTTGATGGAAAAACGGCGCAGAAAAATAAATAAAATAGCTTGTTCAAGAGGTCCGTACGTCACTTTAGCGGCTCAGGGGTTGTCAAGTGGACTTGAAATGGGTACCTATGGGTGAGGTCGACAACCTTAAATTGTCCACCTAATTCGATGACATTACAGACAACAATCCCTTACTTGATACTCTCTTACTCAATGCAACTCCTGTGACTGATTCAAAAAACAAAATTGGAATATTGATAAATAAAGAGTTTAATATAATAACAAGTAGTATAATTTCTCTAATAAGTTAAAATCCAAATATATAACACTGAATCAACATTGTCACGCCAAAATTTCCTGCATCTTTGCGGTCAGTAATCACCGGCCTTCTCACATCATGCCGTACCCATCCAGCTTTCACAACATTTTAGATAGTGGATTCGCTGCAGATTGGGTAAGCTTGGAATTAATCTTCCAGAGCAACAAACCATTCCGAATATCTCATGTGTTTGCAGGTCTTTCTCGAGTATACTCCCGTAGAGGATTATCGGTCTTATAAGCGTTTTGTACGTTTTACACTAGATGCAGAATTGAATCTTTTTTGATGGCAGCATTTTATGTAGTTACTAGAAAATCATACTTCTACAAACAATGCCCTTCAGTATAGCTTAACTCAGCTTAGACTGACTACACTTATCAATGGTTGCTATTCCGTGATAGACCGAAGTCAGTGAATATGCACAAAAAATCAACTAGAAGTTCAGCTGGGATTGGCCATAATCTTCTTCAGTGTGCATAATTCAGTACCTCTATTTATACAGGGTCAATAACGGTGCCTGCCACGTCCTTGCAGTCAGGTGGGATTGAGGGAAGGAATGTTAGTGTGTAACTTTTACTATTTGGACACCGTGTTTACCTCTGCATATCCACAAAGGTAAACATTGTTGATTGTGAGGATCGTTGGGTCACAGGATTCACTTTGATAAATGATTAGACCATGATAAACAATCATTTGTGAGATATGAACATGTTTATAAAAATAATATTTTAAGTTGATATGAACAATTTCCAAGTAGAAGAAAATAATGTCGACACTTGAAGTGACGAACCATTCAAAAATTGTTGAATGAAGTGAATTTTTACAAAGGCTACACTTATAGTGTAGAACCATTCATTTTTTCAATTACAAACATATAGACAAAAGGTAAAAAAATATATGTTTGATGAAAATAATATGTTAAACATCAATAATCCATCAATAAAAGTTTATGTCGACACTCAAAGTGACGAACCATTCATAGTTTGTTTAAAATCATATTAACGTCCCACCTTTGTAACGAATAAATGTGCGATCTTACAGATTCGAAATAAAAGCATGAAACGAGCTCACCACCACCAGCCACAATTCACTTTCAGCTTCACTTAACGCATACAGATTAACTGAGGAATATTAACACTTTTCTTTTCATGCAAAAATCGCTCTGATTATACAAACCAAGAACACGAATGCTTGGGCTTCCTCGAAGGCAAAATGAACGTGCAACCCGAGAGGGAGAAAAAATACAAACGCTTTCTCGACGCACTGTCCGACAACGCGCAAACCGAGAGGGAAAAAAAGAACTGACGCTTGCTCGGGCATTCTCAACGCACTGCCTAGCAACGCGCTAATCGAGGAAAAAAAACTCCTGAATAAAACTCACGCTACGTTCATGACCACAAATACCAATTCCAATCAGCCCATATCAGTAATCAACAATACCATAATGGAATTCGTTCAATCGGCATCTAGTTTAGGTTATACAATTCAACCAAATTTGGACTGGCATGCATTCATACTACAACTGTGTTGTAAAATATACGGAAAGTTAAGACCTTTGCAAACGAAAAGCTGTTTCTTACCAGCGGAAACTATATTGAAGCTTTTCAAAAGCCTAATCTTACCCCACTCCTTGACATGCGATTTCCTGATTATGCAAATTTCTTACAATAGACCTAAAATTGCTCTCAATGCATGACTCATTTTTCTCATGTCACACATTTGCAAAAGCATACCGCCGTGCCTTCCTTATTCTTCCAGATCATCCCGCATTACTTTTGTCTCCCGAGGAAGGTCCATCCGGAATCCATCAAGTGAACATTACACAACGCTCTTCCCCAGTGCCGGCTGTTGTCAGTATTGGTGAATCTAGTGTAATGGTTTCGACAACAGCTGGCACTGTGGGGCAAGGTGTCCCACAGGCGAGTCTCATTTCCGAGCAAACATCGGCAGAAGTTACCGCGGCACCCTTTTCTCCCACAGTCAATCCACTCACGCGGAGATCATCAGTATCTCC
The DNA here is from genome assembly GCF_002204515.2 of Aedes aegypti. Lineage (NCBI taxonomy): Eukaryota > Metazoa > Arthropoda > Insecta > Diptera > Culicidae > Aedes > Aedes aegypti. The sequence goes on from NC_035108.1 coordinate 198,118,945, forward strand.
ATCAACCAGCCGTTCAGTTGTCGATAGTTGCCCTGGCGACAGCATCGCCCTGCAATGGAACCTCTTAGGGTAACCGCTTCAGTGCGCATCGTACCTTCGTGCTGTGCGTACACGAATTCTCTCTGCTCTTGGAAGTTTTCTTAAAAACTACCTAAAGCAATAAAACAGTACTTTTCAGTGCTAAAATTAAAAACGGTACTTTTCAGTGCTACTAAAACAGTACTTTTCAGTACTATTTTTTCTACTATTGATCCCTTTACGATCCTTGTTTGGACCCGTGCCTTCGATTTTTCGTTGGACCCGTTGGCGAAAGCTAGCGGTGGTAATCCTTCTTGGACACCGTCTTGGGAAAAAACCTTTCGAAGGTCACGTCTTCTTTCGTTTATTAATTAAACATGGTATCAACAACTAACAAAAGGAAGGGTGAATCTCTGAATTCACTACTTCCTTCCAAAAAAGTGGGTTTTAAAACTGTCACTACACGTGGCAAGAATGGAAGAAAGGACGCTTCCCCGGAATGCGAAGTTTCTTCCAAGGGTGAAATGAATAATTGTATCGAAATGAGCAATCAGTTCGATGCTCTAGACAAATTTTCCGAACACCAAATTGAAGCAGCCTCTAGCCCAGGCTCTTTGATTCAAGTGAGGAAGCAAAGAGTGCCGCCAATCGTGGTCAGTTGTTCCGAATTTGGGGGATTTAGGCAGGAGATCTTGAACTCCATTAGGGGAATCAAGGTTTCCTTCCAAATCGCAAAGAAAGGAGACTGTCGCGTTTTGCCGGAAACTCTTAAAGATCGTGAGCTTCTTCTCAAACATCTTGAAGAGAAGAAGCACAAATTTTTTACTTATGACGACAAAACTGAACGTTTGTTCAAAGTTGTCTTGAAAGGTCTCTCAAGTGACTATAAATCACCTGAAGAGATCAAAAATGGAATAAATGATTTACTTGGATTTTCCCCAGTCCAAGTAATCATTATGAAAAAGAGAACCCAATCTGGCATTGTTCGGAAAGGGCTTTCTCAAGAATTTTATTTAGTTCACTTTAACAAAAAAGAACTAAATAATATTAAAGCTTTAGAAAAAGCAAAACTTTTGTTTGATGTCCGTGTGACATGGGAACATTTCCAGAAACCTGGAGGAAATTACCAGAACCCCACTCAGTGCCGTCGGTGCCAAAAGTGGGGTCATGGTACAAAAAATTGTCGCATGGATGCTAAATGCATGATTTGCGGAGGTTCTTCTCACGCCAAAGACGTCTGTCCAGTGAAGGAAGATACCACCAAATTCATATGTTGTAATTGCGGGGCTAACCATAAGTCCAATTTTTGGAATTGTCCTTCACGCAAAAAGGTCATTGAGGCTCGTGCCAGGCAGATGAAAGATAATATCCGTTACGATAACGGTCGTTTCCGGAATTTGCCTGGTAGAGTATCGAACAATGCTCATTTTTCAGTTAACGATCGCTTGATCATGAATCATACCCATCAGGAAGATCATAATCATGCTCATTCACAAACTAATTTTATTCCGTCGGGTAGCCGTTCGAATCTTTCTATTTCGAATGTATCTACCCACGGTAAATCCTTTGCCGATATCGTAGCAGGAAATTCGAACTCCTCCCCTGTTCGATCCATGGGTACCCATTCTACTTGTTTCAAATCAAATGGAAAAAACCCTACCGCCACAGGTAATTCCGCTTCTTCGTCTACCGGAAATTCCAATGGGAAATCACATAACATGTCTGCCTCTGATTTTAATTTTCTAACTGAACAATTGAATCTAATGATTGATGCAATGTTCAAAGCCACCACTATGACTGAAGCAGTCCAAGTAGGTGTAAAATTTACAAATCAAATTGTTATTGGATTACGTTTTTCTAATGGATCCAAATAATAATTTAAATATTTTAAATTGGAATGCTCGTTCTCTGAATGGTAAAGAGGACGAGCTGTTTAATTTTCTTACGGTTAATAACGTGCATATAGCAGTTATTACCGAAACGTATTTAAAACCTGGATCTAAACTCAAAAGGAATCCTAACTTTTTTGTTTATCGTAATGATCGACTTGATGGGGCATGTGGGGGAGTTGCAATCATCATTCATAGGCGTATAAAACATCAACTGTTTTCATCATTTGAAACTAAAGTTTTTGAAACTTTAGGTGTTTCTGTTGAAACACAGTTTGGTAAATATACTTTCATAGCTGCCTATTTGCCTTTTCAATGCTCTGGACAGCAAGTTAATTTGCTCCAAACTGACTTGCGTAAATTGACTCGCAATAAGTCAAAATTTTTTGTCATTGGTGACTTTAATGCCAAACATCGGTCATGGAATAATTCTCAAAGTAATTCCAACGGCAGAATTTTATTTGATGAGTGCTCTTCAGGATATTTCTCAATTCAATACCCTGATAGCCCCACATGTTTTTCCTCTTCTAGAAATCCATCTACGATTGATTTGGTCTTAACCGACTCTAGTCATCTTTGTAGCCAAATGATTACTCATGCTGATTTTGATTCTGATCATGTCCCTGTTACATTTCAAATATCCCAAGAAGCGATTCTCAATCCTATCAGCTCCACTTTCAATTATTTACGAGCCGACTGGAATATATATAAAACGTATGTTGACTCCAATCTTGATGTTAACATTTCTTTAGAAACTAAACTTGATATTGACAATGCTCTTGAAACTTTAACAAATTCCATTGTTGAATCCCGGAGCATTGCAATTCCAAAATGTGAAGTAAAATTTGAATCCGTGATTATAAACGATGATCTTAAACTCTTGATCCGTCTTAAAAACGTGAGGAGAAGGCAATTTCAACGCACTCGCGATCCTGTTATGAAAATTATATGGCAGGATTTGCAGAAAAAAATCAAGAAACGTTTTGCTCAATTAAGAAACAAAAATTTTGAAAATAAAATTTCTCAATTGGCTCAACTGGCTCTAAGCCCTTTTGGAAATTATCGAAAATCTTGAAAAAACCTCAGAAGCCAATACCGGCATTGAAAGAGGAAAACAAATTATTACTAACTAATTGCGAAAAAGCTCAAAAACTTGCTATGCAGTTTGAAAGTGCGCACAATTTTAATTTAGGACTTACTAGTTCAATTGAAAATGAAGTTACTCAGGAGTTCGAAAATATTCTCAATCAAGAGAACTTTTTCGAAAATGCCTGGGAGACTGATTTGGAAGAAGTGAGAACTATTATTAAAAAATTCAAAAACATGAAAGCTCCTGGCGATGATGGAATTTTCTACATCCTCATCAAGAAACTTCCAGAAAGTAGCTTATCATTTTTAGTTGATATATTTAACAAATGTTTTCAATTAGCATATTTTCCTGACAAATGGAAAAATGCTAAGGTTGTTCCAATTTTAAAACCAGACAAAAATCCTGCAGAAGCTTCTAGCTATCGTCCAATCAGTTTGCTTTCCTCCATCAGTAAACTTTTTGAAAAGGTTATTTTGAACAGAATGATGGCCCACATCAACGAAAATTCAATTTTTGCCAATGAACAGTTCGGATTCCGCCATGGACATTCGACCACTCATCAACTTTTACGTGTAACAAATTTGATCCGTTCCAACAAATATGAAGGCTATTCTACTGGTCTTGCTCTTCTAGACATAGAAAAAGCATTCGACAGTGTTTGGCATGAAGGTTTGATTGTAAAATTAAAAAACTTTAATTTTCCAACATACATTGTTAGAATAATTCAAAGTTATCTGTCAAATCGTACACTTCAGGTTAATTATCAGAACTCCAGATCTGAAAGACTTCCTGTAAGAGCTGGTGTTCCTCAAGGCAGCATTTTGGGACCAATATTATACAATATTTTCACATCTGACTTACCTGAGTTACCTCAGGGATGTCAAAAATCTTTATTTGCGGATGACACAGGCCTCTCCGCCAAAGGACGAAGCCTGCGTGTCATCTGTAGTCGATTGCAAAAAAGTTTGGATATTTTTTCTTCATACTTACAAAAATGGAAGATTTCTCCTAATGCTTCCAAAACTCAACTAATAATATTCCCACATAAACCAAAAGCTCTTTATTTGAAACCTTCAAGTAGACATGTTGTCACGATGAGAGGGGTTCCAATAAATTGGTCAGATGAAGTTAAGTATCTAGGGCTCATGCTAGATAAGAATTTAACTTTCAAAAATCACATTGAGGGCATTCAAGCCAAATGTAATAAATATGTAAAATGTCTCTATCCCCTTATTAATAGAAAATCAAAACTTTGTCTTAAGAACAAGTAGTTGATATTCAAACAAATTTTCAGGCCAGCCATGTTGTATGCTGTACCAATATGGACTAGCTGTTGTAATACCAGGAAGAAAGCTCTGCAGAGAATTCAAAATAAAATTTTGAAAATGATTCTGAGACTTCCTCCCTGGTATAGTACCAATGAGTTACATAGAATATCCAATGTTGAAACATTGGAACAAATGTCAAATACAATCATTAATAATTTCAGGCAAAAATCGTTACAATCTTCTATTGCCACGATTAATGCGTTATATGTTTAGGTTAAGTTAGGTTAAGTATATTAAAAACGTTTTTTTTTCTCTTATAAGCAGGTGAAATCAACTCACCTGTAAAAAAACTGAACTGCTACGGCAAATGAAATGTAATATGTTGTTAACAAAATGTTAATTAAATCTTAAATTTGTTTTACCAAATTAGGATGATAGTGTTGTCAAATAACACAGAACACCTAGATATAAGAAATGAATGTAATGTTTGGAATGATACTAATAAAGAAATTAAAAAAAAAAAAAAAAAAAAAAAAAAAAAAAAAAAAAAAAAAAAAAAAAAAAAAAAAAAAAAAAAAAGGGTAACCGCTTAGGGCAAACATCAACGATCTCAAACTTATCATAGCCGGCCTCGAACCTTGCGTGATAGCACTCCAGGAGACGAAAGTTGGCCAGCACGTCTTCCCGCCCGATTTCTTCGGCAAGCAGTACACGTTGCTGCTGGTGTCGAACACCGTACACTAATGGCAACACGGGGTAGACCTTGCTATGCGGGAAGGCATACCCTTCGAGCGTGTGCAGATCGACACCATTCTACACCTTGTCGCTGCACGCATCCACACACCCATACAGCTGACCGTAGTTTCGGTGTACATCCCGCCGAGTGCAACCCAATGTCAGACCGCTTTGGATGAGCTGTTTGAGCAGCATGAAGGTCCGGTTCTGTTTTTGGGGGACTTTATTGCGCACCATCTTGCGTGGGGGTCCCATAAATCAAACAGACATGGTCGGTTTATTGCTGAGACAACATTAGCTAAAAAACTTGTTATCTTAAACGATGGCTCCGCTACTCGTATCGACCCTGCTTCGGGAAAACCTTCAGAAATTGACGAGTCTATTTGTTCACTTGGCGAACCCTACCGGACACACACAACAGCGATCATTTCCCGATAGTGTGCTTGCCCGGATGGTGCAAGCAGCTAAAAACAAGGCAAAAGTGGCTCTACGACCAAGCTAATTGGTTGATGTACGAACGCATCACCGCGGAAACTATTCGCTCAGATGTTGAGTGGGACGTATTAGCAGCAGCGCAGAAAACAATCCCGCGGTCCAGCGGTCGTATTGGACCGAAAGCGGTGTCGTGGTGGTGGCCTGAGGTAAAGGCAGCAATTCGTCAGCGAAGAAAGTGTCTTCGATCGCTTCGACGTCTGCAGCAGCACAACCCAGACCAACCCGAAGCATTGGCGAAATTCCACGCAGCCAAAGCAGCAGCAAAAAAAGCGGTTGACCAAGCGAAGGAACAATCATGGAGTGATTTCGTGGCGGAAATTTCACCAAGCAGCAGGATGATCGAATTATGGCGTTCTGTCAACAAATTGCGTGGCAAGCGTCCAGTTGCTCTCAGGCAGTCGGACGGTTTCGCGGATAATCCTGAGGAAGTAGCGAAAGAACTAGCTAAGTACTACAGCGAAAGATCAGCTACTTCAAGCTACCCTCCATCGTTCCAGATGGCGAAATCGGCAGCTGAACGAGAGTCCATCGATTTTTTCGCCCAACACCGACTATGCATCGCCGGTGTTGGACAACGCCGATATTACCCTAGCCGAACTTCTGTGGGCCCTCGACAAAGGGCGAGGTGCCTCAACAGGTGCTGATTTAATAGGGTATCCCTTGCATCAACACCTCCCTTTATCTGTAAAGATGGCTCTTTTTGATTTGCTCAACAAAATCTGGCAATGTGGTGAATTTTTCGCCAGCTGGCGTAACGCTATCGTTGTCCGTATCCCCAAACCAAACTGCCAAGATTCCGGGCCTGCTGCTTCCCGACCAATTTCACTCACTAGCTGCTTAGCGAAGCTACTAGAGCGAATCTTCAACCGTCGTCTGATTACCAAGCTGGAGGACAAAAATCGTCTTGACAAGCAGCAACACGCTTTCCGTGCAGGACGTGGCACCGACACACACTTTGCCTAGCTTGAGAGATCACTACCAACTGTTAATGAACACATCTTAATCGCGTCTTTGGACCTGTCAAAAGCGTAAGATACAACCTGGAGACACAACATACTACGGACAATACAGTCGTGGTGGATACGTGGTTGTATGTTCAATACGCTACAGAGCTTTCTTCGAACATTCCAGGTGTCTGTCCCACGCACATAAGCTGGAAAATGGAGTTCCACAGGTCTCAGTACTATTCGTGACGCTGTTTCTCGTTGAGATGTAGCCTATCTTTCGGGTAATACCGAGTGGAGTCGATATACTTTTGTATGCCAACGACATTCTTCTTGTAGTGCGCAGGGCGAACACCGGGTTTACACCGAAAATTGCAAGCTGCCGTGAAGGCTGTCGACAAATGGGCTGAAAGCGTAGGTTTTGCCTTATGGTAAAAAAAAACTGTGTGAATCTCGCCTACGGATACTGCAGATGATTGGTGCCAAACTTTCTTATAGAAATCGATCAACCTTATTGCAAGTTGGATCAGCGTTGGTTACTGCGAAATTGACCTACGGAATAGGACTAGTGAGTCGAGCAGCAAACCTACAGATTCTTACAACAAAATGGTTCGATATGCATCCGAAGCTTTTGTGACTAATCCTATAAATTCGGCCGAAACGGGCACGCTACCGTTTCAGTTCCTTGCAGCACAGTCCACAACACGAAAGGCTATCCGTATTTGGTCGAAAAACCAAAACAATAGCACCCTTCCGCTGATTCGTCGAGCTTCGGATCGTCTGGAGGAACTTACGGGAACCTCCCTCCCAATTGTTCAACCAATCGTGAGGCAGAGCGAACGTGTATGGCATGCACGAAAACCATCCGTTATTTGGGATGTCAGGAAGAGTGTCCGAGCCGGTGACCCACCGGAGAGAGTTCGCCCAGTCGTACAGCAGCTGCTGTCGAATTGTTTACAGCGTTCGACAATCGTCTACACCGACGATTCCAAACTATAGGCGACACGGAAGGGTCGGCTTTTTCTACAACTGGTTTGACAGGAAAATACAGTCTCCCAAAAGAGTGCAGCGTTTTCTCTGCGGAGGCCTATGCCATAAAGCTGGCAGCCTCGATCCCAAACATCAGGCATTAGATGGTGATTTTAACAAACTCTGCCAGCTGTCTGCTCGCCCTTGAGGCGGGAAAATCAAAACACCCATGAATCCAGAAAGTTGAGAGTGAAACGAGAACCAAACCGATCCGATTCTGCTGGATTCCCGGTCATGCCGGAATAAAAGGAAACATCGAAGCCGATCGATAAGCGAATGATGCCAGAAAGCAGCTCCCTGTCGAAATCCCTATCCCAGAAGAGGACGCGTTGCGAATGGTGAAACATTAGGGACGTTCCGATATTGCAAAGTATCGATATTTTATTCGATACGATTATCGAAACAAAGTATCGATACCACCGATATATTGATTCAAAATATCGATATATCGGAATATCATATAATATATTTCAATGGAGCAAAATTCCTATATCACTTAGTGACCTGCCATTTAGTTTCCTAAAATTCAACAAAAAAAAAACTTGGAATACTCAAGATTATTGTTTTGACTGACATTTACATAAATATCTTTAGTTAACATATATTCTAGTAAAATTCGAATGAGAGCTTTGGGTTTTCTCCTAATCTAATTGATTTCTTGTATTTCTTGTACTAAAAAATAAATTATATTTGGAGACAACCATACAATTGTTTTTCACTTAGAGCGTGTAGAGCTCTCTGCTACTCTCCACGCTTTCAAAGAATGTCAAATCGTTAAACAATTTTTATGTACGCAGATTTTGCGTAACAATCAGGCGTGTATTTTGCTGAGTGTAAATACAGTATTGGACAAAACATTTGCAACTTTTTCGATTTTCCATACAAAATGGCCAACTTTGGTAAGCTATATCTCAGTTATTTATAGACCGATTTGAATGAAATTTTGACAGAACATCAGACATAACTTGAATTTTAACATATATTTTTGAGTAATTTTTCCAATCACCAGTTCAAAAGCAGTAACGGTTTGACTAAAGTCAATTTTTTGATATTTTTTTATAAATGACATAACTAAACATATTGAAGGAATAGCTTCATGGTATCTTCAGCAAAGTTGTAGATTTTAACGAGGTGAACAAGTTTGCTGAAGACAGTTTTTCTCTAGGGCTATCAGATTTTGAGATAAATAGTTTTGAATTTTTCGTCGAAAATTACACTTTCGATAAACCGTTATAATTTATAAACCCGTGATTGGAAAAATCACTCAAAAATATATGTTAAAATTCAAGTTATATCTGATGTTCTGTGAAAATTTCATTCAAATCGGACGATAAATAACTGAGATCTAGCTTGCCAAAGTTGATCATTTTGTATGGAAAATCGAAAAAGTTGCAAATGTTTTGTCCAATACTGTAGGTATCCGGTCAATTATCCTTTCCTATCCCTCAGCTTTCGCAAGGACATGGCAAATTCTCGACTGATGAAGGATGCATCAATTTCGTCTGAGAGGCTGATTTGTCTCAAATCATTGCCTATGACAACTGACGAGAAGGAGGCAATCCTCATAGAGCGGTCTAGGGTTGCACCACCGACGAATGCTTTATGATTATGCTAGTGCTAATGCTTTAACCCTATAATTGTTTTCTATATATTAGTTTTCAATATATCGGAAGGAAATATCGATATCACCGATATATTGAATAGAAAATATCGATACCAAAATATCGAATATCGAAAGCGAAATATCGATATTCCGATATATCGGAAGTATCGGAACGTCCCTAGGTGAAACAGGCTATAAGTCAACATTGGGGCAGCCAATGGCATAACACAAGAGATGCATAATCAAGGGAAATCACGCGCAGATGGAGAGACCAAGAAAATACCGCCGATCAACATGTACTCACGCGGCTCCGGATCGGTCACACATGATTTACCCACACTTTTCTAATGAAAAAGGACCCTCCGCCGAATTGTGAATGCTGTGGATCGGTAATGGATGTCCGGCACATAATTCTACATTGTAGAAAGTATGAACAAGAGCGATTAAGTATGGCATTAGTAGAAGTTTTTTCCCCATATGCTTCCGCTTCGGCTATTCGAATGAAAAAATCTTGAAAACTTTAAAATTTGAATGTTTTTCTAATGTTTTTAGAAGCAAAACAAAAATGGAAGCGAATTCCGCATTCCACGCGTTTCTCCTCTGTGCGCATTTCACTAATTCGGTTTGTTTACCACCGTTTGCACAAAACTGTGTACAGCCCCCTTTGCACAGAATCTGTGCTGCATGAAGAGAGGCCGATTTTGTGTACTCGGCACTCATTTTTGAGCGTGGTAAGTTTAGCCGAGTGGTTAGAGTCCGCGGCTACAAAGCAAAGCCATGCTGAAGGTGTCTGGGTTCGATTCCCGGTCGGTCCAGGATCTTTTCGTAATGGAAATTTCCTTGACTTCCCTGGGCATAAAGTATCATCGTACCTGCCACACGATATACGAATGCAAAAATGGCAAGTTTGGCAAAGAAAGCTCTCAGTTAAAAACTGTGGAAGTGCTCATAAGAACACTAAGCTGAGTAGCCGGCTCTGTCCCAGTGGGGACGTAATGCCAAGAAGAAGAAGAAGTTTAGCGTGTAGAGTTGTGAAAGAGAAAGTGGGGTCGTGACGGACTTTGGTTTCAGGTTGGTAGATTGCGCTGCAGATTCGTTACCCGTTCTGTGGCGTAGTTGGTTAACACGCCCAGTCTAGCGTATTGGGAGTCGTGGGATCGAAGCCCACCAGAACGATTCTATTATTTTTCACAATTTTACATCTCAATTTGTCCAAATTGACTTTTGTGTCTACGACCTTCAGATATTTTCAGATTGGAGTGTGCCAATTACAGAGGAATTACCCTGCTGAATTCGGCGTACAAAATTCTGTCGCGCATCCTGTTTAACAGACTGAGACCGCTCGAGGAGTCCTTCGTCGGCGAATACCAAGCTGGTTTTCGTGAGGGCCGTTCGACAACGGACCAGATGTTTAGCTTGCGAATGATCCTAGACAAATTCCGGGAGTATAACTTGCAGACTCACCATCTGTTTATTGATTTTAAGGCAGCGTACGACTCAATGAAAAGAAATGAGCTTTGGCAGATAAGCTACAAAAATAAAAATGGTTTTCCGGCGAAACTAATTAGGCTGATACGTGCTACGCTGGATGGTTCGAAATCAAGTGTTCGGATCGCAGACGAAGTGTCAACCTCGTTCGTGACGTTAGGCGGATTGAATCAGGGAGACGCACTTTCGAATTTACTGTTCAACATTGCACTCGAGGGTGCTATTAGGAGATCTGGCGTGCAGAGAAATGGCACTATTATCACAAGGTCGCACATGCTTCTTGGCTTTGCGGACGATATAGACCTAATTGGAATCGATCGCAGGTCAGTGGAAGAGGGCCTTCGTGCCTCTGAAGAGGGAGACAGCCAGGATAGGCCTGACCATCAATTCTACCAAGACGAAGTACATGGTTGCAGGTAGAGATAGAGTCAGGCATGGTGGAGTAGGTGCTGAGGTAGTGTTTGATGGGGATGTGTTTGAAGTTGTTGAAGAATTTGTTTACCTTGGAACACTTGTGACATGTGACAACGACGTTTCCCGCGAAGTGAAAAGACGTGTTGCGGCTGCGAATAGGGCCTTTTACGGATTACGTAACCAGCTAAGGTCCCGCAGCTTGCAAACGGAAACAAAATTCGCCCTGTAAAAAACATTGATTCTTCCGGTGGCTCTCTACGGGCACGAAGCGTGGACGTTGAAAGAGTCAGACCGGAAATGCTCTCGGTGTTTTCGAGCGTAAAGTGCTGCGGACAATACTCGGTGGGAAACTCGAAAATGGTGTGTGGCGCAGACGCATGAATCACGAGTTGTATCAAGTGTACAAAGATGCGAATATTATCAATCGTGTAAAATACGGCAGACTTCAGTGGGCTGGTGACTTAGTGCGAATGTCGGAAGAAAGAATTGCGAAAATAATATTCAGCAGGGAACCAGGTAGAGGTCAGCGGCTTCGGGGAAGACCACGAATTCGCTGGCAGTACGCAGTGGAAGAGGACCTGGCGACCCTAAACGTTCGGGGCAACTGGAGAAGTTTCGCCCAAGACCGACGAAGATGGAGCTCTACAATACGCCCGGCAATTGCGTGATGCTACGCTGTAGCCATCAAGGTATCAAGGTAGGTAACATCTGGGGCAGTTTTTAAGAGGAAATGTATCGAAAACTTTAATAAAAATATATGAACTAGATATTTATAGTTTTTTTGTGCAAAAACGTTAAATGAATTTAGTTAAACTAAATTTGGAAAAGTGTCACTTTTCCATCATATCGCAATTGTAACGGTTAAAAAGACATATGTCTTATGTTATTAAATATAGAAGAATAAATAAATAAATTAAATCTTTGAAAGAGTTTTTGAAAGATCAGTTGAACATAGTCCTCATGGAACTTTATAAGAATGTTAGAATTCTTGAAACAGAAAATTGTTTAATCCTTTGGTCGCGTCACTTGCTCCTGCGGGGGCGGGTGATGTGGTCAGGATCAATGGTGTTGCCCGTAGCACGCTATAATATTGTCGCGGATCACGAATCGCATTAGTAGTTAGTATCGCTTGCTCTTGCGAGGGCGAGCGATCAACACTAGGTTCGGCGTACAATGCGTTTATCGAATAATATCCGGTTAGGTGAATCCGGCTAGGAGTGAATATATCATGGCTCCCAGATCTTTACCTTATCCTACTAACCCAATATCCTCCCATGACAGCTTTGGAGATGCAGAAGATCCTTCGGTCTCTAGTAACAATGGTTGTCTAATTAACATTCATTCCCTTCCCCGATGACGGTAAAGACTGCGCCGTTATTGACTTCAAAATTTGAGCTCTCAATTTGTGCACACTGAGGAATGGTAAGCTCATTCTAAGTTATCCCAAGTTGTTATAGGGGCCTTTCTTAGCCGAGTGGTTAAATTTGGAAAATTTCCTTGACTTCCATGGGCATAGAGATTTTTGACTTGATTATCAAAAGACTCAATTTGAAAATTTGAATTTACAAAATAACGAATTATAAAAATCAATACTAATCTGTTAAAACTACGAAATTTGTGAAAATCTTGATTATTGCCAAACATATATCCACCTAGGCCCCTCCAGCAAAAATCCTTGCTTCGCCAATGCATTTTCTTTTCCGTACTCCGGTTCTCTTTACCAGATTATGCCTATCCATCGGTGCAGACAAATGACCAGATTCTCTGGGCCTGTTGTGATGAGTTGATCTCCGATATCATGCTATACTATATTCCAGATTATTTACTTTTGCTTTTTTCATTTTTGCTCTTGAACTGTTAAATGACATCCCTAGCTTCCCTCAGAATTGAGTTTGGTTAATTTTCATTGTCCGCTGAAATGAAGTAGACATCTCGGATCGCACGAACTAGGTAGTCGTAGAAGAGTCGACTTGGAGGCTAACGAAAGCTGGTCACCAACTGCTTGCGCCAGATTCTGAAGAAATGCTATTAGTATCGAATAGTAGCGTATTAAACTTGGTCCAACATTGTGCAACGAAATGTACGACGAAGTCCTTTTGCTAGAGTTACTCAAGGGTATCTGCAATTCTCGACGTTTATTATTAAACAAAACGCGGTAGAGGTTGCTACTGATTGATTCAGCGCCGAAGGCGTGATGTGCAGAATGATAGGCGATCTCGTACTTCGGAATATGATGACCAATATGGTGATGCAAATAAAGTAAGTCTTACAGTGTAACTGTTGAGCAAAAAACAGAACAATACGCAGAGCGAAATTATTATTATTATTATTATCTTTATTATCGAGATTTTCAGCCGTAGGCTGGTTCATCTCCTTCAGAGCGAAATGCTGAAGAGAAGTGAAGTTCGAAGAGGCCATATGGCTTCACCGGATTAGGCCATATCCACCATCAGGGCCCGTAAGCCATCTTCCACCCGGAATTGCAGGACCAACCTCGGTACTTGATCGACCAATATCGAGACAATGGCTTTGAGAGAATTTTCACCACCGGGAGTTATTTCGTCGGGATAACCTAGCTCTACCGCCGGAGAGTCGAGTGGGTAATAAAAAAGCGCCGGTAAATCATCGGAACGCCTGTGAACCACATGTTGAATCTGCACTTCAAAAAATTATACAATTTTCCAAAATAGTTTAAAGCGAACTAGAATACTACTACGAAGCGTGCAATTATACCATAATTCAGGAAAAAAATCTAAAATTAGTGATGCACAACGAAAAACTGTTCAAAAATTGTGTTTACAAATGTTATGTTAAGGTCGCCTCGTACCGTTCTATGGGACCATATACCGTGCACGCTAGTGCACCATTTACCGTGCGTCTAGTTTTCCTCATGATTTATTTTCGTGTCTTGAAGAAACGTTGTTGGTGGAGTAATTATGTTGCTAGTAGTGTGCAAACCCATTTTAAAGGATATTCGAACCTTAATTTACAATAGAAGCCATTTTGCTCAAGAAGACAAAAACGTCGAATGCAGAAAATACAGAACAAGTCTATGCGACTTATACTAGGGTGTCATCGTACAACTTCTTCAGCTACTATGCGTGAGTGTCTCCAATGGATGAATGTCGAGGAGAGGATCATTGTAAGAACATTAGAATTCGTATTCAAAATTAAGAATCAATTACTACCAACGTACTTGACAGAAAATATTCAATATGGAACGGATATACATAATTATAACACAAGAGCAGCATCGGATCTACGACTACCGAACTTTAAGAAAACTGGAACTCAAAACTGTCTCTTTTTCAAAGGATTCCAACTCTTCAACCGACTACCTACCGAAGTAAAGCAGGCAAACAGCATTTATTCATTCAAGAGAATGTGTATAAGATGTGTCAAAGATGGATTGATATGAATCATGATGATGGACATACGCGGGAGCAAGAATGAAAGTTAAAAAGAAAATGAAGAAACATGAATTAAAAACCAAATATCACTATGATAACTCGTCCAATAAGTCTCCCAACTACTAACGAAGCGTATGGGGTGGAGGTGGGACCAAATACGGCCCAATGGGACCATCAGAAAAAAAAATAATAAAAAGTTGATAAAATGGCTTAACCATTATTTTCATTAAAATCGTTTTAGAAGTTTTTACTGTAATATCCAAACAATTTCATATTCCCTGAGAAACTAAATATGAAGTTATCAAATCATAACATAACAGTAAATCAAATATTACTCAATAATTTTGTGCTTTTTTTAACTAAAACACGGTAATAGGAACCATACATAATCATGAGGGTCCATTCACCGTGCATTTGTGTTTCGACTTCCACACAATAAAAAAAATCTGATTTGCATAAAATCTCAAGGCTCATACGATGAAATACATCTTACTAGTACTACAGTGAAATCTTGTTGAAATTATTAAAAATTTGATGCTCTAACGTTAAATGTGATTTTTTGGCGTTTCTACTAAGAGTGTTGCAAAATCTCACTACTGAAAAGATTTCACATGAATTTGATTACATAAACGAGGTTTTTCAAAATGCATTGTGACAAAAACTACTTCATTTCATCAGTTTTATCTTATTTTGCCATCAAAGTAATGTTTTGTGAAAATTGTATCAATATTCTGGTAGGAATCTGTATACGTGCACGGTGAACGGAGGCCGCACGGTGACTGGTGATTTAACGGTACCATGAGGTAAAGACATGTTTAAAAAAAAATGAAATTATCCGTTTGTTTGTAAAACAGTATAATAGTTTTAGACAGAAATCAATTAAAATTGACTTAGAAGCTATCAATGCTAGTATTAATAAAGCGCAGAACTCATAAAATTATAAGAAAACGTATTCTTAGTTAAGCTTTATCTTGTTTGAGTATAAATTTTGTTGAAATCAAAATCAAACGTTTAGAGCTAAACCAGGGGCCATATTTCATTAACTGAAGAAAGACTTTTTTTTTTTTTTAATTTCTTTATTAGTATCTTTTCAAACATTACATTCATTTCTTATATCTAGGTGTTCTGTGTTATTTGACAACACTATCATCCTAATTTGGTAAAACAAATTTATGATTTAATTAACATTTTGTTAACAACATATTACATTTCATTTGCCGTAGCAGTTCAGTTTTTTTTACAGGTGAGTTGATTTCACTTGCTTATAAGAGAAAAAAAAAAGTTTTTAATATACTTAACCTAACTTAACCTAAACATATAACGCATTAATCGTGGCAATAGAAGATTGTAACGATTTTTGCCTGAAATTATTAATGATTGTATTTGACATTTGTTCCAATGTTTCAACATTGGATATTCTATGTAACTCATTGGTACTATACCAGGGAGGAAGTCTCAGAATCATTTTCAAAATTTTATTTTGAATTCTCTGCAGAGCTTTCTTCCTGGTATTACAACAGCTAGTCCATATTGGTACAGCATACAACATGGCTGGCCTGAAAATTTGTTTGAATATCAACTACTTGTTCTTAAGACAAAGTTTTGATTTTCTATTAATAAGGGGATAGAGACCCCAGACAACCAGAAATCGCATGAAAGTTCACGTTACAACTCGTTTATTCATACTAATTACATCAAACCCGCAAAACACCATGGATAAACTCGTCAGTTTGATGAGTTTCCTCGCATAAAACACTTCTTTTCTGAGTTCATTTATACATTTTGTTTCGTCTCGTACACTCGTACAAAGTTAGTCGCATCAATCCGTAGCAGTTGTCAAATCAACATTTGTTATCATAAGTTAAGTCGCATAAGATCACAGGTTTATTCGGTAGAATATTTATACACTCGCATTGTATGTTACTATTCATCACATAATATATGCACGCATATCGCCTCCACTTTTGTACGTAGAAGGCCTTTTCGCGACATCTTATAAGTGAAATTATTCACATATAAAGCCTCCAGGTGATTTCGTTATACGTACATTTTGGTTGTCTGGGACATTTTACATATTTATTACATTTGGCTTGAATGCCCTCAATGTGATTTTTGAAAGTTAAATTCTTATCTAGCATGAGCCCTAGATACTTAACTTCATCTGACCAATTTATTGGAACCCCTCTCATCGTGACAACATGTCTACTTGAAGGTTTCAAATAAAGAGCTTTTGGTTTATGTGGGAATATTATTATTTGAGTTTTGGAAGCATTAGGAGAAATCTTCCATTTTTTCAAGTATGAAGAAAAAATATCCAAACTTTTTTGCAATCGACTACAGATGACACGCAGGCTTCGTCCTTTGGCGGAGAGGCCTGTGTCATCCGCAAACAAAGATTTTTGACATCCCTGAGGTAACTCAGGTAAGTCAGATGTGAAAATATTGTATAATATTGGTCCCAAAATGCTGCCTTGAGGAACACCAGCTCTTACAGGAAGTCTTTCAGATCTGGAGTTCTGATAATTAACCTGAAGTGTACGATTTGACAGATAACTTTGAATTATTCTAACAATGTATGTTGGAAAATTAAAGTTTTTTAATTTTACAATCAAACCTTCATGCCAAACACTGTCGAATGCTTTTTCTATGTCTAGAAGAGCAATACCAGTAGAATAGCCTTACTGGCTATTCGGCCTCAATGGAAGTTGATCCTCAATATCAGCTTCTATATTCGAATAGCCTAGATAGCCGTGTAGTGTCGGTAGCCGATTGCAACAAGGCTAGAAATAACACTACGGATTGCCTGTTCCGGTGGTATAAGTCCATCATACAGGTGGCCCCAATTCATGGTGTCATGCGGCTAAAAGCATACCGTGCCTAGGAATGAATGGTTAGGGGGGTCAAAAGAAACCTAACCGTGAACGGTGCCTGTGGAGTACCAGGGCACCCTCCACAGTATTATGCCCTTACTGTGCTACCCGGAGCAATGGCGCAGTTGACCTTGTACTTCTCCGAAATAATCGGCTACTCATATTTAGCCTCAAATCAGAGGCTTGATACGAGTGGGAGCATGTTAATGTAATATGAATCGAATCAAAATTATCCAGGTGAACCTTCATCATGCAAAGGGCGCATCAGCAGTGCTCAGCAGAAGGTTCACCAAGGAAAATATCAATGTGGGACTAATTCAAGAGCCCTGGGTAAATAATGGAAGGGTACTTGGTTGCCCTTCGAGCAGTTGTAGAGTTTTGTACGACGAAACTCAGTCCAAACCACGGACGGCTATTCTTGTAAATAGGGACACAAAATTTGTCCCAATTACAGAATTTATCCGTAGAGACATTGTTGCGATCAAAGTAGAGGTGCCAACTATCCGTGGGAAAACGGAGGTATGTATTGCTTCTGCTTACTTTCCTGGAGATGTTGAAGATGTGCCTCCATGCTCTGTCGTTCATTTTGTCAACTACTGTAAGAAAATTAATGCCCAATTTATAATAGGGTGCGATGCAAATGCCCATCATACAATTTGGAGCAGCACCGATATTAATAAAAGAGGAGAAGATCTTTTAAACTACATGTCGTCTAACAACATAGACATATGTAATAGAGGTGATTCTCCTACTTTTGTAAACTCTATCCGACAAGAGGTTCTTGATCTCACGATCTGTAGCGACTTGTTATCGGAGAAGATTGTGAACTGGCATGTTTCTGATGAAGAATCATTGTCAGATCATAAACAAATCCGGTTCGATTTTGAAGCTGGATCAGAAATAACAGAAAGCTATAGAAACCCGAAGAAAACCAATTGGGATCTCTATCGTTTTCATTTAACGAATAAGAATTCGTATAACGGTGAACAGTTCACGACTGTTTCACAACTGGAAAATGCCTCTGATGGGATCATTGACCAAATGGTCTCATCTTATCATGCTAGCTGTCCTATTCAACAAAGGTCATCTAACAGGGATGTGCCTTGGTGGAATGACAAGCTGGCAGGATTGAGGAAGAAATCCAGGCGGTTGTTCAATAGAGCAAAGATCACTTTAGATTGGGTTGAATACAAAAAAGCCCTAACAGAATACAACAGAGAACTAAGGCACGCCAAACGTAAGGACTGGAGACGGGTATGTGAAACCATCAACAACGCTCCTGCAGCTGCAAGGCTGCACAAAGTCCTTTCAAAAGACCATTCAAATGGTCTAGGTTGCCTTAAAAAAGAAGACGTCAGTTATACTGTTGACTCTTCTGAAACACTGGAAGTAATGATGAGAACTCATTTCCCTGAATCGATCCCATATTCGGATGAAGAACAGGTCTCAGATGAGGCAAGACATGTATGGTCGATAAATGCCTATCAGAAAGCTTGTGAAATCTTCCCGCCTTCGAGGGTCGAATGGGCATTGAGTTCTTTTCAGCCTTTCAAATCTGCCGGGAAAGATGATATTTTCCCAGCCTTACTGCAACAAGGAAAAGAGACGCTTTGTCCGCTCTTAACCGAAATATTCAAAGCAAGTGTTGCGCTTTCATATATTCCAAAAGCGTGGCAAAAGGTCCGAGTTGTCTTCATTCCAAAAGCTGGAAGAAAGGATAAAACAACTCCCAAAGCCTTTAGACCTATAAGCCTTTCCTCTGTTCTTTTAAAGACAATGGAAAAAATAATTGATGACTTCATCAAGTCAACAAGTTTAATAGAAATGCCTCTTTGTAAATACCAATTTGCGTATCAATCAGGTAAATCTACCATTACGGCGCTGCAGTCGCTGGTAAATAAAATCGAGAAATCTCTTGAAGCCAAAGAAATAGCAGTGGCTGCTTTTCTCGATATTGAAGGAGCATTCGATAATGCATCCTATAGCTCTATGAGTTCAGCCATGGAAGCAAGGGGCTTGGATAAAAGTGTTATCGAATGGGTTATGACCATGCTCAAGGGTCACACAATTTCTGCTGATCTAGAAGGTGCGCAAATATCTATAAGATCTACGAAGGGATGTCCTCAAGGAGGAGTGTTATCGCCCTTACTGTGGTCTCTTGTAGTAGACGAACTCCTTAGAAATTTAATTGATCAAGGTTTTGAGGTAATTGGATATGCCGACGATGTGGCCATCTTTGTTCGTGGAAAGTTTGATAACACGATTTCCGATCGGTTGCAAACTGCGTTAAACATTACTCTCAAATGGTGTAGGAAAGAGGGGTTAAACGTAAACCCTTCAAAAACTACTATCGTGCCTTTTACCAGAAGGAAAAAGGTAAAGCTTATACAGCCTTCTTTGAATGGAGTTCAAATTCAATTTTCGGAAGAAGTTAAACATCTTGGTGTTACTTTGGATAAGAAATTGAACTGGAACTCTCATCTGAGCAAGGTCATAAGTAAGGGTACTAATGCCCTATGGGTCTGCAATAAAGCCCTAGGAAAAACTTGGGGACTGCGACCTAATATGGTAAACTGGATTTATTCAGCAATAGTCCGACCAAAAATTAGTTATGCTTCACTGGTATGGTGGCCCAAGACAAATGAGGTAACCGCTCAGAAGAAGCTGGCGAAGTTGCAGAGACTTGCTTGTATATCAATGACAGGGGCAATGAAAAGTACACCATCGGTTGCCTTGGATGCCCTTCTTAATATACTGCCTTTGCATCAATTCATTAAACTGCAAGCTGCAAAAAATGCCTTGCAGTTTATTCGTTATAATAAAATACTAGATGGTGATTTGATTGGTCACATGAAAATCATCAAGAAATTCAATTTGAATTCAGATAACAAAACAATAGAAGATTGGATGACAACGAAGACCAACTATGATGTTCCCTTTAAAGTGGTTAAACCAAGCCGCTATACTTGGGATTCTGGTGGGCCAAGTTTACGTGCAGGTTCTAGAGTAAGGTGGGGCAAAAGTTCGACCTTAGTGGTATAATCAAAGTTTCCAGGAAAACAATAGCAGTTAAAACAAAACAAATACCATACAGTGAGCCTTTAACATATTGGCTATAATTTTGCTGAACAAACTTGTGTCAAAATATTTACCCATTTTTAATTATAATAGTTTCAAAATTGATTGTCTTATTCGAACTTTTGCCCCACCGGTGGGGCAAGAGTTCGAATCTAGTGTGGGGCAAAAGTTCGCTGGCTAAAACCCAAAATATCGATCCTCTTATGACAGGCATACCTTACACCAGCCGTAAACTTAAGTTTAACGAAAAATACACACTAAATTTTCATCAAAAAATTGCCCAAAACCGAGTTGATTGTAATACACTCAAAAATAGCAGTTTTTTGCAAAACTAAGTGGAAATGTAAAATTTTGGTGACAATTTTCACACGATCAAACAAATTCAACTATATTTGAAGATGATATGTGGATTTTAGGCAATTTGTAAATTTTTCCGTGATTTTATACATGGGTCGAACTTTTGCCCCGCTGATTCGAACTTTTGCCCCACTATGGGCCAAAATTTTTTTTCAAGCATTTATGCAAAAACTAATACACCTCAAAGCAACCCTATGATAGGCCTAGAAACGCCCTTACATAAAATATTGAAAAAGATTTTATCTTCAATTGGTTCCATGCAACGAAAGTTAGACCAAAAATTACAATATTCACGTCGTAAAACAACAAATAGCCATAACTTTTCCAAATCTCAATCGATTTTTATGATATTTGGAGTGAAAGTCTCTTACTTGAATAGCATTCGAACCAGCATGACATTTATAAGATCTGTTTTGAATTGAGCTAGAAATCTCAAAAAGAAACTTTTACCCCACTCGAACTTTTGCCCCACTTTACTCTATTGTGTTTTATACCGACGGGTCAAAGATGGGCGACAATACCGGAGCTGGAGTTTTCGGCCCTGGTATCAGCAAGGTAATCGCTATGGGGCGCAGTCCCACTGTGTTCCAAGCTGAAATACAAGCCATCATTGACTGTACAAATGTTTGTCTCAAATGAAACTATAGGTTTGCAAAGATCTGTATTTTCTCAGACAGTCAAGCAGCTTTGAATGCTCTAAAGGCATTCACATGTAGATCAAAGTTAGTGTGGGAATGCATTCTTTCTTTGAAGCAATTGGCCAGTAGGAACGAAGTTACATTGTACTGGGTGCCCGGCCATTGTGGAATTGAGGGGAATGAAATCGCCGACAATCTAGCAAGACAGGGTGCAGCTTCGAGCTTTGTCGGCCCTGAACCGTTCTGTGGTATTCCTGAGTGCACTCTCAGGATGAAACTGAAAAATTGGAAAATGTCCATGGTAGAATCCAATTGGAACGCCACGGATACATCCAAGCAAGCGAAAAGATTCATAAAACCCAGTCTAGCTAAAGCCCGGGCTATACTGAATCTTAATAAAGGAAATCTTAGGGTAATAACTGGCCTGATGACCGGTCACTGCCCAAGTAGGTATCATCTTAAAAATATAGGAAAAATACAATCCTCTGAGTGTCGTTTTTGTCAAGCTGAAGACGAAACTGCTGAGCATTTACTCTGCAACTGCGGAGCATTGCTTAATCAAAGAACGTTAACATTTGGAAAAGGGTTATTAGAGCCCTTGGAAATTTGGCAAGGTAGTCCTAATAGGGTAATAGACTTTATAAAACGAGTTGTGCCCAGTTGGGACAGTGTGACACATCAACCAATGTCTATCACATCTCAATTGTGAAAGGATATTTGATGAGCACCAAATAAAATATGGGTCATACCACAATATTCCTAAATAATGGAAGCAGTGGTTAAAAGGCTCTACAGATGAGGGAAAAAAAAAAAAGAATAGCCTTCAGATTTGTTGGAACGGATCAAATTTGTTACACTTAAAAGTTGATGAGTGGTCGAATGTCCATGGCGAAATCCAAACTGTTCATTGGCAAAAATTGAATTTTCGTTGATGCGGGCCATCATTCTGTTCAAAATAACCTTTTCAAAAAGTTTACTGATGGAGGAAAGCAAACTGATTGGACGATAGCTAGAAGCTTCTGCAGGATTTTTGTCTGGTTTTAAAATTGGAACAACCTTAGCATTTTTCCATTTGTCAGGAAAATATGCTAATTGAAAACATTTGTTAAATATATCAACTAAAAATGATAAGCTACTTTCTGGAAGTTTCTTGATGAGGATGTAAAAAATTCCATCATCGCCAGGAGCTTTCATATTTTTGAATTTTTAAATAATAGTTCTCACTCCTTCTAAATCAGTCTCCCAGGCAATTTCGAAAACGTTCTCTTGATTGAGAATATTTTCGAACTCCTGAGTAACTTCATTTTCAATTGGAATAGTAAGTCCTAAATTAAAATTGTGCCCACTTTCAAACTGCATAGCAAGTTTTTGAGCTTTTTCGCAATTAGTTAGTAATAATTTGTTTTCCTCTTTCAATGCCGGTATTGGCTTCTGAGGTTTTTTCAAGATTTTCGATAATTTCCAAAAGGGCTTAGAGCCAGGGTCCAATTGAGAAATTTTATTTTCAAAATTTTTGTTTCTTAATTGAGCAAAACGTTTCTTGATTTCTTTCTGCAAATCCTGCCATATAATTTTCATAGCAGGATCGCGAGTGCGTTGAAATTGCCTTCTCCTCACGTTTTTAAGACGGATCAAGAGTTTAAGATCATCGTCTATAATCACGGATTCAAATTTTACTTCACATTTTGGAATTGCAATGCTCCGGGCTTCAACAATGGAATTTGTTAAAGTTTCAAGAGCATTGTCAATATCAAGTTTAGTTTCTAAAGAAATATTAACATCAAGATTGGAGTCAACATACGTTTTATATATATTCCAGTCGGCTCGTAAATAATTGAAAGTGGAGCTGATAGGATTGAGAATCGCTTCTTGGGATATTTGAAATGTAACAGGGACATGATCAGAATCAAAATCAGCATGAGTAATCAGTTGGCTACAAAGATGACTAGAGTCGGTTAAGACCAAATCAATCGTAGATGGATTTCTAGAAGAGGAAAAACATGTGGGGCTATCAGGGTATTGAATTGAGAAATATCCTGAAGAGCACTCATCAAATAAAATTCTGCCGTTGGAATTACTTTGAGAATTATTCCATGACCGATGTTTGGCATTAAAGTCACCAATGACAAAAAATTTTGACTTATTGCGAGTCAATTTACGCAAGTCAGTTTGGAGCAAATTAACTTGCTGTCCAGAGCATTGAAAAGGCAAATAGGCAGCTATGAAAGTATATTTACCAAACTGTGTTTCAACAGAAACACCTAAAGTTTCAAAAACTTTAGTTTCAAATGATGAAAACAGTTGATGTTTTATACGCCTATGAATGATGATTGCAACTCCCCCACATGCCCCATCAAGTCGATCATTACGATAAACAAAAAAGTTAGGATTCCTTTTGAGTTTAGATCCAGGTTTTAAATACGTTTCGGTAATAACTGCTATATGCACGTTATTAACCGTAAGAAAATTAAACAGCTCGTCCTCTTTACCATTCAGAGAACGAGCATTCCAATTTAAAATATTTAAATTATTATTTGGATCCATTAGAAAAACGTAATCCAATAACAATTTGATTTGTAAATTTTACACCTACTTGGACAGCTTCAGTCATAGTGGTGGCTTTGAACATTGCATCAATCATTAGATTCAATTGTTCAGTTAGAAAATTAAAATCAGAGGCAGACATGTTATGTGATTTCCCATTGGAATTTCCGGTAGACGAAGAAGCGGAATTACCTGTGGCGGTAGGGTTTTTTCCATTTGATTTGAAACAAGTAGAATGGGTACCCATGGATCGAGCAGGGGAGGAGTTCGAATTTCCTGCTACGATATCGGCAAAGGATTTACCGAGGGTAGATACATTCGAAATAGAAAGATTCGAACGGCTACCCGACGGATTAAAATTAGTTTGTGAATGAGCATGATTATGATCTTCCTGATGGGTATGATTCATGATCAAGCGATCGTTAACTGAAAAATGAGCATTGTTCGATACTCTACCAGGCAAATTCCGGAAACGACCGTTATCGTAACGGATATTATCTTTCATCTGCCTGGCACGAGCCTCAATGACCTTTTTGCGTGAAGGACAATTCCAAAAATTGGACTTATGGTTAGCCCCGCAATTACAGCATATGAATTTGGTGGTATCTTCCTTCACTAGACAGACGTCTTTGGCGTGAGAAGAACCTCCGCAAATCATGCATTTAGCACTTTTGGCACCGACGGCACTGAGTGGGGTTCTGGTAATTTCCTCCAGGTTTCTGGAAATGTTCCCATGTCACACGGACATCAAACAAAAGTTTTGCTTTTTCTAAAGCTTTAATATTATTTAGTTCTTTTTTGTTAAAGTGAACTAAATAAAATTCTTGAGAAAGCCCTTTCCGAACAATGCCAGATTGGGTTCTCTTTTTCATAATGATTACTTGGACTGGGGAAAATCCAAGTAAATCATTTATTCCATTCTTGATCTCTTCAGGTGACTTATAGTCACTAGAGAGACCTTTCAAGACAACTTTGAACAAACGTTCAGTTTTGTCGTCATAAGTAAAAAAAATGTGCTTCTTCTCTTCAAGATGTCTGAGAAGAAGTTCACGATCTTTAAGAGTTTCCGGAAAAACGCGACAGTCTCCTTTCTTTGCGATTTGGAAGGAAACCTTGATTCCCCTAATGGAGTTCAAGATCTCCTGCCTAAATCCTCCAAATTCGGAACAACTGACCACGATAGGCGGCACTCTTTGCTTCTTCACTTGAATCAAAGAGCCTGGGCTAGAGGCTGCTTCGATTTGGTGTTCGGAAAATTTGTCTAGAGCATCGAACTGATTGCTCATTTCGATACAATTATTCATTTCACCCTTGGAAGAAAGTTCGCATTCCGGGGAAACGTCCTTTCTTCCATTCTTGCCACGTGTAGTGACAGTTTTAAAACCCACTTTTTTGGAAGGAAGTAGTGAATTCAGAGATTCACCCTTCCTTTTATTTGTTGTTGATACCATGTTTAATTAATAAACGAAAGAAGACGTGACCTTCGAAAGGTTTTTTCCCAAGACGTTGTCCAAGAAGGATTACCACCGCTAGCCTTCGCCAACGGGTCCAACGAAAAATCGAAGGCACGGGTCCAAACAAGGATCGTAAAGGGATCAATAGTAGAAAAAATAGTACTGAAAAGTACTGTTTTAGTAGCACTGAAAAGTACCGTTTTTAATTTAAGCACTGAAAAGTACTGTTTTTGTAGCACTGAAAAGTACTGTTTTATTGCTTTAGGTAGTTTTTAAGAAAACTTCCAAGAGCAGAGAGAATTCGTGTACGCACAGCACGAAGGTACGATGCGCACTGAACTGAAGAAACACTGCTTTCGGGAAGAACTGGCTTTCCTCTGCAGGTCTGACTGCCGCCGACCAGTGGTAACCGTTACCGTAACACGAGCATTACGTCCAATCAAAATAGCCCAAACGGCAGAAGAGGAAATCCTCGTAGCACAGAGAGGTGTAGAGTAGCAAAAAGACGGAAAAATTATCGCCCGCATTGTATCACGAGCCAAAAGGCGAGACAGGCGAGAGGTGTTTTCGGTGCAAGGTGAGTGATGGCGCAGGTTAGAGCAGAGGAGAACAGACCAAGAGCTATTTGCCCAAACATGGTGTTAAGATTAGGTCTGTTCGGGTTAGGGTCTTCGTTTACGCTGGTGGAGTTGCCCGTCTTTGAAAAATGTGTGCTGATGCACGCTTGGGCTAGGGCTTGGCCCGCTAGTTGGCTTTCTACTTGATATGTTGGGAATTTATTAGCCACCTACAATTACGTAACAAAAAAACAGGCGTGCGACGCACAGTGGGCGAAAACGGACCCTAAACCGCTACTTTTTGAAGCCTCTGGTTTATAACGATATAGTATTTCTATTTCCATGTAAAATATCACGAGGAATTGATTGGAATCTCAGATCACTCGTATCGTGCTGAGTTATCAAAAGTATCCGATTTTGCCCTCTTCGATGATTTTTCATACTCAGCTAAAAATGATGAAATGATGAAAAATCGTACTTGAAACAAATTCAAATTCAACGTATTGACGCTTATCGGTAGTCCGTGGAAACGTGAACGATGCTCGAGGAGGACCTGCAAGCACTTGAAGTCTTCAAACTTCGGGTACTTGGAATGATCTTTAACGGTGTGCAGGAAAATGGTGTGTGGTGGCGAAGCATGAATCACGTGCTCGCCCATGTCTACGGTGAACTCAGTATCCAGAAAGCGGCAAAAGCTGGCAGGATACGCTGGGCAGTGTATGTTGCAAAAAAGCCGGACAGCAACCCTGCAAAGATGATATTCTTACCGGATCCGGTTGGTACAAGGACACGTGGAGCACAGCAAGTTAGGTAGGCTGATCAAGTGCACAGTGATTTGGCGAGCGTGAGGCGACGTGAGCGTGAGATAACGAAGCCATCACCAATCACCTCGTGATTTTTTTACGTGGAAATAGATAGGTATACAATATCGTTTTAAACCATCCCAGGTCCCATTTTTCCAACTATGCGACGGGTTGAATGAGCTTGACTAACACACGATTGCACCAACATAAGGGCGTTAATACTCACTTCACTTGAACATGCGATTCAAACATTTAATTATTACTTTAACATGAAAACGAACGTGTTTAATTCAATTTAAATGGCCGTGTCAACTTCGCTTATCTGCGCAATGATCTGCACAAAAAAAGTGAATTGATTCATATACCTACAAACGGTTCGCTTCCCGGCCCACACAACGTAATCCTCCACCCAAATCAATCAAAACCCGACCAGATCACAGCTGATAATTAATATTATGGATAATTTTGATCGCTGATAGACGTGTCCAACCTAAGCGCAAGCCCAAAGATGGAATGTGAGAAAAAATCTACTTACCCGTGTTTCACTTTCCTCAAGCTTGTCGTTCTGTTCCTTTTGGAAAGCTTGTGTGCACTTGATCACTATGATGCTGGTGCATTGGCAAATAAAGACATTTATGTGATAATTCATTACCCGAGGTACAAACCGATCTGGGCTCTCATCTGCGGTCGGTAGCAAATGATGGATGCTGCAAGCGGTGATTATGTTGTCTGATCTGCCTATAGAGTGGGTTTGCTTGCATGGTTATAGTAAGCTTTACGTTCAACGAGGGGTGTAACGATTGAGATATGGTGCAGAGGGATTTTTCTTTGTAGAACAGACGCTTCTCTTGTGATGGTTAATTGGCCATTTCAGGCATTGTAGAATTCGCTCTCATTTGAGTATGAAGCACGAACAAAGCAAGTAAAGAAAAACATCCCATATGTTGCGGTCCACGATCGTCAATGTATCGCAAGTTGTAACAAGTCTGATAAATGCATTATAATGTGCAGCATATTATGATAGTGCGAAACGCGAGAGATTCTCTCAATTATCTCAGGATTCAATCCCTGGGCCATTTTATGAAAACAATAAGGGTAAACTTATCGGTTTCCATCATAGTACCAAAATTTGCCATTCAGAATAATATACCGTTTTCTGATGTGAGTAGGCATAAAACGATTAGTGATTTAAATAATGTGTCAGTATTCTATAATACCTCAAAGCTTTCTAAAAATAATCATTTTCATAAAGGACGTTTCTCCGGAATACGCGGTTTCTTCCATGGATGAAATGGTTAATGTTGATAATTGCGTCGAAATAAGCAATCAGTTTGATGCTTTAGACAAATTTTCTGAGCATCAAATAGAAACAGCCTCTAGCCCAGGCTCTTTGATTCAAGTGAGGAAACAAAGAGTGCCGCCTATCAAGTTCAGTTCTTTTGAATTTGTAAAATTTAGCTAGGAGATCTTGAACTCCATTAAGGAAATCAAGGTTTCATCCCAAATAGCAAAGAAAGGAGGCTGAAGAGTTTTGCCTCCCAAGATCGCGAACTTCTTCTCATACATTTTGAAGAAAAAAGAGCACAAATGACGACAAAACTGAACGTTTGTTTAAGCTCTCATGTGAGTAGAAGTCACCTGAAAGATCAAAATAGAAATAAATGATTTACATGGATTTTCCCTAGTCCATGTAATCATTATGAACAAGAGAACCTAATCTGTCATTCATCGGAATGGGTTTCCTCAAGTACAAATAAATAAATAAATAAATAAATAAATGAATTAATAAATAAATAAAAAATATTGTTTAGTTCACATAGGCCAGCCCTGTCGTCCTGCTTAGTCGACGACTAAGAAGCTTTTCTCAATTTTTTTTGCTGTCGAAATTTTCCCTCGAAGTCAATCTACCGCCCTACAAGACATCAATCGAAATTTCCAGCCTGTACCAACGCTCTGGAGTATTTTTTCCTTATTTCGTATAGAATTGTGCGAGATCAATCAAACATATTGCCGCTCTGTAGGACATCAATCAAAATTAACGTTTCAACGCCCTGGAGTAATTTGATTTTATCTTATTTAGATCTAGCGTATCTTGACGTTCTGTAGAATACCAATTGAACATTCCAGGCTTACCAACGACCTTGAGTAATTTCACCTTATTCTACGTATAGATCAGGTGCATATCATATCTGAAGTAATTTGACATTATTTCATGTAGATCAGTTGCAACTTAACGCCCTGTAGGACATCAATTGAAAATTTCAGCTATATCAACGCCTTGGAGTGATTTGACCTTGTGCCATGTAAATGAACGTCCTGTACGACATATAAAACTGGCAATACGTATAAACGTCGTAGACTGTTTTGACCTTGCCTTACTTTAATCAGGTGCACCTTAGTACCCTGTATCGATTAGAAATTTTAAGCTGCATCACCGCCCTGGAGTAACTTAAATTTGTCTTGTCAGCTGCATCTTAACGCCCTCATTTCATTTCTTTTATTTAGTTAACATCTAAACAGATATCACTGAATCAACAATTTCACGCCACAATACTCGTGGCCACGTTCGTGGCCGCATCTCTCCATCCTCGGTTCTGCCCAACGCTCGCCAAATCGATACGCACTTGATCCACACACCTAGCTCGCTGCGCCCCACGCCTTCTTGTTCCGACCGGATTCGTAGCGAACACCATCTTTACAGGGTTGTTGTCCGGCATTCTTGCAACATGCCCTGCCCAGCGTATCCTTTCAGCCTTAGCTACCTTTAGAATACTGGGTTCGCCGTAGAGTTGAGCGAGCTCACGGTTCATCCCCAGTGAACCATGTATCGTATAAGAATGTGCATCCAAAATCACATATTCATACGTCCAAAATCAGAATCGCACAAGATGCAAGATTAAGCGTTATCAATGTCAACACAAGTTGTATATAAATTCCCAATACGTTTCATAAACGACAATCTGTGTTGACAACAAATCATGTCGTAAATAGTGCAACATAGAATCGCGTTAAGTTATGTATATAAAGTTATATCAATCCTGAAAGCATCGTAAGGAATCGCAACAACTTAGCAAAAATTGCCACCCAAACTTGATATCTGCTGACGATGAGCCTGAAAGAAAAACAAAGTATGTGTCGCTGTACATAAAACATGTTTAAATATTGGTAAATAATCGAGCAACTATTATGTAACCTTCGGTGGTACAGTGATAAGGTGTCCAAATCCTGATGCAGAGGTCACGCGTTCGAGACTCGCTGAAAACTTTTTTTAAATTTTCGTCCAAATGTTGTGGCATTATTTATTTGATCGCAGAAAGTCTGAAAAAGTCGTGCCAAGTACGCATATAGCCTCCACTTTGGTAGGTATATAGCCTTTTGATGCATTCTATACGATTGAATTGATTCATATAGATTGATGTATAATAAAAGTTATACCAATCAAAATGTTCACTGGGTCCTGCACGCCGCCGAAGATCGTCCTTAGCACTCGGCGTTCGAAAACCCCAAGAGCTTGCAAGTCCTCCTCGAGCATAGTCCACGTCTCATGCCCGTAGAGGCCTACCGGTCTTATGAGCGTTTTGTACATCGTGCATTTGGTGCGGGGGTGAATCTTTCTTGACCGCAGTTTCTTCTAGAGCCCATAGTAGAAACGATTTCCGCTGATGATGCGTCTTCGTATTTCTCGACTAACATTGTTGTCAGCCGTCAACAATGATCCGAGGTAGACGAACTCGCCCACCACCTCGAAGGTATCCCCGTCTATCGTGACACTGTTTTCTAGGCGGGCCCTGTCGTGCTCAGTTCCGTCAACCAGCATGTACCGTAATCCGGGGTATCATTGATCAGCGGGGTAACATTGATCGGAATGATCCATCTCATCAAAAGTACGTATTATCATTTATTGTTGAAACATTTCCAAATCATGAATGGTGCTTCTCTTTCTCATATCCATGAGCTAATAAAAGTTAATGTTTTTGTGAAAATTGAGTTAACCTTATGCGTAAATTTGTCAACTTTTTGAAATAATGATTTTAATTGTTAAAGATGGCACTACCGAAGATTCATGTTTCACACAAGTTCTGCACTACACTATCCCTCGATAAATTTGGATTGGATTCGAGCTGGATTTGGATTGGATTTAAGTTGGATTTGATTTTATTGGATGTAAATGTCGATTGGATTTGAATTATATTTGTGTTGAGTTTAGATTGGATTCGATTTTGATTAAAATTGGATTGAATTGGAATTGGACTTGTTTCGAATTTTAATTCGATTTGGATTGGATTGTTTTATTGGATATAGATATGAATTCGATTTGGATTGGATTCTGATTGGAACAAATTTGAAAAATCGATTTGTATTGGATTGGATATAAATTTGGATTGGATTCGAGCTAGATTTGGATTGTATTTTGAATCGATTGAAATTGTATTGGATTTTGATTAATTGAGGGTGATTCTGATAGATAGCCTTGCTCTTTCGGTTTTAGATTCATATTCGCTTATGTTTTGATTTGTATCGAATTAGATACTGTATGGTTTGAAGTTTATTGAAGAATTTTGATTAATTCAACTGGAATAAGTTTATTTTTTTATGACGAAACATGATACACTATGGAGACCAAAAGAGTAGAAAAAGAGAAGGATGTAGTGAATGGGCTGTGTATTGATTTAAATTTATTGAGCGTGTTTATAGATTTTGGTATGATTGTAAAATAATCTAGGTGACTAGAAGTTTGTTAGAGTGTAAAATAAATCGATGAACGGAATCGGCAATGATGATGATGAGGATGATGGATAGTATTGTGGTGTGAGTGTATCTGGTTCCGCACGCGGGTGGTCTCGTGAACGAGATGAAGTGAATGATGGAAAGGGAATGGATGACCTGATAGGAAAGAAAGAGAAAGCAGATTGTTAAATAGGTTTCGGGCTAGTAGCCTTGGCGATAGGTTTTCAGTCTAAAAAGTAGTTTTGCGAAGAGAGGTTTGCAGTGCTTAATTCATCGTTTTGCACGCGGTTGTTTTTGTTTCGGTTCGTTCACTACAGATATAAGCAAGGAAAATGAGATTCTCACTAAAAATGGCATCGCCGAAAACGATACCGTTGTCAAAACTTTTATAAGTATGCTCAATTAGGCAACATTACCGAATTACTGTAAAGAATGTAAAATTTCCTTAGGAAATTGCCTACCTTCAGGCGTATTCCGTGGTTCGAGGTGTTTTTAATTTTAAAATAACTCAAAAAGTAAATGACTTGTAAGCGTTTGGCCTTCATATTCGGCTTCAGGGGCCATGATTTAAGTAAGTAACGACATTTTCAGTATTACCGAACGTTATTTACATAGGTGATCAATGTTACCCCATATCAGCTAAACCAAAAAATCGCTTACAACATTTTTTTAACATGCTTAAATCTTTCAATAAACAAAATACAGTATACAGTCTCGAGCTATGGGTGGCAGTACTTGTTTTAAAAATGTAAGACATGTCACATTTGCATTTTCAAACGAAATATTGTAGAAACATTCAGAAAAATGATCAATGTTACCCCGGATTACGGTACTTTGTTTTCGACGCATTCAGCATTAGGCTGACTCTTGTTGCTGCGCGTTTAAAGTGGGTTAACAAATCTGTCACCGTTTCAAATTTTCGCCCAATTATATTCATGTCGTCCGCGAAGCAAACAAATTATCCGGATCACGTGAAAATCGTGCCTTGACTGTTTAGTCCGGTTCTCCACATGACACCTTCAAGTACAATATTAAACAAATAGGCACGCCCTGTCGTAGTCCCCGCCGAGACTCGAACGAGCTGGAGTGTTCACCCGAGATCTTCACGCAGTTTTGCACAC
The DNA here is from genome assembly GCF_002204515.2 of Aedes aegypti. Classification (NCBI taxonomy): domain Eukaryota; kingdom Metazoa; phylum Arthropoda; class Insecta; order Diptera; family Culicidae; genus Aedes; species Aedes aegypti. The sequence goes on from NC_035108.1 coordinate 198,151,478, forward strand.
CGTCCATCGTTGCTCTAATCAATCTTGTGAGCTTCCCGGGAAAACTGTTCTTGTCCATGATCTCCCATAGCTCTACGCGGTCGATACTATCGTATGCCGATGAAATCGATGAACAAATGGTGCGTAGGGACCTGGTACTCACGACATTTCTGGAGGATTTGCCGCGCGGAAAAGATCTGGTCCGTTGTCGAGCGGCCGTCGATGAAACCTGTTTAATATCTTCCTAAAAACACAATTTTGACAATTTTGAGTCAATACCGGGGAATGTCATTGAATGATAATCAAATCACTGATATCTGTGAGTTTGCTCTGCATTCTTGGTAATTTTTGGAAATTTTAGTTCCATCCCATACTGCCATAAAATTCACGTTTGGTATTAAATTTACTCAATGCCTACTTTTGTCGAATGTTACAAATATGCAGTAATGGGCAGTATAGGTGATAGATGACGGAAGAGAATCTGGGATAGCCCTTTGAAGGCGGCGTTTAGGATAGTGATTGCACGATAATTATAAGGAATATTTCCACATGGTAGGTAGACACATGCCGCAGATATATTTGTCTTAACTTAATCTGAACTTTGACCCCGATAACTGGAAGCTGGGAGTCGATATTTAAAAAAGCAGATGGAATCAACTTAAGCACACCGAGGGCGACGGAATGACGAAAGTTGCCTCCACCCTTAAGGTTCCAATCATATCTACCGCCGAGTTAGTGGTTCAGCTGTTTGAGTGTGACCCGGTTGACTTCTTGGAGGGCCAGGATCCAAGGGGGATTGCTATTTGTGAAGATTTCAAGGTCTGCAAGATTGTTAAAGAACCCGTTCATGTTCCACTGCATGCAAAATCTACCTTGTTCTGGTAAAGTTTGATTGCGAGTGGTGTTTACACACGAATGGACCAAGTTCCTACCAGCGGTAGATCCTGAGGGTAAACTAATAATGAGCGGTGGAGATCCAGTTAAATAGGGATCGGATGGTATTTCGGTATTGCTCTCGGTGCACGAACAAGACAGAGCTCTACAGATGGCAGGCCGGAAGATGGGCCCACCAAATGCAGGGATATCCCGACGGCAGGAAAAAAGGAGGTTGCAAGGGGCAACAGTCGGTGGGTTGGGTTGCTGGGACTAAGAGCTTGGATGATTCTGTGTTTGGAGATAGCTTCACTTCCCGTGTTGTTTTTCGGGGTAGCGGGTAGAGCCCAATGCGTCCCGAGAGCTCGCAGGCCTTGAATTCCCACGTCGTCCAGAGTGAAAGCGACCACGGTGGATAGAGGTTTTGAAAGAGCATCAGAAGAGCTTACGACGGTGTGGGGCTTACCACCCGGGTTGAGGTTCCCGGGGTGCCCAAGGTCCTCTACGGAAAAGGTAGATGTGGCTTGACTTCCCGCGTTGTTTATTGGGATGGCAGGCAAAACCCGCCTTGTCCCTTGTGGAACAAGCCTATCGATTGGTATATTGTTGTTCACCTGACTGGTTGCCGGCACATGCCGTTCTCTGGCTTGGGAGATCGCCTCTTCGATGGCCTGCAGCTGCCGATCGATGTCATCAGATGTCTCGGGTCGCATCTCGTAGTCGACGTGGGTGTTGACACACTGCCGGAACTAGTCCCAGTTGACACGATGATAATTGCGCCGAGTCGTGAGATGCCGGTTGACCGAGGACCCAACTTCGGCCACCACCGGATAGTGGTCTGAGCTGAGTTCCTGATAGACGACTGGTTGGGAAATGTGTACCACGTTGGTGATGAACAGGTCGATGATGGCATGGGCCTCGGATCTGCTCAACCGGTGGGAGCATTCGGGCCCAAGATGTTGAAGTCACCTTCCTACAAGCCTTGCTGCAGAATTACTTCATTTCGGTTCCTTCGGAGGTTCCCCCAGGCTTCGTGTTTCGCGTTGAGGTCGCCAGCGATTATGTACCGCCAATAATTTCTCTCTACGTTGGATTAGTTCGTTCGATCATTGAGTATGCTGGGATAGTTTGGCAGCCATATTACGAAACGCGTAAAACAAGAATCGAAAGTGTACAAAAAAGTTTGTTAGGTTTGCACTTCGGAATTTTGGGTGGAGGCACGTTTACCGGACTATAAATCATTATGCATGCTTGTTGGTATTGATTCACTTGAAATTAGAAAGAATGGCTGACGCTTTGTTCCTAAAGGATGTAATGGATGGCAGATATAATTCTCGACACCGAACAAAGCAGATCTCATAATATGAGGGTAGAACAGGTTTGAGAATGGCATGGCCATTTCAAATTCCAAAGAGAGTTAAAACTACACGCTAAGCCTGCTCAACGCAGCGCATGTGTAAAAACTACACAGAATGAGGCAACCAATGCAGGACTGGCTTGCTGAGTGAAAATTCTGTGTAAGTCGCACTCATGCTGTGTGTAGCCGATGTGTTGGCCTTCGGCTGTGCGGGGATCGATGGAAACGGAACTGTCAATCGTCTCCCGCGCGGCAGCAAACAGTTGGCCGTTGGTAAGATGGGGAGTATTCTGGGATTTTTTCTTGTGAAAAGCCGGAAGCTGGTCGCAAATGTGGAAATTTTTTCCCCATTTGCTTCCGCTTCGGCAATTCGAATGAAAAAATCTCTGAAAACTTGAAAATTTGAATGTTTTTCTAATGTTTTCAGAAGCAAAACAAAAATGGAAACGAATTCCGCATTCCAAGCGTTCCTCCTCTGTGCGCATTTCACTCATTCGGTTTGTTTACCACCGTTTGAACAGAATCTGTGCTGCATGAAGAGAGGCCGATTTTGTGTACTCGGCACTTATTTTTGAGCGTGGCAAGTTTAGCGTGTGCTTGCAAGTTTTATATTAGACACGTTCAAAACAAACTACTCAAATTTCATATTTGGTTTTACTTCATATATTTATCTAAACTATTCATCAACTCTTGTGTCATGCTTTTATCGTACCAATATTCTTTCTAGATATTGTAGTAATTTTCGACTTCATGTTAAACTCATTAATAATTAACTAACGAGTTTCATCACATAATCTTTATCTACTACAGGCAGGATCAACAAAAAGTAATCAAACAACGTTTTACTCAATTAAGCGGACCACACAAACGAAAATTTTATTTTTTGTTGATGTGGTGCAGTGTCAAAATAAGTGCTGGTAACAGAAATTGATAAAAAAATGTGAATATAGATATCAGTGAGAGTGAAAATAAAAGTCGAGCTACCTTGTGTGACCCCCAGGCAATACAACGATCAATGAATAGCCCATCTATTCGAAATATCCCACTAGGAAAAGTACCACCCAAGTGCATCAACGATAATTATCACCCACATTTGGTCACTCCCGAGAGCCAGTTAGCTAGTGCTCCGAGCAACACCATAATCCACTGTCTATCTGAAGCAGTTAGCATGGAAAAGCTCTTCTCAATCGGCGCAGTCCCAAGACCTCGCAAACTGTCAATTTTACTACGTTTTCCTTTCTGTCTCACGCAACGACGCGAGAGCCCAAGACGCGTTTATAACGCGATATAATTAGTATTTATGGCTAGAACAACATAACTGACACTGCCCGGAAAGGCCACAATGATGTGGCGAGTATGGGTAGGAAAGAAAGGTTTATGAAATGAAGACAGATGATTATATAAAACCCCTGATCAATTCACCTAGTTACTAAGTTAGTTTCCTAGTACCGTCAAACGGGGTATCTTTGATAAAGCGATTAACTTAGATAATGCGAGTCCCACAAATAATAACTAATTGAAATAAAAAAAAATATCATTGTGAAGTGAAGTTTCTTGTTTTAATATATAATTTGAGGAGTTTTCAAAACAATTCACTCAAATGGATCTCTTTTCGATAAAAGTGAGTTTTGCCTATCCCAAGATAAACGTGTAACTAGTCTCGCGTCCATCAGTAGTTTTTCATTGGTTTTACCATTTTAAACTAAAATTGAATCGTCTGAATAGAACTTGAATACGGAACCTTTCGGGAAGAGTTGGGTTTTGGTTTAAAGTTACGCCTTTCAGTACTTTGTGCAAGAATAACCCAAACATAGACAACCAAATAGACAGTCCTCAATGTCGTAGCGGGAAACATACATTGTGGAGGGCGAAATGGCACAGAAGCACAAAACAGAGCGATTGCGGATCTGATTTAGTCACGCCAACCTGCGACTTCATGTGACTGCCTGAAGGGACGAACCTGCTGCCCAATGAAGGTCTACCAAGTGCCATACGATATAAGGTTGTATATACGGGTGTATCTCTCTTAAAGGGATAGCTAATTAATTTGAGAGTGAGTGAAAGAAAAATTACATCAATTCAACTGAAACATTCGCACAACGGTTGACTGGTTTGCCGTTGATGGGTGACGGTGTCTCACTGGTTGTAAAAACTAATTGATTGCAGTTGAAATTGAAAGTGTACGTAGTCAGCCAGTGCGCTGTCTAATAGAAGTCGTTCGAAAAACATGATTGAATCTTTACTTGGCTGAGACAATTGTGAAATGAAGCAATTAGGCAGGTTTTCACATGTGATACCTAGGCGGTGGTCGTTGATTGGCTGAAAATAAGTTCATGTTTTGTTGTCTGTACTTGCTACGATCAGAATAGGAAAAAGAAAGTTTTCGAGTGAAATTGTTGAGTGGAAAATCTCAATATTAGCAGAACAACAGTGTGCTTCCTTTTCAAAGTCAATTCATGCTCTCCACAGCATTTGTCCCGTTTGAAGTTAATAACTAAGATTTATGTTGTTACAGTTCTATTTTATTACATAATATTTCAAAATACTTTTTGTACCATGCTCATGCACCCTGATAAAACATTTTATGGGTCGATTTCTAATTTTGTGGAACACGAAAGCGTAATGACACACAACGAAATGCTTCTTAGCATTACGTTCCAAATGGGTCAGAACTTGTTACTCAGCTTAGTGTTCTATGATCACTTAACATTTGTAAACTGCGGAAATTGCAGAAGATTACTCAGGGAAGGAAGGTTGACGCACCTCCACTGACCCTTAAAAAACAGTACAATTCTCTGTATGAAGGTGTACAGATATATGAGCATTACCCTTGGTCTCCGAAACGTCCCTCCCAAGAACCACCATACGGTATTACTTCGGTTAAAGCCAGTGCATAGAACAACCTCACCAAGCAACTTCTCCTAGTTGATTTACACTGCCCATAACTGCATGACAGTCACATTCAACATTTTTGACAAATTGGAGTTAATACCATGGAGATTCATCACATGATAAATACTTTCGATCTACTAACTGAAATCTGTGAGATTGTTCTACAAAATTTGAAAAAATACCAAGTTTTTTTGTCACATTGGTAATTGTAACCGTATAACAGTCACATTGAGATTATGAATAAGCCTCGTAATGTAATAGCAATAGAGTTTCCATCAGAATTATTTTCTGACTATTCACTTAGTATTCGATAAGAGTTGTACAAAATATCAGCCTCAAATAGTCACTTTTGAGTTCCTGTTAATTTTTTTTGAAATTTTAGTTTCCTCTTATACTGCCATTAAATGCACACTTGGTACCGTTTTGATTCATATTTCGGACAGCTTTTAATTCAGGACACTCTACTTTGTATGGGAAACATTTCACACGAAATGTTTCAATTTTTACCGTTCAAAAGTTCTCACTTTTAAGGCTTGTTTTAACAAGCATTTTCCATAGATATCTATGAAAATTTATAATGCCCAACTTCCTTAGGCGTCTCTCTAGTGGTTTAACGATTTCATTTAATGATTTGACTTTTCTATTTATGATTTGTTTAACCTGTCCGGAATTCGAATTGAAGTGTCCGGAATATGAGGCGAAAGTTAGGAAGCGTCCGGAATAAGAATCATGTAAAGTCCACACATTTCTATTTATTTAAAATTATTCATGTTGCGGAATCGAAATCTTCACTCACCATTAAAAAGTTTTTTTTTTTTTTTTTTTTTTTTTTTTTTTTTTTTTTTTTTTTTTTTTTTTTTTTTTTTTTTTTAATTTCTTTATTAGTATCATTCCAAACATTACATTCATTATTTCTTATATCTAGGTGTTCTGTGTTATTAGACAACACTATCATCCTAATTTGGTAAAACAAATCTAACATTTTATTAACATTTTGTTAACAACATATTACATTTCATTTGCCGTAGCAGTTCAGATTTTTTACAGGTGAGTTGATTTCACCTGCTTATAAGAGAAAAAAAAAAGTTTTTAATATACTTAACCTAACTTAACCTAAACATATAATGCATTAATCGTGGCAATAGAAGATTATTAGAAAGTTTTATGGAATTCTTTAGGCCCATTATGTATTTAGAGAATCGCTCTTTGAATTTAGGAAAATAAAGTTATTCATAAGATCTCTAATGATAACGACAAGAATTTCTTGTGAATATCGGACGTTTTGTGTTTCATAAGAATCTTTTGAAAGAGAGAAAACCAGTCAAGAAATCAATTCACAAGCGTTCTCTTATGAAATTCGTACGCAATTTCTGGCTCAGTGTAGACTTCTTTCTTTAGTTCTTGGGTTGTGCACAATGGTCAGATGACCTTATTTTGGTCAAAATCGTTAACTTCTTGTTGTTCACTATGAAAAAGGTATGAATATAAAAAAATCAATAGTAGTTTGCCAACACACAACTATATTTAAGTATTAAACTTTTTAAAATGTGGAGTCATCGAAAAACACCTAGAAATTTAAATTACGTTTATTTAAATTTTGACGGTATTTTACACTTTGCTCTTCAAATGTGCGGTTTTCCAGTGACAGTTTATGACAGGTTCCTTTGACTTTTGGGAGCTCGAAATCTAAGCCAGCTGTCTCCTCTCTCTCAGGTGTGCAGGTAGATTTGGTCATATTTTAGTGGGCTCTAGCACATGATCCTGACAACCTAGAATATTCGTATCTTCAGCAAAGTTGTTCAGAAGCGAAAAATAACGAAATTTTCAAATTGAATCATTTTTGAAGTACAAATATTTAGAAGAAGGCATGTTTCTACGAATCAGTTTACTTAGACAAAGTTCAAAAATTGTACTAGGGTGATGTGCTAGTATCCATCGTATTAAGCATTGATCAGTGAGAACTGCAATTTTCCCAGTATTGCAGTGAATGATGCTGATACAAACCGATGCCAAACAAATCTTTCTTAAAACGGCTTTAGCATTGTACAATAACATGTTGATAAATCTTGATCTGTTTTTGGAAATAATGCAAAGAAAATGCATCTTATCGTATTCTCAATCCGTCGTATCGTTTTCAACTCCGTCGCAATCAGTTTCCAGATTCGTTTCACAACTTACGGCTCACTGTGTGTATTGAGTGGTTAAAACACAACATATCAACGCTATAATAAAATGTTTTACTAGAATATATAGATCTACGGGCATCTCTCTCCATTCCTTCAGCATGATGGAATATACTAATTTCCTTTAAAATTAATTGTTCGTCATCAAAATTCAGCCCAAACATATGAACACAATTGCTTTTGACCGTACAATTATGGCATTTGCTCACAGTACAGCGAAAACAACACAATCAAAGGAATCGTATTTTTACGTCGAGCGTCGCGCACACATTGATGCACACAAGCTTTTTTTTCTCAGTACGACGGATTGAACTTTGTTTACATTCTCAATTATACGCGGCGGTTGAGGAAATTTCGTAAAATTTGGCGATTTATTAAAGTTTTACGGCGTGTGATTGGAATGAAATCCTTCAGTGAAGAAGTACGAAGGATTTCCATAGTGAAAATAAGTGCCCGGCGAAGTAAGTCACCTACGGGGCGGAAAGAAACTTGTGTTGGAAAGTGGTGTGACTGATGTCGATCGCTAAGCATTTCTCTCAAATCGTGTTCGTCCATGCGATTTCGGTGAAAAAGTGTAAAGTGGATAATTGAACTGAAGTTATTTATCGAAATACAGTAGTTTTATTGCATTTTTGGTGTACAGGTGGACGAATCATGAAAGCTTTCACAAAATTACATTTGGAAAATGAATCTATGTTGCAGGTAAGTTGGAATATCTGCCGTAGTGGAACATTTTACGTTTAATACGACGAACAGTAGCTCTTACGACGAAGTAGAACGAAACCCTATGTGTTCAAAAAATTCAAAATTTGACAATTTTTGTCAAAATAGCCTATATTTAATGCGTTAAGAAATCGTTCACAGTTAGTAATAATTTAAAGTTATTTCCAACATGCAGTTCAAATTTTCGATCCATCATTTCGCTAGAAGTCAAGTCGTCAAACTTGATTATTTTGTATTAAAATCGACCTTTGTGTTCTTTATTCTTCCTAGTGCTGTTTTTCCAGGGGGCCGCTAGGATGGACATATTTTGTTGCCTCTTATCGAACGCAAGCAGCGCTCACTAATACTATTACGCTATAAGCAATGCAGCTGGTGCGAATGTGGGAAAACCAGCCCGGTGCTAGGCAGCCATGTTTTTGAGGTCAGCATCAAACTCAAGAACAACTACGTACATTGGTGTAGTCATATTAAGGAAATTTTTCTCCGATATTTTAATGTGTTCCACGCTAACCAATCAACTCTAATTAACTTGCTGTACTGTAAACGAATAGTTAGCAATCGTTTGTTTGTGCTAATATAACTGTTGTTGTGAGAAAATTTTATTTTCGGCAAAAAAGATTTCGCCTTCCTCGATTGTTAGTCCTTAAACGACTATTTGTTTACAAACATTGAGTTGTCAGTGGGAACCACTTCCCGGTGGGAACCAGAGATGTTTGCCCGTTATTTTCCAATGGGGTTGTATGGGCGGTGTCAGGAGGCTGGGGAAAACGAACCAAGGCACACAAAATCAATGCATATTGTTCGTTATTATTTCCATAGCGTAGCTCGCGGTTTAAAATAAAAGTAAGTTGCATTTCTATCATCGTGAAAAGCACAATGAAGTATTGTTTTCCTTCTTGCGGTGTCGATTTTCATAATCTGAAGAACAATTATAACGATGACAACATTTCATAAGTTTCCAACCAATATCGATGCGCGGGATCGATGGCTAAATGCCATTGCTAACGCGGATAAAAATTGTTAAGAAAACCGAAGACTTTCAATGCACATTCTCACATACCAGCTATGCGCAGTTTTTGTCTTGTTTGGCGCATTTTGTACCATTTTCTCTTATACGGATGGTAAACATTCAACAAATATATGAGTGTGCGTGAAAATTGTAACTGGAGTATAAATTTATGCTCTCGATAAGAAGGCACAACAAGACCTGTCAAATACCATATTAAAAAACTATGATACCATCCCTCTGTGTTTTTCACTATGTTGCACTAATGTGTATTTGCAATTGAACATTTAAATGATTCATATCGTCATACCCATAAGTTTTTATATTCAGCAAAGCTAATCTAAAGTGAAAGAAAATTTAATGTTTGTCATACCCCATTTCGGTATTATTTTAAATGAGGTTTCAAAAGAGTTACTTTCATTTATTTATTTCTTCAATGTATTTTTTGACAGTTTATGCTCTGCTTTTGTGATCAGGTTTGTTTTTCCAGGAACGACAACGTATTTTGCGGAATAGTTAAATTTTTGCCTCTTCGAAGTATCCTCCATTAGCCTTGATGACAGCCAGGGATTCAATCCTACACGCTAAGCCTGCTCAACGCAGCGCATGTGTTAAAACTACTCAGAATGAGGCAACCAATGCAGGACTGGCTTGCTGAGTGAAATTTCTGTGTAAGTCGCACTCATGCTGTGTGTAGCCGATGTGTTGGCCTTCGGCTGTGCGGGGATTGATGGAAACGGAACTGTCAATCATTTCCCGCGCGGCAGCAAACAGTTGGCCGTTGGTAAGATGGGGAGTTTTCTGGGATTTTTTCTAGCGAAAAGCCGGAAGCTGGTCGGCAAATGTGGAAGTTTTTTCCCCATTTGCTTCCGCTTCGGCTGTTCGAATGAAAAAAAATCTGAAAACTTGAAAATTTGAATGTTTTTCTAAGGTTTTCAGAAGCAAAACCAAAATGGAAGCGAATTCCGCATTCCACGCGTTTCTCCTCTGTGCGCATTTCACTCATTCGGTTTGTTTACCACCGTTTGTACAAAACTGTGTGCAGCCCCCTTTGCACAGAATCTGTGCTGCATGAAGAGAGGCCGATTTTGTGTACTCAGCACTCATTTTTGAGCGTGGCAAGTTTAGCGTGTAAGCGCGCAGATGTGCGCAGCATAAGACGGACTACACTCAGAAGTATTGCAAAACAATAATTGATTAAAATAAAGTCTTTTTTGTCATTCTTGACTTCTACACGAGGGTTAGTATAAGATATATACTTTCGTAAAATATAAAGTTAACCTAATGCAGATTTGTGCAAAAGTATTTTTCCGTGTGTAAAACCCTTCAAACAAAATTTTGCCGCCATTGCAACTGTTTGTTTTTCACTGGTAAAAACTCTGAAAGCCGAACTCGGTGTTGAAATCTTTAGCATTTAAAGGCAAAAAATAGTGTAGAGACGTTTGTTTTACGGTAAGAAAAGCATTTATAGATCTCATCTTTTCAAAGTAAATAAAAACAGACTTGTTTTCAGAAATATCAGGAAAAAAAGCAATCATGAATGTTACCGCTTTCTAATAAGGGAGAACTCCAGGAACCTGCTCCAAGTATTCCAAAGACATGGAACAGGGAAGTGGAAAAGGTCACCAGCGAAAAATTAAATCCGGAACCAACATATCAATCGAACGCCGCATTATTTGGAAACATCGCAGTAGCGTATTCTGGCCGCCGAACAAACTGGGCTTGGTATCCTACTAGACCGGACTGTTCCTTGAAACAACCGGAATTGTGTTTCTGTAAGTAGAACAAAGTATTTAGCATACAATGAGCTTGCATTCTATATATTTGGTCTTGTTTGTAGGCATGCGTTGCAAGCATAAGCCACTCATTAACTCATTTCGTCGGAGGAAGCAGTGGCCGTGATGGATTACCCACAAATGTATCCGGACAAGTTTGTATTATGGCCAGCAGCATCAGATAACGATTCCTTAAGATCTGCGAGTACCCTGACTCCGGCCGTTGAAGGAAAAACTATAACAGTCCCTTCAACGGCGATGTAAATTAAGATTATCGATGTTCAGTTTCATAAGGATTTGTAGTCAAATTAGTGCTGTCGGGAGATAAAATCCTTTTCTGATTCTGGTTGAAACTTGTAAAATTGTTGAATGGTTTTAATAATTGTTGATAAATAAAAATAATGTGGCATATATTTATTTATTGACCTTTCTATAATAGAAAGAATAAAACGATGAAATTTGTATCCTTTTTAGTATTCATTAGCAGCTATCCTATACTAATGTACGTTTATCATCAAGTTATACTAGGTCTGTTTTGTCGTAACTAGGGTTCCTAGTACCGATCCCTTTTGACGAGTACCGGTTCTACGGTACTGTAACTCTCAGTACCGGTAGTACCGGTAAAATACCGGTACTGGAAGATTTTTGCAATCAATATAAAGCACACAGTATTAGCCAAAAAATTGCAACTCTTCTGAATTCGTCAATAAATACAAGTTTGCTGAAGCTTATTACTTTTTTGAAGACACTTTCACGTTAATGTTTCCAGTGGATGATTTATCCTTTAAGGAAGCACCACACTAGACAATGTACTAGCATACAACGCCCAGTGGCGCTGTCGAGATACGTTCCTCTTGAAAAGTTTTCCGGACTGAAGCGGGAATCGAACCCACACTCCTTGACTCGATGCGGCTAAATGCTTGATAACACTAACCGCACGGCCACGAAGCCCACATTCTTCATTTTTATTTATTATTACTTTTGTTTTATGGCTGTAACGGTCATGCGACAAATGATGGACCATAAAACCAAAATAATACAAAACAATCACGGTCGAAACCTTCTCCTATTAATTATAACACTAACAAAATTAGGTTTTAAAATGATAATGAGTAAACCGTTCTTACTTTATAAGTCATGAAGTACTTTAAAATATGTTGTTGAAATTCATGTTTTGTCTGACGTGGTGGACCATATTCATTCAAATCTGTCCTTTAATGGTCAACAATTGACCGTATTATATGAAATTAGAAAAAGTTGCAGAGATATAGAGTAATGTTGTATGTGACGCGAAAAATCGTTAAAAAGAATAATTTATTGACTATTTTCATGTTGTCACCTTGCTTTTCATTCACAGATTAGGAATTTAAAATGCAAAGCGTGTTCAAAGTTCAATGTTCAACTACTATACATGTGCGTATTTTCATAACAAAACTCTCAGACACGGAGAAGGTTTTTTCTGGGTCGATCCGGATGTTGCTCGAATTGTTGCCCATGCATCGTGAAGTGTCAACAAACATTTCGCTTTGAACATACTCGTAATAGACGAATTATTCCAAACAATTTATATCAATCTTTGTACCATAATTGAAGCCCCTTGCTTCAATATCGTGAAACCTTTCTCCATACTTGTTTCTAGTTGTTTAGATAGCTTGACTATCAGCAGTCAGCACGTCTAGTTTCGGAGATATTGGCTTAATTTGATTAGATATTTATTTGCTTAATTTGACACAGAATTCATACTACATATGTAAAACAATACATATCAACAAAGTTTATAATAATTTCGATGCTCAAAAGCTATTTTTTGATATTTTAGAAAAGTATTGTATTTTGCCATATAAGAGAACGAAGAATCTTGTATAGAGACTGAAAAAAGCATGTTGAAAAAATCGATTTAATTCAAATTCAATCCTGAAATTTCACCCAAATTATATCTGAAACGGAAGTTAAAGTCGTATTTTACATGCTTGGTCAATTATATAACAAAAAACATTGATAAAAAATTTCATGTAAACATCTATGAAATCAGTGTTTTATACAATTTTGGCAACCTGTAGCTAAAAATTGTGACGTGCTGGAACATTTCTGAAAACGGCAACAGATTCAGCAACCCCAAATCAACTCGAGACACATAATTTGATCCTTGAGACACGCAAAAATGTCATTTTTGTTACGCTGTGTAACCATAGGATCTGCTAAACTATATCCATTCATTACCTTTTTTATGTTCCAAAACATATTTTTAACGGTAACAAGATGCTTACAATGAGCTTCTAACGATTTAATGTACGAAGATAAACCATCCATAGTGCCACAAAATGCTAATAAGAATAAGCATTTATGTAATAAGTTCCGCGATCGACTTGAGAAATTCGTCATCAGCGAAATTTACCAAACTTACGTTCCATTTGTTGTGAGGAAATTTATTTACTCAAACGATAAGTCAATATAAGTCTCATTAGTACCGAAAATACCGGTACTCAAAGCTTTCCAGTACCGGTATTTCGGTACCAAAAAATGGTCGGTAATACCGGTATTTTCGGTACCGGTACTCCCGGTACCAAAACCCTAGTCGTAACCTATACCAGACCTGGGGTCAACCAGGCGAATAGAGATTTAGTGAGGGATTTAAACTATTTAGTCTTGATTATTATCAGAGTGTAGGATTGGTGAAATGACCCTAGTCTTAAAAAAAGACGCCAAGCAAATGGGTGCAGCTTATAAGCAACTAACAGAAGAAGTACTTGGCCGTGAGGTAGATATAAGATCCCTGAATGCAGAAGTGACTCTCCAGTGTGAAAACCTGGATGAGGTCACCGATGCAGCGAAGGTGTCGCCTGCCCAGAAAGAGCAGTGTGGCATCGACGTAACCAATAAGGCCATCCACCTGTAATAGCCTTTTTACATGGCACGTCAGCTCGCATGAAACTCAAAGAATACTTAGGGTCGGCTCAGTTCCTTGCCGTTGAAGGGACGCGGATAAGAGGGAAAACCACAGTGATCTACGATAGTAGTGTTGTAGTGTTGGCACGTTTATTATTCAATTGCCCTACAGTCCCTAATCACCAAACGCCCTAGCTGCAACCTGCCAAGAACAGTTTTACTCACGGTGTGTGTGTGGATGTGTGGTTCCGTTGGGGCCCGTACGCTGCGCATTGGTTGATGGTCTGCTGGGTAGCTCGGTCTCCTGTCCATCTACGTAGGAACTCGGGATGGTCGTAATCTGCCTATTTGGAATGCTTGGTCGGTCCTAGCCTTCCGGAAACTCGGATCGAACTCGTAGTGGCTTGCACCACCTCCTTCCTCGACTGTTGATGTGGGGTATTCGCTTCTGGGTATCGGACGAGAGATGTCCGGCCTTGGATGAAACTCTTGCGGTTATTAACCACCGGGAATATCGGTCAGCAGCACTGCGACTTGGATTTTTTGGATCACCACCGGTAAAATTCCTATCGGAAACGTGGGATAGGCTTCTGAGATTCATCACTAGCTACTTGTTACTTGCTTCGTGTTATCGAACTAAGTGAACGAGTCGATCTCATTCGCTAGCTCTGGGACCTTCGACCGCCCATTCGAAGGCGTTCCTTTTGAGACAGTATGGGTGTAATCCACCCGAAACCTCACCAACGGAGTTCAGTCCCGTTGACACTATTGGTTGGTGCTGGAATTTTGAGTAGTGTCGCCTGCTGTATATAATGCCTATGTGTGCATTTAATTTGCACGCTATGCCATCAGCCTATCTAGCTGTTTTTAGCAAACTGCTGCTGTTATGTAGATTTTAGCTCGTTTTTTTATTTTGTTTTAATGATAGTTTGCATGATTTTTTAAATTTTACTCTGTAATATTTGCCTACTAGCTAAACTGTTTACATGTGATTTTTCCTCTTACATTATGCGAATAATTTAGTACATATGATCCTTGATATCACACAAGTAGTGAGCGAAGTAAAACGACTAGTCACACAACTTAGAGAGGGTCCGCAGAGCACCCAGGTGGTGGCGATATTACGGACAGCTATTAATTCTGGACACTCTACTTTGTATGAGACCCGAAATGTTTCAATTTTTGCCGCTCAAAAGTTCTCACATTCGAGGCTCGTTACAGTTAACATTTTTCATAAATATCTATGAAAATGTATAGGGCTCAACTGCCTAAGATTTCAATTGATGGTTCCACTTTTCTATTTATGATTTTCAAGAGCTGTCCGGAATCCGAATCCTAGTGTCCATAATATGAGTCAAAAGTAAGGAAGCGTCCGGAATTAGAATCAAGAAAAGTCCACCTATTTCTATTTATTTAAAATGATTAATGGAGCGGAATTCAAATCTTTACCCACCATTCGAATGTTTAGTGTTTTGAAGGCTCCATAACACGGAGGAATCATACATAATGATTAATTTTATATGCGTTGTGATGAGTTATACGTTACTGAGGCCTTAAGTGTCCGTAATATGACTCAAAACGGCACTCAAGGTAGGCTGGTCGGTTTTACTGCTGAGCGTACAACAGCCTCCTGAAATTCGCTTCAAGTGTGTCATGTCATAAGTGGCCATAAAGGCCCAAACGCAATGACAGCTGAACGGCAACGGAAAGTGGAACCGGTTCGCCAGCACGAACAATAACATACTTGTCGACATCGTGTTGGACCACTTTTATTCGTTGACAGCTCAGTTGTGGTCGAAATACGCGTATCTGTCAAAAGATAACAAACTATAGTGGAATTAAATGGTATAGTACTAAATTCGGTTTTACATCTACTTATAGGTGTTCCACTAAACAGCTCGGAGATTTATTATATTTAAATAATGTTTCCTAAGCTATGAAAGTCGACGGAAGGGAATGTAATAATTACAATTCATCAAACGGATCGTTATCATTCTAATTTTACCCAAAATCCTCATTTGTCAGTCTCTGGACTTCTCATGTTATGTTCAGGAAAGCCGATAATAAACTATGCAATAACGCTTTCTAAACGAAAACAGTCTAAAGAAGTGAATTAAGAATTAGGACTAACCCTACGGTTTGGTTTCATGCTCTTTTTTATCCAAATTCCCCATTTTATCAAATTTTGAACATTGATGATGACGGCCAAGCTGTGGACTCAGCAACCATAGGAGAGATTAAAAAGGTTATCGGCAAGTTGAAGAACTGTAAGGCCGCTGGTAAGGACAAGATCCCGGTCGAGCTTCTCAAGCACTTCTGTACTTCTGAAGGTATGGGAGGATGGCATTTACCCATCGGCTGGTTGGATAGCGTCATACGCCCAATCTACAAGAAAGGGCACAGACTGGAGTGTGCCAATACAGAGGAATTACCCTGCTGAGTAAGACTGTTTATTCGTGGTAAAATCCACGTCTACAAAGCAAAGCAATGCTGAAGGTGTCTGGTTGAAATTCCTGTTCTGTTCAGGATTTTCTCATACTGGGAATTTCGTTGTCTTCCCATAGAGTATTATTGTGTTTGCCATATGATATACGAATGAGTAAATTTCAAGTTAAGTTAAGACATCTCTCAGTAACTGTGGAAGTGCTCATTAGAACGCTAATCTGAGAAGTAGACTCTTCTTTTAGTGTACACGATTTCCCAAAGAAAAGAAGGATATACAAATGTATGTAATGGGTGGTAAAAAGCCCTTCTTTCCTCACCTGTTGAAATATTCAAATTCGTAATAAATCATCGATGCAATCCATTACACAAACCTTCCCTACACGTCTACGGGCCCTGTAAGACAATGACGGATTCCGATACAATTTCTCATCAGTCAGTTAAAATCAAACTTCGTGTAATGCTAAAAGCTCTCGAATGTGGCATTTGCGGTATCTTCCCCAGGAACACAAGGCACGATCTTGCACATAAGAAAACGTCCGTGAACATTCAACCTTTTTTCACGTTGAATTGCAGACGAACGTGCAACCGCCTTACAATCGACGATGGCTATACTATTTGAACTAAGCATTGCTGCAAATGTCTTAGGTTACAACGACATTGCTGGGACCTTACCTTTTGCATTCGTGTTCATACGCAAAACGCCTGTAGGTCACGGATTTGGGCAACATTATAAAAACGCATTTGAATAATACTCCATTCAATTGAATTTTGTTCCGTATATGCAACATCGAGATGATGCCCTGATTTGAATAAGATCGAGTTAGATCAGCAAACGCCGAGCGTTTATTGATCTCTAATGTATGCATGACCTACGCATAATCAGCACGTCGAACTGTTCCTCTTGTGAGGGAAAACATGTGAACAGACAACCAAGTAGGGTAGGTATATCAATTATGGACTGAAAAGATCGACACTACGGATAAAAATCAGATTTCAGCCGAGTTCTTGAAACGTATTACTAGTTTAAAGCCTTAAGTAACAGACGAAATAAACGAGTTTAAGTATTAAATTAATTTAAAGCTCCTAAATAAACAACGATAGCCTTGTCTCTGTACCACTTAAGACAATAGTGTTCTTGACATTCATCACAAAAATGTATCACTAATTATCATTATTTGTTCAAAATCAGCTCAAATCCCATCCGGAGCGATTGATAATGAAACACTAATAAATAGTAAAATGATTTCCTAAAACAGTTACTATAAACATTTTGGTAAATTGTTATGAAAATCAATTGTTTTATCACTGCAGTGAATATTAACCGCTTACATTTTGGTGGCACAATCAAATAAATTTCTTTTAGTTCCCACTATTACTATAAATGGTATTATAACTATAATTGGTACATCTTTCCTATAAGTGGAAGTGTGTTACGATACGAAAATTGATCGTAAATTTAGCATTGAACCATTTTGCGCGAAGAACGTTTGCATGGGTTTTTGCGATCGGAGGGTCATTAGCATCGGAGCGAACAAATTTTTATCTTCGATTGTATGCTAATTTTGGGGCTGCGCGAAAACTTCTTTTCTGCATTCTGCTTCGATATTGAATCGTCATTCTGAATCGTCCCCGAGATTGAGTTGAAGTTTATTTTGACAATTTGTCAAATACAGCACCTAACGAGCAATGGGGCTGAAAACATAGACGCCAAATTTATAACATAAAAAAATTGGAAACATGGAGTAATTTGAATCATTTTTTGAATTTGGAATGCAGGACTGATAGCAGGGTGGCCGAGCTAGATTTCTTAATTGTATGCACAGCCTCCCTCAGGCCAGACACGCGAACCACGAATCCACATTAACCTCTAACCATGCGAACTTTCAGATACCACACTGGTTATCAAACTACGAGATCTTCTGCCCATTAATCGACTAATTGAGTGATTCGTTCCCATTGTGGACACATTCAAAGCTACACGTATACATGTTAGTGTATACAGTTGTACACATCGCATAAAGTTGTTAAACATTCGCGAAAATCTCGAACGGTCATCTTGATAGGCATCCCAGAAGAATAAGAAACGTCACACGCTATGTCTGAACCGAACGATTATAAAAATCGAATGTACATCGGATTTTTTCTCGCTAGAGTTTAGTATTTGGGTTATATTTTCATAATCGGAAAGTTTTAAAATATTCCATCGGTGAAATTTTGATTTTTTCCACTTTTTAGCCATTTTCCATACTTAATCCCATGAAAATTAAGTTTTCGACGCATTTCCGCCCATACAAAATGTATGGAAAAAATTTCACCGATAGAATATTTTAAAACCTTCTGATTATGAAAATATAGACCAAATACTGATCTCTAGAGAGAAAAAATCCGATGTACATTCGATTTTTATATTTGTCTGGTTCAGACATAGCGTGCGTCAGGCTTCCCAAGCAGCGCCACCAAAACAAGCCACCAACATTCAATCTTTGGCATTTATTTGGCGGTAGCATTTGGTTTATGGTCAAGTTCGCTTTGCACTGGTGTTGCCTCTTCCCAGCAGCTGCTACAATCTCCAGATCAAATCTCGTGATCTCCCTCAAAATGGTCATAATGTACCGCTCGCTTCCCAATCCTACCAACTCTGTAGCGTTGATCCCATTCACAGTCGTGCCACAGTTATGGGTCAGTTGAGGGTCATTTTTCAGAACAAAATATCATTAAAAATCATTATGACGCTGTACCGAGTAAAATTACCTCCCTAATACTGTGGAATATAGATTCATTATGAACTACACTTCAGAGTTTATGTTTTTTTACGAAAAAGTGTCGATTTCGATAGAAATATCGAACGTTGTTCACATATGTGGATCACTGGGTGAGAAGAATCCTTATTATGAATCAAAGATATTCATATTATGGATCAGAACACGATGACCTCTGACGAACCGACGTTGCAGATGTTTTTCAGATGTGTCCCAAACAAAAAACGTTCAATTTGAAATCGAGCAATAACATCTGTCAAACAGTCGCAGACTACTCCGCCATCAATGAGAATATATACTAAGGTGTGGAAGAAGAAGCAAAGGCTATGTATTAGTAAAGAGAAAAAACGTAAACAAAAATAACTACGTCACTAATTTACACGGCTTCTTATGGGAGCTCGCATGCTTGTAGTTGTGAAACATTTTGCACCGTACACGGATGTCACGCACACTAAATGTCTTCTTCCTCACCTCGGTATATATTCTCATTGCTCCGCCATGTCTTATTCTTTGATTGCATCAGTGCAGCTTGACAGTTGCGTCATAAACATGTTGTATTTCAATTGTTTATTACAGGAAGGAAATGCGAAGAAAGTTTTTGCGTGAATAACCTTGTTTGTAAGTTGCTTAAAAGGTTTCCATTGTTGTATTCCCTGACTGGAGCTTGTTCTTCCATCGACTCGACAATAATGGCTACGGATAAAAACCTAGCCAAGCGGCGGATGGAGAAATTGATTTATTATTTATTATTTATTTATTACAAAATACATTTATCGGATTTAGTATCCTAGTGAACACGGCTTAAAACTATTTTTAAAATTGAAGACTAATAAAAAAGATTTATGAAGCTCGCAAATACTCAAGGACTCTGTTTTTGAAAACACCGAACGACAAATTAAAATCAAATAAGTACACGAAGAACACGAGAAAATTCAGCAATCGTTACTGGTAGAGGAGCGTTGGATCCGTAATTAGTTCTATGCTGAGCCTGACGTAGAAATGTATATCCGAAACGGTCTTGACGGGATGTTTACAGGTAGAAGAGAAAGTAGCATTGGGGCATCAACTTCACCTTTCAGTAGTTTGCAACGAAAAGCGATTGGTTCGCTCGCCTCCGGTTTTCCAGGGTATCCATGTTAAGGAGTCGACAACGATCAGTGTAGGGAGGCAGGTTCGCAGGATTGTTCCAAGGCAAATGTGCGAGTGTGTGTCGTAGGAAACGTTTCTGGATCTTTTTGATTCGTTCGATCCATGTTGATTGATAGGGAGTCCAAATTATGTCGGCTGTCTCTAGTATCGAGCGAACAAGCGAGCAGTACAGTGCTTTCAAGCAGTAGAGATCGGTGAATTCACGAGAGATTTTGGCGATAAAACCTAATCGACGATTAGCTTTATCAATCACCATACATCTGTGTTGATTGAAGGAGAGATTACTGTCCAACATCACCCCTAGGTCCCGAACTAAGGTAGTCCTATTCAGGGTACAGCCTGCCAGTTTGTAGTTGAAATTGATTGGACTCGATTTCCTATGAAATGAAATCACGAAACATTTCGAAACGCTTACAGACATCTTGTTTCGTTCATACCAATCGTAAAAATGGCTTAGCATGTTTTGAAGTCTAACACAATCGTCCAGATTGCGTATCACTAAGCATATTTTAAGGTCATCTGCGTACAGGATACGGTATCCACGTGGAAGAACATTGGTGACATCGTTTAAAAAAACGGAGAACAACAAAGGCCCAAGGTTACTGCCTTGGGGAACTCCAGAAGTAGGGTTTCAATGCTAGTAATGGACCCCTTAGTAGCCGACGCTTTCCCGCAATGATATCTCAAACGCATATAGGTTTTGTGGAGCCTAACAACAAATTCAATGTCTTTACTTCATAGTACGTCTATGAAACATACAAAATCATTCGATTTTTCCAGCGAAATATGCATTTAAAAAACTGTTGTCCGAATGCCTATTATGGACCCTCCCGGGGTCTCGCCTCTTTTGAATTATTTTTCAAAATTGTCGAAACTATTATTTCAAATATGGAACCTGAAGTAAAACTGCATATTTATGGCGACTTCAACCAACGCAATGCCGACTTCATTACAGACAATGAAAATGAATCACTTTTACTCCCAGTCGTAGGCGAAGACAGTACTTTACAATTTTTATTCGACAAAACATCATATTTTGGCCTAAATCAAATTAATCACGTAAAAAACCAGCAAAATTCTTACTTGGACCTCTTATTTACAAATTGCACTGAAGATTTCTGTGTGTATACATCATTATCACCTCTATGGAAAAATGAAGTATTTCACACAGCAATTGAATATTCAATCTTCATACATAAAACTTCTCTCCCCAGCGACTGGGAGTACGAGGAAGTGCCGGAATACAATAAAGCAAATTACAACGAAGCCAAACGTAGACTATGTACAATTAATTGGCAACATATCATAAGTATTGAAGGAAATGTCGACACCGAAGTAGACAAGTTCCATTCAATTATTCAACAAATAATTAATGAAACTGTGCCAACAAGAAGAAAAAGACGAATACAAAATAACAAATTACCGGTGTGGTTTAGCCCACATCTGAAAAACCTAAAGAACAAGAAACAGAAAGCGCATAAATTATACAAAAAAGAAAATACTGCCACCAACTTACAAAATTATCATGACACATGTAACCAACTCAACTCAGCCATTAACTCCGCACATGAAGAATATAATCGTAAGGTTGAATCCGAAGTCAAATCATGTCCTAAAAACTTTTTTAACCCTCTAATACCCAACCCCGCCTTTAGACGGGGTACACTTTGGAATTTTGTGTATTTTTTCGTAGCTCGCAAATCAAAGTGATTTTATTTTTGGCTTATACCTTGACTCATAACACGCATGTAAGAAAAGTTTTTTATGACTTTTGAAACTTTTTTGTATTTTTAGAAATTGTTTGAAAAATTGCATTCTTATATAACCTACAAATGCCTGGGCTTCATTCAACGTGTAATATAAAAAATCGTACCTTTTATATTTTTCTACGATTAACCTATCACAAACGAAGAGCCTGGTGGTATTAAATTCATTTCAAACCTGTTTTTCCGTTAGTTACACGAAAAATAAAATACGCTCCGAAAAAAAATTAAAAAATTGATATTTTTAAAAATACCGTAACAATTTAAATTTTTATTATTGCCAAAAATCAACAACTAAAAAAGGCTTCAAGAAAAAATGAAAAAAGCTAGGGATGTTCAAAAATAAAAATTATAAAAATCAAAAACCAAAATTTAAAAATTTGCGAATAAAAATAAATAAATGCCCAAAACGTGTTTAGAACGATTTTAGATAACGAATAATAATACTTAAATCGAAAATAAAAATTTGGGTATTAGAGGGTTAATTATGTAAACACACAATTAAAAAGTAGCAATTTCCCTTCGCGAATGCATTTTGACGGAAACGTAGGTGAAAACTCTTCCGATATCTGCAACCTCTTTGCAGATTTCTTTCAAGAAGTGTATACCACCTACTCTGAAGAAGACCGCGACCGCAATTTCTTTTCTTTTTTCCCAGAAATTTCTAATAGTATATCTATTGAAAAACTATCACAACAAGAAATCTTATCGGCACTAAAAAACCTGGACGCAACTAAGGGAGCAGGACCGGATGGCATTGCACCCGTGTTCTTCAAAAACTCTCAGAAGAACTTACCCTTCCCTTAGAACGCCTTTTCAACATGTCTCTAAATAATGGAAAATTCCCAGTAGCTTGGAAATCCTCATATTTGGTGCCTGTTTTCAAATCAGGTACAAAATCTGACATAAGGAACTATCGCGGAATTGCCATTATCTCATGTATTCCCAAACTCTTCGAATCTCTCGTAAACGACAACATTTTCCAGCAAGTAAAAAAGCAAATTACTTGTAGGCAGCATGGCTTTTTTAAAGGCCGCTCAACATCTTCCAATCTGCTAGAATTTGTATCTTTTATTCTCAACGCAATGGACAATGGCAAGCACGTAGAAGCCCTCTACACTGACTTCAGTAAGGCATTTGACCGAATCGACATACCATTATTAATCTTCAAATTGCAGAAAATAGGAATGGAGCCAGGACTCTTGAGTTGGATCCAGTCATATCTATCACATAGGAAACAAATTGTGCGCTTTCAAAATAAATTATCAGCACCCATTTCTGTAACCTCTGGAGTACCTCAAGGTTCTCATTTAGGCCCACTTCTTTTTATTTTGTATGTAAACGACATTTCCTTTTTACTTAGAAAAATAAAATTTCTTATATATGCAGACGACATGAAGCTCTTCATGGAAGTAAGTAATTCTAGCGAAGCAGAAGAATTCCAGAATGACATTAACTTATTCTTCACTTGGTGCCATAAAAGTTTACTTCAGCTCAATATCAAAAAATGTAATTCAATAGCATTTAGTCGAAAATATGTAACACCACCAATTGAAGTATTTTTAGGAAATCAAGTAGTGCAGAAGTGTAAAATTGTAAGGGATTTGGGCGTAATCCTAGACACTAAACTCACTTTTGTAGAACATTATAATTCCATAATAAACAAAGCAAACAGCATGCTTGGCTTCATTAAGAGGTTCAGCAACAATTTTCAAGACCCATATACTATTAAACTATTGTATACTACATATGTAAGATTCTGGAATACTGTCACCTAGTATGGAACCCGTATCATGTCGTACACGAAGAACGCATAGAATCAGTACAGAAGCAATTCCTTTTATACGCCCTTCGGAAATTGAATTGGACTGTGCTGCCACTTCCGTCGTATGAAGCACGCTGCATGCTCATCAACTTGGAAACACTTAAGCAACGCCGGGAATTCGCAATGATTCTCTTTATAAACAACATTATTTCGAACCGTGTAGACTCCGCTGCACTTCTTTCTCAACTAAACTTCTACACACCCTCTCGGCATTTAAGAACAAGAAAATTATTTTCAGAAAAATCATGCAGAACGCATTATGCTCAAAACGGACCAATAAACCGTATGATGCGTCAGTATAATGTACATTGCGAATTCATTGGCATTACTATGTCCAAAGAGCAGCTTAAAACACAACTAAAGAACAATAGAAGTAATCCATAGCATGTAAGAAAGTATTGTAATTATTGTATGTAGTCTACCTATGCTTGACGAAATAAATAAATAAATAAATAAATAGGATTGTTTACAAATTTGACGTTGCGTATTATGGACCCTCCATTTGATTCCCATGTAATCCGGCTCGCTGCTGACGAGCCTATTATGGACCCAACTGGAAATGCGTATTATGGACCCTCTTGTGTGGTTTCATTTACAAAACTGTTCAAATATCTGTATTTATGCGTCTCAAACCAAATATTTTGCCTGAAACTGCTGACTAACAATGTAATCGAAGTTCCCCCGGTGGATTTTCAAAGGAATAAAGTTGCTTTGAGTGTTAATTTTATATTTTTCTGTAGGGGGTCCATAATACGCAAAGGGTCCATAACCGGCATCGACTCCCTACTTTCAAAATAACTCGAGCAACTAGCACCGATTCTGATTTTCAATTTCCGTCCAACAAGATAACTTCGTAACCATTTGATAAATCCAACAGACGCTCCAATTGTAATAAACTTGTTTTGTGACTGCATCGTGTTACCCGTTCAGCCACTCTAATGGTGTGACTGCAGGGACTTCTTCATTGATTGAAGCGCACTCCAAGACTTTTGGTTATCGAATGATTTTATTGTTGAGTTCGTTTCCATCGAGACCCATAGAGAATGCAACACACGGGTGGTCAACCACTTGGGTGACCTGATTAAGAAAATGCTTGCGTATGTTTTAATTTCGCAGCGGATGTTTATACCGGCGAATTAAAACATAGCAGTTCAGCAGTTGCTTGTTTTTACAAAATACAATGTTGCGAAACCAACATTGCCGGTTAGAAGTTTTACACCACACATTTTTTTCTATTTTTTTAGAAGAATATCATGGTCGATTCGGTATGTTCGGAATATGAGTCAAAACGGTATTCTTTAACGATAATTTCGAATAGCTTGCATCCAGCACTGAAAGAGGTGATTCCTCTATAATTACTGATATCGCGTTTAGATCTTTTTTTTTGTTTTGAAAACTGGGAACATGGATGATTCTTTCCATATACTTGGGAAGCTACCCTGCGCCAGAGAAAGGTTGAATATGTGTCAAAGAGGTGCTAAGAGTGAGTTGATACACTTCTTGTGAACGATGGCAGGAATTCCGTCAGGACCAGGTGAATGAGAGTTTTTCAGTTTGCTTACTGCCCGCAGGATCATGGAGTCGGTTACGTCAAAAATGTCTATGTCAGCAACGTGGGGGGAGACATCGCAAGTGGCGCGTTCTATGTCAGAGGAAGTGCATAGATTATTATTGAAGACACTCGAAAATTATTGAGCATTCGGACAAATTTCGTGGACATAGTAAGTGGAGCTCTGGCGGACTCAGCCAACAGGCAATACTGAACAATTATTTCGCAAAGTGACGCGTTCGGTTTCTACCAATGAAAAACAACTTGCCCCGAGAGTGGTTCGTGAATAATCAAGCGGGCGAGATCGCTTACTTTACTCACTTACTTACTTTTGCTGGCTCTACGTCCTTCGAGACATGACCTGCGCCACAATGTTACGCCAACTAACTCGGTCCATGGCTGCTATCCTCCAATTTCTCGATCGCCCCACACTTCCAAGATCCTGCTCCACTTGGTCAAACCACCTAGCTCGTTGCGCTCCCCTTCGTCATGTACCGGCCGGATTTGAGGTGAACACCATTTTTGTGGGATTGTTGTCCGGCATTCTCACAACGTGTCCCGCCCATCGTACCCCTCCAGCTTTGGCGACTTTCTGGATACTGGGTTCACCGTAGAGTTGCGCAAGCTCGTGGTTCATTCTTCTCCATACGCCGTTCTTACATACTCCGAAGAAGATCGTCCTAAGCATACGTCGTTCAAAAACTCCTAGCGCTTGCAGGTCTTGTGGAGTCCATAGTAAGCACGACTTCTGGCAATGATACGTCTTCAAATTTCTCTGCTGCAGTCAGTGTTGTTCAGACTCATTTCCCCGAAAATAACATTTTCCTAACTACGAAGCCACGAACTACTACAACCATGCTCTATCCTCCTAAGATAGAAAAGCAGATGGTTAAGCTTGAGTACTGCACACAAAATCGATCAATTTTGATCCCAGAGAGCCACAATTCAAGTTTCGGTGAAATGAAATGAGTGAGTGAGTGAGTGCGAATCATTTCACCGAAACTTGAATTGCGGCCCACCGAGATCGAAACTGTCGGATCCCATGTGCAACACTCAAGCCCAACCACCTCCCCGTCCATCTCAGGAATACAACGCACAGTTATAACAGTTCATGGCTTCACAATTCGAATTTCGGGGAAATGAGTCTGGTCAACACTGGCTGCAGTTGTTATCCGACGTTATCAATGATCCGAGATAGACAAATTCTTCCACCACCTCGAACTCATCCCCGTCGATCGTCACGCGTCTGCCAATGCGAGCTCTATCGCGCTCGGTTCTTCCAGCCAGCAGATATTTCGTCTTCGACGTATTTACCTTCAATCCAACCCGATCTGCTTCACGTTTCAGCCTGGTATACTGTTCAGAAACCACCTGAAACGTTCTTCCGACAATGTCCACGTCGTCAGCAAAGCAGATGAACTGGCTGGATTTGTTGTAGATCGTGCCCCGCATGTTGAAGCCGACCGTTTCATAACACCTTCTAGCGCAATATTGAACAGGAGGCAGGAAAGACCATCGCCTTGTCGAAGTCCTTTGCGTGTTTCAAACGGGTCCGATAATGCACCCGATATCTTCACACAGCACTGTACACTATCCATCGTTGCTTTAATCAGTCTAGTCAGTTTCCCGGGAAAACCAATCTCGTCCATAATCTTCCATAGCTCTTCGCGGTCGACGGTATCATAGGCCGCTTCGAAATCGATGAATAGGTGGTGCGTAGGGACTTGATATTCGCGACACTTTTGGAGGATCTGCCGCAACATAAAGATTTGGTCTGTCGTCGATCGCCCGTCCACAAAACCGGCTTGATAACTTCCCACAAATCTGCTTGCCAGTGGTGATAGACGGCGGATCTGGGAAAGCACTTTATAGGCTGCGTTAAGAATGATGATCGCTCGATAGTTCTCACATTCCAACTTGTCACCCTTTTTGTATATTGGGTATATTATTACCTCCTTCCACTCCTCCGGTAGCTGTTCTGTATCCCATATCCTGGCTATCAATCGGTGCAGACAAGTCGCCAACCTGTCCGGGTACATTTTAATAAGTTCCGCTCTAATACCATCCTTTCCAGCTGCTTTGTTGTTCTTGAGCTGTTTGATAGCATCCTTAACTTCGCCTATTATGGGAGTTGGCACGTCTCCCTCATCCGCCGTACTGATGAAGCCATTCCTCCTGCTGTCCTGATCTTCCTCCTCTGCGCCGTTTAGGTGTTCATTGTAGTGCTGCTTCCACCATTCGATCTCCTCACGTTCGTCTATCAAGATACCTCCATCCTTATCCCGGCACATTTCGGCTCGCGGCACAAAGCCTTTGCGGGATGCATTGAGTTTCTTGTAGAACTTACGTGTTTCTTGAGAACGATGCAGCTGCTCGATCTCTTCGCACTCCAACTCTTCCAGGCGGCGCTTTTTATCCCGGAATAGATGGGTTTGCTGTCTTCGCTTCTGTTTGTATCGTTCCACGTTTTGACGGTTGCCTTGCTGCAGCATCGTCGCCCGCGCTGCACTCTTCTCGTCCAAAACCGTCTGACACTCCTCGTCGAACCAACCGCTCCGTCGATTTCCTTCCACGAACCCAATGGCACCTTCCACTGCGTTGTTAATGGCTGCTTTGAGACTACTCCAGCAGTCCTTAAGAGGGGCTTCGGTGAGCTCTCCCTCTTCCGGCAAGGCTTTGCGCGTATTCAGTTGCGACTTCGGGTTGCTTGAGTCGTTCCAGATTGTACCAGGGTGGGCGTCGGTACCGAATGTTGTTCACAACGGAGAGTCGTTGGCGCACTTTAACCGTCACAAGGTAGTGGTCCGAATCGATGTTTGCGCCGCGATAGGTTCTGACGTCGATAATGTCCGAGAAGTGTCTTCCATCAATCAAAACGTGGTCGATATGCGATTCAGTCTGTTGGGGTGATCTCCAGGTGTACCGATACGGGAGGCTGTGCTGGAAGTAGGTACTACGTATGGCCATGTTTTTGGAGGCGGCGAAATCAATCAGTGTAAGGCCGTTTTCGTTCGTAAGCTGGTGAGCGCTGAACTTCCCTATAATCGGTCTAAATTCCTCCTCCTGGCCAACCTAAACGTTGAGATCTCCGATATAGATTTTGACATCATGGCTTGGAGAGCTGTCGTATTCACGTTCCAGCTGTGCGGAGAAAGCGTCCTTATCGTCATCGTCACTTGCTAGGTGAGGGCTGTGCACGTTGATTATGCTGATATTGAAGAAACGGCCTTTGATCCTCAACTTGCATATTCTGTTGTCGATTGGCCACC
This sequence comes from Aedes aegypti, assembly GCF_002204515.2. Classification (NCBI taxonomy): domain Eukaryota; kingdom Metazoa; phylum Arthropoda; class Insecta; order Diptera; family Culicidae; genus Aedes; species Aedes aegypti. The sequence goes on from NC_035108.1 coordinate 198,179,911, forward strand.
ACCCAATCACGCGCCTCTGTATTTCGCCCATCACGATAAAAGCTGTGTCCAGCTCATGTCTGTTGCCGCAGCTCTGGTAAATGGTACAATCATCCCTAAACGTATGTACCGTCGACCCTTTCCAGAAAACCTTCTGCAGCGCTACGATGTCGAACTTGCGGACGCTCAATAATTCGGAAAGAATGTGGGTATTTCCCAAAAAATTGAGAGACTTACAATTCCATGATCCGAGTTTCCAATCGTTAGTCAGTTTTCGATGCCTGGGTCTATGCCGATTGTTCCGGTGCGTATTTACATTGTATGCTTCCTGTACTGATGATTTTTACGGCTAGCTTGTAAGGCCTGCACCAACCCCCTGTCTCGCCGGAGGATCATCGTGCACAGCACTGTTTAGAGTCCCACGCTGGCATTAGGACGATGATCAGCCGCTCCTAACATGGAGAACAGACGCTACACCCTCAAAAGAGAGGAGCCCCCCTTCCCTGTCAGCATACGACCAAGGGTTGGTTACCCGATCTTCCCTACGGTTACTCGTACCCCAGGCGGAACCACGAGCGAGCGAGATCGTCAATACTTATAAAATACTTATTTTTCACCCTATATTATGAAAAAAAAAATGGTTAAAACGTTTTTGTTGTAATTTTGTGCGATTCTCAAGGTCATTTTAGGTCGAAAAAAAAATCAATTTTGTTTAACTTTAAGTTTGTTTTTAACTATCGCCGTGCATTGTCATAGTTTACCTAAACTTGAATCAACTCATGGGTAGTGTTGTGCAAATCTCAATTTCTCATAACTCACGCTTGATATTCATGCGTGAGTTGTCAATCACGCAACTCAGCAGTCAAAAAATCATGGATGAGTTGACTCACGTTTTAACTCATTGTCTTATTTTCCACAGTTTACTCACACACGGCAATAATTTCTTATTAGTCTGTAGAATAAAAGTAATCTTTTCTAACGTAAACAACAACATTCGGATTTTACGAGTTTTTGACGGGTTTTGCGACTGAATTATTTTTTACGGTTTGAGTTGATTGAGTGATTTTGCATCAAAATCTCAAGCGTAAGATTTGCGAAGCAGATCTCTATTGAGTTTGCTCTTACGGGAGAGCGTATTGATTGAGATTTGAGTGTGAGTCTATCAAAACTGCTCATGGGGACAAAACGCCATCATGTTGGTGAGGTGAAAAATTCGTTCTACTACTTAAAATCAAGATGGCGTCAAAATCCAAAATGGCCGCCAGATTTTTCACTCAAAATAATACTCTTATTCTTCACTCGACTCGAATAAAACACCAACTATTGAAAACTTGTTTCTTTGTTGTACAAAAAAAATATTTTTGCATTGATTGCACTAGCCATATACGTTAAAATCGTAGAACATGATTTAGAAAATCGTTCATTTCGTTGGGTATTGCGCACCTAGTTTTTGTAGCCTATCTTACACAATTTTTTCTCAGCTTTCTGATAGTGGTTTCAGAATTTAAAACGAGCAGTGCGCTAATGGTGAAATAACGATTTTTCTAACAAAATTCAAGATAGCGGCCAAATTCATTTTTTTGACGTTGGATAACGTCTTACGGCAACATACTGGGGTACAATTTCGAAAAGCGAAAAATCGCTCGCGTCACGAAAAGTGGTTAGATTTTGACTGTTAATAACTTACTAACGCCCGCATAAATTTTCAAGATTCTTGCACCAATCGATTGCAAATCTTTCTACGAATCTACTCAAATAATGAAAACTATTGATTTTCATGACTAAACTATTGAACAATTGGTAAATATCGAGGCATGTCTTATATTTAATAGAAAAGCACATTTTTCTTGCTGTTATAAGGTTTTGACGTTTTGGAGTTTACATGTGCCATAATTTAGTGATAATTGATCATTTTTCATGGTTTTTCTTGTCTGTTTTCAATAATGTTGAAAATGACAAACAACTGAATACAAGTGCGACAGTCAGCCTCTTTGGCTCATGTGCCAAAATTTTATAACAAATATGGCTTTAGTGCTAAAAATCATCCCTTAAATAGAAAATCGGGGAATCCCATTTCGGGGTGAAATTGATCACTTGTCAATGCGATTATTGTTATTTTTTGAAACGACTCTACATAATGAATATGAGCTCCCTGAATTCGAATATGCTTGCAAAATGCTTAATAATGCAATATGTAAAGAAATAATGAATAGTTAGTTTCAAGAATTGTGATAAAAACGCCTAGATGTAGGCAATTTCTTAAGGAAAAACCTGATATATAACAGAAATTTAATTATTTCAACCGTATGAGCTAATTGGTACCGTAATCTGGGGTATCATTGATCAGTGGAGTAACATTGATCGGAAAGGAGTCATTCATCAAAAGAAAGTATTAAAAATTATTATTGAAATATTTCCAAATCATGAGTAGTGCTTCTCTTTCTTATATTCATGAGCTAATAAAAGTTAATGTTTTTGCGAAAAATGAGTTTACTTTATTCGTTAATTTGTCAACTTTTTGAAATAATGATTTTTAGTGTCATCCCTACCAAAGATTCATGTCTCACATAAGTTCTGCAAACAATATAAGCAAGGAAAATAAGATTCTTACTAAAAATGGCATCGCCGAGAACGATTCTGTTGTCAAATCGTTTATAAGTATGCTCATTTAGGCAATATTACCGAATTACTGTTAAGAATGTAAAATTCCCTTAGGAAATTGCATACCTTTAGGCGTATTCCGTGGTTCGAGGTGCTTTTAATTTTAAAATAACTCAAAAAGTAAATGACTTGTAAGCGTTTGGCCTTCATAATCGGATTCAGGGGCCATGATTTAAGTAAGTAACGACATATTCAGTATTACCGAACGTTGTTTACATAGGTGATCAATGTTACCCCATATCAGCTTAATAAAAATATCGCCTAAAACGTGTTTCTTAACGTGCTTAAATCTTTAAATAAACAAAATTCAGTATATAGTCTCGAGCTATGGGTGGCAGTACTTGTTTTAAAAATATAAATTTTGCAAAATTTGCATTCTCAAATGAAATATTAAAGAAACATTCAGAAAAATGATCAATGTTGCCCCGGATTACGGTACCAGTTTAGAATATGAAATCGGGCTCAAGGATATATTTTAAGCATCCTTACAAACTTTACCTACTTTGGGCTTCGTGGCCGAGTGGTTAGTGTCGCCAGGCAGTAATCGCTTCGCGTCATGGGTGTGGGCTCAATTCTCGCTTCAGCCGTCGAAACTTTTCGTCAGGAATGTTTCTCGGCTGTGTCACTGGAGCATGCTTGTCCGTTGTCTAGTGTTAAGTTACAGTCTGTGCAGCTAAATGGCTGAAGACGGTGTCCGTGTCTTTAAATAATTCCGTTGTCGTCGTCGCTACCTACATGCAAATGCATGCTAGGGCGATCAGAGTATTAATTTGTCAAACAAAGAGCTAAAACTAATCAGCAACAGCTAACTAGAAAACTAATCAACCAAAATTATAATTGATAAATATATAAATTTATTAATCAATTAATAGTTATAGATGAAGTGTCTCTGGTTGTAACTCTTTTACATCGAATGACCCGTTTTGTTTGAAATTGTGCTGCAATTCAATTTAAGCGCGTTCTCCACGGATACGACGAGTCAGTTGGATGTCCTTTGGTATGATGCTGACACGTTTGGCGTAGACCGCACACAGGTTGGTAATCTTAAACAAACCGATCAGATAGGCCATTCGCTTCCTGCAGGACCATGACGGCTGAGCTCTGGAATAGCAAATTTGCCCGGATACCACTACGAAGCAAAAAAAGTTCTTCATGGTGCTGAACTTCTTCCAGTATCAAAAGGAACTTTAACATCGATTTGAGCAAAGAGGAGAACATGGAGCTCGCGAACTTCATGGAGAAGTACCTCAACCTCAAACTGGATTCGTAAACTACTAAAGCAACCAATCTTAGTGGATCATGCGTGGACCTAACGTTCGACCGAAATATTTGTTTGGGAAGCAAGAGTTACCGCTCATGCTTATTCTTCCATCGACCGAGTCTATCGGTGTTGAAGTGTTAACCGAACCAAACTTACACCTCAGATTTTCTGTGCTAACACACAATGTCCACAATAGGTCAGAATTGACATGCAACAAATAATATGAAAATTGATTGGATTTTTATCAGTAGAAATCTTTCATAAGTTTGTGCCGGTCTTAAGCCAGGAAATAGATGAAGCTAACGTTATCCAACGTCAACTTGGCGGTTGTATCTCGGAAACAACCTCTTACTTTTTAACTTCAAATGAAAGCTTTATCCTTTCTCTATACGATGCCCTTGAGTTTGCTATGTTTTCCAAGGCAAATATGAGACATATCAAGTGAAGAAATACCCAAGATTTATCGAAAAATGAACTTTTTCTCAAATCGTTTAGCTAGCTGGCGTACGAGGGGTCCACCAATTTGAGAGAACCGAAAGGACCACACCCTTATGTTTTAGCATATACTAGCGATCAGTGACACAAAACTGGAATTCAAACGATGGCTGCCGATGGCGTCCTGGTTTCAACGAGGATTGAATTCTGTATGTAATTGAAAAATATATATTACATACATCTGCGCATGGTACATAACTGTGGTATGATTTAAAACGCCCCACAGTTATCAATTAACGCTTCTAGGTTCACGTAAGCGAAATGTTGTTTGTGAAATCAAAACATTTGATGGGAAATTTTGTGTTCTTCCAACACCGATCCATAACTGCGGCGCGACTGTAGACCTTCGAACGCAATTGAGAAGCTTGCGCGGTTCGGAAAAAAGAACAAAACGAATTCGGCAGCCCTCATTAAAGAGGTTCAAATAGGACGACCCTTTGCTTTACGATCGGCTCCGCAATTAAAATACTCATTTTAATTGGTCGAGTAAAAGTAATTTGTCACTCATCATAATAAAAGTTACTCATTTATTTTAACTGGGCTCTTTGGCGTGCAGGGTTATTTTTCCATTCGCATATTTTCGGATCTTATTTAGGTTAAGGCTACTGGAGTTGATGCATTGGAATTCTCTTCGTGATGAACTCCAAACAGGGCAGCATCAAGTATATATACGATCAGCGACCACATATTTATTTCTGTTACCACAGTGGCATATTTTTTGTCATATTCAAGAATTGGGATTGTCATTTGAATTACCGTCATTTTTAACTGGTTTACGTGTTTTTATTTCAATTATATTTGTCGAATTCAAAAGAACAATTCATTCTAAAATTGAATAATCCAAAATCATGGCATAAAGAACAAAAACATTAGAGACAGAACTTATGTCTGCGAATCCAATCTTCACAATCGTATTGTGTCCCAAAAATAGCATCATCCAAGTCGTCCAATTTATTGTTATCCTTATTTTTCAATAATAGCAGTACTTCTTCTGGTAGGTCCTTGTGATGATTAAGGTGAAGATGAATCGAAGCCAAACTTCAAATTTTCAAGAGCACGGATCTGGAGAACCAAACATCCGTTTGAGTTGAAAACTTAATCGATTGGTCACCATCAGCGAGTTACCAATTGATTAAGTTTTCAGCTTAAACGGATGTTTGGTTCTCCAGATGCGTGCTCTTGAATATTTGAGGTTTGGCTTCGATTCATCTTCACCTTAACGGGGTAGTTTCAGGTGTGTGTTGATCAGTGGATCGAATGTTATGAACGGGTAGACATTCCTGTCCAACATTGAATGTCCAAACGATAGCCAATGTGTATCCATGCATGTAACGGTGACATCAGGCTCAGCAACCCAACCCCGCCTTCAAACGGGGTACATTTTGGAATTTTGTGTATTTTTTCGTAGCTCAGAAATCAAAATGATTTTATTTTTGGCTTGAACCTTGACTCATTGCACGCATATAAGAAAAGTTTTTTATGACGTTTGAAACTGATTTGTATTTTTGAAAATTGTTTGAAAAATTGTATTCTTCTACAAATGCCTGGGGTTCATTTAACGTGTAACATAAAAAATCGTACGTTTTATATTTTTCTGCGATCAACCTATCACAGAAGAAGAGCTTGGTAGTATTAAAATAATTTCAAACCAGTTCTTCCGTTAATTACACGGAAAAGAAAAAAAAAACAGGCGTTGACAGCTTAGGTTGGTCGCGTACGGTTGCGTTTTTTCCACGCTCCCAAGTCCCAAGTTCTTGATTAATTTCGGTCGAGTTCGGTCGTGAAAAGTGCGTGAATTGTGAAAGTGCGTGCGGGATTACCGCAATCGATTGCCGGGCGGTTCGGAATCGTGGATTTGAGCCGGAAAAAGTGAATGTGAAAGTCGCCCATTGTTTGCGATTCCCGCAGTGAGTGGAAAAAGCAGGAGGAAAAAAGATTGCCGGGGAGTGTATCCGGGACGTGGCCGGGGCCACCCCGGACCTTGCCTTTCCTCGCCTGAGGGTGGGGAAGGCCAAAAGTGCCCCACGGGGCCAGCGAAAACAGTGGAAAAGTGAAAAAGAGCGAAAGAAAACTAAGGGCAGTGTAAACCTACAATAGTGCGGTTAGCGTGGGTACTCCGCAAGTGGGCCCACGAAGAAGAAAAATCTTCCGGACGATTCCGGAAGATTGTGTAGTGCTGTGGAAAGGGGCCCAAGCCCACCGCGGCCAGTGAAGAAGCCATCCTCGGGGCCCTGTAAAGTGACACTACCCGGGAGCCTCAGCTCTCACCCCCCCCCCCTCAAAACATGCGGCAACAGCCCCCTGCACGCCCTCTCCAGCCGAGAATGCCCTGCGTACAAACGTGAAAACGCCATTCAAATTATCAGGGTAGACGAGGGTATCTCCTACCCCCAGGCGCGAGGCGAGTTTGAGGCACGGGAAGCAGCCAAGAACAAGGAGCAGAACCGCAGCAGCTACGCCGGAGTTACTAGCAGCAGCAAGGACGCCCAAATTAATGAGCTGCGAGCCACCGTTCGAAAATTGGAAAGCGACGCAGAGAAGAGGGAGAAAAGGTTGGCTGACTTGGAGGCAGCTCTCCAGAACCGACCCCTAGGGGCTAGGTTAGAAGCAGCCAAGGATCATGGGCCCACGGAAGAGCTGATCCGGCAGGTAACGGAGTTAACTGCTACCGTCAAACAGCTCCAAGCCGACCTTAAAGCCAAGGACGCCACCATTGCCGAACTTAAAAGACAGCAGTTGACCCCGAAGAACTCAATGAACGTCGACGAAACCCCGGAAACCCCAGTGAACATCTCCAGTAACAGCAGCAATGACAGCTTCCCGAGGACCATCCAGGACCCCAAAGTGGCCACCCAGGTCGCCGAATGGATCCGATCCAACGGCACCGGTGCGAAAACAACAAAAACAAGAGCCAGCGAAGGACTCACCCCCAACAAACAAAAGAAACCCAAAACCAAAACCAAGAAGAAGACCAGCAACGAGCTACACAAGCAAGAACTGTGCCCAACCAAGACGCACTCTCTCCTGAGCCGCCAAGGCGATAGGAACAAGCCCTCCGACCAAGAAGACATGGAGGATAGCGACCATTCAATCGCCACTGTGGCCTCGTTCGCAGCAGCCTGCAAGGGATCCCACCTTATCACCTCGTCAAGCGCTGAATCCAAGTACAACTCCGGCGACGATACTCGGGTCACCCGATGCCGAAAAAAGCTCCCTCGTGAAACCGGATCCAAAACGACGACCGAATAAAGATCCAGCCCTCGTTGCTCAACAACAGCTCAGTAGAACACCATGACTTGAAACCCCTTCAAACCCCCCCCCCCTCTTCACCCCCTTTAAAACCATTACCGAAAACTTACATTCCGAACCAGCTGAGCGACCACCAATCAGTGACCAAATGGCTGCACCACCAACAGCCGGCCCCTCAGGCCGGAATCACCTTCCACCACCCACCACAAACACGGATCCTACTCAGGATCCCCCTGGGCACCTCGGACCCAGCCCCACCCCAAGCCACGTTCTTGCCCCCCTGGGACCATAAAGGGCCCAAACACAGCAAACAACTAACAACGACAGCACCCCAACCGGAACTGGGGACAACCCTCGGCACCCGAATGTCCTTGCTGCCGAAGACCCAGAGGACGGTCGGGAACGGTTAGGCCCCGCCGGTGCGGACGTTACACCCCAACCGGAACCAGCGGACAACCCTAGCCTTCCCCTCCGGTCTGCAAGAGGGACGGACAAGGGCGGTAACGCCTATCCCCCTGAGGACGCCGAGGGATCTAAGCTTGCAATGAACCTACGCCGAAATCCTCCCCGGAGAAGAACCCCGCCGAACCGTTATAGCTTCAGCGACATCAACAACCCCAAACCAACTGCTACCGAATACTTATCTCCGAAGATAAAACCACTGTCGGTCTTGGAAAGCACCAACGCTGCAGCTTACGACGCGATGGTCGCAATACGTGACGAAGCTTGCGCTCCACCAACAGCCGGCCCTTCCGGAGTATTTCGACGACCTTCACCACTTTATCCCAGGATCTGTCTGGGCACTTCGGAGGTAAAACTCCGAGTGGTAAGCCCCACCCTCTCCGGCGACCTCATCGAAAAGGAACACCACCTACTGCCGGCCCCTCCGGCCTAGCACACCAATTTGGCATCTCTGATTCCTCTCAGGATCAATTCGGGCACCTCGGACCTCAAAATCCAAGCACAACGACAGTAAGGAAGTCGACAACGCTCTCCATTCAGTGGAATATGAACAGTTTCCTCCAAAATCGTAACGACCTGGAACTGCTGGTGCAGGAGTACCAGCCTATCATCCTGGCTTTACAGGAAATCCACCGGGTAAGCGAAACCACCATGGACAACACCATCGGTAGAAAATACAAATGGCACAAAACGGCCGGTACTTCGCTCTACCATTCCTTGGCAATAGGAGTACTAGCCGAACATCACAACGGATTTACCAATCGTTGGCGTCCGGCTGGACCTGCCCATTGCTGTGTCTGCCATGTCGGTCTACCTACCGAACGGGAAGCTTCCGAATTTGAGGGAGCGCTTGCAGGATGCCCTTGACCAAATCCCTGGCCCGATCATCATACTCGGTGACATTAACGGCCACCACCAGTCCTGGGGCGACAAAAAGACAGATGCACGAGGATGTTGCGTAATGGACCTTGCATGCGGTAACGATCTCGTCGTCCTCAACGATGGGTCCCCCACTTTTTTTCGCGGGACAACTGAAACCGCAATCGATGTTACACTTGCCTCCTCCGAGATAGGCCACAAGTTGCTGTGGCATGTGAAAGAGGATCCCCACAGCAGCGATCATTCGCCAATCATTGTCACACTCCCCAGCTCCATCCAGCCAGAAACGACCCGGCGCCCCCGATGGCTCTTCGAGCAGGCGGATTGGGCCGGCTTCCAAGATCTTGTGGAAAAGGAACTCGACCAGTACGCATCCCCGTCAATAAAGGACATCACTGCCTCCATCATTAAGGCCGCAAGCGAGACGATTCCAAGAACTAGCCCCAATCCAGGAAGGCGAGCCTTCCACTGGTGGAACGATTCCACTAAGGCGGCGGTGAAACACCGGCGGAAGAAGTTGCGAACCTTTAAAAAGATTAAGAACAAACTACCGCCTGACCATCCGAATACGGTACAAGCCAAGGAAGAATACCAGGAGGCAAGAAACGCTTGTCAGCAGACCATCCGGGAGGAAAAGGAAAAGTCGTGGACGGAGTTCCTTGACTCCATCAACGACCAACAGTCCTCCGCAGAGTTGTGGGGGGGGGGGGGTAAACTGCCTGCGAGGAAAGCGGAGAGTTAAAGGAATGTGTCTGACAGTCGACAGTCGACGACCACTCGAGACCCGCAGATAATCGCCGAAGCCCTAGGCGAATATTTTCAGGAACTCTCGTCTATGGGAAAGTATCCTGAAGCTTTTCGCAGAAAACACCACTCTTCCCACTCCGCCATCATTAATTTTGAAATTGCCCCTGACTGCGGTCAACCTTTCAACACCCCTTTCCAAATGGCTGAACTTGAGTTCGCCCTCCGACGAGCTAAAGGGAACGAGCTGGCATACCCCCTGTTAAAAAGTAAGAGGTTGTTTCCGAGATACAACCGCCAAGTTGACGTTGGATAACGTTAGCTTCATCTATTTCCTGGCTTAAGACCGGCACAAACTTATGAAAGATTTCTACTGATAAAAATCCAATCAATTTTCATATTATTTGTTGCATGTCAATTTTGACCTATTGTGGACATTGTGTGTTAGCACAGAAAATCTGAGGTGTAAGTTTGGTTCGGTTAACACTTCAACACCGATAGACTCGGTCGATGGAAGAATAAGCATGAGCGGTAACTCTTGCTTCCCAAACAAATATTTCGGTCGAACGTTAGGTCCACGCATGATCCACTAAGATTGGTTGCTTTAGTAGTTTACGAATCCAGTTTGAGGTTGAGGTACTTCTCCATGAAGTTCGCGAGCTCCATGTTCTCTTCTTTGCTCAAATCGATGTTAAAGTTCCTTTTGATACTGGAAGAAGTTCAGCACCATGAAGAACTTTTTCTGCTTCGTAGTGGTATCCGGGCAAATTTGCGATTCCAGAGCTCGGCCGTCATGGTCCTGCAGGAAGCGAATGGCCTATCTGATCGGTTTGTTTAAGATTACCAACCTGTGTGCGATCTTCGCCAAACGTGTCAGCATCATACCAAAGGACATCCAACTGACTCGTCGTATCCGTGGAGAACGCGCTTAAATTGAATTGCAGCACAATTTCAAACAAAACGGGTCATTCGATGTAAAAGAGTTACAACCAGAGACACTTCATCTATAACTATTAATTGATTAATAAATTTATATATTTATCAATTATAATTTTGGTTGATTAGTTTTCTAGTTAGCTGTTGCTGATTAGTTTTAGCTCTTTGTTTGACAAATTAATACTCTGATCGCCCTAGCATGCATTTGCATGTAGGTAGCGACGACGACAACGGAATTATTTAAAGACACGGACACCGTCTTCAGCCATTTAGCTGCACAGACTGTAACTTAACACTAGACAACGGACAAGCATGCTCCAGTGACACAGCCGAGAAACATTCCTGACGAAAAGTTTCGACGGCTGAAGCGAGAATCGAGCTCACACCCCATGACGCGAAGCGATTAGTGCCTGGCGACACTAACCACTCGGCCACGAAGCCCAAAGTAGGTAAAGTTTGTAAGGATGCTTAAAATATATCCTTGAGCCCGATTTCATATTCTAAACTGGTACCGTAATCCGGGGCAACATTGATCATTTTTCTGAATGTTTCTTTAATATTTCATTTGAGAATGCAAATTTTGCAAAATTTATATTTTTAAAACAAGTACTGCCACCCATAGCTCGAGACTATATACTGAATTTTGTTTATTTAAAGATTTAAGCACGTTAAGAAACACGTTTTAGGCGATATTTTTATTAAGCTGATATGGGGTAACATTGATCACCTATGTAAACAACGTTCGGTAATACTGAATATGTCGTGACTTACTTAAATCATGGCCCCTGAATCCGATTATGAAGGCCAAACGCTTACAAGTCATTTACTTTTTGAGTTATTTTAAAATTAAAAGCACCTCGAACCACGGAATACGCCTAAAGGTATGCAATTTCCTAAGGGAATTTTACATTCTTAACAGTAATTCGGTAATATTGCCTAAATGAGCATACTTATAAACGATTTGACAACAGAATCGTTCTCGGCGATGCCATTTTTAGTAAGAATCTTATTTTCCTTGCTTATATCGTTTGCAGAACTTATGTGAGACATGAATCTTTGGTAGTGTCATCCTTAACAATAAAAATAATTATTTCAAAAAGTTGACAAATTAACGAATAAAGTAAACTCATTTTTCGCAAAAACATTAACTTTTTTTAGCTCATGAATATAAGAAAGAGAAGCACTACTCATGATTTGGAAATATTTCAATAATAATTTTTAATACTTTCTTTTGATGAATGACTCCTTTCCGATCAATGTTACTCCACTGATCAATGATACCCCAGATTACGGTACCAATTAGCTCATACGGTTGAAATAATTAAATTTCTGTTATACATCAGGTTTTTCCTTAAGAAATTGCCTACATCTAGGCGTTTTTATCACAATTCTTGAAACTAACTATTCATTATTTCTTTACATATTGCATTATTAAGCATTTTGCAAGCATATTCGAATTCAGGGAGCTCATATTCATTATGTAGAGTCGTTTCAAAAAATAACAATAATCGCATTGACAAGTGATCAATTTCACCCCGAAATGGGATTCCCCGATTTTCTATTTAAGGGATGATTTTTAGCACTAAAGCCATATTTGTTATAAAATTTTGGCACATGAGCCAAAGAGGCTGACTGTCGCACTTGTATTCAGTTGTTTGTCATTTTCAACATTATTGAAAACAGACAAGAAAAACCATGAAAAATGATCAATTATCACTAAATTATGGCACATGTAAACTCCAAAACGTCAAAACCTTATAACAGCAAGAAAAATGTGCTTTTCTATTAAATATAAGACATGCCTCGATATTTACCAATTGTTCAATAGTTTAGTCAAGAAAATCAATAGTTTTCATTATTTGAGTAGATTCGTAGAAAGATTTGCAATCGATTGGTGCAAGAATCTTGAAAATTTATGCGGGCGTTAGTAAGTTATTAACAGTCAAAATCTAACCACTTTTCGTGACGCGAGCGATTTTTCGCTTTTCGAAATTGTACCCCAGTATGTTGCCGTAAGACGTTATCCAACGTCAAAAATCTCCCTCCAAGCGGAAAGCAAGGCCTACTCCGGGCCATCAACTCCATATGGACGTCGGGGACATTACCGGCCGACTGGAGGCACAGTCTGGTGGTTCCAATACCGAAAGGTTCCGGACCAACCAACAGCACCTCCAGCTACCGCCCAATCGCCCTGACCAGTTGCGCCTCCAAGGTGATGGAAAGAATGGCGAACCGCCGACTGGTGGAATATCTCGAAAGTAACGGCCTCCTAGACGACAGGCAGCACGCTTTCCGGTCCGGTCGTGGCACCGGAACCTTCCTGGCGGCATTAGGACAGATTCTTGATGACGCCTTATCTAAAGGAGATCATGCGGAACTAGTTTCGCTGGACCTGGCAAAAGCCTATAACCGGGCCTGGACCCCAGGAATACTAGAGAAGCTAGCCCGGTGGGGAATCACCGGAAATCTACTCCGTTACCTGAATGGTTTTTTAACCGAGAGGACATTCCAAGTCACGGTTGGAAACAGCCGCTCCAATATACAAAGTGAGGAAACAGGAGTCCCCCAGGGCTTCGTGATTGCGGTCACTCTTTTCCTGGTAGCCATGAGCGGAGTATTTGAAGTTTTACCGGGAGGAGTCTTCCTCGTGGTATATGCGGACGACATCACCCTAGTGGTGACCGGTGCCCACCCGAAAGCGATCAGGCGAAAAGCCCAGGCAGCTGCCACAGCTGTAGGCAAATGGGCTAGCACGACAGGCTTCGAGATCTCGGCTGCCAAATCCACCAGAATCCTCATCTGCGGGATCAACCACCGGCCACCTAGGAAACCGATCAAACTAAACGGAGAGACCATTCCACTGAAAAGGTCTATGAGGATAATGGGTATCACCCTTGACCGACACCTAACCTTAAAAAACCACCTCATCGGGGTCCAACATAGCTGCAAAGACAGGTTAAACCTGCTCCGTAGCATCTCAGTAAAAAGAACTTGCAGCGACAGGGCCTTCTGTGTAAGGGTCGCGGACGCGATCATCGGATCGGATCTGCTTACCGAAACATTAGCGCCCATACATAACAAAGCTATTAGAACCGTATCCGGCCTGCTTCCATCCACCCTCACCGAGGCAGCGTGCGCCGAAATTGGCGTTTTGCCATTCAGGCATAAAGTAGCCCTCACAATCGCTAACAGGGCAATAGGATACTTGGAGAAAACCCGGGAGAACGGGCAAGCATGCCTCCTCTCAGAGAAGGCAAACCTGGCCCTCAGTACTGCGGCCAACACCACGCTTCCTCCGGTGGCAGGCCTCCACCGGCTCGGGCCCAGAAGCTGGTCGGCCAGAGCACCCGAGGCAGACAACAGCGTTGAGAACCGGTTCAAAAGGCAGTCCCAACCGGATAAGGTCCGGGCGTACTTCCGTGAGAGGCTAGCAAAGCGATACACCAACTGGGATATCCGGTACACCGACGGGTCAAGGTTGGCGGAACGTGTGGGCGTAGGAGTCCATGGCAACGGACACGAGGAACAACACAGCCTTCCGACGCAATGTTCCGTCTTTACAGCGGAGGCTGCCGCGATCTTCCAGGCACTGACAACCCCAAGCGACGGGTCACTACTAATCGTGACAGACTCCCACAGTTCCATCACAGCAGTAGAGAACCCAAGGAATAAACATCCATTTATCCAGGGCATCCAGATGTTGCTTAAGACCGCCCCATACCCGAGGGCATTAATGTGGGTTGCCGGGCACTGTGGGATCGCCAGTAACGAGCGAGCAGATGTCTTGACTGGCATCGGGAGAAATAGCGCCCCACTAACAAAAAAAATCCAAGCTGACGACTTAAGGAACTGGGTCAAGGACGTCTTCTGGCGGACCTGATCAGATGAATGGAGGAGTAATCGGGAATTGTTCTTGAGAAAGGCCAAACCAAACACCATACCCGGCAAGGACCTATCGAGCCGACTTGAACAGATCGTCCTTTCCCGGTTGCGTACGGGTCACACCAGGGTATCCCACGACATGGCTTCAAGGGAAGCCGGATTCCGCCGTTAATGCGAGCTTTGCAACACGCAGAACACCGTGGAACACTTTTTATGCGCATGCCCTCAATATCGGGACCTACGAGAAACACATGAGATCACGGACATCCCCAGGTCGTTGGCAAACGACCCTGTAAAGGAACGCCAGGTCATCAATTTTTTTAAGGAGGCTGGCTGGCCTTTTCGGCGAAATATAGTAGTAGAGTTACAAACTCTGTATCTTTAAAATGTATTCATTCCTAGGGCTTAACCCTTCTGGTTTAGCCAATTTTTAAACGGAGATGAACCAGCCAAGGGCTGAAAATCTCCTAATAAAGATAAATAATAATAATAATAATAATAATAATAATAATAATAATAATAATAATAATAATATAAAAAACCAGAAAAAAATTAAAAACATCTTATTTTTAAAAGTGCCCTGAAAACTTTAATTTTTATTATTGCTAAAAATGAGTAACTAGAAGACTTCAGGACAAAATGAAACAGGATAGGGGTGTTCTAAAATAAAAATTATAAAAATCGAAAACCAAAATTCATAGATTTGCGGATAAAAATAAATCATTGCCCAAAATGTGTTTAAAACGGTTTTAGATAAGTGTATATGATATTCAGATTGAAAATAAAAATTTGGGTATTAGAGGGTTAAATTGGGAAATTGTTGCCTAACATGCATTACATCGTTGAAATAATGTGGTGTCAGTCAACACATTTATCAGTTTGTCTTCTACCATTGTTAACCAATACAATACGATACTGTTACTGTCTTGTGTGTTGAAATGCGTGTACATATATTTATATTTTGATGCGATTTTCTGACAAAAATCCTGGAAACCTTAAAAACCGTGTTTTGCTCCTTTGGTTGCAGTTTTGAGTGATTTTCTAAGTCATTTTTCAGGTCGATAAATAATCTAACATCTGAAACTATCACCGACGGCCACTTTGTGCACTCCTATAGTTTGTGTTCCAGGTGTTGAAAGTGTTGAATTTATCGTTAAAAAGCTTTCTGAATGACTTAAATTTCAATCAACTTGTGGAGGGAAAATACCCAACCCTAAGCAAATTGTTCTCTAACTTTGCCTAAAGCTTATAAAATCCACCAATTTAGCCTCATGAGGTTAGTTTCACATCTTTTCATAACCACTGTGCCATTTAAAAAGAAAATATTTTCCATAAATATTAGTTTTGGAACTTCAAAAATATCATCCAAAATAACCTATTTTTTGACACTATGGGGCAAGACGGCAAAACATGTTATTATTGAATATTTTGAGAAATAATCGGGGGGGGGAGGGGGGGGGCAAAAATATAATTTGTTCCCCTACTATACTTTAGAAACTACTACTGGTGCCGCATTTTGGTTTATTATTATGATTTTGTTGATGATGTTGAAATTTTTATAAATTTCACTCCAATAATTTTTGTTTAGCAAATAGGTGGCACACTTGCCCCAATAAATATACATTTCAACCAAACTGGATTTCGTATATAAAACTAAATACTTTTTTCGTTCAAATGCCACAATAAGTTACACATTTGAAAAGTTTCACGATGTTCAGTACGTTATAAAAATCTGTTAATAATTTATCTTTCACCATGCTATTTGAAAACAACGAAATCTTATGAAAATCCACTCAAATTTGGTTGTCTTTGCTCAAGTCGATGTAAATACGTGAAAAATAGAGAAATTTTCATCATATTTTGATCATTGTATTGTAAACTATAAGGGAACATATTTGTAAGCTCGAAGAGAAAATATATATTGTAGTTTTTATAAAAAGCAGGGGTGGCACACTTGCCCCTATGGCACATTTTTCACACACCAAAAACAGCCGTTTGAATCCAAATTCTACCAAACGTAATGCCACGCTGAAGTTACGTTCAAATTGGAACCTTACAAATGTGCATTTTTTCGACTCATATTTTGGATCAGAACACTATAATAGCAATTTATCTGTGAAGTAAACGAATGGTGTGTTAGTGATAGTATACGTTCCGGCGTTTCTTTCGGAATCGTCTTATTGTTGATTCATAACTGTGGTATGGGTTTCAATGCCCCACAGTTATGAATCAACGATTCTAACATTTTATTTCATACGAACGAATAAAATTTGCTAGAAGATGAGCTAATTGGTACCGTAATCTGGGGTATCATTGATCAGCGGAGTAACATTGATCGGAAAGGAGTCATTCATCAAAAGAAAGTATTAAAAATTATTATTGAAATATTTCCAAATCATGAGTAGTGCTTCTCTTTCTTATATTCATGAGCTAAAAAAAGTTAATGTTTTTGCGAAAAATGAGTTTACTTTATTCGTTAATTTGTCAACTTTTTGAAATAATTATTTTTATTGTTAAGGATGACACTACCAAAGATTCATGTCTCACATAAGTTCTGCAAACGATATAAGCAAGGAAAATAAGATTCTTACTAAAAATGGCATCGCCGAGAACGATTCTGTTGTCAAATCGTTTATAAGTATGCTCATTTAGGCAATATTACCGAATTACTGTTAAGAATGTAAAATTCCCTTAGGAAATTGCATACCTTTAGGCGTATTCCGTGGTTCGAGGTGCTTTTAATTTTAAAATAACTCAAAAAGTAAATGACTTGTAAGCGTTTGGCCTTCATAATCGGATTCAGGGGCCATGATTTAAGTAAGTAACGACATATTCAGTATTACCGAACGTTGTTTACATAGGTGATCAATGTTACCCCATATCAGCTTAATAAAAATATCGCCTAAAACGTGTTTCTTAACGTGCTTAAATCTTTAAATAAACAAAATTCAGTATATAGTCTCGAGCTATGGGTGGCAGTACTTGTTTTAAAAATATAAACTTTGCAAAATTTGCATTTTCAAATGAAATATTAAAGAAACATTCAGAAAACTGATCAATGTTACCCCGGATTACGGTACCAGTTTAGAATATGAAATCGGGCTCAAGGATATATTTTAAGCATCCTTACAAACTTTACCTACTTTGGGCTTCGTGGCCGAGTGGTTAGTGTCGCCAGGCACTAATCGCTTCGCGTCATGGGGTGTGAGCTCGATTCTCGCTTCAGCCGTCGAAACTTTTCGTCAGGAATGTTTCTCGGCTGTGTCACTGGAGCATGCTTGTCCGTTGTCTAGTGTTAAGTTACAGTCTGTGCAGCTAAATGGCTGAAGACGGTGTCCGTGTCTTTAAATAATTCCGTTGTCGTCGTCGCTACCTACATGCAAATGCATGCTAGGGCGATCAGAGTATTAATTTGTCAAACAAAGAGCTAAAACTAATCAGCAACAGCTAACTAGAAAACTAATCAACCAAAATTATAATTGATAAATATATAAATTTATTAATCAATTAATAGTTATAGATGAAGTGTCTCTGGTTGTAACTCTTTTACATCGAATGACCCGTTTTGTTTGAAATTGTGCTGCAATTCAATTTAAGCGCGTTCTCCACGGATACGACGAGTCAGTTGGATGTCCTTTGGTATGATGCTGACACGTTTGGCGTAGATCGCACACAGGTTGGTAATCTTAAACAAACCGATCAGATAGGCCTTTCGCTTCCTGCAGGACCATGACGGCCGAGCTCTGGAATCGCAAATTTGCCCGGATACCACTACGAAGCAGAAAAAGTTCTTCATGGTGCTGAACTTCTTCCAGTATCAAAAGGAACTTTAACATCGATTTGAGCAAAGAGGAGAACATGGAGCTCGCGAACTTCATGGAGAAGTACCTCAACCTCAAACTGGATTCGTAAACTACTAAAGCAACCAATCTTAGTGGATCATGCGTGGACCTAACGTTCGACCGAAATATTTGTTTGGGAAGCAAGAGTTACCGCTCATGCTTATTCTTCCATCGACCGAGTCTATCGGTGTTGAAGTGTTAACCGAACCAAACTTACACCACAGATTTTCTGTGCTAACACACAATGTCCACAATAGGTCAGAATTGACATGCAACAAATAATATGAAAATTGATTGGATTTTTATCAGTAGAAATCTTTCATAAGTTTGTGCCGGTCTTAAGCCAGGAAATAGATGAAGCTAACGTTATCCAACGTCAACTTGGCGGTTGTATCTCGGAAACAACCTCTTACTTTTAGGAACCTTTTTCAGACATAGCGGGCGTGCACATTTTTCCAACTTCCATCTTCATATCTCGAGTTCCTGCTGCATACACCCTATTAATGAAGAAATGATTGAGGGGTCAAGAATGAATGTGACTATCCCCTCTAGACTTGGGAATCCCTTTTTATTCATTCCAGCGGCCAAAGCGCTACCTCCAACGTTGAAAATTCAAGTGTTTCCCGCAACAATTCCCGCCTCTCAAAATCCTGAAGAAATCTTCAACAGATTGTGCGGGGGAGTGAGTCATCGAATCTTCCAGATTATTGAGACACCGAATTGGACCAGACAAGTATTTTCTACCTCTAAACCTGGTATTCTGATCAACTGGGTCTTTCGAATCAAACTGATGACCGTTCTGGAAATGACTGCTCTATCCCTTCTTGCGAGTTACTGTAATCAGGTCAATCATAAGACTCCTTCGGAATTTGTTTTGATGGTCATGGAGAGGGTTTCTAGAACCAGTCTAGAGACTTGGAGAGGTCTGTCAAACTTGATTCATAGTCCTTACTTTCATCATGAGTTGGTTAAAGACCCCTATCACACATCTATTTCAGGTAACCCAGAAATGTCGGATTCACTACTGTCTATAAACATTAAGAATGCCATCACGAATATCCGAAGTGTTTGGGGTAGCACGACTCCCTCGGAAAATCCCTTACAGCATGCCGCCTTCCTGTGGAATCGTTACTCACCCATCTATACTAATCCTGATACAACGATGGATATTAGGGCAATACTCTTTAAATTCAGTCAACTTGAGAAATGCGATTGTTGCTATCCTAAATCGCTCCATCTGAAAAAGGGAATCCGGGTACGAATCCGCACTGGCGTCAGAGCTAGTGAAGGAGGGGCAGATGTGCATCTTTCCGGAATCTCTAGACTCTTTATGCAAAAAGGCTCCTGAAATTCGTCGTCACCTAGATGAATATTCTCGGGGACCATTGAGACCTGCTCATGTAACCATGATGGTTGCTACTAGAAACCACCGGATCGCAGCCACTCAAGGATGGAGTCAAGAAATCCAGACTCCTATTACTCCAAGGCTGTACCGGGGTCATGCTGTGAAAATTGCTCCTTCTCCTACCACTGGTCCCTATAAAGGACTATCACTGTTTCTCTTCTTTTCGTCTATGGACATTCAAAGAGTTCTATGTTGTGGCGATGGAGCAGGTGGATTTACGTTGGCCGCATTGGCCTCCTTCCCAAGAGCTACTGTTTATTACAAGCGTCCTCACCAATCCAGCAAGCCCCCCGTATTCCTTATCTACCTTCATTGGCCGGATTCCCCCAGCTTGAGTCTAGACTGAGCGAGGTTGGAAATAACTAACGAGAATATTTCAGACTTGATATCTCCTGACTATGCTAAAATGTTTGTTACCAAATTTTCTGATAAGCTTGATCTCATCGTCTGTGATGCAGAATGTTCCGATTATTTGAAAGGGGTAAAGCCGGTTCAATTGGCTGACAAAATAGTGCAACTTGCGCGGACATCAGATGCAGAGTCAGTTATCTTCAAGACCTACCATTTTTCTCAGGAAATCTTGGCTTGTCAAATCTCTTGCTTTCTTTCGCGATATAAACAAGTATCCGTCGTTAAGTGCAGCTTTTCCAATCCGGACAACACTGAGGTTTATCTCCTGGCTAACTATCCAGTCGCATATCAGGAGTTAGAGATTACAGTCATTTGTAAGAGGCAATGTTTTGCCAGTATCCTGGGTTGCGGAGAGATTCGCTCTCAAACTGCTCCCCATCCCTCCCTTCTGGGGACCGCTCTATGCGGAATATTCTGCAGCCATCTGTCCATTCTGGAGAGACAAGATCTATAAGCAGATGATATTGAAGACATTCCATATATACAGACTGATAACTCAGTCAAATATCCCGAGTCCTGTCTGAGATGGGTTTACTCTACCTGCGCCATCGTTCGGGGAAAAAGATCCTTGAAGAGATCAGTAATACAGACGTCCTGGTTCTCCAAGAAGATTTTGGCGAAAATAGCATTGCAGTTCTTGACCACATGGTTCATGCCTGGAATTGGAACGAAGTACTAATTCACTGGGACCAATTTTCTTTAGTCTGGTATAAAGCTTCATAGGAGAGGTGGTCCTTTTTTATTACTCGAGTTGAACTTCCTATTGATGTAGTGGCCAAATGCAGGATTCACCCAATTCCTCAACTGTTACCTCCTCAGGCCAAAAAACACCCCGACTAAGGGTACATAACAAAATTATATCAGCACATGTTATTATATTATAATGTTTTTTCGAACATAGGTTGTTACAAACTTGATGCAGGATGTTGTTAAAATAACTAAAATTATAACAAAAAGTGTATGAATAGTAACATAAACATAACAAAATGTGTTTTAATTCTATCAAAAACATATCAAATCAAGTTATAATGTTTGCTACAAAGTATCAAAATTATAATACTGTTCGATATACGATAATATTGTATATTATTGAGATGCATAACTATGTATTTATTTTGTTATAAAGTTGTTAAAAATGAACAAAAATATATCTTAAAGGGAAATAAAACACATTATGTTATATTTTTGTTTTATTATGTTCTGTGGATAACGGAGCCTAACAAAATTATATCATAATTTGATATGCATATCATATTCTGATAAAATTGTATTATATTTTTGTTACAAGCCTCTAGTCGGGACCTGAACCAGCTTATAGGAATTCAGAGTGATCTGGGAATTCATGTCCTGGGAAGAGTTGAGTATCCAGAAGGATGGGTGGGTATCGAGCGCGGGCGGTCCCCTGAAAGCAACGAGTTGATGGCATTCTTCTTAGATCGATACCGAGCCTGGACAGAGAGCGAGTTCTACACTCCAGAATTTGATAGATGATTTAGACGTCCGGTACTGGGGGTTCTCCCCTTACATTATTGTGAAAAAATCGGTTCAAAAGTTTGGCGCTTTTCAAACGATATTCCAGATGAGTTTTAAGAAAAACAAATTTTGCTAAGTGGCTAATTTTATCAAGGTCTACGCATTCAGGGAATTTCATTGAAATCTGAGAGGGGGATGCCAGCTCGGAATACGATTTGGTGCGATATGGGTCTGTTGAAAGAAGGGGGACGGACCTGGTGTAGTGGTTAGAACACTCGCCTCTCACGCCGAGGACCCGGGATCGAATCCCATCCCCGACATAGTCACTTATGACGTAAACAAAAAAGTTATAGTGACGACTTCCTTCGGAAGGGAAGTAAAGCCGTTGGTCCCGAGATGAACTAGCCCAGGGCTAAAAATCTTGTTAATAAAGTCAAATCAATCAATCAATCTGTTGAAAGAATAATTGCATTCCCATATATTGATTTGATATTTGGCCTTAGGTGCTGTTGAATTGAGCCAGCGTCATACTGCCTTCAATTTAAACATGAATATGGAAGAGTTATACACATCCTTTGGAATCCAGTCCTGGAAAATACGAAGGCGTACCGGAAAAAAATTACAGAAAATTCATGAAAACACATGGTATCAAAAAACCGCCGCTGCCTGGTGTTATCCGATGGAATAGGCATCAGGATATGCTTGTTACCATGCAGGAAAACCAAAAGCGAATCGAGAAAGCGGGTGTAGAATTTCCAGAGTTGGGTAAGAACTAGTAAAATTTTATTAAACTTTGACTTTTTTATATATTGAGAATATCTTAGCGGAAATTATTCGTAATTTGATTTTTATTTCAGATAAAGCTCAACACTGGGAATATATAACAGAGTTCACCGATGCCTTTGAGCCTATTTATACATGTTCCAAGAAAGTACAAGCGGTGGACTGTGGACTCAGTGACATGTATTGTTTCAGAATGCGAGCTTTATTCACTCTGAAAGAGCTTCCGAACAAAAACAGATTCAAAACCCCTATATTTGATGCCATGGAAAAGCGAGAGAGTGCACTAACGAACAACATGGCGTTCAAGAACGCGATGTTTTTGGACCCCCGATTTATTTATGCGGGCTGAACATATTTCAAACCGGACGAGGGCGATTCAGCAGTGGTATATTTTTAGGACCTTTTCATAGATTGCAGCTACATATTTATATTTTTCAGAAATTTCTTATGGAAATGGCAAAATCCATCAATCGCAGGGCGTTGACGGTGATGGAGACCGCACAATCAACACCAACGAAAACGAATCTTTCTTCGGCGTTTGCTGAAAAAATTGGAGAATGCAGTTACACTGCGACTGCGAATCCAGCTGTTCCGAAACTAGAAAAGGCAATTTGCAATATACAATTCCAAATGAGAAAAGACCTCATGGACGATGCGTTTAGAATTCTGAAGTATTGGAAATCACAAAGCTCTTTTTTTTTTTTTTTTTTTTTTTTTTTTTTTTTTTTTTCAATTTTCTTTATTAGTATCATTCCAAACATTACATTCATTTCTTATATCTAGGTGTTCTGTGTTATTTGACAACACTATCATCCTAATTTGGTAAAACAAATTTAAGATTTAATTAACATTTTGTTAACAACATATTACATTTCATTTGCCGTAGCAGTTCAGTTTTTTTTTTTTTTACAGGTGAGTTGATTTCACCTGCTTATAAGAGAAAAAAAAAATGTTTTTAATATACTTAACCTAACTTAACCTAAACATATAACGCATTAATCGTGGCAATAGAAGATTGCCTGAAATTATTAATGATTGTATTTGACATTTGTTCCAATGTTTCAACATTGGATATTCTATGTAACTCATTGGTACTACACCAGGGAGGAAGCCTCAGAATCATTTTCAAAATTTTATTTTGAATTCTCTGCAGAGCTTTCTTCCTGGTATTACAACAGCTAGTCCATATTGGTACAGCATACAACATGGCTGGCCTGAAAATTTGTTTGAATATCAAAAGCTTGTTCTTAAGACAAAGTTTTGATTTTCTATTAATAAGGGGATAGAGACATTTTACATATTTATTACATTTGGCTTGAATGCCCTCAATGTGATTTTTGAAAGTTAAATTCTTATCTAGCATGAGCCCTAGATACTTAACTTCATCTGACCAATTTATTGGAACCCCTCTCATCGTGACAACATGTCTACTTGAAGGTTTCAAATAAAGAGCTTTTGGTTTATGTGGGAATATTATTAGTTGAGTTTTGGAAGCATTAGGAGAAATCTTCCATTTTTGTAAGTATGAAGAAAAAATATCCAAACTTTTTTGCAATCGACTACAGATGACACGCAGGCTTCGTCCTTTGGCGGAGAGGCCTGTGTCATCCGCAAATAAAGATTTTTGACATCCCTGAGGTAACTCAGGTAAGTCAGATGTGAAAATATTGTATAATATTGGTCCCAAAATGCTGCCTTGAGGAACACCAGCTCTTACAGGAAGTCTTTCAGATCTGGAGTTCTGATAATTAACCTGAAGTGTACGATTTGACAGATAACTTTGAATTATTCTAACAATGTATGTTGGAAAATTAAAGTTTTTTAATTTTACAATCAAACCTTCATGCCAAACACTGTCGAATGCTTTTTCTATGTCTAGAAGAGCAAGACCAGTAGAATAGCCTTCAGATTTGTTGGAACGGATCAAATTTGTTACACGTAAAAGTTGATGAGTGGTCGAATGTCCATGGCGGAATCCGAACTGTTCATTGGCAAAAATTGAATTTTCGTTGATGTGGGCCATCATTCTGTTCAAAATAACCTTTTCAAAAAGTTTACTGATGGAGGAAAGCAAACTGATTGGACGATAGCTAGAAGCTTCTGCAGGATTTTTGTCTGGTTTTAAAATTGGAACAACCTTAGCATTTTTCCATTTGTCAGGAAAATATGCTAATTGAAAACATTTGTTAAATATATCAACTAAAAATGATAAGCTACTTTCTGGAAGTTTCTTGATGAGGATGTAGAAAATTCCATCATCGCCAGGAGCTTTCATATTTTTGAATTTTTTAATAATAGTTCTCACTTCTTCCAAATCAGTCTCCCAGGCATTTTCGAAAACGTTCTCTTGATTGAGAATATTTCCGAACTCCTGAGTAACTTCATTTTCAATTGGACTAGTAAGTCCTAAATTAAAATTGTGCGCACTTTCAAACTGCATAGCAAGTTTTTGAGCTTTTTCGCAATTAGTTAGTAATAATTTGTTTTCCTCTTTCAATGTCGGTATTGGCTTCTGAGGTTTTTTCAAGATTTTCGATAATTTCCAAAAGGGCTTAGAGCCAGGGTCCAATTGAGAAATTTTATTTTCAAAATTTTTGTTTCTTAATTGAGCAAAACGTTTCTTGATTTCTTTCTGCAAATCCTGCCATATAATTTTCATAGCAGGATCGCGAGTGCGTTGAAATTGCCTTCTCCTCACGTTTTTAAGACGGATCAAGAGTTTAAGATCATCGTCTATAATCACGGATTCAAATTTTACTTCACATTTTGGAATTGCAATGCTCCGGGCTTCAACAATGGAATTTGTTAAAGTTTCAAGAGCATTGTCAATATCAAGTTTAGTTTCTAAAGAAATGTTAACATCAAGATTGGAGTCAACATACGTTTTATATATATTCCAGTTGGCTCGTAAATAATTGAAAGTGGAGCTGATAGGATTGAGAATCGCTTCTTGGGATATATGAAATGTGACAGGGACATGATCAGAATCAAAATCAGCATGAGTAATCAGTTGGCTACAAAGATGACTAGAGTCGGTTAAGACCAAATCAATCGTAGATGGATTTCTAGATCACAAAGATCTCAATATCCAGAACTGTGGTCAATTGCGCAAATCGTTTTTGCCGCACCGGCGTCCGAATGTACTGTGGCGCGTGATTTTAGCACGTACAATGAGCTCTACAAATCATCTCGAACGAACTTGTCGGAGGAAAATCTGAACTCCACATTGTTTGTTGCGCTCAACAACAATCTGATCGATAGAGTTCCATTGCATCCTGCCGCTGCCGGTCCAATTCTTTCGGATGAGTAAGAGCTCCTGAGTTTTCTTGTTATTATGAAAACAGGAAACATTATCTTCCGTTATATAGAGAAAACAGGACATGACTAAAAAGGGTGCTATCCCGTTAGGACGAATGCCGTTAGGCCGAAAGGATCGCCAGGCCAAAAGTTCTAATTAACCTTCCTTAGTCCCTAACAAAAAGTTACAAATTGTGACTTAGGGTCGTTTTCGACCCGAAAATTCAAACAGCTCGCAAAAATCAGTGTGTTGACCGAATTCAGTTCTGTTGGGCGTATATGAAGGGCACACATGTCTAGTTTCAGAAAACCTCCCGGAGATCCGGATTTGGTCACTGTGGCCACCGGGAACCTGCTAGGGGGGCATGGGGCAAGAAGGACACCCGGGGCAAGAGTGCCACCTCTAATTTTAAGTAGTTCAAATCAAGTTTTTGATGTTTAACGCAGGATAAGTATAAATTGAGTACTAATTGAGGGTTGTGTAAATATTACAGTTAAAATGTTTAGTACAAAAAAATAGAAAAATGTCTTTAACTCACCAACGCAAAATATGCGAAATATTATAAGAATGTAAGACTGGAAAACAAGGTTTGACTCCCAATATATACAAAACATATTGATTTTTCCGCACAGTATTGATGATTTTCAATTGTTTAATATAGCTGTGAGGATTTTTTTTCGAAAAAGTCCTTTTGACATTCAATTTTACATATATAATAACAGTATGTCTTATGGGGCAAGAGGGACATGCAATTTTCTCATAGAAAATCAAATGAACTTTTATTTTTCATGTTTAATATTGCATTCGATCAATGTTTCCTACTAAATAAAATCAAAATAAACCATCTTGGACATTCAAAATGGTTTCTGAAAATGTTTACTTTTATTGTTACAGTCAAATAAGATGAAAACTAAATTAATTTCGTAAAATTACTTTTTAACTATAAGTCAATTTTTATACCTCAGTTTTTATCTTAACTTACTCTACAATTTATCCTTTAGGCGGGGAAATAATAATACACAAAATTTGTGGCATTTTGCTCTGGTGGTCTTCTTGCCCCATACGAGTGGCACTCTTGCCCCGTGCCTCGTTTAAAAACCTCATAAGAAGGGACATTTTCAAAAATCTCAAATCATCATGTGTTTCTTATATTTTTGAAATCTATCGATAACAGCATTTAGAACAAGAGCTGAACTTACCCCTACACTGGAATAATCTTCGAAAATTGAGCTAATCAACCATGATTTGAACCTATATATCTTAAGGTGTCCTTCTTGCCCCCAGCCCCCCTACATCTGAAAAAAGTCCCTTTAGAGACCCTTACTTTGACGACCTGTAGTTTCGTAACTAAACAAGCAATCTGAACCGTTCTCATATTGTTGAATAGGTATTCACGTGGACTGGGAATAGAGATTCTCAAATCACTTAGTTATCCATACTCGGTTCCGGAAACCCGGAACATCCGAAAAGTAAGTTCCCATCGCAGTTCTGTATATGTAGGGGAATAAGGGGCATAATGGACACGTTAAGCAAATGTTCGTTTTAAGACCATTGAATGGCAATATTTTTAATTTACCCCCAACTAGTTTTCAAGTTTGATGTTAGTACGACGTGCCACATTCATTCATAGTGATACAAATCATATCATATGTCAGAAAAGCGAGATAGAAAATTGGGTCGAAAACAAGGCTGGTAAAAAGGTATCGGGGTGAAATGAACACCTGCATGAAATTTAGTTATTCCAATATATTCAATGACTGTCAATCATTCAAATATGCAAAAGGCCTCTCCCTCAATCATAATAGCTAAAAAGAACCTTTCTGGGTTCGTTACTTTGCTCAAAAATTAGATTCTTCCACGGTCTTGCTTATATGCCAATTTGAAACTGAGAAAAAATTTAAGTCAAATTTTGAAGAACAATTGAAGCAAAAAATAAACTTTTATACCGTCAAACATTTCAAATGCATTACAGAGCAATTCTCGCTGAAACCAGGCCGCCATCGGCACCCATCGTTAGAATTCCAATTTTATGTCACTGATCGCTAGCTTTCGATAAAACTTAAGGGTGGTCCTTTTTGTTTTCTCAAATTGGTGGACCCCTCGTACGCCAGCTAGCTAAACAGTTTGCAAAAAAGCCCATTTTTTGATAAATCTTGGGTATTTCTTCACGTGATATGTCTCATATTTCCCTTGGAACACATACCAAACTTAATGGCATCGTATAGAGAAAGGATATAGCTTTCATTTGAAGTTAAAATAAATCCGGCGGCCATTTTGAATTTGGCCGCCGTCTTGAATTTTGTTAGAAAAATCGTTTTTTCACCATTAGCGCACCGCTCGTTTTGAATTCTGAGATCACCATCAGAAAGCTGAGGAAAAATTGCGTAAGATAGGCTACAGAAACAAGGTGTGCAATGGTATTTACCCTATGAAATGAACGATTTTCTAAAACATGTTCCACGATTTTGACGTATATGGCGAGTGCAATCAATGCAAACATCATTTTTTGTACAACAAAGATACAAGTTTTCAATAGTTGGTGTATTTTTTGAGTCAGATGAAGAATAGGAGTATTATTTTGAGTGATAAAATCTGGCGGCCATCTTGGATTTTGACGCCATCTTGGTTTTAAGTAGTAGAATGAGTTTTCACCTTGATAACACTCAACATGTTGAATTTTAATGCCACCGTTGCACTTACTATTCTTCTTGTTCTTTTTTTTTCCTGACGTTACGTCCCTACTGGAATAGAGCCAGCCCCTAAGCTTCAAAAATAAATTAACAAGTAGAATTTTTTAACGCTTATTTGCCACCTGAATGATTGTTCTGCATATCTGCGAGTTGAAAAATAGCATTAATTCTTTCATTTATTTGGTCTAAAACCATTGATAGAAATGAACAATCTGTTGAACAGCTAAAATAAGATAAGAAATAAAGAATCTGTTTGTTTTTTAACGGAGATTTTTAATTAATTAAACATGAAGAGCGCTGAGATGGTAAAAAATCATTCTACTGCTAAAAACTAAGATGGCGTCGAAATCCAAGATGGCCACCAGATTTTCCAAACTCAAAATGATTCACCTGCGTTTCGGCATCACGTCCACATTAGAACAAAGCCTGCTTCTCACCTTTCAATTTCGCTATTTTTCACATGCATGTTGGGTGTTAGTGAAAACAATACTTTATGATTCAGAAAATAAAGGATTTTTTTGCTTAAAAATTTAAGATTTCCATTCTAAATTAATGCACTTTCGGAAATGTTTTACGTTAAAACTACAGATATTACCACAAAACTTACTAATGTCGCAACAATTTATAAACTTCATTCGATGACAAAAAAAGCATATGGTAAAAAAAAATATTTGTTTATTTCAATCAATGTTTTTGGACGGTTTTTATTCATTAAATTTATTTATTCATAATAACTGAATTCAAAGATATGTCGAGAATTATTCTGTTATTAAAAATCGTATTATAAAAGAAAATTCCTATTTAATAACCTGTATTTATAACTAACAAAGCTGAGTATCAGGCTCGGTTCCACTAGGGACGTAACGTCAGGAAAATGAAGAATAATAAGAAGAAGAGTATACGTAACCTTGTTTTTATTGGTAACCTCTAAATTAGACATGCTGAGTGCTATCAAGGTGAAAAATTCATTCTACTAGTCAAAATCAAGATGGCGTCAAAATCCAAGATGGCCGCCAGATTTTATCACTCTAAATAATACTGCTATTCTTCATCTGACTCGAAAAATACACCAACTATTGAAAACTTGTATCTTTGTTGTACAAAAAATGATGTTTGCATTGATTGCACTCGCCATATACGTCAAAATCGTGGAACATGTTTTAGAAAATCGTTCATTTCATAGGGTAAATACCATTGCACACCTAGTTTCTGTAGCCTATCTTACGCAATTTTTCCTCAGCTTTCTGATGGTGATCTCAGAATTCAAAACGAGCGGTGCGCTAATGGTGAAAAAACGATTTTTCTAACAAAA
Organism: Aedes aegypti; assembly: GCF_002204515.2. NCBI lineage: Eukaryota > Metazoa > Arthropoda > Insecta > Diptera > Culicidae > Aedes > Aedes aegypti. The sequence goes on from NC_035108.1 coordinate 198,209,673, forward strand.
TTCAAGATGGCGGCCAAATTCAAAATGGCCGCCGGATTTTTTTTAACTTCAAATGAAAGCTATATCCTTTCTCTATACGATGCCATTATGTTTGGTATGTGTTCCAAGGGAAATATGAGACATATCACGTGAAGAAATACCCAAGATTTATCAAAAAATGGGCTTTTTTGCAAACTGTTTAGCTAGCTGGCGTACGAGGGGTCCACCAATTTGAGAAAACAAAAAGGACCACCCTTAAGTTTTATCGAAAGCTAGCGATCAGTGACATAAAATTGGAATTCTAACGATGGGTGCCGATGGCGGCCTGGTTTCAGCGAGAATTGCTCACAGATTTCATGCAGTGAATGAACTTTTGATGAAATATGCGTATTATCAGATATTGAGAGGGTGTCCATTTCGCCCCGTATGTTCATTATGCCCCTAATCCCCCTAATTCACATCGGTACAATTCGGTTGATGGATATTTTGGCATAATTTATTTTCTGTAATAAGGAACCAATTACCGGCGCACATTCCCTGAACAATTTGGTCCAGTATTGTCCATTCGGAACCGGTTCCTGGAGTCCCGGGAGGTGGTCAATCTGGACAATTCGATTAAATTACTAAGATTTGAGCCCCAAAACCAAATGAATTGTGGCCAATTATTTACGATTTTTTATGTTTGGATGTATTTTGCCAAAAGAATGAATAGATGGTTATTCTGGTCCTTTTGGAGCACCGGGAAATCCGTAATATGGGACCACTACGTTTTAGCATCAAAAGTAGGCATGCGACGGCTTAATCTTCATGTTTTTGAATCCATGTGACTCTGCTAGTTCAATTATTGATGAATGACCACTTTGATTCCACTGGCCCACCGAAATAACCAAGGAATGGCCACCGGAGATACCCGTATTGTGGAACATTTTAGTTTTTGTACCAAAACTAGACATGCGACGACTCAATCTTTATGATTTTGAATCCCTGTGACTCTTCTAGTTCAATTATTGATGAATGCCTACTTTGGTTCTTCTGGCCCACCGAAATAACCCAGGAATGGCCACCGGTGATGCCCGTATTGTGGGTCATTTTAGTTTTTGTGCCAAAACTAGGCATGCGACGGTTCATTCTTCATGATTTTTAACACCTGTGACTCTTCTAGTTCAATTATTGATGAATTACCACTTTGGTTCTTCTGGCCCACCGAAATAACCAAGGAATGGCCACCGGAGATACCCGTTTTGTGTGTCAATTCAGTTTTTGTACCAAAACTAGGCATGCAACGGCTCATTCGTCATGATTTTGTGATTCCTTTGACTCTACTAGTTCAATTTTAGATGAATGACCACTCTGGCTCATTGCTACCACGAAATAACCCAGGAATGACCACCGGAGATACTCGTATTGTGGGACATTTCAGCTTGTGTACCAAAACCAGGCAAGCAACGCACAATGGTCCGAGGGCGGCCAAAACCTCAAAAATCAAAGTTGTTTTATCCGAACAGTAATATTTTTCCTGACTTCACCAACATTTCTGTTGTTCAAATCCAAAGTTTGAAGCAGATTCATTGGAGTTTGAATACAGCTCCATGAGTGTACCGTGGACATGATTTTTCAAGAAAATTAATATTTACGGTCCATTTTTCACAAGCTATTTATGAATTTAAAGAGAGCTCAAGCCGCAATGGTATTCAGAGAACTTGTTTGTATATACATATAGCATACATGAGTTGAATAAATATTTTCATTGTATTCATACAAAGTGAATTACAGTTAATTTTGTTCAAAAAACATATTATTTTTTATAAAAGTTCCCTAAGACATTAGTAGCCCACGAATGCCCGCGATGAGAATAGGTTCATTCAAAAGCTAAAAATAAGAGCTTTCAAGTAGGGTACAAATTATTTTGCGAAAACTTGCGATAGACCACTTTCAACGCGTTTGAAGGTGTACGGAGTGCAATTCTAATTAAATAATAATAATCCTGTAATACGCTAGTACGTGCATTGCAATCGCAGTAGCCATGAATTGCATGCATCCCGTCCCGAGAAGAAACAAAAAACTCGCTCCAATCTTTTTCTTCTTTTTTTATTTCTGGCGTTACGTCCCAACTGAGACAAAGCCTGCTTTTAAGCAGGCAGGTGTTCTTATGACCACTTCCGCACTTATTAACTAAGCACTTTCTTTGCCGATTGACCATTTTTGCGATGATACTTTATGCTCTGGCAAGTCGAGAAAATTTACTTTACCAAAAGACTCTCGACTGGTGGGATTCGAATCCACGATTTTAACATTGATCATTTTTTTGATTATTTTTTAAATATTTCGTTTAAAAATGCAAATGTTGCAAATTTTATATTTTTAAAACAAGTACTGCCACCCATAGCTCGTGACTATATACTGTATTTTGTTTTTGAAAAGATTTGAGCATGTTTAAAAAAATGTTTTAAGCGATTTTTCTATTTAGCTGATATGGGGTAACATTGATCACCTAAGTAAACAACGTTCGGTAATATTGAAAATGTCGTCACTAACTTAAATCATGGCTCCCGAAGCCGAATATGAAGGCCAAACGCTTCCAAGTAATTTACTTTTTGAGTTATTCGAAAATTAAAATCACCTCGAACCACGGAATACGCCTGAAAGTACGCAATTTCCTAAGGGAATTCTATATTCATAACAGTAATCCGTTATTGTTGCCTAAATGAGCATACATATGAAAGTTTTGGTAGCGAAATCGTTTCTGACGATGCCTTTTTTAGTAAGAACCGCATTTTTCTCGCTTATATCGTTTGCAGAACTTATGTAAGACATGAATCTTCGGTAGTGTCATTCTTACCCATTGAAATAATTGTTTCGAAAAGTTGACAAATTTACGCATAAGGTAAACGCAATTTTCGCAAAAATCTTCACTTTCATTAGCTCATGAATATAAGAAAGAGAAGCACCATTCATGATTTGGAAATGTTCCATCAATAAATGATAATACGAACTTTTTACGAGATAAGTCATTCCGATCAATGTTACCCCGCTGATCAATGATACCCCGGATTACGGTATACCTTAATTAAAGATTGTCTATACCTTTATTTGATAATATTAGGATATTGAACTACCTTGAATTTAAATTTGAGCTGTCACTAAATAAAATAACACAAATTATTTCGGCTTATTAAGATGGTTGAACGAAACTATTTCCTTCGATATGCAGCCTCCAGATAAAATGAAGCAATTTGGAATAGTAGTTTACGGAACAAGTTGCAGAATGATGATTTTTACAGCACGAGTCGTAAATTTATCCTACGAGGCTTGCCGAGTAGGATAATTACGACGAGTGCTGTTAAAATCGAGTTCTGCAACGAGTTACGTACAACATTTTTTGCAATTTCGTAGAAGACCACACGATAGTATCATAAATTATATAGGAATGCATGCACTAACAATTTACAATTTCTGAGAAATTGTTGTGTAATTATTCATTACGCAACTCAAAACAGTTGCGTAATGAGAAAGCGTTGCGTAATGAATCATTACAGCACTGGTTTCAGTTAGGTAATGACTATTCCCGCACTGTATACTTCAGTGCAGGAAAGTAGGCCGTTTCATGACAGATTGACGTGACGAAAAACAGCCTATTACGATGAGAAATTGCAAAAAAATCTTTCCCTACGTGAACTTGCTTTAGCTGTTAAAACAAGTATGATAACAGACTGAAGCTAAAGATGACAATCATGCTGAAACTGATTAAATGGATGATACTTGCATAAGGGCAGGGTTAGATCTGAGATATTTATGGACAAATGTTTTCACATTTTTATTTCAGACGTCACATGTATTTCAACATATATGTTTGAGTGGTTTTTCCTATCACGAGTTCATCGTAGTTTTTTTTACAAATTTGAAAAATTGGCGCATTTAATAAATAAGGTGCTCATTAAGACGAGATGAACATATTTACTTATGATGGTTTTTGTGGTGTAGAGCTTCCATATCTTTGGATGAATAATCAATATTTTTGTCAAAAAATGCGCTTTAGTTTAGTTGTTTTTACTATTGGAGTTATGCATAGAAAAATTACTCAAAAATATATGTTGAAATTCAAGTAATGCCTGGCATGTTGTGAAAATTTCATTTCAATTCGTCAATAAATAACTTCGAACCAGCCTGCCAAAGTTGACCATTTTGTATGGAAGATTGGAAAAGTTGAAAATGTATCGTCCAAACCTGAATATTCTAATTATCAGTCCAAAACAAGAAAAAATCGAAAATAAAAGTCCATAATAGTTCAATATGGCATAAAATATGTCAAATATATGATTTCAGCTATTTTAAAGAGAGTTTTAGGTTTTGTCCGACATTTGTTCTAGATCGAACCACTGTGCAACGGCTCAATCTTCATGATTTTTAATACCTGTGACTCTTCTGGTTCAATTATAGATGAATGATCACTCTAGTTGATTGTGACCGAGAATAAAACCTGAAGTTCGTAGACACAAAAGTCAATTTGGACATATTGATATGTAAAATTTGTGAAAAATAATGGAATCGTTCTGGTGAGCTTCGATCCCACGACTCCCAATATGGTAGACTGGGCGCGTTAATCAACTACGCCATAGAACGGGTAACGATTCTACAGCGTCGTCGGCCAACCTGAAACCTGAGGACCTGAGTGGTCATTTACTTATCATTGTGTGTGACAAGTCACATGCCCGAAAAATCAGGAAGATTGAGCCGTCGAATATCTTGTTATGGTACAAAAACTATTGTACCCCACGATACAAGTTTCTTCTGTGGACATTCCTGGGTCAGTTCAGCGACAGCAAATCCATTTTTTATTATGTGAGATAGATCACGTACTCAGAAAACTAGGAAAATTGAGCCATCACATGTCTAGTTTTGGAACAAAATCTGAAATGTCCCACAATACGGGCATCTCCATTGGCTTTTCTCGAATTATTTCGGTGATCCCAAAGAGCCAGTGCTTATTCAGCTATACAGTACTGACCTGAATTTTCAGCCCCCGATTTTGTCAACCTATTTTAAATTCGTCAAAACATTGTTTTCGTCATGTAAACGTAAACGTGGTGTTACATTGAAACTGATGATGATGTTTGATGTCATGCACCCATGGTCGTAGCCATAGGGGGCAATGACAATGCCCCCTCCCCTCTGGACGATGGAAAATATGTACTTCGGGAATTAATCTTGTGTTTAAATTCTCCAGCACTCGTATTTACCTGTCTGTAAAATTTCTGAAGTAATTCTATAAAAAATCTTCTGTATGAATTTTGAACTACATTTTAGGAAAATTTATGTGGAAAACTCCGGATGGAACATTCTTTGAATTATACTTCGAGGCAATTATTGCTGTTATTTTAAAGAAGTATCTAAAAATTTCGGTGTTTTGGGATAAATTCTTAAATAATTTAACGGTCATGTACAACTAGGAATTCAGGCTGGTCCCTTTTGTCTTACTGACCATAAAAAAATTGCTGATCAAACGGACCACAACGAATCGGATCTTCAGATTTTTTTCCAATAATTATTTATCTACGAATCAAAATGGTCCCGTTACTCAACACTAAAACAAGACGCATTTTGAACTTTACTTTACTTAGGTGAAAAAATTGGATGGATATCTTACATAGTTTTATCACGTTTTATGTGTCATGCAAATTGGGTGAAGAGGTAGTGTATAATGATCGATTAGGAGTGAAAATCGTGAATGAAATTTTAAGAACCGATTTTCGACCCCCCCCCCCCTTTTTCCTGATAAAAAAAACCTGGCTACACCCATGTCCACCGCCCCCTTAAGAGCCCAAGTAAGTTCTAAACGCGGTTCATAAGCAAATATAAACACATCAAAATTTGAATAACGGAAACAAAAAAGTAAGAGGTTGTTTCCGAGATACAACCGCCAAGTTGACGTTGGATAACGTTAGCTTCATTTATTTCCTGGCTTAAGACCGGCACAAACTTATGAAAGATTTCTACTGATAAAAATCCAATCAATTTTCATATTATTTGTTGCATGTCAATTCTGACCTATTGTGGACATTGTGTGTTAGCACAGAAAATCTGTGGTGTAAGTTTGGTTCGGTTAACACTTCAACACCGATAGACTCGGTCGATGGAAGAATAAGCATGAGCGGTAACTCTTGCTTCCCAAACAAATATTTCGGTCGAACGTTAGGTCCACGCATGATCCACTAAGATTGGTTGCTTTAGTAGTTTACGAATCCAGTTTGAGGTTGAGGTACTTCTCCATGAAGTTCGCTAGCTCCATGTTCTCCTCTTTGCACAAATCGATGTTAAAGTTCCTTTTGATACTGGAAGAAGTTCAGCACCATGAAGAACTTTTTCTGCTTCGTAGTGGTATCCGGGCAAATTTGCGATTCCAGAGCTCGGCCGTCATGGTCCTGCAGGAAGCGAATGGCCTATCTGATCGGTTTGTTTAAGATTACCAACCTGTGCGCGATCTACGCCAAACGTGTCAGCATCATACCAAAGGACATCCAACTGACTCGTCGTATCCGTAGAGAACGCGCTTAAATTGAATTGCAGCACAATTTCAAACAAAACGGGTCATTCGATGTAAAAGAGTTACAACCAGAGACACTTCATCTATAACTATTAATCTATATAAATAAAAATGGAATGGTGTTTGTATGTCACGAAATAACTTGAGAACGAATCAACGGATTGAGGAAAGTTTTTCACTGTTGCACTCGACAAGGGATGCGACGTGTTCGTGTAAGGAACAAGTTTGGGAAAGTCTCCGGAATAATCGGGAAAACGGGAGAAGACTCAGGTGTTATTTTGTATGGGAGATTACATGACGTTTTGCAATAGCCTACTTCATGGCAAGACGAAGTTTGCCGGGACCACTAGTTGATTAATACATTTATATATTTATCAATTATAATTTTGGTTGATTAGTTTTCTAGTTAGCTGTTGCTGATTAGTTTTAGCTCTTTGTTTGACAAATTAATACTCTGATCGCCCTAGCATGCATTTGCATGTAGGTAGCGACGACAACAACGGAATTATTTAAAGACACGGACACCGTCTTCAGCCATTTAGCTGCACAGACTGTAACTTAACACTAGACAACGGACAAGCATGCTCCAGTGGCACAGCCGAGAAACATTCCTGACGAAAAGTTTCGACGGCTGAAGCGAGAATCGAGCCCACACCCCATGACGCGAAGCGATTACTGCCTGGCGACACTAACCACTCGGCCACGAAGCCCAAAGTAGGTAAAGTTTGTAAGGATGCTTAAAATATATCCTTGAGCCCGATTTCATATTCTAAACTGGTACCGTAATCCGGGGTAACATTGATCATTTTTCTGAATGTTTCTTTAATATTTCATTTGAAAATGCAAATTTTGCAAAGTTTATATTTTTAAAACAAGTACTGCCACCCATAGCTCGAGACTATATACTGAATTTTGTTTATTTAAAGATTTAAGCACGTTAAGAAACACGTTTTAGGCGATATTTTTATTAAGCTGATATGGGGTAACATTGATCACCTATGTAAACAACGTTCGGTAATACTGAATATGTCGTTACTTACTTAAATCATGGCCCCTGAATCCGATTATGAAGGCCAAACGCTTACAAGTCATTTACTTTTTGAGTTATTTTAAAATTAAAAGCACCTCGAACCACGGAATACGCCTAAAGGTATGCAATTTCCTAAGGGAATTTTACATTCTTAACAGTAATTCGGTAATATTGCCTAAATGAGCATACTTATAAACGATTTGACAACAGAATCGTTCTCGGCGATGCCATTTTTAGTAAGAATCTTATTTTCCTTGCTTATATTGTTTGCAGAACTTATGTGAGACATGAATCTTTGGTAGTGTCATCCTTAACAATAAAAATCATTATTTCAAAAAGTTGACAAATTAACGAATAAAGTAAACTCATTTTTCGCAAAAACATTAACTTTTATTAGCTCATGAATATAAGAAAGAGAAGCACTACTCATGGTTTGGAAATATTTCAATAATAATTTTTAATACTTTCTTTTGATGAATGACTCCTTTCCGATCAATGTTACTCCACTGATCAATGATACCCCAGATTACGGTACCAATTAGCTCATACGGTTGAAATAATTAAATTTCTGTTATATATCAGGTTTTTCCTTAAGAAATTGCCTACATCTAGGCGTTTTTATCACAATTCTTGAAACTAACTATTCATTATTTCTTTACATATTGCATTATTAAGCATTTTGCAAGCATATTCGAATTCAGGGAGCTCATATTCATTATGTAGAGTCGTTTCAAAAAATAACAATAATCGCATTGACAAGTGATCAATTTCACCCCGAAATGGGATTCCCCGATTTTCTATTTAAGGGATGATTTTTAGCACTAAAGCCATATTTGTTATAAAATTTTGGCACATGAGCCAAAGAGGCTGACTGTCGCACTTGTATTCAGTTGTTTGTCATTTTCAACATTATTGAAAACAGACAAGAAAAACCATGAAAAATGATCAATTATCACTAAATTATGGCACATGTAAACTCCAAAACGTCAAAACCTTATAACAGCAAGAAAAATGTGCTTTTCTATTAAATATAAGACATGCCTCGATATTTACCAATTGTTCAATAGTTTAGTCATAAAAATCAATAGTTTTCATTATTTGAGTAGATTCGTAGAAAGATTTGCAATCGATTGGTGCAAGAATCTTGAAAATTTATGCGGGCGTTAGTAAGTTATTAACAGTCAAAATCTAACCACTTTTCGTGACGCGAGCGATTTTTCGCTTTTCGAAATTGTACCCCAGTATGTTGCCGTAAGACGTTATCCAACGTCAAAAAAAATAACCCGATTTTGTCAGACAAAAATTCATCGAGGGGCTGACATAATCGGGTCCTTACTGTAATTGAATTAGAAGAGTCACAGGTACCGTAAAATCGGGTGTAATTGATCAGTAGGGTGAAATTGATCATCGTATCACACGATTCTATTTATTCGTAATGGAGCACAAATATCAATGTAAGTTGCAGTAAATGAACGTTGCTTGTCGTAACTATTGTCGAATTGTGTATAGTGGAGTTTTTTGCGTTAAAGAATGTTTATTACTATGAAAATAACGTAAAATTTCAAAATCATGCACGGTGCAGTATTGACAAACACCTATGAACTTCTATTAATAAGCAAGGATTTGAACATGGTATAAACCTGAAAGTTTGTGAGGATGCTTGAGATATATCCCCAAACCAGATTTCATGACCAAAACTCGTACCAATTTGCTCATATGGTTGAAATACAGTTAACTCTCCCTTACTCGATATTCCGTAGCTCGATATCGAGTTAGAGAACCATAGTAAAATTTGGTTTTCATGGCTAACTCGATGGTCCCTTGAATTGCAGATGCACTGGTTTTGTGTTCTGTAAGTCGATACCTCCCTAACTCGATGGTCCCTTCAATATCGAGTAAGGGAGAGATGACTGTAATTGAATTTCTGTTAGATATCATTGAATTCCTTAGGAAATTGCATACATTTAGGCGTTTTCCGCGTTATTCTTGAAATTTAACTATTCGTTATTTATATAAATATTGCATTATTAAAAATTTTACAAGCATATTCGGATTCAGGGAGCTCAAATTTATCATATAGAGTCGTTTTGGAAACTAACAATAATGGAATTGACAAGTGATCAATTTCACCCCGAAATGAGTTCCTCTGATTTTTTATTTTAGAGGTATTTGTTAACACTAAAATGAAACTTGTTAGAAAATTTCGGTACATAAGTCGATAAGGTTCACCTTCGTACTTGTTTTCCTGCATTTAGTTGTTTGGCCTTGTTAACATTATAGAAAACAGACTAGAAGAACCGTGAAAAATGATCAATTTCACCCGAAATTACGGTATTCAAAATCATAAAGAATGAGCCGTCGCATGCCTAGTTTTGCTACTAAAACTAAAATGACCCACAATACGAGCATCTCTGCCCGAAGAGGAACAAATAACTGCCCAATAACTTATGCATACCATTTTTTGGTATCATACCAAAATTAGGTATTGTTCAGTTGTCAATACCTCAATTTGGTATTATAATGTAATTGAAAAAAATCTTTAAAACAATTAAAAATACTTCAATGAGGTATTAAACAGCTATTGAGGTCTGCTGGAGGTATTATACTACAATTGAAAAATTTCATTTTTATATGAAAATCCATCAAGTATTATTGAGGTATTACAATACAATACCTTATCTAGTTATCATTTTTGTGTTCGTAGAATATGCTTGAGATATTATTTGAGGTATTTTACCTCTTATGCAGGGCTAATTCATACCTCATTCAGGTATGTAGTATTGGAAATTATCTGGTATGGAATACCTCAATTTGGTATTCAGTAGTCATTTTCTTCTCCTCGGGTGGTGGCCATTCCTGGGTTATTTCGGTAGGCCAGAAGAACCAAAGTGGTCATTCATCAATAATTGAATTAGAAAAGTCACAGGTATTCAAAATCATAACGATTGAGTCGTCGCATGCCTAGTTTTGGTACAAATCTAAAATGATCCACAATACGGGCATCTCCGGTGGCCATTCCTTGGTTATTTCGGTAGGCCAGAAAAACCAAAGTGGTCATTCATCAATAATTGAACTAGCAGAGTCACAGGTATTTAAAATCATGAAGAATAAGCCGTCGCATGCCTAGTTTTGGTACAAAAACTAAAATGACCCACAATACGGGCATCACCGGTGGCCATTCCTGGGTTATTTCGGTGGGCCAGAAGAACCAAAGTGGTCATTCATCGATAATTGAATAAGAAGAGTCACAGGTATTCAAAATCATAAAGATTGAGTCATCCCATGCCTAGTTTTGGTACAAGAACTAAAATGTTCCACAATACGGGTATCTCCGGTGGCCGTTCCTTGGTTATTTCGGTGGGCCAGTAAAACCAAAGTGGTCATTCATCAATAATTGAACTAGCAGAGTCACAAGTATCCAAAATCATGAAGAATGAGCCGTCGCATGCCTACTTTTGGTACTTAAACGTAGTGGTCCCACATTACGGGTTTCCCGATGGCCATTCCGGTGCTCCAAAAGGACCAGAATAACCATCCATTCATTCTTTTAGCAAAATACATCCAAACATAAAAAATCGTAAAGAATTGGACACAATTCATTTGGATTTGGGGTTCAAATCTTAGTAATTTAATCGAATTATCCAGATTGGCCACCTCCCGGGACTCCAGGAACCGGTTCCGAATGCACCATACTGGACCAAATTGTTCAGGGAATGTGCGCCGGTAATTGGTTCCTTATTACAGAAAAAATGCCAAAATATCCATCAACCGAATAGTACCGATGTGAATTACATATACAGAACTGCGATGAGAACTTACTTTTCGGATGTTCCGGGTTTCCGGAACCGGGTATGGATAACTAAGTGATTTGAAAATCTCTATTCCCAGTCCACGTGAATACCTATTCAACAATATGAGAACGGTTCAGATTGCTTGTTTAGTTACGAAACTACAGGTCGTCAAAGTAAGGGTCTTTAAAGGGACTTTTTTCAGATGTAGCAGGTTCCTGGTGGCCACAGTGACCAAATCCGGATCTCCGGGAGGGTTTCTGAAACTAGACATGTGTGCCCTTCATTTACGCCCAACAGAACTAAATTCGGCCAACACACTGATTTTTGCGAGCTGTTTGAATTTTCGGGTCGAAAACGACCCTAAGTCACAATTTGTAACTTTTGAAACTCTTAAAAATTCAAAGTTTGGCTTCGTTTTATAATCACCTTAAAATATTGCATGCTCACTAGTGCCATCTTGTGGCAGATTTTCTTGTTAGGTAGCTTATCATATGTTAGTCCTTGACCTACTCAACAACTTTGTCGAAGACATCATCTTTCTAGGTAATCAGGATCCTGAGATATCGGTGTTCAAAAATTTAATGCTCACTAGCACCATCTGGTGGCAGAATTCCGAAACAAGTGGCCTATTACATGTTAGCCCTTGACCTACTGAACAACTTTGCCGAAGATACCATCTTGCTAAAAAATCTAGATCCTGAGATATTTGCGTTCGAGATGTTGCATTGCGAAATGTCCACTACATCGGTTCCCCCGGGACAGAATCCGATGGCCACTGGAAGGTGAGGATGTTTCCAAAGTTTTATTTGTCCACTGACCAATTGGTACCGTTGGACTGAAGAACTTTGCCAAAGACATCAATATTCTATCTTGCCTAGTTTTAGATTTATATTGAAAATGTTCCGCGTGTTCTCAGTACACGATGCGACCACTCGTGTGAAGGGCCTGGTAAAAATAAGTTACACGATCGGTCGCACTGGTGTACCGAGTACACGCGTAAAAACTTGGTTAAAAACACGATGTTTTCGAATACTTTTTGTTGATTTTTTCGAAAAATTTCTTCTCTACAAGCAAGAAGAAGAGTATATCTTGGAATAGGACCAACACCCGGATCAAATGGAAGGGATTTTCAACGTGTTTTTCGACTTTTCGCAAAGTGCGTGTACTCAGTACACTAGGGCGACCGACGGTGGGTCAAAAGATAGATTTTCTCTTTAAAATTCGTCGGAACGTGGCTAGCCACGTAGGGTAGGCTAGTACTGTAAATGAAAAAGGAATAATATTTGTATGTCACAAACTGGCTTACGAGCGGGTCAACGGATTAGAATGATTCTTTCTCCGTTTTGCTCATCAAGGGCTCCGCCGTGTTTGTGTGTGTAAAACTCCAGGATATTCGCTGGGATAATCGGACAAACGAGCGTGTACAGTGGGGATTCGCTCGTTGGGGGTCCGTTACATGGAATGACTCGTTAATTGCATGCTCACTGGTTGGAAAAAGTTTCAACTAAAAAGCACTCTAATGTCAAGAGAAGATGTCAAACTGACTTTGACGTCCGAGTATCATCATTACATTCGAGTCTCCATATATATGTAGAACAAATGTGTATGTATGTATATGTGCGTTTTGTGACGAGTCTGGAACATTTTCACCAGCTGTCAGTAGTTCCAACTAACGGGTCGGATTCGCTAGAAGATAGGCAGTCGTGTTCCAACCAGCGAATCCCCGCTGTATGCGAGTGTATTAAAAGAAAACGAGGAAAGCAAAGAGAAACGAAAAGTATATGGATGTACGTAGCTACGTGGCAAGTTTGTATTGATGTATGAGTGTGATGGTACCTTCTCAGGAGAGGAATGTCAAGGAAGAGGGTACAGCCTTTATCACGAGAGAACTTGTATTCATTTTGTTGGTTATATTTGGTGCGACTAGACGTGTTTCGCGGTACGATGGTATTCAAGCAAAAATCGGACCGGTTAATGTCGGCAGAACGGCACGACATTGGTGTCTTTGACAAAGTTGTTTGCAATAGCATTTTTTCGAGAAGATACCAAAACGCTAGGAAGCTTAATAAGGATGCTATCACTTAAGAGCACTAAAATGACGAAATCACCCATTGTGGAATGTTGAGTTTAGTATGAAAAATTCGTTATTTTATCAATAACATTGCATTCATATTAACCTTCAACAACAACAAAAAATATAAAAAAGAGTATAATATCACATTTTTTAAATTATATTGTTATTTTACCCTTGCAAGAAAGAGTAAAATCCGAAGAAATGCCCATTTTTCATTTTTATCAATTTTAGTGACGGTTTTCAATCCCAATTGGATGTTTATTTTTTCAAAAAGGATTATTGTCGTTAGCTTCCGCAGATTTCTTCTTCATCTTGGCATTACGTTTTCATTGGGACAGGGCCTGCTTCTCTGCTTAGTGTTCAATGAGCACTTCCACAGTTATTAACTGGGGATTTTTTTTATTACCGTACGGGTTTGGGCCGAAGGGTCTCAGATTTTCATGAAACTTGTTCCACAGGCAGGGCTCATGGATATATGAATAAAAAAAAATTGAAAAAAAATCAGGGTCGCCTATTTTTCCGGAAAACTCAGGTGGAAATTTTTTGTTTTCCCTTGACACTACTTACTTTGAAAAATCATAACTCAAGAACGAAGCATTGTAGAAACAAAGTTTTTATATGAAAATTTAAGCAAATTTTCTCAAAAATCAAAAAAAAATATGAACGGGAAAAAGTTTTCCACAAAATTTTCCACCGTTGGGGAAATTCATAAAGAAAAGCTGGAAAATCTATGCCCGAACTCGCGGAAATTTTTTAATAAAATATTTTTAAGAAAGATACTTTATAAACTTCAATTCTGGTAACTTTTAGGATGTACTTTTCTTTAGTTCCTGATCTATGGTCAATTTTGTAAAAAATGCAAAGATGGCAACATGCCTTTTCGTTTAAAAATCATGACTCAAGACTCATCATGACTTGCGAACCGGATTCAAATTATCTCAAAAATATGAAATTTTTGAAATGGAATCAGTTTCCCAGTACATTTTTCACTGTTTATGAAAACAAATAATGAAAACCCGATTAGCTATTCCAGCTTTCAAACAAAGTATATTTGAAAAGAGCGATCAATAAGATCCAATCCTACAATATTTTTCAATACGCTCATTTTTCGTTCCTAAAACATGATCAAATATTGCTAGGATGAGCTGTTTGAACCATATATTTACAAATTTATAAGTTCATAAACAAAATTTTTTAAGAACGAAACTACATAGAAACAAAGTTTTCTTAAATCAGAATGTAGGCAATTTTTTCCTGTTAGGTAACTACAAAATTGACAGTTAAATAAATGGGTAGACAATATGACAAATAGGTATTTACCAATTCAAGTTTAAAGCGTTGAAATGGCTTGAGAATCATAAGTATACCAAAAACCATTGGCGTAAATATGGAGGGGCCAGGGGGGGGGGGGCGAATGATGGGCTTGCAACCCCCCCCCCCCCCCCCCCCCCCCCCCGAAAAAAATGGAGAAGAAATGACAATATAGTTAAAACTAGTTTTTAGTATCAAACATGAACTTATGATACTAAACGCGTTAAATGCATTTTGAATATAAATTTCTGGATGATCATTGTTTGACAGGCAATAGTAATATGTAATTTTAAAACGGCATATACTGGCATACTGTTTCCTTTATGCCCTTTTCCGAGTTTGAAATTCATTGAAGCATGTTTTAGAATAAGCAGAACTGGCTTGATCCATTTGTAGTGGTATTGTTAATTAGAAAACCAAAGTCTCTTAAAATTTTAAAACAAGCTGCGACATTTTGTGATTAATTATCTAGAATGAATCGTTGTTACAAGGAAATGTTTGAGTATGAGAGTTACGGTAAAGTTTAAAAAAAAATCTTATAAATTCATACGTATATTTATCGCAAACTTTTAAATGTTTCATATTGAAATTTATGAGTCATTCAATGTATTTGTCGACGAAACGTCGGAAACAGATATGAACTGCTAGTAAGTAGACGACAGTGAAGCAGTTTTTTGTAAGTCACACTAACATTAAAATTTTGTGCATGTAAAATCACAAAGCATTCTTAAATTTCTCTTGGCTCAGATTGCTTATTTTACCAAGTCCAATGAAACAGCCGTTTGTTAGGTGACCTTTACTAACATCTATGTCAATCTACTGTATGAAAACCGATTGTTTTTCAAGCATGAGCTTATGAATTTTTCAGTAAATATGTATTTCTCAGTCGTACATTTATATTTTAAGACCGGCCGGATTTATTTTTCGATTTTTAGTAGCCCAAAATTGAGGTGTATTAGTTACTACATAATTGCCTGGAATCAATTTTTGGCCCATAGTGTGGCAAAAGTTCGAATCTGCGGGGCAAAAGTTTTACCCATATAAACTCGCAGAGAAATTTACAAATTACCCCAAATTCACATATTATCTTCAAGTTTGGCAAAATTTGTCTGATCGTGCGAAAAAAAAAAACACCAACATTTCACATTTCCACTTAGTTTTGCAAAAAACTTCATTTTTTTAGGGTTTGGGCAATTTTTTGATGAAAAAGGTGTGTGTATTTATCTGTAAACGTAACTTTATGGCTGATATAAAGTATGTCTGTCGTAAAAGTGTCGGACAGCCAAAGAGTTCGTTTAAGACTATCAGCGAAATTATAGCATATATGTTGTAGGTTCACTGTATGGCATTTATTTCATTTCAGCTGCTATTGTTTTTATGAAAATTGTGATTATATCACTAAGGTCAAACTTTTGCCCTACCTTACTCTGATTGGATATTAATAAATCCATGAGCAAAATTCCTTCCATCCTGCTTTCTTCAAACAACTGTTATCGTACAAATTTGCTGACGACAGTTTTATTTGAATACAAAAAACCTTCAATCCTTCAATATGATGGTAGCTAAGCAGCTTTAGGTTTCAAAGTTTTTAACTCTAAAAAAAAGTATTATTCAATCCTATGTTCAAATTTTGGATTCGAGAGGTTTAGAGAAATGATTCGTTCGCTACAGAAATTCTGAGCAACAATAATCCATATTTTCAAACTAGCAAGCGTTTTTTTTCAAAGGCTTGTTTTTTTGGAATGTCTTCTTCAAGAGGTTTGAATTTCACATTAATCTTGAACCTTAATTGAACTGATACATTTAAATCTTTATAATTTTGCGAAAATTCTAGTTCAAATCTAATTGGAAAGGTAAATCCTGATTATAGTCTGCTTTTAAATCCTTGTATTCTATTCGAGATCATTAGATTGGGTTGAATAAAACGAAAAAATAGATTTATAGATGAAAGTGACATTTGATATCTAAGAAAGTTGATCAATCGGTTTTGGACGATTTTTAGCTTTTGATCTACCTCTGTATGAAAGTGCGCGATTATAAACGGTTCACAAATATTATCGAAACTAGCATTGTTAAGTTATCTAAATTCTTTACGATTTTTATCTCTCATGAGAAGGGGCCGTGGCCCCCCTCAAGTCTGATGGCTATTTACGCCCATGCCAAAAACTAACAAAGAGCAGTGAGAAAGTGCAAGTGTTGTCTATCAGCTGTATATTCATCGTTATTATTTTTTGTAAAGTGAAAAAAGTTTTCCCGAAGCTGTTGAAATGGACAAAGTTCAATATTACGAATACAATTCTTTATGCTGTAACCCATTCGGACTGGACGGCCACAAATCAGTAAGGACAAATCTACGATCGATCAGCCAAGGCCTCATCAGTAAGCTTCATTTGGATGGAGTTCGGTGGATTACGGAAAAGATGAAAATTTGCATGAAGTGCTCCATTACCGGTGACCAGAAGGCTCTTGTAACGGATCTTCCAGAAGCAATGGCGTTTGAGGAACAAGTTTCACCACTATCTTCGTTGGCGTCGCCAAAGGAAACTCCTTCCTCTGGTGAGTCAGTTGGTTCTATAAATAATGTACAAAAAATACAAGAGCTTTCTAAATTCTTGGAAATTTCTTTTCAAGTAAAATCTTCACGTTTGGATGCTTCTACACGGAAAAAAATTCGTTTCCGGAATCATGAACAAAAAGTCATGAAATCATAAAATTGTATGTTTCATGATATCATGACTATAAGTCATGAAACCATGGCTATTAATCAAGAATTTGTGTGCTCAGGGCGTTACATAAATCCAACTGTCACTTTTTTCATTTAAGTCAACACATCTTTTGCGATCGGTAGTGTTTTTTTTTTCAGTGAAGTCATAAATAGGTTTTGTTTGCGGAAGTGGTTAATTTGAATACCATGCTCGTCGGAACTTTGCCATCATATTGATGACATTCCCGATGACCCAATTAAACTGCCGGTGCTATTAAATGTGCGAAAATGTAGGTACTTGTAAGCTTTCACACTGATCATTCAGTACTGGGCAATGATTGACGAAGGTTTTGCTTGACAAATTCGTCGGCGATTTTAAATGTTCGGATGTGATGCATTCTCCACATCTTACAATAGAGCAGCTCACACAAACCTTCGGCAACCGGATGATCTTTACCACGTTCCACGCCTGTAGAGTCGTTTTTTCCATCGCCAATACAATCCATCAGCATTTTGCAACGCAGGGACGATGTGCCAAATTAAATTGATGTTTGAAATGACATTTTGCGTGCAAACCTAGCCACCGGATGTTCGCGTTCCTGCCAAAGATGTGGCACTCGTTTAGTTGACTTTTCTCACAGTTTATCCCGTAATTACCGGCACAAAATCCATCTTCATGTTATTTGTTTACCTATGACAAATATACTGGGATCATAATTGACGTTTGTATGCTTTCATGAAGTTAATTCATGATTTCATGATCCTGCTTCATGATTTCATGACTCAAATTTCCACTTTTCATCAACAAAACTGAAATCATAAATGACAGGTATCTAAATCCATGAATAGTGTTCATGTTTTCATGAATTTAATTCATGGTTCCAGCATACATAGTTTATGATTTGTTGATTTGAATTTTCGCTTTGGAAACGTAACGTACAGTTGGCGTTACGGTAAAAAGATTCATGATTTCATGACTTTTGGTCATGGTGTATTTTCATAACATGAAAATACACGTTCCTCCCAAAATCATGACCTTTTCTCCTTGTTTTGAGTGCCGCATTTTTACCCGTGTAGTAGTAACTATCGCAATGCTTCTATGGACGAAATGTTCAATCAAATTTTGAGTAAAATAAAGACTTGGTTTCCGCCTAATATTGTCGATGTTACAGAGGATTTTAATTCCGTTTTATTAAATTTGAACTCAGCTGTTACAAAAGCCGAACCTGACAAGCAAATTGAACTTCTAAAATTACTTCCTAGGAATTGGTCATATGCCAAAGTTAAAGCTCATTTTGACGTGTCTCAACACTTTATAACTGAATCAAAAAATACAATTTAGGGATTCAACCACTTTCAAAAGTAGGACGACCCTCGCATGGATCAGATGTCCAAGACATAGTTTCAAATTTTTACCTAAGGGATGATATCAGTCGGCCATTTCCTGGCTTGAAAGATACCATATCTATTAAGTTACCCAATGGAGTGCGCCAAAATGTTCATAAACGCCTTTTGCTTGACCCTTTGGATACTTTATATAAACAATATTTGGAAACCTGTAAGAGTGAACAGGAATCTGTCTCATTCACATCGTTCTGGAAACTTAAACCAAAACAATGTGTTTATACAAAGGATTCATCGGACATGAATGTTTGTGTTTGCATGATACATGAGAATATGAAATTCATGGTTGATGCATTGAAAAAAACTAATTGCTTTGAAGTTCATAATACAGAAAAAAAACTTAACACCTTTTTGACTAGTCAAATGATATGTCCAGAAAGTACAGATGATTGTTACTTGAGATACTGTGAGGATTGTAAATTAAAGAAATTAGATTTTGTTGCCAATCGCTTAGATGAAAACAACGTTGAAGAAGTTAAGTATTGTTTTTGGATTATTTCTCCTCGTTGTGAAATTATCAACAAAGAGGAAAATGTAAATGATTTTATAGAAAACTTGAAAAATCTCACAGAGAAGTTTCTTGTGCATCAATTCAAAGTACATAAACAAAATAAATTTATAAGAGCTAAAAAGGAATCACTAGTTGAAAACAAAGAAATAATGTGCCAGATGGATTTCGCGGAAAATTATTCGTGCGTGATACAAGATTCCATTCAAAGCCATTACTTTGTACGACCTCAAGTAACAATACATCCATTTGTAATTTATTACAAAGACAAATCTTCGATCAAAGTCTTAAATTTTGTTGTAATTGCTGACATAAAAAAGCATAACACGACATCAGTTTATGCTTTTCAAACAAAACTAATTTCAAGATTGAAAAATAAATATCCTGAGCTTGAAAAAATCATTTATCTTTCTGATGGTTGCGGAGAGCAGTACAAAAATAAATCAAATTTCAAAAATGTATGCAACCATGAAAATGATTTTAAAATTAGAGCAGAATGGCACTTTTTCCCAACCTCACATGGAAAAGGTCCATGTGATGGTATCAGTGGCAATATTAAGCGAATGGCTATAGATGCTAGTATTAGAAAGTCAGCGGAAATTAATAACGCCAAACAATTTTTTGACTGGGCTGTGTCGCAAAAGGTGAAAGACTAATTTAAAAAAATATTGGGAATTCATCTATGCAACTGAAAATGACTATTCAGAGGCTGAAAAATTACTTCAGGAGAGATTTTCTAACCTTGTTCCAATTCCTGGAACAAAAAAATATCATTCATTTATTCCAAAAGACGAACGAAGCATTTTTGCGAGTGAATTCTCAGATGCACATGAAAACCAAGAAAATACAGCAAGCTTTGTTCTTAATACTACAAAGAAACGAAAATCATCTGGTGGTAGCAACCAAAGGCAATCTTCCCGGTTGAAAAAATATATAGTTTTAAGATAAAATGTAAGTTATGTACTGAATAATTTAATAAATAAAATTAAAGAAAAATATAAAAAGAATCTTATTTGTTCCATAGAAAAGAAAGAATCCCTTGGAATGGAAAAGAAACAGTTTTTTCAGCTTTGCTTAACGGTGTAATGTTTCATGAAAAATATAATCCAATCCGACTTATACTTCATTAAAACCAATCCCATATCGTTTCTTTCAGTCAGATCTTTTAGAAAATTTGCAATTGCTTTGATAAAAAAAACCTTGTTTTTCTGATGCTTCGATTGAAATATGGGTTTTCAAAGAAAAGGCTAATATGGTCATTTTTCACAAAATTGACCATAACTCAAGAACAAAAAAAAAGTACATCCTAAAAATTACTAGAATTGAAGTTTATAAAGTTTCCTTCTCAAAAATATTTTAATAAAAATTTTCCGCGAGTTCGGGCATAGATTTTCCAGCTTTTCTTTATGAATTTCCCTAACGGTGGAAAATTTTGTGGAAAACTTTTTCCAGTTCATATTTTTTTTGGATTTCTTTGCTTAAATTTTTATATAAAACCTTTGTTTCTACAATGTTTCGTTCTTGAGTTATGATTTTTCAAAGAAAAGTCTTATATGGCACATCTGGACATTTTTCACAAAATTGGCCATAACTCAAAAACGAAAAATAAGTGCATTCCAAAAATTTCAGTGATTAAAGCTTATAAAATTACCTTCTCGAAAAATTTTTTTTGAAAATTTCCCACGAGTTCGGGCATAGTTTTTCCGGCTTTTCTTTACGAATTTTGCCAACGGTGGAGAATTTTGTGGAAAACTTTTTCCAGTTCATATTTTTTGGATTTCTGAGAAAATTTGCTTAAATTTTCATTTAAAAACTTTGTTTCTACGATGCTTCGTTCTTGAGTTATGATTTTTCAAAGTGCTTCAAGGGAAAACAAAAAAATTCAACCTGAGTTTTCCGGAAAAATAGGCGACCCTGAATTTTTCTCATTTTTTTTTATTCATATATCCATGAGCCCTGCCTGTGGAAAAAGTTTCATGAAAATCTGAGACTCTTCGGCCCAATTTGTACGATAATAAAAAAAAATCCTTAACTGAGAGCTTTCTTTGCCAAAGTTGCCATTTTCGCATATCGTGTGAGAGGTACGATGATACTCTCTATGCCCAGGAAAGTCAAAGAAATTTCGATTACGAAAAGATCTTGGACCGACCGGATATCAAACTCTAGACACCTTCAGCATGGCTTTGTTTTGGAGCCGTGGACTCTA
This sequence comes from Aedes aegypti, assembly GCF_002204515.2. NCBI lineage: Eukaryota > Metazoa > Arthropoda > Insecta > Diptera > Culicidae > Aedes > Aedes aegypti. The sequence goes on from NC_035108.1 coordinate 198,231,221, forward strand.
ACCACTCGGCTAAGGAAGGCCCCAGTAGCTTCCGCTGACAGCTCCAACGAAAAATCTAAAGCATGGGTCCAAACAAGCACTAAAAATGCATCAATGGATAGAAACCGTATTATTGAAACGTACCGTTCAGGAAGAATTCTTGTGCGTACAGCACGAGACTATTATACACAATATTCAAATTGCGCTTTTTTGTCCGTCACTGTTTGTAGGTAAGACATAACAATGGTGACCCATACTTTCCATAAGACACAATCCAATCACTCATGTGCGTGAATCAATCGAACTCACCCGCTGCCAAAACTGATTTGTCGCAGATTTTACGACCTTGATACCAGATGTCTTTCAGTCTGCCGCAGCATTTATGTCAAAACTCAGTCTGCTGCAATGGAGCACGTGGCGCTGGCTGGTGGCTGATTTTGATTGTATTTCCAATCAAATCGGACTACACTTTCCATATTGGCTGCCATAGTCGTTTGTAATCAAAATCGGGTACAGATGGTGACACATCGATAACGCACGATGCCCAAAGGTTTATCGTTGACCCCATGCGTTCCAATGTGTGATTCAAAAGTCACCCGGAGATCGCCAGTCGCGGTTCAATTCCAGCAGATATTGGCTTTGTTTCGCACACATTTTGGCGAAGGTATTTCGTGGCGATTCCTGACTAGCTGAAAGTATCAGAATTATAACTTGATGGGTTATTTAGTTACAAATTACAAGTGTTGAGCCTTCTTAGCCGAGTGTTTAGAGTCCGTGATTAGAAAGCAAAGATATGCTGAAGACTAACATGTTCATACAGTTATAAAAGCTAAAAATCTATTCTATTTTTAACGTGATTGTAACGACATCTTGATAAACCATATTGTAACATGATATTGTAACACATTCTGATACAACTTGATATGAATCACTGGAATAAAAAATTGTCGTATTTAAATGTTATCAACAAACGGGAGATATTTAGATATCAACATGATAAATTTATAATACAATTTTGATATGATCTCCTAGTCAGGAACGCATGCAACGGAGCCAATCCATGCGTTTACAAAGTGACCCAAATTTTTCTGACGTGTCTTAACGAAAGTGATGCCAAAGGGGAACGCAATAAATGGAAACATAAGGAACCGCTCCAAAAGTGGACTTTAATTAACGGATAAATACTCACGGTCCGCAGCCGAGCAGAATAGTTAAGCGGGCGGCAGGATCAAGAAACAGGAGGCGAAAGAGGGAACCACCACTGCACTGATTGAAACATATTTAACGAATTCGGTAAGAGTAAGTGAAAACCGCAAATTCTCAAGAGTGATGATAATGATGTTGACATCTAGCCCGAGGGCTTAAAACAGATCCCAAACTGTATTATTCAGCGCAGCGTGTGTTGCGTTTCTGGAGGGACTAAAGTGAAAACTGCAGGAATGGATTTATTTTGTAGTTGAGGTGCATTAATGTAAAATTTTACTTTTAGTTTACAAGTAGCGTACCTTCTTATAGGGTAATGGAGGAAAATTGGAATGCCGGAAAAGATTTATTTATATTAGCACTAGATATTAGAAAAGCTTTTGACACAATTAAGGTACACAATATTAAAGATATACTGCTAGGTTTGAATGTGCCAACGACGTTAGTAGATAGAGTAATAGCTTGTATGAAAGACGAAATGACAAGAGTGTTATGGAACTATACCAACTATATTATGCAGGATGTTATAAGAAAAGTAGCCTCAAAAATTCCAGAATTGAAATTGATGGATGTGAATAGCCTCATAATACCCTTGCTTTTAGCCTTTGCCGATGACTTGGTAATTATTGCAGATAGTAAGGAACAATTGGAACAAATAGTTAAAGAATTAGTGAAACAGCTAGAAGAGGTAGGACTGGAATTAAACTATGACAAGTGTCAACTATTATTAAGGTTTCCGAATTACAAAGGACAAATGCCTAACGAAATTATGTTAAATGGTAGGCCTTATAAAGTGTGTGATAGCATAAAATATTAAGGAGTGTGTCTAACGGCAACTTTAGATCGAAAAGGAACAAATAGGCAGAGATGCGAAAACGCATATAGAACAGGTAGATCAGTTATAGAGTTTTGTAAGAGTTTTAAACCCTCATGGGAATTAGGGAAGTTAATTTATAAAACAGTTTTAGCCCCTGCAATAATGCGCGGTAAATGGCTGGGCATGGCGTACCATTGGTACCTCGCGTACCTGCAGGAATAAAATAGACCCCTTTGTGCGGTCCTTAGCCTCTTGCCCAGCAACTCCTATCCCTACCTCCTCGTGGTACTGGCTGGGGTACGAGTAACCTTGGGGAAGATCGGGTAACCAACCCCCGGTGGGAACTTTGGTCGTATGCTGACAGGGAAGGGGGGGTTTGCTTTTGCAAACCTGGAGCGTCTGTACTCCACGTTAGGAGCGGCTCACAACAGCGTCTGTTCCCCATGTCAGGGGCGGCTGATCATCGTCCGAGTGCCAGAGAAGGACTCTAAGCTAAACTGCGCACTAAGGCCCTCCGAACATTTAGGGGGAATGGTCCTCCGGAAATCTAGGGCATTGGTGCGAACGTTTAGAGGTAATCATACCATCTACCAGAGCTGCGGCAACACACGCGAGCTGGGAACAGCTTTCATAGTGATGGGTGATATGCAAAGGCGCGTGATCGGGTGGTGGCCGATCAATGAACGAATGTGCAAGTTAAGAATCAAAGGCCGATTCTTTAACTTCAGCATAATCAACGTGCATAGCCCACACTCCGGAAGCACTGATGATGACAAGGACGCATTTTACGCGCAGCTCGAACGCGAGTACGACCGCTGCCCAAGCCACGACGTCAAGATCATCATAGGAGATTTGAACGCTCAGGTTGGCCAGGAGGAGGAGTTCAGATCGACGATTGGAAAGTTCAGCGCCCACCGGCTGACGAACGAGAAAGGCCTACGACTGATAGATTTTGCCGCCTCCAAGAACATGGCCATTCGTAGCACCTATTTCCAGCACAGCCTCCCGTATCGGTACACCTGGAGATCACCTCAGCAGACAGAATCGCAAATCGACCACGTTTTGATCGATGGACGGCACTTTTCCGACATAACCGACGTCAGAACCTATCGTGGCGCCAACATTGACTCCGACCACTACCTGGTGATGGTAAAACTGCGCCCAAAACTAACCGTCATCAACAATGTACGGTACCGACGCCTGCCCCGGTACAATCTCGAGCGGCTGAAACAACCGGATGTCGCCAATGCGTACGCGCAGCATCTTGAGGCAGCGTTGCCGGATGAGGGCGAGCTCGATAGGGCCCCTCTTGAGGACTGCTGGAGGACAGTCAAAGCAGCCATTAACGACGCTGCCGAAAGCGTTGTCGGATATGTGGAACGGAGCTCAAGAAACGATTGGTTCGACGAGGAGTGCCAGGAGGTTTTAGAGGAGAAGAATGCAGCGCGGGCTGCAATGCTGCAGCATGGTACGCGGCAAAACGTGGAACGATACAGACTGAAGCGGAAACAGCAAACCCGCCTATTCCGGGACAAAAAGCGCCGCCTAGAAGAGGTGGAATGCCAAGAGATGGAGTTGCTGTACCGTTCTCAAGAAACGCGGAAGTTCTATCAGAAGCTCAACACATCCCGCAAAGGCTTCGTGCCGCGAGCTGAGATGTGCCGGGATAAGGATGGGAGCATCTTGACGGACGGACGCGAGGTGATCGAAAGGTGGAAGCAGCACTACGATGAACACCTGAATGGCGCAGAGAACACAGGCACAGAAGGTCAGGACAGCGAAGGCGATGGCTACGTCAGCACAGCGGACAGCGGAAATCAACCAGCTCCCACGATGGGGGAAGTTAAGGATGCCATTCAACAGCTCAAGAACAACAAAGCCGCTGGCAAGGATGGTATCGGAGCCGAACTCATCAAGATGGGCCCGGACAGGTTGGCCGCTTGTCTGCATCGGCTGATAGTTAGAATCTGGGAAACGGAACAGCTACCGGAGGAGTGGAAGCAAGGCGTTATATGCCCTATCTACAAAAAGGGCGACAAACTGGAGTGTGAAAATTATCGTGCAATCACCATCCTAAACGCCGTCTATAAAGTGCTATCCTAGATTCTCTTCCGTCGTCTATCACCTATAGCAAACGAGTTCATGGGAAGTTATCAAGCAGGTTTCATCGACGGCCGCTCGACAACGGACCAGATCATTTCCGTGCGGCAAATCCTCCAGAAATGCCGTGAGTACCAGGTCCCTACGCACCATTTGTTCATCGATTTCCAGGCGGCATACGATAGTATCGACCGCATAGAGCTATGGAAAATCATGGACGAGAACAGCTTTCCCGGGAAGCTCACAAGATTGATCAGAGCAACGATGGACGGTGTGCAAAACTGCGTGAAGATCTCGGGCGAACACTCCAGTTCGTTCGAGTCTCGGCGGGGACTACGACAGGGCGACGGACTTTCGTGCCTGTTGTTCAATTTTGCGCTTGAAGGTGTCATGCAGAGAGCCGGACTTAACAGTCGAGGCACGATTTTCACGAGATCCAGACAATTTGTTTGCTTCGCGGACGACATGGATATTATTGGGAGAAAATTTGAAACGGTGGCAAATTTGTTCACCCGCCTGAAACGCGAAGCAACAAGAGTCGGGCTAATGGTGAATGCGTCGAAAACAAAGTACATGCTGGTTGGCGGAACTGAGCGCGACAGGGCCCGCCTAGGAAGCAGTGTTACGATAGACGGGGATACCTTCAAGGTGGTGGACGAGTTCGTCTACCTCGGATCCTTGTTGACGGCTGACAACAATGTTAGTCGGGAAATACGAAGGCGCATCATCAGCGGAAGTCGTGCCTACTATGGGCTCCAGAAGAAACTGCGGTCAAGAAAGATTCACCCCCGCACCAAATGCACGATGTACAAAACGCTCATAAGACCGGTAGTCCTCTATGGGCATGAGGCGTGGACTATGCTCGAGGAGGACTTGCAAGCTCTTGGGGTTTTCGAACGCCGAGTGCTAAGGACGATCTTCGGCGGCGTGCAGGAGAACGGCGTGTGGCGGCGAAGGATGAACCACGAGCTCGCTCAACTCTACGGCGAACCCAGTATCGTGAAGGTAGCTAAAGCTGGAAGGATACGCTGGGCAGGGCATGTTGCAAGAATGCCGGACAACAACCCTGTAAAGATGGTGTTCGCCACGAATCCAGTCGGAACAAGAAGGCGTGGGGCGCAGCGAGCTAGGTGGATTGACCAGGTACACCAGGACCTGGAGAGCGTGGGTCACAGTCGAGGATGGAGAGAAGCGGCCATGAACCGAGGGAATTGGCGAAATATTGTTGGCGAGGCTTTATCAAGATAATTGATGTAAAGCCAAATAACATGCAACACATGATAACACGTCAATGAACTACAAAGGATAAATAGGGATTAAATGTATAGAGATACATTAATAGGAATAGCTACTGTAGAACACAATCAAGGGTGAATACTGATAAAAAAATCGTACTTAAATACACACAAATAAAGGTAAGATGAATTGTAACCGATTTTATATTACACTAGTGGTCCCGGCAAACTTCGTTTTGCCATCAAGTAGGCTGTTGGAAAACGTCAAGAAATTCCCCATACAAATTACACCTTAGTCTTCTCCCGTTTTCCCGATAAACCCGGCGACTTTCCCAAATTTTTTCTTCGCACGAACACGTCGCATCCCTTGAGGAGTGCAACAGTGAAAATCTTGCGGTAATCCGTTGGACCGTTCTCAAGCCATTTCGTGACATACAAACACCACTCCATTTTTATTTATATAGATAAACATACTACTATAAACAACGGGGTACGGGAGGGACCAACAGGGCACCCGATTGAAGCGATCTGGACAGGGAGCCTGGGACTGCCTCCTCCCTGTTGTTAACATTTCGTGGATTGAAAGCGGGCTCTTCGACCCCATCTATTGGGAGTATTCTGTCAATCGAGGGCTTGATTGTTGTTCGTGAAAACTTTCTTCTGGAAGGAGATTCTTTTCCCCTGCCGCGGGTTTCGTGCAAGTGTCTATGCTTGTGGGTCCGCACATCCATTTTTGGCCCTTCATACAGAAGACTGACTGCTCACAAACAAAAGTACAATCTTGATCAAATCGCTTTTCAGATTATTCCAGTGCTATAGGCAGATGCCTTGCTACAATAGATGGTAGAACCATATCATCATCATCATCATCATCATCATCATCATCATCATCATCACAAGTACTGTACCTTCTTAGTTAAATGTGAAAAAAAATCCTCAAGTTCACTCAAACTAGAAACATTAAAGCTATTGCTAAAATTGCCTTCTCCTCACAGTTTTAAAACGGGCCAAGAGTTTAAGATCTTCGTCTATAGTCACAGATTCGAGTTTCACTTCACGTTTTGGTATTGTAATGCCTCTTGCTTGAAAAATGTAATTTTATTTCGATAGCATTGTCAATATCAAATTTTGTTTGCAAAAAATGCTGAATTTTAGTTTGGATATATAAACATAGAACCTGCAGCTAAATGTAACAGCAACCCTACAAAAATCTCAAATACACCAGAAGTAGCATCTCTTAGACGCTGAAATGTAGATTTTTGGTCACATTGGCCACACTCAGGGTACCTGCAACATTCGGTGGAAAAAAAACTTGACCTCTTCAACGTGATGCAGTTCAGGGACAGTATTGCCATCATCCAAATCATCACGGCGTGGCCGTTCGGAAAGAGGATGACGACGATAGATTTAATAGTATATGGTGAAGATCGTCCATTTTTTAAGACAACAGTTTCCAACTCCACTATAGGTTTTTGCCTTTCGCTGCATCGCGCAAATCGCACAGACCGGGCAATAAGACCCGTAAAACTTTATGACCATCGATCAATAAAAAAGAGTATTTTCGTATGTAGATTAATCAGATAATCGTTAATTGTGATAACCGATCAATTTCGGATAAATTATGTGCTAAGTATCTTTTTCGGGACAATGCAGATTATCGCCTTGCGGCTAGCCATGGACGAAATGGGCGATTTTATGGGACCACTTTGCTTGATCCGCTGTTGATGGCCTGGGTGCATAAAAATGCATGGGAACCGGACTGGCCATGTGAGCTCGGAGGTATGATTGCGATTTGATGTTCCACCTCTCTTATCTGGATAGGAAATAGGATTGCATGGGTTCGATTTTCATTTTAGCACGTTTTGGATGATAATTTATTGGGTTTCATAGTAAAACATGACCTGAAGAGTTGTTCAGCTTTGGTTTCGTTATTATGGCTGGACAGACAAAAGAATAAATATTCTCAATTAACTTAAGGCTCAAATATAAAAACGATGTCTACACTTTTTCTTTTTGAACATTTTACCTAACTTTAGTCTAGTTTTAGTTTAGTTCGAAAGATTTGAAATAAGAGCATCAATCTTAAAATTATTAAGGTCAAAGCTATATTAAAGCGTGAATTGTTGTGATGGATTAAGACTGGACTCGGAAAAAGTAAGAGGTTGTTTCCGAGATACAACCGCCAAGTTGACGTTGGATAACGTTAGCTTCATTTATTTCCTGGCTTAAGACCGGCACAAACTTATGAAAGATTTCTACTGATAAAAATCCAATCAATTTTCATATTATTTGTTGCATGTCAATTCTGACCTATTGTGGACATTGTGTGTTAGCACAGAAAATCTGTGGTGTAAGTTTGGTTCGGTTAACACTTCAACACCGATAGACTCGGTCGATGGAAGAATAAGCATGAGCGGTAACTCTTGCTTCCCAAACAAATATTTCGGTCGAACGTTAGGTCCACGCATGATCCACTAAGATTGGTTGCTTTAGTAGTTTACGAATCCAGTTTGAGGTTGAGGTACTTCTCCATGAAGTTCGCTAGCTCCATGTTCTCCTCTTTGCACAAATCGATGTTAAAGTTCCTTTTGATACTGGAAGAAGTTCAGCACCGTGAAGAACTTTTTCTGCTTCGTAGTGGTATCCGGGCAAATTTGCGATTCCAGAGCTCGGCCGTCATGGTCCTGCAGGAAGCGAATGGCCTATCTGATCGGTTTGTTTAAGATTACCAACCTGTGCGCGATCTACGCCAAACGTGTCAGCATCATACCAAAGGACATCCAACTGACTCGTCGTATCCGTAGAGAACGCGCTTAAATTGAATTGCAGCACAATTTCAAACAAAACGGGTCATTCGATGTAAAAGAGTTACAACCAGAGACACTTCATCTATAACTATTAATCTATATAAATAAAAATGGAATGGTGTTTGTATGTCACGAAATAACTTGAGAACGAATCAACGGATTGAGGAAAGTTTTTCACTGTTGCACTCGACAAGGGATGCGACGTGTTCGTATAAGGAACAAGTTTGGGAAAGTCTCCGGAATAATCGGGAAAACGGGAGAAGACTCAGGTGTTATTTTGTATGGGAGATTACATGACGTTTTGCAATAGCCTACTTCATGGCAAGACGAAGTTTGCCGGGACCACTAGTTGATTAATACATTTATATATTTATCAATTATAATTTTGGTTGATTAGTTTTCTAGTTAGCTGTTGCTGATTAGTTTTAGCTCTTTGTTTGACAAATTAATACTCTGATCGCCCTAGCATGCATTTGCATGTAGGTAGCGACGACAACAACGGAATTATTTAAAGACACGGACACCGTCTTCAGCCATTTAGCTGCACAGACTGTAACTTAACACTAGACAACGGACAAGCATGCTCCAGTGGCACAGCCGAGAAACATTCCTGACGAAAAGTTTCGACGGCTGAAGCGAGAATCGAGCCCACACCCCATGACGCGAAGCGATTACTGCCTGGCGACACTAACCACTCGGCCACGAAGCCCAAAGTAGGTAAAGTTTGTAAGGATGCTTAAAATATATCCTTGAGCCCGATTTCATATTCTAAACTGGTACCGTAATCCGGGGTAACATTGATCATTTTTCTGAATGTTTCTTTAATATTTCATTTGAAAATGCAAATTTTGCAAAGTTTATATTTTTAAAACAAGTACTGCCACCCATAGCTCGAGACTATATACTGAATTTTGTTTATTTAAAGATTTAAGCACGTTAAGAAACACGTTTTAGGCGATATTTTTATTAAGCTGATATGGGGTAACATTGATCACCTATGTAAACAACGTTCGGTAATACTGAATATGTCGTTACTTACTTAAATCATGGCCCCTGAATCCGATTATGAAGGCCAAACGCTTACAAGTCATTTACTTTTTGAGTTATTTTAAAATTAAAAGCACCTCGAACCACGGAATACGCCTAAAGGTATGCAATTTCCTAAGGGAATTTTACATTTGTTCCGTACGGAACGTGCGGAAAAAGCGCAAACGACAATTCGTTTACACACCCAATCCGAATGTAGCGAAACACTCACCGAATAAAGCCCCCAGCGTGACCCAGCCTAGCTACGTCACTGAGAGTGCGAGTTACATCAGTTGAATTGAGTTCCACCCGTGAGTTCCAGTGAGAGATTCCCGCCATCATTGTCATCGTCATCAAGCAACTCACTGGAACTCACCACAACAGCAACGAGACGATGAGTGCTAGCGCGTCGCGAATGTTCCACGCGCGTCTGGAACACGTGTCCGGCTAGAGCGCGAACTTTCTAGAACGTGTACGCGCTAGTATAAATACGTGACCATCTCACCCGTACGATCAGTCTTGATTTAACCTCCGCGCGAATACAATCGAAGTGTGACAAGTGAAAAGTGTAAATAGTTAAGTGCAGAGTAGAGTAATAAAGTAAAAGTAGTGTGTGTAGTGATTGAAAAGTGGTGTATCCTTTCATCCCGAATTTCCGACCCACCATATACAGTCCACCCCGACCCGACCGGAGTTGGCCACGGTGAACAGCGCCAACATAGTGGTCCTTCGAACTGGATCCAGTGCCGCCCCCGCCTTTGGAAAGGATTCAACACCACCGCTACCCGACACGTTTGCGTGGCGCTTCAGCCAGAACGTGTACCGCCCAAGGATTTGATCAGTCACTACCGTCGCCGCCGCTTGTGAATTGTTGCGTACCGACCACCAATCGCCGAAGGAGTACTCTGCACCGCCGTTCTGACCCGATACTCGCTACTGGTGATTTTTCCGACCAAAATTCGACATGTCGCAAGGACGCTCACCGAAGACCAAGTCGGCTGCTAAGGCAGCAGCTGAAGCCGTCAAGCAGAAACAGAATAGAGACGCCGAGCAACACAACTGGGAAATCACTGCCGATGCCGAAACGCTGAAAGAACTATCATCGCTGTCCCGCCAACGTGACCAAGTGAGCCTGAAGCTTGCGCGTGTGCACAGGGCACTTGCCACCGCTCAGAACCAGCTCAGCCTGCCCCAGTTGAAGACGTTCCTGAAAAGAGTGGACGATGCGTACGCCGAGTTCAGCGCCGTGCACACCAAGCTGGTTGCCATTATCCCAAATGAGGCCTTCCGACAGCAGGAGGAGATTTACATCGCTTTTGAGGAACGATACGACAACGCTCGCACGGCCATAGAAGAACTTATGCTGGAACACGAACCGAACACCAACCAGACTCCAACGACGCAACCGCAAGTGATAGTGCAACAGCAACCATTGAAGGCTCCAATCCCTACCTTCGATGGGTCTTACGCCAACTGGCCGAAATTCAAGGCCATCTTCCAGGACTTGATGGCCAACTCAGGAGATTCGGACGCCATCAAGTTGTACCACCTCGACAAAGCACTTGTTGGTGACGCGGCTGGAGTTCTAGATGCGAAGGTGATCAGCGAAGGAAACTACCAGCAAGCATGGGCCATCCTCACCGAGCGCTACGAAAACAAAAGGATCATTGTGGAGACACACATCCGTGGTCTGTTCGATGTGAAGCCAATGACATCCGGATCATCTAAGGGATTGCGACGCCTACTCGACGAGTGCACCAACCACGTGGAGAGCCTGAAGTACCTTGAACAGGACTTTCTGGGTATTTCTGATTTGTTCCTCGTCCACATCGTGTCATCTGCAATGGATCAACCGACCAGGATGGCGTGGGAGGCCACGCAGACGAAAGGTGAGCTACCAAACTATGCGCAGACCATCTCGTTCCTGCAGACAAGATGTCAGATGCTGGAGAATTGTGAAGTTGCGTTCCAGCAAACCCGCTCCGAGATTCAACCGAAACCGAATACAACAGGCCCAGTGTCATCGAAAGCAACCGACGTGAAGGTTTACACCGCTTCAACCGAGCCGAAGAAGGACAGTTGTGATTTCTGCCAGGGACCACATCGCAACTATCAATGCAACGCAATACGTGCTATGCCGTTCGACCAAAGGATAGAGAAGGTGCGAGCATCTGGCGTCTGCTTCAATTGTCTTCGCAAGGGGCATAGCGCCAGAGACTGCTACTCGACAAAATCGTGCCAAAAATGCCAGAGACGACATCACACACAGCTCCACAACGAGGAAGTAGATCTTGAGCCAAAACCCAGTGTGTCCGTTCCAGCACAGGAACCTAAGCCTGTGACTCCCCAAAGAATGGTATCCGCTTCGACTTCCACAAGAGACTCTCCGATCATGCCGCTCTTTTGCAACTACGCTGACACTTCGAAGACTGTGTTCTTGCTAACTGCTATTGTCCACGCCTTGGATGAGAACGATCAACCGTATCCCTGCCGTGTGCTCCTGGACAGTGGCTCTCAAGTAAACTTCGTCACAGCTGATCTTGCGAACCGTCTTGGAAGTACGAAACGACAAGTCAATATCCCGATCAGAGGAATCCACGATGTGAGGACCGTCGCATACGACAAAGTAACGATCAAATTCCGATCCCGTGTGTCCGAGTTTGAAGCCCAGGTGCAGTGCCTCGTAACACCAAACGTGACTGGAGTCATTCCAGCAACGAAAATCGACGTCTCATCTTGGAGCATCCCCTCTGGTGTTCAACTCGCTGATCCAGAGTTCCACAAGCCAGAGAAGATCGACATGCTTCTCGGTGCAGAATTATTCTTGCAGCTGCTACGACCTGGTTACATCAAACTCAACGACGATTTTCCAGAGCTTCGCGAAACCACTCTAGGATGGGTGGTAGCCGGAGTGTTCCGAGAGAAACCCGTTACCAGCAAGACTCAGCATTCGTTAGTTGCATCGATAGACGACACCGAGGAGATTCCACAACAATCGAACATCGATTAGGTAGCAAATCCGAACTCGTTACCCAAGCAGATATGTAAGCAATGCGAAAAGTGGAAACAACGCCGAAAAATACGAAGCAAATGGGACAACCCGAATCAACGAAACCTTCCTCCGCAAGACGCCATCTTCCGACCTTCGAGTTTGCCATACAAACTTCGAGTAACCGACGCTACTCTGAAGACAACCGCCGCTAGTAATCCGCTCAACGACTATCGTTTCGCCGACGTGTTAAAGACCAATCATCGAGTCAGCAGTGTTCCGCCCGCAAACTACCAAAATCTTTCGCAACAAGGATCGAGGAGTACGACACGTTTTCGCCCTGGATTGACAAGCGTGCCAAAAAATACACCACGAACATCGCTCTACCAGAAGGTAGGACGCACGACACGAGAGTATGCTGAACCAGACGAAGTCGCACTTTCGAATGGGTACACCTATCGACGAGCAAGCATTCCGACCAAGAGCAACGAGTCACGATCATCGAAGAAACCTGTTGAAACTTCGTGTCAACCGGGGGGAGTATGTTCCGTACGGAACGTGCGGAAAAAGCGCAAACGACAATTCGTTTACACACCCAATCCGAATGTAGCGAAACACTCACCGAATAAAGCCCCCAGCGTGACCCAGCCTAGCTACGTCACTGAGAGTGCGAGTTACATCAGTTGAATTGAGTTCCACCCGTGAGTTCCAGTGAGAGATTCCCGCCATCATTGTCATCGTCATCAAGCAACTCACTGGAACTCACCACAACAGCAACGAGACGATGAGTGCTAGCGCGTCGCGAATGTTCCACGCGCGTCTGGAACACGTGCCCGGCTAGAGCGCGAACTTTCTAGAACGTGTACGCGCTAGTATAAATACGTCACGGTGTGTTTGTGGGGTAACTTTATTACAAAAAAATAGGTAAGTCTGAAATTTCGAACTAAAAACAATTAGACTTTGCTCTTTCATTTGCGACCAAAATCAAAATAATCGGTCGGGGGGTCCAGAACATTTTTTTTTATTTTGTGTGAAGTATTCATGGATATGTGTTTTTGTACCGACACATATTGCGTTGAACATAGATACGGGACAAACTGCAAGATCAAACCATTTGAACACCTTGGCTTGGAAGGTAAAGTTGTTCTTGCTGAAAAGAGCTGTAATAAGCATATATGACATATGATATACGCATAATTGCAAAACTGTCTCAAACGTCATTTTAGTTATTGTCCACGAAAAACCTTGAAAATCGTACTTAAATTGGTCATAATGATGTAAGAAATTATTAGGAAATATTTTTAATAGGTGAGATGCATCGATATCAAACCTCGAATTTTCAAGAGCTTGTTTGTAGATTTGTATCTTGAGAACCTGACAACCTTTTGCGTTGAACATTTGATTGATTAGTCGCCACCAGCGAGTAACCAGTGAGTTACCGGTTGTCTGCTTCTCTAGACCTGTGCTTTTGAAAATTCGAGGTTTGGCTTCTATGTATATTCACTCTCAAAACCATTGATAACCGAGTGTGTAGCTCGTTGTTATTAAGCAGATAAACGGACCAAAATAAAAACTGTCACCGCTGGGAGACAGAGGAGGATCTTCTCTTCGTCGTAGCATTGTGAAATAAAGTGTAAATCCATTCGTTTGCTCAGTAATAACAAGCTATGGCTTTTAGAACGAGATCATAAATTATGCGAGATTTCTCTTTTTACTTGTAGCGGATGGTACACAAATTATGTCACGCTAAATTTCAATTTTTTCCCTCCCCCCCTTTGTCACACTTTCTGTATGAGTCCTCCGATAATTTTGTAAGGATTGTCACGCATGGCTTAACTCCCTCCCCCCTTGGAGCGTGACGTCATTTGTGCATGACCCCTAGATACAAAAGTGACTTATCCGCCTTTCAAACAACACAATTTCAGTTATTCGAATTAACTTGTAGAGGGCTTCGCATATGATAAACCTTGTTATAAGGCATGTAATATACTTGCCCCATGGTGCTGAAAAATACGCTAATTTGGATGGTATTTGAGAAGTTTCAAATCTTATATTTTTTATGTTATTTTCTTAATAGCGCAGTGCTTATGAAAAGATCAGAAACTAACATCATGAGGCTAAAATGGGTTTGGGATTTTTGTACTTGTTTGCAGTACTATAACCCCATATTAACCCCTCTACCGGCAGCTTCATATTTTTTTTTTTTTCAAAATATTCGAATCGCAATAACTTTTTTGTTTCTCAATATTTTTGAAAAAAATTTCCACAACTTTTCAAAAAACTCTCTTATTTTCAGAATCTGTATCGGTTTTGAGCATTGGTCATCTATATTTGGAGATATTCCAAAATTCCTCGGGGGACCGACGCATAGCCATAACTTTCGTAATTATCTCTGGCTACAGATTTTTTCTCATATTCGGTTATTCGCTTTTCAAAACTTAACTTTGATGAAAGTCTATAATGAAGAAATTAAACAAATCGGTGTAACTGTTTTTGAGCAATGAGCTTTTATGTTTTTGGTATCACTCTAGCCGTAACGAGATCTTGAAAACTTCTTAAAACATCATATTGAAATTGTATATGGGAAGTGTTGGTCCCCCAAGGAACACCGAAATATTTTTAAAACCAGTTGACCAATGGTCAATACCGACATAAATTCCAAAAGTAGAAGATTTTTTTGAGAAGTTGTGAAAAAATGGTGGAAAAATATAGAGAAATAAAAAAGTTATCGCGATTCAAATATAATTTTTGTGCTGAAAAAATGTAGCTGCCGGTAGAGGGGTTAAACTAAATAATAGCAAACAAACTCATGAATATCTCTTCTGCTATCTGTCGAATTGAATTTCTCTCTTCAGCAAATTTCTTTATTATGGTTTGAAGAATGAGCTTTTACAATGGGATAATTACATGGGTTTACAATTACATGGGTTTGTATTAAATTACAGTACAAGCGTGTTTGGAACATACCTCAAAATTTCTTCATAGTAATTTCCGTATGAACCTACATTGTCTTTGGGCCACCTTAAATCACCACGTAGAAAGCTGCGAATTTCACAGAACACTATTTTTATAGTAAGGATAGTAAGGAACATATGTGAGATTGAATTCTCAAACATTTTTTAATTTTGAACTGCCCTAATGTACATAAACACATAGATAGGCAAATTCAAACATATGTGCAAGTCTCTCGAAATCAAACAAAAAAAAAATTACTCTGGACCCCCCGACCGATTATTTTGGTTTTAGCAGCAAATGAGCGCGAGAAACCTAGACTTTATTGTGGAGAAGTTTCAGACTTACCTATTTTTTTGTAATAAACTTGTTCTACGAAACACACCGTGACGTGACCATCTCACCCGTACGATCAGTCTTGATTTAACCTCCGCGCGAATACAATCGAAGTGTGACAAGTGAAAAGTGTAAATAGTTAAGTGCAGAGTAGAGTAATAAAGTAAAAGTAGTGTGTGTAGTGATTGAAAAGTGGTGTATCCTTTCATCCCGAATTTCCGACCCACCATATACAGTCCACCCCGACCCGACCGGAGTTGGCCACGGTGAACAGCGCCAACAACATTCTTAACAGTAATTCGGTAATATTGCCTAAATGAGCATACTTATAAACGATTTGACAACAGAATCGTTCTCGGCGATGCCATTTTTAGTAAGAATCTTATTTTCCTTGCTTATATTGTTTGCAGAACTTATGTGAGACATGAATCTTTGGTAGTGTCATCCTTAACAATAAAAATCATTATTTCAAAAAGTTGACAAATTAACGAATAAAGTAAACTCATTTTTCGCAAAAACATTAACTTTTATTAGCTCATGAATATAAGAAAGAGAAGCACTACTCATGATTTGGAAATATTTCAATAATAATTTTTAATACGTTCTTTTGATGAATGACTCCTTTCCGATCAATGTTACTCCGCTGATCAATGATACCCCAGATTACGGTACCAATTAGCTCATACGGTTGAAATAATTAAATTTCTGTTATATATCAGGTTTTTCCTTAAGAAATTGCCTACATCTAGGCGTTTTTATCACAATTCTTGAAATTAACTATTCATTATTTCTTTACATATTGCATTATTAAGCATTTTGCAAGCATATTCGAATTCAGGGAGCTCATATTCATTATGTAGAGTCGTTTCAAAAAATAACAATAATCGCATTGACAAGTGATCAATTTCACCCCGAAATGGGATTCCCCGATTTTCTATTTAAGGGATGATTTTTAGCACTAAAGCCATATTTGTTATAAAATTTTGGCACATGAGCCAAAGAGGCTGACTGTCGCACTTGTATTCAGTTGTTTGTCATTTTCAACATTATTGAAAACAGACAAGAAAAACCATGAAAAATGATCAATTATCACTAAATTATGGCACATGTAAACTCCAAAACGTCAAAACCTTATAACAGCAAGAAAAATGTGCTTTTCTATTAAATATAAGACATGCCTCGATATTTACCAATTGTTCAATAGTTTAGTCATGAAAATCAATAGTTTTCATTATTTGAGTAGATTCGTAGAAAGATTTGCAATCGATTGGTTCAAGAATCTTGAAAATTTATGCGGGCGTTAGTAAGTTATTGACAGTCAAAATCTAACCACTTTTCGTGACGCGAGCGATTTTTCGTTTTTCGAAATTGTACCCCAGTATGTTGCCGTAAGACGTTATCCAACGTCAAAATAATATGTTTTTTGAACAATTTTAACTTTAATTCACTTTGTATGAATATAATGAAAATTTTTATTCAACTCAGGTGTATACATAAACAACAACAAGATACAATTGCGGCTTGAGCTCTCTTTAAATTCATAAATAGCTTGTGAAAAATGGATCGTAAATATTAATTTTCTAGAAAAATTATGTCCACGGTCCACTCAAGGAGCTGTATAAAATTCAAACTCCAATGAATCTACTTCAAACTTTGGATTTGAACAACAGAAGTGTTGAGGAAGTCGGGAAAAAAGTACTGCTCGGATAAAACAACTTCGATTTTTGAGGTTTTGGCCGCCCTCGGACCATTGTGCATTGGTCCAGTTTTTTAAATCATAGCAAAAATTGCGCATTCTCAATATTTCACTGTTATTAGCCATTACAAGTGTTTTGGAACATTATGTAGGGTTGAAGACTCTATTTTTGGGCATATTCACGTTTTTTTGGTTGTCATAGAGCAAAATTCTAACAAAAATTCTGTTTTTCATACGTGTTTTGGCTCTCAATTTTTTCAAACAACTATCATTTAGGCAAACTTAGGCAAGAAGAATCTTCGTCAATCGATTCCTTAGTCTTAAACGCGCGTTTGAGCAAAATATCTCGGTGGGGAGTGGCGGGGAGCGATTTGTACGGTATAAAGAAGCTCTTCTTTAAGTATTTGAGGTACCTACAACAAGAATTATTAATTCAATAAGGTTAACGTCACTTGAATATAAATTGGCATTCGAAGATGTTGAATCTATATAAGAATGAGTTATTCACCAGAAAAAAATATGCTGAAATCCAAATTTGCACGGTTTTTGGTGAAAATTGATTAGTTGAGTTTTGAAGCGCGAATTTAGGTTTTTGGACATGTGCACTTATTTAACGTCTGAACATGTAGAGAACATTTTTATTTTTAAATTCTCGTAGGTATTCTTAACTATCTGATATAGAAGATGAATGTTTGACTTTGTTTTGAAACTAAAAACTAAGTTTGGAAATGCTATTTGAAAATTTGGACCAATGTGCACCGGCGTTTTACCCCGCAAAACAATACATGTGTATGCAGTTAAACAAGATTTTTTTAATTGATTTATTATTATCAGAATAGCTAACATTGCTGTTTTTACTGTTTAATAGATAATATGTTTGTTTACCCGACCATAATTAAAACAGAGCATAAAACAATGTTTTTACATCTACAACACAGCGTAACAAAAATGACGCTTTTGCGTGTCTCAAGGATCAAATTATGTGTCTCTAGTAGATTTGGGGTTGTTGAATCTGATGCCATTCTCAGAAATGTTGCAGCACGTCAGAATATTTAGCTACAGGTCGACAAAGTTGCTGAAAACATTGGTTTTATAAATGTTAACATGAAATTTAAAGTTTAATTTATCAAACTTTTCTGTGATCTAATCCACCAAGCATGCATAATAAGGCTTCAACTTTCATTTTAAATATAATTTGGTTGAAATTTTCCGATTAAATTTAGAATAAACAGATTTTTTTACCATTCTTGCTGTCTCCATACAAAATTCGTTTCTCTTATATGGGGAAATGCAATACTTTTTAAGCCACCAACATATATTTTTTCCGCATCGAAAGTAACATAAACTTTGTTGATAAGTATTGTTATACACATGAGGATTGAATTCTGTGGCAAATTAAGCACAACAAGCCTCATATTTCCAGTGTTTTCATATCGAGGATATTTGTTGTATCGCAATCTTTTTGTCATGGCAAGAAATCAAGCAGTTTTCAGGGTGTCTGCTGACCCCGTCAAGCGCAGGGAGATGGCGCACTTTGACCTGGCCTCGGACAA
This sequence comes from Aedes aegypti, assembly GCF_002204515.2. Taxonomy (NCBI): domain Eukaryota; kingdom Metazoa; phylum Arthropoda; class Insecta; order Diptera; family Culicidae; genus Aedes; species Aedes aegypti. Next base: position 198,249,914 of record NC_035108.1, read on the forward strand.
GCCTCCCACTTACCCTTCCGAGTGGTTCAGGAATAACCCGGGTCAAAAACCTCCCAGGGAGGTCCATCTTGTACCCGACAACCGTCGCGGAAATCTGCATTCAACTGTCCGGATCCAGTTCGCCGCGGGGACTCTCTCCCCTGCTGTTGCAACCGCGTTCATCTGGTACGATTTATCCAGGGAACAGTACACTCTGTCGAAAGACTGGACGTCATTTAATGTGGTGATCGGTACCAGAGGGTCTCGCGTCAACATTTCGAATTTTACAGCGGTGATCGAGCAGACGAGTAACCTCGATCTAGTGGCTGAGAACGTTCTGTTCGATGCGAAGGAGTTGAGAAGGTACGTGATTGCGGTGGCATGCGTGCTTAGGATCATTGGGATAGATAGAGAAGAATATCGCGAGCAGGTGATCACCCACATGAACGCGTTAATAACGCAAGCCCCCGGCACCGAAATCAACTTGGATCAAGTATATATCCATTATAAAACATGGGCCACGTATACCCAGTACTCCAAATGTCTTGCCTTTGCAGACATGTTCCTAGCCGAGTTCCCAGCTCACCCGTTGGCTGGCTTGCGGATGGGGTCGATAGTTTGTCGAATGCGCGATTGTTCGGCTCTGGTGGCAACTTTCTACATCTTAAAAATGTTTGGGATGACAATCGGAGACTTCGCCCTCTGGATTTGGACCAAGCCAGTGGCCGCACAATATGATCAGGTCACAGTCGGGGGCGAAGAAATGGACCAGCCCAGATCCTATGCGCTCTATTTCCGAGATCTCGGATTGTCAGACAAGTCCCCATACTCCGCTCCGTCAAACGCTGATCTCCATCTCTTTTTGCATACTCTCGAGGTGACCGAAGACTCAGAAAGGTCCGTCAGAGCACGACAAGTTGGCACCCCACTGAAAAACGCAAGAATATTCACATGATGGCGAGCCGATTGAGGACATACCGTTCGATGTTGCGGAGGAGATTGAAGAGCACCAGATGCCTGATTCCAAGGATCCGGATGCTTGGCTAGGGTGGTTACAACAACAAAATGGTATCATACCACCATTTATAAAACGACAATCATACATGCACTGGCTTAACCATGCCGGCAGTCGACCTAGGACGATTGGTGAGATGCTCTTCCAGGACGCCACAGCAGGGATGTTGACACTCCGCCCGAATAACGAGGAAGGTGAGCAGTAAAAGTAGAGACAGGGAGTTTTGAGATTAGAATTCGACTATACATGAATTGCCTAACAAGCTGGCAAATTTGCAAGCAAGTTGGCTAAAATAGTCATTTTTTGCATATTCAACAGCCAATATCTCATAAACTAGACGTGCTATGATATTTTTGAAAATGGCAATGGGTTTAGCAACCCCTAGTTGATAGAATAGCGGTATTTTGATGCTTGATACACAAAAGTGTTCCGCAGTGAAATCGATGTTTTCTTTAACATGGGTAAATTACCACCAGTCACAACAATTTCACCAAATTCAAATTGCCATCCCAGAAATGTCTGTCAGAAGCGCTTTGAAATGTCTCACTGGAATGTTACATTGAGCACTGTGATAAAGATTTTAAAGCTCTACAACAGTTTATTTAAAAGTAAGAACACAACAACAGCATTTCGCCAGAATATCTCTAATTCATATAATGCCCTGAAACTTAGGAAATGTTTACACCGAAAGAAGCGCTACAACAGCACTCAAGGCTTTAATTATTTGAGTTTAGAACCTTGCAACAGCATTAAGACAACATCGTCAATCGGAGCAATGTTGATAGAGAATACAGTCACCCCACAGTTATGGATCAGCTAAGGGTCATTTTTTAGAATAAAATATGACTACAAGTCATGGTGACCTTGTACAACACAAATTTAACCGCCTGGCAATGCCGAATATTATTGTTTTCGAGAATACACATACACGAAAGAAATTTCAAACGTTGTCCATCCCATAGATGTGGATCAGTGGAACAGGAGGGTCCTTTTATTATGGATCAAATCGATCCATATTATGGATCAGAACACTATAAAAGCAATTTATCTGTGTAGCAAACGAATGGTGTGTTAGTGAAAGTATACGTTTCGGCGTTTCTTTCGGAATCGTCTTATCGTTGATTCATAACTGTGGTACGGGTTTCAATGCCCCACAGTTACGAATCAACGATTTTATGAATACGGATAACATTTTATTTCATACGAACGAATAAAATATGCTAGAAGATGTTATGATTGATTGCAATGCTGTACAGATTTATGGTTCACGTAGATAAAATGTGTTCTGCGTAATTGCAACTATATTTGATGAGATATTCTCCGTTTAAGTCAACTTTGATCCATATCTGTGTGCTATCCATAACTGTGGGGTGACATTTAGGTGATTTTCTAGCCACTATAACCATGCATGTGTCGATGCGGGTAATATTACAAAATCATCTTTTGTTCTGAGTTGTCCGAGAACTTTCACAGTAACATATTCACATTTTGATTGCTGAAGTTATCATTTTGCAGTCGGACATATACATTATCAATTATAGAAAGGTCATACATAGGTTTTCAATCCCATATTCCGCTGGAATAACACGTTCGGTAAGCCAGTAGAATGAGAAAATACTAATAGAAAATAGCATGGTAGAGGATCGACAATGAGCATAATGTATCTGCGTCTCATTTATCTCAATCCGAATTGTTTATTTCAACTGAAACGCAGAAATATGTTGCCTAGAGACTTTATCTTTCCCTGTTCGTTTGACGTTCATTTCATGTAATGATATTATCATCAGTTTTTGGTAACTAAGGCAAACGCCACAGTTCAAATTTGTCAGCGAACCGCAAATAATTTTGGCTTTGCCTTAAGGAGCGCTCTAAAACGGTTTTATGAGTTCGAGCGAGATTTCTAATCGGAGTGGCAACATCAATCTCGCTTTCCGTGACATCCCTTCGGGGTGGAATGGACCCAAGTCAGACGGAGATAGTACCATGGCTATCAATGAGTCATCCGATCGGAGTTATGTAAATTGCACAAGAACGGCCATTCACTTTTTCACCATTGCCGAATGACATTCCGTTTTGATGTCAAAGTCAGTTCACCACGCAGTCGAGTTCAATAGATCCCTCGAGATTCTGCATCTAAGAACAAGCAGACCAGTCATCTCAAAGAATGTACAGTATGCGAACACACTTTCGGTCACAAAGAGTAGAAATGTGATTCGGGCGTACCTTGTTGCTATTGGCGAGCTGCATCGATTGTCTTCTAATGCTGGTTGGTGAAGGAGTTATAATAGTAATAAAAATAAATATGATATGATATGATAATAAAAAATAATAAGGCTGATACAAATATAAATTTTCTTTTATGTCACCCCCCCCCCCTTCGAAAATCCGAAAATTTTGGGGGGGAGAAAAAAAAAAGATTCATCATTTTTTTGACATCAGTTTGGTTTTTTCAATTTTTAAAGTAAAAAACAAGTAAAATAATGATCCAGACGACGATTAAAAAAGTTTAACAATTATCCTTAAAAATAAAAATTCGAAAAAATTCCTTTTTTTTTTCATTTTTATTTTTTTGTTCCTTATTTATTTTTAAGCCCCCCCCCCCCCCTCGTACCTTCCAAGTGGTCTCGGACATAAAAGAAATTTAATATTTGTATCAGCCTAACACGGATTGAAGAAACATTGTAAATAATAGTACATAGTACAAACGGCCACTGGAAAACACCCATTGAAGTTGGTTCCTCCGGCTAGTTAAAGTTAAAGCGTAAGGCTGGTTTGCAGTTCGGAAAATGTGTTACGGGATTTGCGCGCCTGTGTGTTTTAAATGGTCAGCGGGATTCCAAATCCCGTGGCGGGATACAAATCTACACGAAAATGACTGTTTTCCAGAAGTGTAAATCCAACTGCGGGTTTTGATGTGCTGGGAAAAACTCTACACACAAGATTCCCGGTGGGAACAATTCGCTTCGATTTGTTTTCGCGCGGAATTTGAATGTTTCATTACAGTAATGACCCGATTTTGTCTACCCCGCTTTTAGCACCTTTTTGATCCGATTTTGGTATTGTTAATATTAGTTACAATCATAATGTAAAAAGTCAGGTATGACATTGTCCACGTCTATACGATCATCTAAAGTATGAATTCACGTCGTATCGCAGTTGTTACAGAACGCAGTTACGTTACGAATCTTGTATATTGTTACGGTTCATAAAAAAATATAAAAAAAAGTTGTAAACATTAACAAAAACATTAAACAAAGTCTATAGGCGAGAATAAAAAACTAAAGTAGTCGAAAACATTTTTCCCGATTTTAGCTTTTTTCCGATTTTGTCAACCCTAAATGCAACATGGGGCTGTCAAAATCGGGACATTACTGTATTCAAAACGTGGATTGAAGTGTAGGGAAAAATGGCTGACGCTGACTTTTTTCCTTAATATTTAAACCCTGAACGCAGACGATTTTAATGGGCTGGAATATAATGAGGAGCAGACCTAGGACGTCTTGGTAACAGAAGAAACCTTGAACCTCAAACTCCGGAACCACAACCCAAAAAGCGGAAGTGTCAGAAAAAAACAACAAAGCGGGACCAAGAGCTTGATGTAAAACTTGCTCTCTGCGAGGAAGTTAGGAAACGTCCTTGTTTGTATCAAATAACAAGCAAGGAATATTCCAACAAAATCGCAAAGGACACGATTTGGCCTAAAATCAGTGCAGATCTTTCTGCCAATTTCTAAAAACCCATCAGTGTCCACGAGTGCCGAAAATTCTGGGACACTCTTAGAGAGTCAACGAAGAACACCATGAGTTTTAGCTTGAATTAATTTAAATTTTGTTTTATTTCCGAATTTATTTGGATAAATCAAAAATCCAGAAAATCCGTTGGACCCACGCAAAGTGATAGAAGCTGCGGTGCGCGCCTAAAATTGGAATCTCACACCGATGTAGGAAAATAAATATATCACAGTTCAAAGCATTTGCTAGAACCCGAGAAGGACAAAAAAACCGTTTCCCTCCGCTTCCTTTTTTCCATCATTATAGCAAGCTTTTCATTACTCCTGATACATAGGCAGTCTGATAACCAAACAGCAAGCCTCTCTGCCATAAAGATTACCGCCCCTCTTCACCCTTCCCGCATTAACTGGCGTAGACGCAGTGGTATATACGGTCTACCGTGGGTGCCAGTTTAATGCATCATCAATTCCTCCCCCTTCCCCTCATTAATCTACATATTGACGTGGCAGGCACCAGTATCGCCTATGAATAGAAGATCACGAGCACTTATACACTGAGGGTGTCTGTTAGTCCCAAGCAGTCATCTGGTTGGTTCTTGTGTAAGTGCAGTTGATCTGGCGATACTGGAGTAGCAACCACGGGCGGCCAATCAAGCTCAAATGTCAAATTTCGTTTGGTGGTGTGGAGGTGTGGAGAATGCTGAACGGAAAAATTTCCCGAGCTGATTCCTGTGCTAAATCTCGCGTAAATACCCGTGACACATTTTCCGAATTGTAAACCAGCCTTTAAGTAGTGATTTTCGTGAATAGAAGAAGTTCCGGATACAGTGAATGCATTCGCTAGATGTAGAAAGGTAAAGTTTATTGAAATAGTTTCCATTTGTTGAAGGTTCCATAATCGTTGAATCCAGTACCGTAAAACGGGGTAGCTTTGATAATGCGGGTAACTTTGATAGTGCGGGATTCCCAACATATTAAACGAAATAACAAAGTTTCTGGCAATCAGTTAAGAAAAACGAATGCAAAACTAAAGAATATTAGTATGACACTGTCAAAGCTATTTTCATTGGAATCAAGTGCATTTGACGATTTTTATGCAAATATTAAAAATTTACAAGATTTTAGCATCTTTGCAACGCTTACAAACAATCTGTTCTACGACCACTATTTGATAAAGTCATAACAAGTTCGTCACTTACCCATGACAGCCTAGTTATGATAGAACATGAATTCGGTCTCAAATCTCTTAGCGAAAACCATTTTTACAAACTGGGACCATTTTTGTAATCTAAGTCAGAAATTTCCATATAGCGTTAAACGCCTAGAGGTATGCAACGCCCTATAAATGTTCCGTAATTCATTCAATCTTGTTCGATTTATAATCCATTATCAAAGTTACCGTAAAATGGGGTGAAGTTGATCACTTTTGATCGATTCTGTTCTGTAACTCATAGTAGAATGCATGTATTATTATCCAAATATTTTAAAAACATGTACTGGTTGGATATTTATCGAATTATACAAACGAAATTTCAACGAAATGTTCACTTAATAACAAAAAACATTTATTTTAAATCAAAAAGTAAAGGTTTTGATTCCGGGGTGAAGTTGATCAATTATTGCGATAAGTTTCGTAAAATAAAGGGATAATAAAGCTATTCACTAAATTTGGAGACACTGAATCTGAATGAAGTCCCAAAAATCTAACAACATAATGATATATCGGTCAATTTTAAATTTGAATGTTGGAAAATACAGAACACACCACATTAAACGCCTACAGCTATGCAATTTTCTTTGAAATTAGCAACTCGCGCACAAAATTATACAGTTTTTACTCAGAAATTGACTGTTTATTCACAATGCAAATTGTCAAATTCAAAACTGGATTCACAGACCATATCTCCAATGTAGGATACAGTTTATTTAAATGAAGTCTTTATATAGCCTTGTCAATAGTCGATTGTTTGGAGAACAACCCTTCAACAGTTCATCAAACATTTCATGAAAAATAGGTTTTTCCATGGTATAATTATCTTGAATGTCAAACCGAACTTAGGAACATCAAGAGCAATCATCAGGTAATACGACGTCACAGAAATTTTTCTTATTGAAATCGTATCATAGCTCTCTTGACAGTTTATACATGTGGGTACGTGAATGATCAACTTCTCCCCACTGATCAACTACACCCCGAATTACGGTACCCCAAAACAGAAAACCAACTTTCGATTATATGAAAAATTATATATCCATTCAGAATAAATCTTTTGGCAATCTATCAAGTGCAATTGATAGCTAGGATGTCTGTACTTGTGTTAAAAATATAAATTGTAGGGTAAATTATGTATTTTGGACAGGCTAAGGATATGTCTGGAAACGGCGATCAATTAACTGCATTAGATACTAATATTTTATTACGTAATTATACTTACATGCTTAATGTCCCATTGTTCTTTGAGTTTCTGGGGATAAAAAGCTTACAAACTGTAGTATTAACTTCCAAAATAGCGTTTTTTGGTGGCTTGTCTGTTATATATTTCGGACATCAAATATACATTTTGGACACCCTCATGTGAATATAATTTGGACAGGGGCGTTATCTCCACATCCATACAATAGTTTCTTAAAAAGACGATTGTTTCATAAAACTTTAAGAGTTTACTTGTGACTTATGCAATTTTTTCGCTTATTGGATGTAATATACACATATAGTGAAAATCAATAATTTCATTTAATGCAAGCAAATATCATCAGATCCACGAGAAAACGCCTGGAAGTATGCATGCATGCTACATTCCAGTGTATTTCATCAGATGGCCAAATTACATCAACAGAACAAAAACCATAATCTATTTTGGTCATCACCTGATTTATGCCTTATATACTCATGTTGAGATTTTAGATGAACTATGCTTTAATTTTAGACATATTTTATCATATTGCCACTTTTAAACTTTTTATGAATGTCAATTCTGAGCTCTATAATTGCATTTAATGTATGTTCTTGAAACGCACGTCCTCTTGCATTCGTAGGTTTCACAGATGTTCTGATGATACAATTTACAATTTTGATAGTTTTGAAGCCAATTTGTAATTGTTTTGAAAATGGTCATCATTATTAAGTAGTAGAGTGTTTTAATAATGCAATACATGATTTCCCGTACATATATTCCTCACCATTTCATTGGAAATGAGCATAGAACGACTAGCCTGTCCAAGTTATATACGTTACCCTAATTCTTTGAAACAGAATGTAGAAATATTCAAGTTTTCTTCGAAAAAACTATCAAAGTTACCCCGTTTTACGGTACCTAGTTCGTATCGACGGTATCCTAGAAGAGAGGAAAATGGAAATAAATTACTGTTATTTAATAAAACTGACACAGATAAACAAGGTACCGTAAAACGGGGAAATTTTGATAGTTTTTTTTTTTTTTCGGAGAAAACCAATATTCACGCATGCTGTTTCAAAGAATTATAATTTATATTTTGAAAACAAGTACTCTAAAACGGGGTAATTTTGATAGTTTTTTTTTTTTTGAAGAAAACTTGAATCTTTATGCATGCTGTTTCAAAGAATTATAATTTATATTTTTAAAACAAGCACTGGCATCCTAACTATCGATTGCAGTTGATAGATTGCCAAAAGATTTATTTTGGAACGATATATAATTTTGCATATCTCGCATGACTTCAGATCCCGTCCTAAAAGCCATTGGTAACCATGTGTGTAGCTCGTTGTTTCTATGAATTTAAAAGTAACTACACGTTGTTCAACAACGCAATGGTTTAGAAAGAATCATTCTCTACCTGCCAGTGGTGTTGGTTCGGATGTTAGTCCATTCATTTTCTCAGAAACAACGAGTTACACACGTGGTTACCAATGGCTTTTAGGACGTTATCCCAGATTATGCGAGATATAATCGAAAGTCGGGTTTTTGTTTTGGGGTAACTTTGATAATGGAGTATAAATCGAACAAAATTGAATGAACTACGGAACATTTGTAGGGCATTGCATACCTCTTGGCGTTTAACGTTATATGGAAATTTCTGACTTAGATTACAAAAATGGTCCCAGTTTGTGAAAACTTTTTTCGCTAGGAGATTTGAGACCATATTTAAGTTCTATCTATGGCTGTCAAAGATAAGTGACCAACTATTCAAAACTAGATCAAATAGTGATCGTAGAACAGATTTGTTTGTAAGCGTTTCGAAAATGCTAAAATCGTATCTATTTTTAATATTCGTATATAAAGCCCCAAATGTTCTTGATTCAAATGAAACTTCTCTTACATGAAGTGTCAGTAGTATTCTTTAGTTTTGCATTCGTCGTGAGTTCGAATCCCGCTGGTCGAGGATCTTTTCGTAATGGAAATTTTCTCGGCATAGAATATCTTCGTACCTGCCACACAATATATACATGCAAAAATAGTCAATCGGCAAAGAAAGCTCTCAGTTAATAACTGTGGAAGTGCTCTTAAGAACACTAATCTGAAAAGCAGGCTCTGTCCCAGTTGGAACGTAACGCCAGAAAGAAGAAGAAGAAGAAGAAGAAGTTTTGCATTCGTTTTGTTTAACCGAATAACAGAAATTTGACATTTCGTTTAGTATGTGGTGGGTAACGCACTATCAAAGTTACCCGCATTATCAAAGATACCCCGCCGTTTTACGGTACTTATATTTTCAAAATTAATTTGAACGTATGAGAAGTCCAAAGTAGAACATAACAAAATGTTGTGAAATAGTGATCATCGGATTACGGTAATAATGATTTACATAGAATATTGGCTTAAGATGTTTGCTTCAGAACACAATTTGGAACCTTTAGTGGAATAGGAGACAGCATATGTCGAAAACATAGTATCCACTCTTAAGGCGCAAGAGAAAATGGCACAAAAGTCAGAACTGAAAAAGCAGTTTTCTCCTTTATAAATAACAAATTGATGAAAATAAAACACACAGCTTTTTTATTTGGCAAATAAAAAATCTGTGTGTTTGTATTTTTTCGATTTGTCTATTTAAAAAGAGAAAACTGCTTTCTAAGTTGTAGCAGTACCATGATTTTGTAATTATAATTTGTAAATAAATATCAGTAGTAAATGTAATGAACTTCACCATTGAACTACCCCTTGAAATCGACCGCTCAGTTTGAGTGAATATTAGCATAGAACTCAATGAACTCACTGAGCTCACTTACTCCACACCGCAGTCCATAAACTAAATGAGTTCCAACTAGCCTTCTGGCGCCAAACCTCAGCAGCCATACGAACTTTGTTGAAGCGACCATGTGACGATCCTCGGACATCGACCTGTCGAGATCGTATTGAAGAATCGTTGACCCGGCCTTTCCTATTCATAATCTTCGGGAGGGCAGCGATTTGGAGGATCTATCTTGGGGAAAGGGGATGCTTTCACCCGAGGAATTTGGAACGTTGGTGTGCGTGAAAGCGAAGTCTTGACCTTCGCGAAATTAACTTCGTTAATTTCGCGTAATATCCGGTGACGAAGACCTTCACATCTCGCGCCTTATCTGAGGATCTTCAGACTTAGCTCGTTCACTTCGTTCAGGTCCGCGGAAGAGGCGAGAACGGTCCGAATTAGTTATCGCGCCGTGGTGTGTTCGAAAAGGTGAACTTAGAAAAAGTGTGAAAGTGCTTTGAGTTTACTTAATTAGATTTTCTTTCGTTTCCCTCGAATAGATTAGGTAGATTTGCTAGCAGAAAGTGCGTAGTAGTGCGTTTATTGCGGTTTAAGTGCGAGTGTAGACTTGCGGATTAAGCGGTAAGACCTTTGTGCATAATGGTGCAGTGTACAGTGTTCAACACCCGCCATCAACCTTTCTTTAATTAGATTTGTGGCACGTTGCGAGCCCGTCGCACCACCCCCATATCGTTAGAGACCGTTTTTGACCCCGCTTTCCTGCTGCGAAGGAAGTCCCGGCGGTACACGTGGCCGGAGAGGGCAGCGTACGTTACTCCCGCGCCCTTGGCAGGGCGCCAAGCAACGAGGCCGGTTTCTACCGGCGAGATTCTCAGCTCCGACGACGTTACGTCCGAGTGAGAAACAGTGAAGGAAAAAAGTTCCCCGACCGGATTCGATCCGGTGACCACCAGCGTGAGAGGCGAGGACCCTATCCACTAGACCACCGTCAGTGTCGATCGTTGGTGAGACGGCCGTACCCCGTCGTTGAAGACCACAAATCTGCGTGGGATGCGCCGTTGAGAACGGCAGGCAAGACTATCATCGAGCGAGCGAGCGAGCAAGTAGCATCCAGAGTCGAGCACCGGAGAGGAGACCGCGTGTAGTACACGTGGTACTAATAGTTCGATTCAGCAAACCGCAGATGCCCCCACGACAGTAGACAGCGTCCAAATCGTAAGTAGCATGCATGCTTTTTGATTCCCATGCGCATGGTGAGATTTGCCCCTAGCCTTAGCCAAATCAGCTAGTGTGGCCGCTGCAAATAGCCGTACCGTTTGGCCGCGCGTGAGCGCCGGTAGCAGGCTTTAAGTTTTGAATTTGAGTCGCTCATCGAAATGGACACCGCACCGCACAAGAATACCGCACGATATTAGATTTATAGTTAGCTAGCGAAAGAGGGAATGAACTAGAATGAATAGTAGATAGATAGGCCTATAAGCAAATGAACTCGATGTCGATAAAGAAGAAGTGTAAATACAAATGTTGAAATGGAAAGTTGAATTAGTTGAATAAATGGGAGTTTGGGTTACACGATAGATCAACAGTTTTTGAACAGCATTTCGTATGAGAGAAATCTGAAGCGGTAAATGTAGAAGTATTTTCACACTTCGGTCGTTTTTTTTTGTAGTCTCTTTTGTAGTATTTTCTGGGAAGGTTGGTCCTGAATCCAACCAAGGATTTTTCTCTCATCGAACGTGGCTTGTTCGAAGTGTTTACTGGTGAAGTCTGCCCGTGATGATACCCCTCGCGACAATTGTCTAGTTACCGGCAGAGTTCGCTTTTTCACACACAAATTTTCTGATTCGCACGACCTCACAGTCGTGAGGCATCTTGTTTCCCTAGGTCAGCCAACTCGTTTCCCGCCCAATAACTTTGGGAAAATCTTTAACCCTCCCCTGAAGGGTCTCAAAAGGTCGGGCAACCTCCAAAAACGGTTAGTGGTCTCCAATCGGCTGCAAAATGGTGAGTCGACAATCAGGAAGGAGCGTCCAACACAGCTCTGGTCCTCACAAGTTCCTACCTCGCGCTTCCACGGGTCAAATGATGACAAAGACCGCCAGCTAAGGGTTGCGTACTTAGCTGGTAGTGCAGCCTGGGCACTGTTGTCCTTCTGACATCAGCTAGAGTGAGGAGGTGCGTTCTGAGCGTCTGTACACCAGGAGGTGCGGCTCAAACAGCGTCTGTTCTGGTATCCAGCGGCTGAGTACGAAACGCTGTATCACGTCAGCTACACCTAAGATGGCAGTCCCATCAACGTGATGTAGGTAGCGCGACCCCGGTAAGGTAGCATACCGAATTCATTATCCACCACGAAAAATGGAGAAAGAAGAAGAAACGAACGTTATTTTCGGCAACCGACCTGGCAACGAAATAAGGACTATGATTGGAAACTCGGTACCTGGAACGTCAGGACCTTAAATGAACCTGGACGAGTGAGCCTTTTGGCTCGTGAATTGCGAAAAGTTGGCGTGTGCGTGGCTGCTATTCAGGAAGTGCGTTGGCTAAGATCTGGAGAACGTGAATTCAGAGCGGTAGATCCCGTCGCTAACACCGCTTTCAAATACAACATCTATTACAGCGGTGGCGATAAAGCTGAACACGGAGTCGGTTTCATAGTGATCGGGAAGCAGATGAAGCGCGTTATTAGGTGGAGGCCGATCAACGAGCGGATCTGCGTATTGAGGATTCGGGGCAAGTTCTTCAACTACAGCCTGATCAACGTATATGCACCGACTAACGACAAACCCGATGACGTGAAGGACGCGTTTTACGAATGTCTAGACAAGACCTATGGAGAATGCCCAAAACACGACGTGAAAATTGTCATCGGCGACGCAAATGCGCAGGTCGGAAAAGAGGACTTCTTCCGCCCTATCATTGGTAAAGAGAGCCTTCACTCTGTTACCAACGACAACGGCCTACGTTTAGTGAACTTTGCTGCCACCAGGGGGATGGCCATCAGTAGCACTTACTTTGCACGCAAGGATATCCGCAAGCACACCTGGCAACACCCAAATGGCGAACTTTGCAACCAAATCGACCATGTTCTGGTAGACGGCCGACATTTTTCCGACGTCATCGATGTTAGAACTTTCAGGGGTCCTAATATCGACTCAGACCACTATCTCGTTGTAAGCAAAATTCGAGCGCGATTATCAACCGTCTCGAGTTCTAGAAATCGACAATCGTTGCGTTTCAATATCCAACGCCTGTCAGCAGATGGTGTAGCAGCGGACTACCATCAAAAGCTCGACGAGCGGATTAGCGAAATCGACGAAAGCGTCAACCTCAGCGATCTGTGGGAGTCAGTCCACGGAGCAGTGAGCACAGTAGCGCGAGAAGTGGTAGGTACTGCTCAACGAAGACCAAGGAACGGTTGGTTCGACGAGGAGTGCCAGAGAATGACGAACGAGAAGAACATGGCTAGAAGCCGGATGCTGGTGTCTGGTACCCGTCAGAGCAGAGAGCGGTACAAGGAAGCAAGGGCAGCCGAAAAACGGATCCATCGCAGAAAGAAAAAGGAGCATGAAGAGGCAGTAATTGCTCAGGCGCAAGAAGCTATGGAAGAGAATAACATGCGACGGTTCTACGAGTCCGTAAATGGTGTGCGGAGAAAAACAGCGCCGTCTCCCGCCATGTGCAACGACCGCGAAGGAAACTTGCTGACGGATAAGACAATGGTGGCCGCCAGGTGGAAAGAGTACTTTGAGTCATTGTTGAATGGAAATAATGGAAGTGGATCTGGTAGCAGAATTCAAATCGATGACGATGGACAGGCTGTGGAACCTCCAACGCTAGATGAGGTAAAAAAAGCTATCAATGGGCTGAAGAACAACAAGGCTGCTGGGAAGGACGAGCTCCCGGCCGAACTTCTCAAACACGGAAGCGAGCAGCTGCACGAACTCCTTCACCGTATCATATCGAGGATATGGGAGGAAGAACAAATGCCTACTAGTTGGTTGGAAGGTCTCATTTCCCCTTTGTACAAGAAAGGGCATCGACTGGAGTGCGCCAATTACCGAGGGATAACACTCCTTAATTCGGCGTACAAAATCATGTCTGGAGTTCTGTTCAACAGATTGAGACCGTATGAGGAGTCCTTTGTCGGCGAATACCAAGCTGGTTTTCGAGAGGGCCGATCAACGACGGATCAAATGTTTACCCTGCGTCAAATCCTAGATAAATTCCGGGAGTACAACTTGCAGACTCATCATCTGTTTGTAGATTTCAAAGCAGCGTACGATTCAGTGAAGAGAAACGAGTTGTGGCAAATTATGTCCGAACATGGCTTTCCGGCGAAGCTGATTAGACTGATTCGTGCAACGCTTGATGGATCAAAATCAAGTGTGCGGGTGGTGGACGAGATTTCATCATCGTTCGTAACCTTAGATGGATTGAAACAGGGTGACGCTCTTTCTAACTTGCTGTTTAACATAGCGCTCGAAGGTGCTATCAGGAGAGCCGGTGTGCAGAGAAGCGGTACCATTATCACACGTTCTCATATGCTCCTTGGCTTCGCGGACGATATCGACATCATCGGGATTGACCGTCGGGCAGTGGAAGAGGTGTTCGTGCCTTTCAAGAGGGAGACAGCGAGAATCGGGCTCACGATCAACACCACAAAAACGAAGTACATGATAGCTGGTGGTCAACGTGGGTCCGGACGTGTTAGTGGTAGCGAAATGGTGCTAGGGTGTGATAAGTTTGAAGTGGTGGAAGAATTTGTGTATCTTGGAACACTAGTGACATGCGATAATGATGTTACCCGCGAGGTGAAAAGACGTATTGCAGCTGCGAGTCGGGCTTTCTACGGGCTCCGTAACCAGCTGAAGTCCCGTAGCCTGCAAACGAAAACAAAACTCGCGTTATACAAGACACTGATCCTTCCGGTTGTCCTTTATGGCCATGAATCATGGACATTGAAGGAAGTCGACCGGAGAGCTTTCGGGGTGTTTGAACGTAAAGTGCTGCGAACAATACTCGGCGGTAAACTAGAAAACGGCATCTGGCGGCGTCGCATGAATCACGAGTTGTACCAAGTGTATAAAGAGGTGGATATTGTCAAGCGCATAAAACACGGCAGGCTGCGTTGGGCTGGTCACGTTGCCCGTATGCCGGAAGAACGACAAGCAAAGATAATATTCAACAGAGAACCCGGACGAGGCCGCCGACTTCGTGGTAGGCCGCGCACACGATGGCTTTTTGCGGTTGAGGAGGACTTAAGGGCACTTAACGTTCAGGGCGACTGGAAGCGATTGGCCCAGGACCGAGCCCAGTGGAGAAGACTCATCCATTCGGCGCAGATTCATCGTAGCGAATTGTAGCCCATCAAGTATCAAGTATCAAGTAAGGTCTCCAATCGGAGTGGCGCATAAGCCACTT
The DNA here is from genome assembly GCF_002204515.2 of Aedes aegypti. NCBI lineage: Eukaryota > Metazoa > Arthropoda > Insecta > Diptera > Culicidae > Aedes > Aedes aegypti. Next base: position 198,265,225 of record NC_035108.1, read on the forward strand.
TAACTTACATCCGGGAAACTCGTAAGGCTGCCGGGTTACATTTGGCGCCCAACAGAATTGGCAAAACACATTTTCATTTTTTTGATTGTATATAAATAATTTCTGGTGGAAGTTTACCTTTAAGTTTAGTTTTTTTTTCTTTTCATTATTAAGCGTTTTACTACATATTTCACTACTCCAATTTTTTTTTGTAATTTTGTTTAGGTTGTTCAAATATTGAACTGATTGAATTTGTATTGAACATTTGGTACATCGTTTCTTACCATAAAAGTATTAGAAGAAACTCATATACAAAGCATAATAGCCAGTTAATCCTTAAAAATGGAAAAGCTACCTTACGCTGAACATTTGAACCAAGAAGAGGTTGACTATGAACTTCTTATTCGTGGTGAACTAGGTGAGGAAAATAGTAATCTTGATCTGGCAAGCAAGCAAAGGCATCTAAGGGCTCTATTTAAGTCCGATGTCAAGAATATGAAAAATTATCCGTCGCCATACAATATTACGGAGGAATATGATTATGTTGACGGTCGTGTATCAGATTTGATGAATGCACTGAAACGAGGTGTAGAACAGAGATACATTTCTCGCTTACTTCATTATTACTATCGTGCAAAACGTTGCCTTTCAGAACAACCAGAGGAAAACAAATTAAAAAGAAACTTGATTCGTCGAATTGAAGGTTGTATGAAGGAGTTTAAAATAGAGCCACCGGTTTCACCGGTTGACCAGCAAATGAACAGCAGGTCGAACGAGGCTGACAAGGTCGATTTAGCTCAAGCTCTTCCAATCGCCATGGGTAAAACTTCCTTTGAACAGATGGTAGTAAATCAGGACCAGCCTATTGGTACTCCGCAGGATACATCCAAATATACGGGAACCACGCCAAAAGCCCAAGGGTTTACGCCTGGAGACGCACATTTAAATAAATTTGCAAATATTGAAAAGGTTGGAGAAGATCAGAACGCAATGCAACAAAAGATAGATCATCTAGAACGAATGCTTCAGAGCGTAACGAAGCTCTTGTTGGAGCGAGAGTCGCAGGACGTGCAACAGGAGAGAGGACAGAGAGTTCGACCCTCGATAGGTAATTCACGCAGTTCTGGTTTGTTCACACGGCCTCATTCCGATTCGAGCGGAGACGAGGATCCGAAAAATGTACACAAGAGTAGAAGACATTATGCTGTAGCTCGCGACCAGCAACGAGTATTTGGAAATAGACAAAGATTTCAGGATCCTTACGATTCTGAGGAAGAACGTAGCACTGGATCGAGTGTAGGAGGGAGAAGAAGTACTGGGTGGAGAAGTTATCGTCATGAACGTAGGCGAGACGACGGAATTAGAGATCATATAAACCGAGTAGAGAAATGGAAGTTGAGGTTTTCGGGGGACTCAAGGTCAGTCACCGTTGAGAATTTTCTATACAAACTGAAGAAAATCGCAGAACGGGAAGGCGTTTCCGAGCACCAACTCTTGAGGGACATACATCTTCTTCTAGAAGGTCCAGCGTCCGATTGGTTTTTTACCTTCGTTGACGAGCTGGAGGACTGGCAGACGTTTGAGAGACTAATTAAGTATCGCTTTGGAAACCCAAACCAAGATCAGGGAATTAGACAGAAAATCCATGATAGGAAACAGTTGCGTGGCGAATCCTTCATTGCATTCGTAACTGAGATAGAGAAGTTGAACCGTATGCTTTCGAAACCCTTATCGAATACAAGGAAGTTTGAAGTCATATGGGATAATATGCGTCAACATTATCGGTCAAAGATATCGATAGTCGACGTTCAGGACCTTCAACAACTGGTAAAACTAAACCATCGAATTGACGCAGCAGATCCGACTTTACATCAGTTGGGTGAACCAAGGCGGACAATAAATGCAGTTCAAGCGGAGGAGTCGGATTACAACAGTGACGAATCCGCTATGGTCAATAGTATGAAGCCACATCAGATCAAGCAGAACCGACCTCCACCATTACAAAATCAATTTCAACAAACCCGAGATTCAAATCAACCAGGGGCAGATAACACGGAACCAACAACACAACGATCTTGTTGGAATTGCCAACAACAGGGCCACAACTGGAGAGAATGTAGAAGACCAAAAGTGATCTTTTGCTACGGCTGTGGGAATTTGGGACGAACGGTTCGTTGCTGTGAGCGATGCTCGGCGATGAATCGTCCTTCTTCTAGTCAGGGAAACTAAACAAGGGAGGTGGTAGCGGGGATCGAACCACCCCTCATTATAAGCAGATTCCCAAACCGACGACCATGGTAGCAGATTTTGACCCTCTAAGGAGAATACACCATATAAGGGTCAGTGTAACAAAATGTCCACACATTCGAGTGAAAGTTTTCGAAACTGAGATAGACGCGCTACTGGACTCAGGGGCCGGAATTAGCGTAATTAATTCACAAAATTTGGCAGAACAATATGGGTTGAAAATTCTTCCAGCTGCAGTTCGAGTCAGCACAGCTGATGGAACAGAATATAGGTGCTTGGGCTATCTCAATATTCCTTTTACATATAAGGGGATAACTAAAGTAGTACCAACTATTATAGTTCCCCAAATATCAAGATCGCTCATTCTAGGAGCTGACTTCTGGGAAAGCTTTGGCATTCAACCCATGATCGATGTCGGGAATGGTCCAGAGAAGATTGAAACATTACAGGCATCTGACGGATCCCACATTGTGTTCAATATCGAACCTACAGCACACCTACCGAAGGTTGAAGAAAAGGAACCAGACGACACTCTAGATATTCCAGCTTTCGACGTACCTCCGGAACCAGTTCCGGAAGATATAGAAACAGAGCATGAATTGTCAGAAAACGACAGACGAAAGCTAATTGAAACGATTAAATTGTTTGATTTTACCGCACCCGGAAAGCTAGGGCGGACTGATCTCATTCAACATGAAATCATTCTTAAAGAAGACGCAAAGCCAAGGAACCAACCGGTTTACAAATGTTCCCCTTTCATTCAAAAGGAAATCGACGCGGAAATTGAACGCTTTAAAGAACTGGATGCAATTGAGGAATGTTACAGCGAGTGGACAAATCCTCTTGTACCAGTGCGGAAGTCCAATGGAAAGATTAGAGTTTGTTTAGATTCGAGGCGAATAAATGCGATGACGGTAAAAGATGCATACCCCATGCAAAATATGCAAGATATTTTTCACAGGCTAGGTCATGCAAAATTTTTTTCAATCATTGACCTAAAAGATGCGTATTTTCAAATACCATTGAAAAAAGAGTGTAGAAACTACACAGCGTTCCGTACATCAAAAGGTCTTTTTCGTTTTAAAGTGTGTCCATTTGGACTCACAAACGCGCCATTCACGATGTGCCGTTTAATGAACAAGGTTATTGGGTTTGATTTACAACCTTTTGTTTTCGTGTATCTCGATGATATCGTGATCGCTACAGAAACTCTTGAAGAACACCTCCGTTTACTTGCCATAGTTGCTGAACGACTTAGAAGAGCCAAACTAACCATCTCTCTAGAGAAATCACGATTCTGTAGAAAGAAGGTTATGTATCTAGGTTACCTCTTGACGGAGAGAGGGGTTTCCATCGATCAATCGAGAATTCAGCCAATTTTAGATTATGCCCGACCAAAGTCTGTTAAGGACATTAGAAGACTAATGGGTCTTGCTGGATTCTACCAGAGATTCATTAAAGATTACAGCAGAATCACAGCAGCAATAACTGATCTGCTCAAAAAAGAGAAGAAAAAGTTTACGTGGACGGAAGCGGCAGAGGCATCTTTTAATGAATTAAAATCTGTACTGACTTCAGCACCCATCTTGGCGAATCCAGATTTCACACAACCATTCGTAATTGAATCGGACGCCTCGGAAAACGCTGTGGGTGCCGCCTTAGTTCAGAATCAGGGTGGGGAGACTAGGGTAGTAGGGTACTTCAGCAAAAAGCTTAGTTCCACTCAAAGGAAATACTCGGCCGTGGAGAAGGAATGCTTAGGCGTTCTGTTAGCCATCGATAACTTTCGACATTATGTGGAAGGGACAAGATTTAAAGTCATAACAGATGCAAGAAGCTTGTTGTGGTTATTTAAAATAGGAGCGGAATCGGGAAATTCGAAGCTGCTACGCTGGGCGCTCCGAATTCAATCTTATGATATTGAACTCGAATATCGTAAAGGTAAAAATAATATAACGGCGGACTGTCTTTCAAGGTCCATTGACACAGTAATGGTAGTTCAACCCGACCCAGATTACGAAGAACTTGCAGCAAATATTTTGGCAGACCCCATCAAGCACGGAGAATATCGCGTGATAGATGGACAGATTTGGAAATACGTCAAGGGTTCAAGCCGCCAGAAAGACCCAAGATTTCTATGGAAACGTTTTCCCATAGAAACGGAAAGAGCATCTATCGTTCAACAAGAACATGAGAAGGCCCACTTCGGGTTCGAGAAAACTCTTGCTGCGGTTAAAGAGCGATTCTTTTGGCCAAGAATGGCCCAACAAATACGAAAGGTTTGCAGGGAATGCCTAACATGTCAGACGAGCAAATCAGGGAATAGAAATGTAACTCCTCCTATGGGTTCGCAGAAACCAGTGGAATATCCCTGGCAGTTTGTCACACTGGACTTCATCGGACCACTACCAGCGTCAGGAAAGAAGCAAAGCACATGCTTATTGGTTGCGACAGACGTTTTCAGTAAGTTTGTACTGGTCCAGCCTTTTCGAGAGGCCAAAGCGGAACCATTAGTCGATTTCGTTGAGAATATGATATTCAGATTATTTGGAGTCCCTGAGATCATACTAACGGACAATGGTACTCAATTTGTATCGAAAGCGTTTAAAACCCTACTGCAGGAATACAATGTTAACCATTGGTTAACCCCCGCGTACCATCCGCAAGTAAATAACACGGAACGAGTGAATAGAGTTATAACAACGGCAATCAGAGCGACCCTTAAGAAAGAACATAAGCATTGGGCCGACGACATCCAAGCAATTGCGAATGCTATCCGTACGGCGGTCCATGGCTCCACCAAATATAGTCCTTATTTCGTCGTATTCGGACGAAATCAAGTTTCCGACGGAAGAGAATACTCTCAAATGAGAGACGTAACACAAGCGAGCACAATGGATGAGACAGAAATATCTGCTTCAAGGAAAAAACTGTTTGAGGAAGTAAAGGCGAACCTATCGGCAGCATATCGAAGACATGAAAAGAGCTACAACCTTCGTTCGAATGCTGGCTGTCCACGTTATGTTGCTGGGGAAAGAGTCCTCAAGAAAACTTTTGACCTTTCTGATAAGCGCAAAGGTTTCTGTAAGAAACTAGCCCCTAAATTTGAACCTTGCGTGATTAGGAAAGTACTGGGTTCCCACACCTACGAACTAGAAGACAATGCAGGGAAACGGATTGGGGTTTTCTATGCAGATCAGCTCAAAAAGCTAAATGCATCGTCTCATCCAAACTAATTAAACTAATTTAAAGCTATGTGCCTCTTTATGAGCAACAATGATTACGATGAGTACGAAATCCAAATAAAATACCTACGGGGTAAATAATTTTTCGATTAAAAGTCGAATTCGACCAGGGAAAATGGAAGGTCAGTTTGCTAGCAAAACCTTGTTTGCTTGTGATGAAACCCGTCATCAACATCTCACTTCACAAAGCAAAGAATGAGCCGGACGATGACCTGTCCAAAGTAGTGGATCACCACGACTGCATAAAGCGAGTACCGGTAATGATTTCTTAAAATAAAGTAGTGAAGTACTAGAAGGGAGGAGCAAGCTGCTAACATAACGACTTGCCCAAGAGTACTTGAGTAGAATCTTCAAAATCGACAAAATTTTCCAAAATTGATCGAGCTATGTACAATCTCTATTGAGTGACAATGAGGAGAAGTCCCCTAAAAACACCAACTACGGGTAGACGCAATTTTGTTTGATTGAATAGGACGTGAAGTGATTCATTCTATGACGAATCCCTTGTAAATATCTCTTTGTAAATAGTTGAATAGGTTAGTTAGTTAGTAATAAGTCCTACACTTCGTCCTGAATTATAACTAGATTAGTACTTAGATTAGGTTAGTATTGAAAAATTGAAATTACTCACGATTTTCCATGAATTTTTCCCATTTGTTTCCTTTTTCGAATGAATTCTTAGTATCCTACGTATTTTTCTTCCTTCCATCTGTCCTTCGATTTGTTTAGTACCTAAAAGTCGAAAGGTGGCATTAATAATTTGCAAGGTAAAGTGAATTTTGAAAATTAGAACAATAATTTACCTTTTTTCCTTCAGTTGGCAGGCTCCTCAAATAGTTGAACTCGTTTTCGATTTTAAAGATCCTTTTCCTGGCATTGTCGATAATCTCCTTTGCAGCCCACACGATCCAGTCCAATTACAGTCCTTCTTTACCGATCCATATAGTTTACTGGTTTATTTTTAGTCCTATCCGTCCATCCTTCCATCTCCATCTTTGTTTACCTTTCCGTCCATCAGAGCAGTTTTCCTTCCCGTGCAATTCGATGGAATTTCCGGAGCCGGTATGGGGTCGCGCTCATTCCATTTCTGAGCAATTCACGTCCAATTGCATTCCAATCCCCGTCAGATACTTTCCGTCACAGCAATTCTTGTTGGAATCCTCAGCAACACCTCCCAGACGGCGACTGCACCGCCCGTAGGTTGCGGCAGCTGCGAACAAAACAAAAACACACAAAAAGCTCTCTTCAAACTCAACACCATCAATCGAACGACAAATTATCACTTCCCTCTGGTTCTGGCACAGCACTAAAACACCTTTTCCATCAATTTTCACTGTTTTCCGACCGTTTTCACTACTTTTTTACAATTCCGATTCCGCGACGTGTTTAGTTTTCCGCGACGAACTGTCAAACTTTGTTTTGGTTCTCGCATAGGGTTCATGATGTTGGCAAGAGTGAGTGACTATGAATGAACGAAATGAATGGGTGGATGAATGTTTCGCGTATGCAAGGGGTGTTCGAATGGAAAATTTTGTGCTGTGTATTTGAAGAACAATTTCGTTATCGGTGTTCACACTGACGGTCAGAAATGTTCGGATATTTACGTTCTTTGAGTTTCGGCTGCATGGATAGAAGTTTCCGGATTAATTTCTGGGTGATTATCTGTGAGTCGAAGCAGACCCCCACATTTAAGATGGAGACTATCAGATCCGCAATTCTCGGGAAGATCCTGAGGTTGGATTTAGATATTCTTCGTCAGTTTATTTTTTCACTACGGTGATAGTTTACCGAGAATTCTCACCCGTTGCTTAGTTGATATACTGAGGTTGGTGCAGACTTCTTTTTAAGTACATTTTTTGTTTGTGTTGTAGTTCTTTTTTTCTATTTATCACTATAATTTGAAATTTGTTTTCAAGAATTTTTATATGTAAGAATGCGTTGCCAACAATCTGAATGACATTTTATTTTTTCACGTTTATTTGCCTGATCAAGATCAAAACTCCATAGCCAGTCATTTTTGTACATAGACATTTTATTGCTGTAAATATTTTTTTTCTTCTTTTTTGCTTTGTATATAGATAGTTTAGAGGTTTGATTGATTTTTCATTTACTAATTAATTCCTGCTGGAGGCCGGAGTTGAAAAAACGCTGATGGTCAGTAGCAGACGTGATCGGTTGATCATGCGCTGTAAATTGAGGGAGAGTCCGTTAAGGCGATGAAACCATATGACCCCAGGATTTAAAAGTGAATACAAAATCAATCGAATGACCTTCGAAAATTTGATTGATCTTCGAAATTCTGGTTTCGATTCTCAATCAAATTTTCGAAAATTTAGTAAGGAATGATGTAGCAGTACCATGATTTTGTAATTATAATTTGTAAATAAATATCAGTAGTAAATGTAATGAACTTCACCATTGAACTACCCCTTGAAATCGACCGCTCAGTTTGAGTGAATATTAGCATAGAACTCAATGAACTCACTGAGCTCACTTACTCCACACCGCAGTCCATAAACTAAATGAGTTCCAACTAGCCTTCTGGCGCCAAACCTCAGCAGCCATACGAACTTTGTTGAAGCGACCATGTGACGATCCTCGGACATCGACCTGTCGAGATCGTATTGAAGAATCGTTGACCCGGCCTTTCCTATTCATAATCTTCGGGAGGGCAGCGATTTGGAGGATCTATCTTGGGGAAAGGGGATGCTTTCACCCGAGGAATTTGGAACGTTGGTGTGCGTGAAAGCGAAGTCTTGACCTTCGCGAAATTAACTTCGTTAATTTCGCGTAATATCCGGTGACGAAGACCTTCACATCTCGCGCCTTATCTGAGGATCTTCAGACTTAGCTCGTTCACTTCGTTCAGGTCCGCGGAAGAGACGAGAACGGTCCGAATTAGTTATCGCGCCGTGGTGTGTTCGAAAAGGTGAACTTAGAAAAAGTGTGAAAGTGCTTTGAGTTTACTTAATTAGATTTTCTTTCGTTTCCCTCGAATAGATTAGGTAGATTTGCTAGCAGAAAGTGCGTAGTAGTGCGTTTATTGCGGTTTAAGTGCGAGTGTAGACTTGCGGATTAAGCGGTAAGACCTTTGTGCATAATGGTGCAGTGTACAGTGTTCAACACCCGCCATCAACCTTTCTTTAATTAGATTTGTGGCACGTTGCGAGCCCGTCGCACCACCCCCATATCGTTAGAGACCGTTTTTGACCCCGCTTTCCTGCTGCGAAGGAAGTCCCGGCGGTACACGTGGCCGGAGAGGGCAGCGTACGTTACTCCCGCGCCCTTGGCAGGGCGCCAAGCAACGAGGCCGGTTTCTACCGGCGAGATTCTCAGCTCCGACGACGTTACGTCCGAGTGAGAAACAGTGAAGGAAAAAAGTTCCCCGACCGGATTCGATCCGGTGACCACCAGCGTGAGAGGCGAGGACCCTATCCACTAGACCACCGTCAGTGTCGATCGTTGGTGAGACGGCCGTACCCCGTCGTTGAAGACCACAAATCTGCGTGGGATGCGCCGTTGAGAACGGCAGGCAAGACTATCATCGAGCGAGCGAGCGAGCAAGTAGCATCCAGAGTCGAGCACCGGAGAGGAGACCGCGTGTAGTACACGTGGTACTAATAGTTCGATTCAGCAAACCGCAGATGCCCCCACGACAGTAGACAGCGTCCAAATCGTAAGTAGCATGCATGCTTTTTGATTCCCATGCGCATGGTGAGATTTGCCCCTAGCCTTAGCCAAATCAGCTAGTGTGGCCGCTGCAAATAGCCGTACCGTTTGGCCGCGCGTGAGCGCCGGTAGCAGGCTTTAAGTTTTGAATTTGAGTCGCTCATCGAAATGGACACCGCACCGCACAAGAATACCGCACGATATTAGATTTATAGTTAGCTAGCGAAAGAGGGAATGAACTAGAATGAATAGTAGATAGATAGGCCTATAAGCAAATGAACTCGATGTCGATAAAGAAGAAGTGTAAATACAAATGTTGAAATGGAAAGTTGAATTAGTTGAATAAATGGGAGTTTGGGTTACACGATAGATCAACAGTTTTTGAACAGCATTTCGTATGAGAGAAATCTGAAGCGGTAAATGTAGAAGTATTTTCACACTTCGGTCGTTTTTTTTTGTAGTCTCTTTTGTAGTATTTTCTGGGAAGGTTGGTCCTGAATCCAACCAAGGATTTTTCTCTCATCGAACGTGGCTTGTTCGAAGTGTTTACTGGTGAAGTCTGCCCGTGATGATACCCCTCGCGACAATTGTCTAGTTACCGGCAGAGTTCGCTTTTTCACACACAAATTTTCTGATTCGCACGACCTCACAGTCGTGAGGCATCTTGTTTCCCTAGGTCAGCCAACTCGTTTCCCGCCCAATAACTTTGGGAAAATCTTTAACCCTCCCCTGAAGGGTCTCAAAAGGTCGGGCAACCTCCAAAAACGGTTAGTGGTCTCCAATCGGAGTGGCGCATAAGCCACTTTAACTTACATCCGGGAAACTCGTAAGGCTGCCGGGTTACAAAGTTTTGACTTTTGCACCATTTTTACTTGGGCCTTAATAGGGGAGCGTAGTTCGATCGCAATAAATTAAACCCTTATATAAACCACTGTTTCGATTTACATTTGATAAATTGAGAACATGATTGGACACAAAGCAGCAGATTAATTGCACTATTTTATGGCAGCTAGAGATAGTAGGCAAGTGTTTTCTAAAGAATGCAAATTAACTTGTATTTGATGATCTAGATCTTAAGGAATAACACCAGCACACATGTCATAACATATACGAACAGGAAAGTTTCAACATTGTTCGACCAACCAGGTGAACAGGTGTTCGCTGATCGATATCATGCGAACGACAGACGAAGGCACGTTAGTTTTCCAGCAATCAGTTGATTCCATGCAAAGAGATTTTTTGTTATATGCATGTTTTGACAAACTGGTCAAAGTGATACCTAATCATTGAAGATTGATAAAAATACACTAAATTTTAGCATATTGCATTAAAATATATGCATCTGTAAGCAAAATTACATATTGTTACACCTTTGAAAATTGGAGGATTTAGATCCGTGATATGCTCTATACAGAACCAAGTATAGAACATATCGTGGAAATAAATTCTCCAACTGTTCTTGAATTAGTAGGGTAAACAGGTATCACGCGCCAAATAGGGTATAACGCCCCTCTTCAGTTTTAGAGAATACAAAAATAATTTGTGGGAAATATCGATTGATAACTCTGCCTGACGTTACCCAACTACAAAACTTTGAAAGCTGAGAAGCGCTTCAAAACAAAGATAAAATAAAAACAACAAAAAGCCGTGTTTGAGAGGTTTGTCTAAGCGTTTTTCGTGTGTTTTTTTATTATGGAATTTAAAAAACGAACTGTGCAACGATAAATTGTGCAGCAATCTACTCGTCACAGCTGTTGGAAAGGTAAGAAAATGATGTATATTCATAATATATTATATTTTACTATACATAGCGATTCGGGGTAAAATGCTCCCTTTCAAGCTGGGCTGTATGCCCCTTTACTAATAACGTTGTGTGATTTTACATTTTATCGATGTTTACGTGGTTCTAGATGCCGAAAAAATTGGGGTGGGTAATATCTGTTACATGACCGCGGGGTTGACGTAGCACCACTATGGACACAACTTCGATCGATTCTGGGTCAGAACAACAGTACGGTAGCTTTTTGCAGATGATAGGTGCTGTGATTGTGAGTACCGTAAAACGGGGTAACTTTGATAGTTTTTTCGAAGAAAACTTGAATATTTATGCATGCTGTTTCAAAGATTTACAATTTATATTTTTAAAACAAGTACTGGCATCCTAGCTATCGATTACAGTCGATAGATTGGCAAAAGATTTATTATGAATGGATGTATAATTTTTCATATAATCGAAAGTTGGTTTTCTGTTTTGGGGTAACTTTGATAATGGAGTATGATTCGAACAAAATTGAATGAATAACAAACATTTGTAGGGCATTGCATACCTCTAGGCGTTCAACGTTATATGGAAATTTCTGACTTAGTTTACAAAAATGGTCCCAGTTTGTGAAAATGCTTTTCTCTAAGGGGTCGTCCATAAATGACGTAGCATTTTTTCACTGATTTTTTACACCCCCCTCCCCCCTCGTAGCATTTCGTCACAAATGCTGATACTCCCCCTGGAAAATACGTAGCATATCAAGCACCCCCCCCTTATTTTTTTAATTTGTTTTGCTTAGTGACTGGGTTGAAACAAAAAATTGGAATTGAGAAGTTCAATGCAAAGTTTGATATTAATTACTGACTGAAGTGTAAGAATAATCTAATCTAACAGTTTGATATACAGTGGCGCTCAAAAGTAACTTGGAAAAGTTTTAAATAAATATTTTCATTGATTTTGGTTTCCTGGTTCATATAGGCTAAATTATATTTCTTTTGCTGTTCTTACCATGGAAAACAAGTTTACTATAAAAAATGTAAAAACAATTTTTTTTTTATTGGATTGATGAAGCTCGTTACTGTCGAGTTAGGGTCCAATATATTTTATAACTAGTGGTCCCGGCAAACTTCGTCTTGCCATCAAGTAGGCTATTGAAAAACGCTATGGATCGTCCCATACAGAATGATAGTTCCGTTCACTCTCGTTTTTCCGACTTTGCCGGTGAATATCCTGGGATTTCTATACACACAAACACGTCGGAACCCTTGACGAACAACACGGAGAAAGAATCACCCAAATCCGTTGATCCGTTCGTGAGTCATTTCGTGACATACAAACACAAATCCATTTTTATTTATATAGATATAGATATATTTAACAAACAATTCGTTATATTAGAGGATTGTTTTTTTAATTATTCGTTGTTAGGAAATAGATTTCAATGAAGAGGATAATGAACATATATTAATTCGAAATGAATCATCGTAATATTATCCAATTTCAAATCATTTTAGCAAACAGTGGCCGGATACATAAAAGATTACACTTGAAATATTTGGAATGTTTAGAAAATTTTAGCGATTATTATACAAATACAATAATCTCTACTAATATTTCTGTTGAATTTCATTATTGTTTCCATACTAAAATAATCTTACACGACCTATAATGAAAAAGTTATATAATAGAAATTCTTCAAATTACCGAGTTATTGAGAAAATTGATTGATAGGGCAATTTTGATATTGTAGCGGTCCTGCCGACTGAAGGAAGCATTCCCCTCCCCGTATTGAATAATTCGAAAGATCAATGGTCACCATTGATCTAAGAAAGAACCCTTTTATTTTTCGATGATGTTCCACGCAAGTTAGTGGATTTCATCAGATGTGGGTTTTCACTAGGTTAACCAGAAACAAGCGATGTAAGCAGAAGCCAAGAACCTTACTGCTTGTTGCTCGTTAACGTGCTCCAATGCCGGAGAATGTTTTTGTTTTAATTTTTGTTTGTGTGTCACCCGACAGCGCTGACTGAACGCCCCAACAAGGTCTCGGTCACATGGCTGCACTAACTGAGCCAGAGCAACGCTCGTTTTGGCTTTTCTCTTTTCTCTCTTTATTTTCAGATTGGGAGATTGAGTTCCCCGCGGGAGCGCGATAAAACGCCCCGATCGCTGGCGGCGAGGGCGCAGTTCTGACGGTTCGTTACAGGAGGTGTCCGGGTGTGTACGACGCCCCAGTCTGACGGTTCGTTACAGGAGGTGTGGCGTTCGGGTTAAACCTACTTTTTGTATTCGACATTTTCGTTCAAAGCTCAGTGGGCATTTTCTGCCAAAATTGACGAGCAGGTCATTCCGGGTCGAGAGTGTTTGATAGTGATATAAGGTGGGATGAACGATAGAATAAAGGCAGAAAACTAGTGAATTGTGGTGACTTTTAGTGTGCCTAATAATAAATAAAATTGTGGAGAAGGAAAAAAAGATTGTTCAATAATCCGAAAACCAGTGTCGAGTGCCCCGGTACGCTACAATATCACTCGAATCTATTATCCTCATTAATATTCAGGCTATTCCATCAAGAGCATTGATATATCAAAAAAAATGATGAGTTGATTGGGTGGAGATCTCCTGCAACATTGAAGGCATAATTCACGGAATAAATATTTTGTTTTAAATGTAATATTTGCCAAGAAGAGCATATTTTATTTTGTTGAAGAAATAAAGCCGCAACAGAAAATATGGATAAAACTTAAACGCCTGACTTTATGTCATGTTAACAAATGGCAAAAAAATGTACTCCAAGTAGTTAGAGCATTGATTTTAAATCAATTTATTAAACTTTTTTGTTTATTTATAAATCTATTAATTTAGACACGAATAACACGGCCCAGATAGCCGTAGCGGTAAACGTGCAGCTATTCAGCAAGACCAAGCTGAGGGTCGTGAGTTCGAATCCCACCGGTCGAGGAACTTTTCGGGTTGGAAATTTTCTCGACTTCCCAGGGCATAGAGTATCTTCGTACCTGCCACACGATATACACATGCAAAAATGGTCATTGGCATAGTAAGCTCTCAGTTAATAACTGTGGAAGTGCTCATAAGAACACTAAGCTGAGAAGCAGGCTTTGTCCCAGTGGGGACGTATCGCCAGAAAGAAGAAGAATAATATAATATTCACATAATTATTCAAAGCTTCAAAACATCTGTTTGATTGCATTTATCACGATAATCTAAAGTTTCATAGATATTTTTTCAATCTTGTCATATGAATGTTTTGAAGCTTAATCATAATTTTATAACCCAAGTTTATAAGTAAAAAATTAAAGAAGTTTGATAAAAAATAATTCTATGCAATTTTTTTCAGCGCCTTTCTTTTAACGGACTTGATTCAAAATGCTACGTCCAGTAGCTAGGACCCCTCCCTCCCCCTCGTCACACTTCGTCACAAATACGTGAAGACCCCCCTCCCCCCTAAAAAGCCACGTCATTTATGGACGACCCCTAAGAGATTTGAGACCGATTTCAAGTTCTATGATAACTAGGCTGTCAAAGATAAGTGTCCAACTATTCAAAACTACATCAAATAGTGACCGTAGAACATATTGTTTGTAAGCGTTGCGAAAATGCTAAAATTGTGTAATTTTTTTAAATTCGTATAAAAAGCCTAAAATGCTCTTGATTCAAATGAAAACCGCTCTTACATGAAGTGCTATACTAATGTTCTTTAGTTTTGCATTCGTTTTGCTTAACTGATTAACAGAAATTGTGATATTTCGTTTAGTATGTGGTGGGTTACGCACTATCAAAGTTACCCGCATTATCAAAGTTACCCCGTTTTACGGTATTCAATTACGTTATGGTTTTAAGGTAGATCTGTCTCTCGTTTGGAAGCTTTTTCAGAGTTTCGGATTTCAAAGTAAAATAGTTTAAAAAATCAGTGTCGGTTGTGCACAAGACACGCCCACATGACGTTAACTACGCCATGTGATTTGAATTTAAGTCAATTGTCATAATTGCAACCTTCCTTTAGTTGAAATTCAGAATGTAATGGTTTGTGAATTTAAGAACAGTGAGGCTTATTCGTCATCTCATGCTGAACATGTTTTGTGAAGACGCCAAATTGATCCAACGTAATCTCGCACTTGCAACCACCTTTGCTATGTGCAGAATGCGCTATATTTTATGCATCTCAATTTCATCTTCTCTACGTCCGTACTGGAACCAATCCTACTTATAAGCTTAGGGCAGGACTGGAAGCTGAGAGCTTTCATTGCCAATTGACGATTTTTGTATTCGTATCGTGTGGTAGGTTTCAAAATACTTCTTCTTCTTGGCATTACGGCCTCACTGGGCCAGAGCCTGCTTCTCAGCTTATTGTTAAATGTGCACTTCCACAGTTATTAACTGAGAGCTTTCTTTGCCAAAATTGCCATTTTTGCATTCGTATATCGTGTGGCAGGTATGATGATACTCTATGTCCAGGGAAGTCAAGGAAATTGCCATTAAAAAAAGATCCTGGACTGACCGGGAATCGAACCCAGACACCTTCAGCATTGCTTTGCATTGTAGCCGCGGCCTCTAAGGAAGGCCCCGTTTTAAAATACTGTATGCCCTTAAAAATGAAAAAAAAAAAAAGATCTAACTCCTTCACAAAGGAGTACAATTATGAAAAAAACGTCTTTTTAAATTGCTCTTTGAATACCACCGCATATACAGGACAAAACCCCAAGTCATCATCATTCTCAATGTAGAAGTTTTTTAAATAACGTTGAGTTCATTCCATCTTGATAAATCTAACTACATAGCTTGAAGCAGTCAATTTTTGACTGGAATATTCTTCTGGAACACCATTTTTGCGAGATAGTTTTCGAAGAAACTCACCAGTTTTACCTGAATTTTACTCTGGAAAAATGGTCGTCATATTCAACAGTGCACATGAGATAATCCGTATGGTTGTTGCTATTTACAAAAATCATTAAACATTTTGGAATTCTACAAGAATGCATGGCTGCTAGTGCTTCAAGCATGGCATTTTTATCCATTTTAATCATTCCATTTAGCATTTTGCATCCCAAAGTAGTAGATACCACGCTTTGAGGCAACTTCGAGTTTTGTTTCTTTGCAGACCCTTTTTCGCAACAGCAGAATTGTAGAGCCATCCTCGGACACAGCTGAAAAAGTGAATAACATCATTAATACAGAAAAGCGTGTAGAATTCTGTCAAGATCGTGATTAGCATCCGGTACGCAGCACACACGTCGATATACATTTTAGTTCCACCCATCATGAATGCATGATCATCCTTGAGCAACCGAAGAATAAGCCAACAATGGAACGATTCCATTTCAAAAAGTTCCATACAGTAGTGGTCTGCAGCAACGTTTCGATTTTTTTCAGTTTAGTTGAATCTCTTGAGCTTATTACTTCTGGAACGTGCCTGGATAATATACGACCTTGACAATATTCTTCCATCTGAGTTATCGTCAAATCGTCTTTCAAAAGCTTTTTGGGGCCATCTGAGATCTGCAAATGATAATTTCTATTGACCATCATACACATGTTCTTCATTTCATTGCTTTGGTTAATAATAGAAATAGTCATCTGCAATACCTAGCTGTAATGTTTACTGTTTACCTTCTGAAGACAGTGCCAGCTGACTTGACAATGTTGCCTGAAGCTTGGGTGACAGATTTCAGACCAAAGATAATAGTTGACAAAAGCTGTAATATTTCATTATTTTATTGAAGTAAACGTGTTTAAATACAATTTAAATTAATTCGCTTGTAATTCAAGATTTGCAATACTGTTGGTCAAACATAACAATACACTTAAATGAATTAAATTATGTTTTTGCTATTAATATGGTTGGCCTCACTGCCAGAAAAGCCATCAATACATAAACATATTTTCATTGCTGGTAGTTGCCGTCGCGAGTGTGATTATCGCGGAAAATCAAATCGAGGAAAACAATTTCAGTAAATTTTAAGTGCACGGATTAGAGTTTTTAGAGGATTTTCGTTGAAAATGAATGCCATGGGAGAAAAAGTGAATAGTGGAAAACAATCGATTAAAGTTTTATTGACCATTGTGCTGTGAATAGTGGTTAAAAAATTGGTTGAAATTCGGAAAGCAAAATTGTGTGATTGATAGAAAGAGATAATGAAGAAGAAATCGAAAATGCATGTTCACGGAAATAATACACAGAACTAGTGATTAAGTCATAATCCTGCCTAAAACAATATTTCAATTGATAGATTGAAGATGTATGATTCAACAGTAGCAATATGGAAGAGCTACCGCAAGGTAAGAGCAGGTAAAAAAGCAGATTTATGCGTAGGTACCTTTGCAGTCGTCAGGTACCTGACAGGATGAAGGAAAGGGGAAGGTGGAGGGAAACAACAATTTTGGCTGACATCTTTGGCTTCCTTCTATAGTGTCCTTAAGCCAGCAAAAATTATAAACGTTTAAAATATTTCATGCCAACGTAACGCTCTTGGTTTTGAAATGCCAATTTCACTCCTGTATAGAGAAGAAATACGTAGTCCTACGTCAAAAAGGCTAGTTGGGGACGGATCTGGTGTAGTGGTTACAACACACGCCTCTCACGCCGAGGACCTGGGATCGAATCCCATCCCCGAGATAGTCACTAAAAATTCCCTTCGGAAGGGAAGTAAAGCCGTTGGTCCCGAGATGAACTAGCCCAGGGCTAAAAATCTCGTTAATAAAGGTAGAAAAAAAATTGCTAGTTCTATCGTATAGTAAGGGTATTCCAACAGGAGGAACAAGCAACTTCGGCCGATTATCTTCGGAACCTTCAAGGAGACTCGCTGCAACATCGAAAACCGGAAAAATATTTACTGAAGGAGGAAAAGTTATTACCGTTGCTTCCAGGGATGAGTTTCCTGACAAACCCCTTCTTCACAAGAAATGAATTAAGGTGTCTGACGTATTGAATATTATGAAGCTGGCAATCAATAAATAAATATTTCTAACAAACGTATTATTATTATTGTTTTTTGGGGAAATGTACGGGTACGGGGAAATATTTTTCGGGGAAATGTGGGACAATCTATTTTGTGATTTAACATGCATACATTTTTAATATTAGTGGGACTTACAAAAAACCCTTTGGATTTATTCTTTCGGGATTTTTTTCAACTTGCATTACAAACAGATTGAGACGTTGAAAGTTATCATCCCAATTAAGGCTATTTGAAACACGTTTCAAAAATGATTCCATATCGTTATACAGCAATACATCATCAATATCTCGTCATTAATCTCGAAGCAAGTTTTATCTATTTTTCTTACAAGTAGCGCCACGTCTTCTGTACATAGATGCAGAATTATCTAAAACGAAAGAAACAGTTCATTTGATACAATGCTTCGGAAAGAGTTGATGCTAATTGTATATAACCCAAATTACAGGCTGAAACATGTTGTGAGACTAAAATTAATTGAAAGGTCATATTAATTATAAGCGTGCCTAAAAAACATTCTCGGTATGAACAAGGTTTTAGATCGTACTACGTATAAACGAATAGCAAAATGGTCTTATTATTTTAAATAAAACATTCAAAAACAAGTTTCGTTGCAATATTTACAACCTTATTCGGAGCCGGTTTTCATAAATCTGCCTCAATCTCACTATACATGCAACAAGGACTCCAAATTCCACAGATATGCTGTCATATTTGATACAAATGACAACATGACGCATTAAAAAGTTTGCGACAGTACTCAAAATAAACATGGCTCGCTGCGTCATTGTTTGTTTTGTAATATTTTTTTGTAAAACTTTACCATAACTCTTATACACAAACATTTCCTCGTAACAACGTAACAAATAATTTTTTGGAGCAAAAAAGTCAGGATAGAATGTATCGAAGATATCGAAATTTGTATTAAAATTTGTAATCATACTTAATATCTAAAAAAACTTTGATTTCCTATTTAAACATACGACTTTAAACAGTTCAAACCAATTCTGCGAATTCAAATACGTGCTTCGGTGAATTTCAACATCGAGAGCATAAAGGACAGAAACACGTTTTAAACTTTATACAGTAGAATGTGAAAAAAAAAACTCTTTGTAGCGACATGTTGCCGTTCCTTGAGAAATATTTTGGTATTATAATAATTCTTTATAACGATTTTTCTCTATTACAATGATCTTTTGTGATGTCGCCAAGCTTCGACTGTATTGCTATTCCATGATTTTCGGCGTTATGAAATATGAGAATAAACCATTGGCATAGATAAGGGGAACCAGGGGGAGGCGTGACAAACCCCACAACCCCACCCTGTAAAAGTCCCATACCTCGGGCGAAAGTGAATTGGATTCCGAACTTAAAATTGATTAAGGAATAATCGCAATTCACATGGTGAAACATTTATCCATCGTCGCCGTTCATAGTTATAGGTACTAACTGCACATAACTGCATAATTGTAACATTTGACATAAGTAGGCATTGAGTGAATGGAATACTGAGCGTGCATTTTATGGCAGTATGGGAGAAAACTTAAATTATTTTAAATAATTAAGAACTCAAAAGTGCTTATTTGCAGCTGAAATTTTGTACAACTTATATCGCATATTGGGTTTAAAGCCAGAAACAAATCGGATAGAAATTTCATTGCTACTACATTACAAGGCTAATGTATAATCTCAATGTGACTGTTATGCGATTAAAATTGCCAATGTGACAAAACAACTTGGTATTTTTTACGAAGCAGTAAAAGGCAAGGGCTGTATGTAATTCAGTTTGTCTAGAATATGTTAGACTAGAATATTTAAAAAATGGTGAAGAATAGGTGAAAATATATTTGCCTATGGCGTTATTGATTTTGTAGATGAAATGAGAGCGAGCAAAGGCGCTGGAAAAAAACCTACACTGTTACTTCATAAGGGCCTGACTGACAGGAGTGATTTCTCTTCAAAGAGAGGATACTCTTTCGCAATAACTCCGCTAAACTAGATAAATCTGTAATAGTTCTTGTAAATGAAGCAAGATTGATTCTACATCCCTGAAATATGTTACGAAAAGAGAATCAATTTTCTGCAATAATTCAAAGAGAGCAACGATGAAGGGAAATCGATGAATGCAGATTCGGACGGTTCAAAATTTAAAAAATGTTTGTAAATCCAATATCCCATATCTTCCTTGCCTTCATTACCATAAAAACATTATTCTGTGAAATTTTCTGATTTCTAGGTGGTGATTTGAAGGTGGCACAAAGACGTTGTAGGTTAATATGTAAATTACTAAGGAGAAATTTTGAAAAACGTCCCAAACACGATAGCACTGGAATGTAAGTACAAACTTATAGCCTCAGAGTAAACCATAATAAAGAAATTTACTGAAAAGAGCAATTCAATCCGACGGATAGAAGAAGAGATATTCATGAGTGCGTCTGCTATTATTTTTCTTCATATGGGTTTATAGCCCTGCAAACAACTACAACAATCCCAAACGAAATCAACTCAAACGGGTTTTGTTTCTTCAGCAATTAAAGTTTGAAGAATGCGTTTTCACTATGGGATGGCAAGTTTGTACTTATGGTACAGTACTAACGTGTTTGGAACATTTTTCCTAATTTCTTCATAGTAATTTCCATACAAACCAATATTGAGTTTGGGCCACCTTTGAATCATCACTTAGAAAACTGATAATTTCACAGAACACTTTTTTATGGTAAGGTATTATCTTATGAAAAAACAATGCCGAAATGCCTGTGCCACTGTCACTCCCAAAGGTATTTTTGTTTGTTTGACTCCGACTTCGCCAACCACAATACAGGCATCTTGACTGTTTTCTGCAAATCACCTATGTTCCGTTTCTCAAAATTGTCACCTAGTAAATGAACGTTTCCATTCGTTAACGGGGTAAATCAAAGAGTAAATTGATCGCCAGACTCACGATCCCAGTTCGACTTGCATTCAATCAGCCATTGATTTATTCACAATTGAGCGATTTATTTTAATTCTAATTTCATGATCACTTAAGGAAATGCTTGGCTCTGATTTAGAGAGCCATTCGTTCGTTTGCCAGCTAACAGGATTCTCGGGCACACGTCAAAGAAGAGGTAAAGGCAAAGAGTAGTATGCAACTTTTACTCTTGTCGTCGTTCTGCAAGCCGCGATCGTTCAATAATGATGACAGCGCTGTCGAAGATCGGCAATAAATAATCGATGAGATTGACAGAAAAGGATTGCGACTCTTAATTCTTGGTAAACAGCACACGCGACACTAGCCGACAAACTTGGAAGGTAATTTTTCTTCTGCTGTGGCATGCCGATCTAGAGCAAGGTCAAGTTGTTTGTATTGCTATGTTGTAATGCATGATGATCTCGGTGGTTAAAGATCTGATCTTTGCAAAGTTGTTTGTTTCATGAATGGAGCGCATGGCACAAATGATGGATTTGGAAAATTCCATGAAATCGTATTCTTAAAATTGTCTGAAATTCACAAGAATATCTTTTTATTTCACGATTACATATTCATGGCGAGTAGTGTATACGGTATCTGACTGAAAATGAATTGTTTAAGGATTGATGAAAAAGAAAGGATGTCAATTCTAAAGATTGTTGAAAAATATGACTTCAATTTGCATACTTCAAGGATATGGTAGCTAAAATCTGAAGATGGCTGTCACAAAGAAAGGTTTGCTTTATGTTTACTTTTTCAAAAACACAAATCATCCAGGAGACCAATGAACATTTGGCTATCAGTTGTTTACAAACTTCTTGCAAATGCTGAGTGGCATTTTAGCGTGATTTTAAGCACTCTACACTGAAGAAATCTGTATATAGCCGACAAAATAGGCTAATCTGTCTACCAAAGAGAAGATGATCTACTAAATTACCCTACAATTTCTGAATTTTCGACAGATTCTACGGTTTCTCTCGGATTTCAACCAAAACGTGCAACCCTAATCGGTATTTTTTTATTCACTCATTTCTTTTCTCCTTCTTGATATAATTTGCGCTGATCGTTGTGTCATGATGTTGTTTTTATCACCTTCGGGCAATCAACAAGACTCGCCAAAAGTACCGGTTCTTTCCACCATGTTGCATACAATTTGTGTACCAAACGTGCAGTCGGATTTTTTATTTCTTGCTTACATTTTCGCTAACTGCTTTTTTACTTAATCCGGATGGTTTTTTAATTATTATCGACCTTCCATCTTGCAATGAGCTGCTCGGAATCAGTGGCACAGAAGGTAAGTATAATTTTGTCCACTTATCTGTCGTTGATTGAAGAGACATGAGACTGTCAGAACGAATGTCGAAATTAACAATTGATGTATGATTTCTTAAAATTTCGGCTTAAGGCTTGAATTATCTGTATGATGTGTGGATACACAAGGTCTGTTGAATTCCGGTGGCAATACGCTGAACCAGAATAATATACATTCAACTTAAAATTCCATCTCGGCAACAAGTTTCCAGTCGTATTTGTTTCAATCTTAACTATCAAGGTCATCATCGGGCGACCACAGAAAGCCATTTATCTCTAAACACTATGCTGTAACATTGGCATAGACTCGTTGATTTTTCGGCTGATTGGAAAACACCAACCGGAGAAGGGAGTCGGTAGTCTGTTCAGCGGCATGATAAACCGATAAAAATCGTGCTCAGCCTAATACGGTCCCGAACAAGGAAGTGCCGGTGCTAGCATAGGGTTTACGTTGCGCAATGACATAGTCTAACGACGATGGGGTCACACTCTACTATTGCATTAATTCGCACAAGTCCTCGTATCAGCGGCATACCTAAGGTTGTCGGGGCCCAGTTAAAAGTCAAATTCAGGCGCCTTTAAAATAGGAGTTGCCGGTAGGCATTTCTTTCTCTTAAGGTATTACAGTGAAACCTCCATGAGTCGATATTGAAGGGACCATCGACTCATGGAAATATCGAGTCATAGAACAACCATCCTTTGGAAAGCTGCTTCAAGAAACCATCATAGTAACCATACAATTTTGTTTTTAGTATGGTTCCATGAGTCGATATCGAGTCATGGAACATCGACTCATGGAGGTATCACTGTAGATGACGAATAAATGCCTAAGAAAAACGACATGTTATCGCTGACGAATTATAACTTTTGAAAGCAATCGAATTTTTAAAACCGGTACATGGTACATTTGATGCGGGGGCACGGTGCCCCTCTGACCGTTATTATCAGAAAAAAATCTCCATCAAATCTGTCCTCACCAGTCGTTTTCTATAGCTAAGCTGCATGCCTGGGAAAAATATAAAAAAAACGTAGGGCCCGTTTTGAAGTTACGCCCTTTTGAGTGTATTTCATTCATTTATTTAGTTAACATCTACACAGATAACACTGAATCAACAATTTCACGCCACAATACTCGGTTCGAGGCCGCATCTCTCCATCCTCGGTTCTGCCCCACGCTCGCCAAATCGATACGCACTTGATCCGCCCACCTAGCTCGCTGCGCTCCACGCTTTCTTGTACCAACCGGATCCAAAGCGAATATCATCTTTGCAGGGTTGCTGTCCGGCATTCTTGCAACATGCCCTGCCCATCGTATCCTTCCAGCTTTGGCCACCTTCTGGATACTGGGTTCGCCGTAGAGTTGGGCGAGCTCGTGGTTCATCCTTCGCCGCCACACACCGTTCTCCTGCACACCGCCGAAGATCGTCCTAAGCACCCGACGTTCGAAGACTCCAAGTGCTTGCAGGTCCTCCTCGAGCATCGTCCACGTTTCATGCCCGTAGAGGACTACCGGCCTTATGAGCGTTTTGTACATGGTACAATTGGTGCGGGCGTGAATCTTTTTTGACCGCAGCTTCTTCTGGAGGCCATATTAGGCCCGACTTCCACTGATGATGCGCCTCCGTATTTCACGGCTAACGTTATTGTCAGCCGTCAGCAAGGATCCAAGGTAGACGAACTCGTCGATCACCTCGAACGTATCCCCGTCTATCGTAATGCTACCTAGGCAAGCCCTGTCGCGCTCGGCCCCACCACCTAGCATGTACTTTGTCATGGCCGCATTCACCAAATGTCCAACTTTTGCTGCCTCGCGTTTCAGGCGGGTGTACAAGTCTGCCACCTTTTCAAATGTTCGGCCGACGATGTCCATATCATCCGCGAAGCAAACAAATTGACTGGATCTCGTAAAAATCGTACCTTGGCTGTTATGCCCGGCTCTCCGCATAACACCTTCTAGCGCAATATTGAACAACAGGCACGAAAGTCCATCAGCTTGTCGTAGTCCCCGGTGGGATCCAAACGAACTGGAGTGTTCGCCTGAAACCTTCACACAATTTTGCACACTTTCCATCGTCGCTCTTATCAGTCCCGTGAGCTTCCCGGGAAAGCTGTTCTCGTCCATTATTTTCCATAGCTTTTGAGTGTATATGTTTACTGATTCAAAGGAAATCTGAGATATTTAAACGGATTTTCATTGGCCGTGATTATCAGAAGAAATGTTCCATAAAAACTTGGTGCAAAGTTAGTTTGTTTAGTTATTTGTAACCTCTTGATGGAGTTTTGAATGAGAAAATAAACTAAATTTGAAGTTACGCCCTTTTTGAAGTGTAACCATTGAAAAAACAAATTTCAAATAGATTAATGAGGCATTTTAATACCGATAAGCATGTTCAAATAATTTCAATGACACATTGCACTTACATGTCGCCAAAGTCTTTCAAAATTGATAGATTTTTCAAAGACTCAAGCACTGTAAGGTATTGCGGAGCCATTTTTGTGACATAATTATTATTCAAAATATATTGTTATAGCCCAAATGGCTACCTCTTCGGCTGTTCCGGCTAACTTTGTACTGCCCTAGAACTTAAAATTGAATCGCTGAATAATGCACTATTGGCCAAACTATAGAACTCTAGACCACTGTCAATACTTTTGTGATCAGTACTTGAAATACGCTTAAGAGAAGTAAGAAACATGCGTTACTATTTGGTTTAATTGATTTTAAAATCATAATACTTGCAGAGCTTTATGTTACATGTCTTCCTTAGGTATCAAAACTCTTTTGAGTGGATTCTTAACCCTAATCACGAATTTCCTTTTCCCGAATTCCATTACCTCGAAATTTATTAACCCGAGTGTCATCACACTGCACGAACTGTTACGCTGAATGCTATTGTCCCAAATATATTATATTATATTAATATTATTACCATGAATGACATAGCCCCGTGATGATGGAATTCGCAGTAATGCAATTCTAGGAACTGGAATTCGTGGTGATGGTGTTCAGGTATTCGGAGTAATGGAATTCAAAGTTAAGTGGTATAATTTTAAAAAGATATATTGAATATGATAAAACAGAGTTGTTCATGGATTCTACGTAAATTTCAGTTTTGAGTACTGAAAAATCGTACTGAAAAATTCTTCTGTGGTCCTGTTGATTACCTGCTGGTCTACCTACCATAGTACGATTTGAATCCTACTCAAACGTAAGATTTATATGTAAACTTTTTTTTCGATCGCGAACTGTCCTTGTGAAGTAAAAACACACCAACTGCTATGGCCCTTCACAAACGAAAAATAAATACTTTGCAAGCTACACAAAGTTTTTCAAACTGACAAAGCCAAACATTTAAAATTAAGCTAAATGCTACGATTTTCAATTTAACGGATGTTCTAAACTTTCCATTATTTTCTTCCATTTTGTATCGCTGCTTTCAATGTAGTTAATTTTATTTTTTCCATACACTGCTACTCATAATCAAAAACTCGACACGTAAAGTACTTATTGACGTATGTGCTTCGCTTCGATATACTACAAGTAGCATTCAGTAGCATGTAAAATTATCTGAATCGTGAGTACACGGGCTCACCAACCTAGTCCGAATATTGTACTACAAGAACTAATTTGGTTACATGATGAAATTAGCTCCGTAATGCCTTAAAGCACTTGAGCCTATGAAAATCGGTTGATAGCGAAAGACTTTTGTGGCTGTAAGTGCAATGTGTAATTGAAAACATTTGAACATACTCAAGGGTATTAGAATGCCTAATTGTTATATTCAAAATTAGTGTTTTCAATGGTTACACCTCAGAAGGAGCGTAACTCCAAATTTCGTCAATTTTTTCATTCAAAACTCAACCAAGAGGTTACGAATAACTAAACAAATCAACTTTGAACCAAATTTTGATAGTATATTGCTTCTAATAATCACGGCCAATGAAAATCCGTTCAAATATCTCAGATTTCCTTTGAATTAATAGGCTTATACACTCAAGAGGGCGTAACATCAAAAAGGGTCCTACGATTTTTTTTAATTTTTGCCCAGCTTAGCTAGAGAAAACGACTGGTGAGTACAGATTTGATGGAGATTTTTTTCTGATAATAACGGTCAGGGGAGCACCGTGGCATCATTCTCGACCGCAGCTTCTTCTGGAGCCCATAGTAGGCGCGACTTTCACTGATGATGCGTCTCTGTATTTCGTTGTTATCAGCCGTTAACAAGGATCTGAGGTAGACGAACTCATCAACCACTTCAAAAGTATCCCCACTTCGTAACACCACTTCCTAGACTGGCTCTGTCGCGCTCGGTTCCGCCTATCAGCGTATACTTTGTTTTTGACGCATTCACCACCAGGCCGACTTTTGTCGCTTCAGGTTTCAGATGGGTGTACAGGTCTGCCACCGTTCCAAATGTTCTGCCGACAATATCCTTATCATCCGCGAAGCAAACCAATTGGCTGGATCTTGTAGAAATCGTACCTCGGTTATTGCACCCGGCTCACCGCGTGACACGTTCTAGCGCGATATTGAACAGCAGACACGAAAGTCCATCACCCTGTCGAAGTCCCCGGCGGGATTCGAACGAACTGGAATGTTCGCCCGAAATCATCACGCTATTCTGCACACCGTCCATTGTTGCTATTATTAGTCTTGTGAGCTCCTCGGGAAAGCTGTACTCGTCCATAATTTTCCATACCTCTTCGTGGTCGATGCATGTCTCCAATGATTCCTTGCTTTAGGATTTGTTTCAAGAATTTTTCCAGGAATACTTCGGATTTTTATAATTTTTTTCTGGTACTCCTTCAGAGATTCCTTTAGAAAATCTTTCGGAGACTTCTCCAGGGCTTCCTCTAGGAAAATATCTACAAAGGTTGGTCCAGGAGTTACACTAGGAAAATCTCCTGAAGAATTGCTTAAGATATTTCTCTAGTGATTGCTCCAGAGATTCCTCCGAAATTCCTCCACGGATACATACAAAGAATCCTCAAGAAGTTCTCTCGAGATTCGTCATGGGATTCTGGGAAATTTCTATAAAAATTCCATCAGTAAAATCTTTATATTAATTCCTTTGGAAAATCTCTTCATCGATTCCTTCAGAGATTTCTCCTGGGATTTCTACAGAATTTTCTTCATGAATTCCTCCAAGGATAATGCCAGAGATTTCTTCCGAAAAATCTCTACAGGGGATTTTTACGGAATTTCTCTAGGAATTCCATGAGCAAAACCTCTACAGTGATTTTTTCTGGGATACCTCCAACGATTCTCCAGGGACACTTCCATAGAGTCCTTCCGAAATTGAATTAAATAATCTTCCCTACAGGAGTTTCTCAGAGACTATTCCAGGCATTACTCTACGAAAATCTCTACAGAGATTCCTGCAGAGATTTTTCCAGTTTTTTATTCAGAAATTCCTGCAAGGATTGCTTCGGAAAATCTCTCTCTCCTCTACAAATTGTTCCAGGGATGAGCTAGTAGAGAATCGATTGTACATATATATTAATGTAATATGCTTTTCGTCTATGCAGTTTTTATAACAAAAACTCGATTAAAATACTGCGTAGCCGACAAGCGTATTTTATGTTCCAGGATTTTTTTTTCAGAAAGTCTTCCAGAGATTTCCTCGGGTATCCCTTCATAGGCCCCAGTAAGAAATTCTACAATTTCTTCAGGACTCTCTTTTTTTGGAGGAATCTCTAAAAAAATAAAAAAATCGTGAGGAAACCCTGGAGAGTCCTACTCTTTTTTATGAAATCTCTGGAGAAATTCTTAATCTCTGTAGGGATTTATAGAGGAATTCTCAGAGGAATCTCAGGGAGAACCTCTGGAGAAAATTCAAAGGAAATATCTAAAGGATTACCAGAAAAAATAGTAGAACAATTCATGTAGTGATTTTCCTGGGAGAATTCCTGAAGGAAACTCTTGAGAAATCTCTATAGGAATTTATGCAGTTACAATCAACTTTTCGTAACTCCATTTTCAAGTGACCATGGAATTACAGAATTATCGAGTTATAGAATATACTGTTACAAAAAATCTGAAAATCTAAGGAACAAATTCCTGTATTTTTAATACATATATGATCACTTCTGTAAGAAATCAATTTTATTTTGTTATTAGTATTTTATAAACCATTATATGAGAACTTTTTATGAAATGCTCAAAAAATCACGAATCCATATCTCGATATTAGTTTTAAAATTCTTCTTTTTCAGGGAATAACGGGGTTGGTGGTCCAATGGCTACCGCTTCTGCTTCATAAGCAGAAGGTCATGTGTTCAATCTCAGGACCGTCCCTTTAATCGTACTTTGTAGTCGTATCTTCCATTCCTTCTATCTTCCATTGTTAATTCGATCTATAACAATTTATAGCATCTGCTAGAACCAGAGACGAACAAAAAAAAAAAAAACAAAACGTTTCTCTACGCTTCCATTCTTCCATCATTATAGCATGACTTTCCTTACGCCTGATACACAGGCTGGTTAGTTTGATTGCTAACCAAACAGCAAGCCTCCTTATTCTTCTTGGCATTTACGTCCTTTCTGCTTACTGCTGCTTAGAACAGCCTGCTTCTCAGCGTAGTGTTCTTATGAGCAACAGTTATTAACTGAGAGCTTTCTTTGCCAAAGTTGCCATTTTCGCATTCGTATATCGTGTGGCAGGTACGATGATACTCTATGCCCATGGTAGTAAAGGAAATTTCCATTACGAAAAGATCCTGGACCGACCAGGAATTGAAACCAGACACCTTCAGCATGACTTTGCTTTGTAGCCGCGGACTCTAACCACTCGGCTAAGGAAGGCCAGAAGCCTCTCTGCCATAAATTTACCACCCCTACACCTTCCCGCATAAACTGGCATAGATGCAGGGATATATCCTGTCTACTGTGTAAGCAAGTTTTTAATGCATCGTCAATCCCTCTCCTTTCCCCTCATTGGTCAGCATTCTGACGTGGCAGGAGCCATTTTTGCCTGAGGTGTCAACAAGGTCACACGTGCTCAAGGTTCACACGTGCTCCTTGGCTTTGCGGACGGCAGACTTCAGTGGGCTGGTAACTTAGTGCGGATGTCGGAAGAAAAAATTGCGAAAATAATATTCAGCAGGGAACCAGGTAGAGGTAGGCGGCTTCGGGGAAGGCCACGAATACGCTGGCTGTACGCAGTGGAAGAAGACCTGGCGACCCTAAACGTTCGGGGCAACTGGATAAGTTTTGCCCAAGACCGACGAAAATGGAGCTCTACAATACGCCCGGCAATGGCGTAACGTTACGCTGTAGCCATCAAAGTATCAAGGTTGCTTGGTAACCTGGAGAAACCTTAGAGGTGTTTCTGGAAGACTTTTCGGGGGAATATCAGGAGAAATCGCAAGAAGAATCTTTGGAAGAATCTCTGGAGATGTCCAAAGAAATATCTGCAATAATTCTTGGAGAAATTCCTTAAGAAATTAGCTTTTACTGGACGAATATATGGTGGAATCACTGGAGACATTTTGGCAGAAACTCCTTCGGGAACTCCTGGCGATATCGCTATATAATTCCTGGAATAACCCTTGGAAGAATCCCAGGAGGAACTACTGGTGAAATTCCTGAACGAATTGCTGAAGGTATTTAGAGCCCTAACGCGGGTAGATCACCTTTTCATGGTGCGTTATGGGGTAAAGATCTACCAGTGAACCCTAGTCCTGACTGCTTCAAACGAAGAGAACAGTATATTATAGTAATAAAGGGAACATTTTTTAGTCCTTGTTACATTTGTAAACCTTGTTGAAAGTGACAAGTCTCGGTTTTCCCAGTTGCCGAGAATGATCTTGAGACAAGGAAAAAAATGAGTCGAATGCAACAATTTGTTTTCTAATCTTTTATTTATTTAGTTCTCTAGTTCGAAGAAGTAAGGACTAGGATTCTGATACATGGACAATATCGGTGTAATTTCTTGGCTTTATCAAAGGGATCCGATTTTGACTGATAAAGGGGCGCGCCTGTGGAGAGTGTACCCACCACATTCTTCAAAGGGTATAAATAGCGGAACCTTTCAATTAGAATCCTTTCCTGCGATCAAGTTAGGAATTACAACTGTAAGAAAACCGAATACTTTATCACTTCACAATAATGATAAGGTAACACGACATGCACAATACAAAGGACACGAGGTATACTACAATAGATCAAATATTGGTCGCAGTGTTTTATGTTCCGAACAGAAAAAAGAGCCCTATAGGAACTGGTCTCGAAAATTTTGGTACCGTAATTTCGGATGAAATTGATATTTTTTCACGGTTTTTCTAGTCTGTTTTCCATAATATTGATAATGCCAAACAACCGAATGCAGCAAAACAAAAGGTGAGCCTCATTAGCTAATGTACCGACATTTTCTTACAAATGCCATATTAGTGCTAAAAATATCTCGAAAATAAAAAATCGGGGAATCTCATTTCGGGGTGAAATTGATCACTTGTCATTGTGATTATTGTTAGTTTTCAAAATGACTCTACATAATAAATTAGAGCTCCAGAATTGGAATATGCTTGCTAAATTCTTAATAACACAATATTTATAGAAATAATGAATAGTTCAATTTCAGGAACTACCCGGAAAACGTTTAAATGTATGCAATTTCCTAAGGGATTTCCTGATATCTAACAGAAAATCAAATATTTCATCCAAATGAGCAAATTGGTACGAGTTTTGTACGGATATATTTCAAGCATCCTCACAAACTTTCAGGTTTATACCAGGCTCAAATTTTTGCTTAGAACTATAAGTTTATGGATGTTTGTCAATAATACACCGTACATGATTTTGAAATTGTACATTATTTTCTTAGAAAAAAAAAGTTCTTTGATGCAGAAAAAAAATCGGAGCACACAATTTGACAATGGACCGATGCACGAGTTCACTATTTGATGTTTGAGCGGTGCCATGCTATTTACGTGACAATGGCAACGAGTGAATTTGGCACCGCTCAAACTTCAAATTAGTGAACTCGTGCATGGACCAATTCACGAGTTTACTAATTTGACATTTTAGCGGTGCCTTATTCACTCGTTGCCATTGTCACGTAAATAGCACGGCACCGCTCAAACGTCAGATAATGAACTCGCACATCGGTCCATGGACCTATGCACGGGTTCACTATTTGACGTTTTAGCGGTGCCGTGCTATTTATGTGACCATGGAAACTAGTGAATTCGGCACCGCTCAAACATCAAATTAATGAACTCGTGCATTGATCCATTGGTCCATAGTTACGACAACGTTCATTCACAGCAGGTTACTTTGATATTTGTGCTTCTTTGGGATGAAATAGAATCGTGTGACACGGTGATCAATTTTAACCGAATTTACAGTACAGAAGTTCTTCCTGGAAGAATTGACAAAACCGCCATGTAAAGCCCTCGATAAATCGCTGTAGGAATTGCGACAGAGATTAAAGCTTGCTTCATTTAGAATTGGAACATACTTTTGCTCATATTGTGGCGCTCCTTCTGGACGGATTTGAAAGTTCTTGGCGCCCACGTGTCGGGAATTTTGTCAGCTTCACGTATGTGTTTTTGACATTCCGCAAATCGTATTTACTTTGTAAACAATCAACATGGAAGCTGAAAGAAGGGAAAAAATTGTGCACAGTTATTTTGAAAATCCATTGCGGTCTGCATCTAAGCTAGCTTAACAGCTGAAATTGTCCAGAAATACCGTATGGCGCGTTATCAAACGGTATAAGGAAACATTGACGACGATTCAGAAGCCTCAAGTCAATCGTCGGAGTGGAACTGTCGACCGGAAACTGCGTGGTAAAATTTTGAAGACGATTAAGAGGAATTCCAATCTGTCGGACCGTGATTTCGCCAGAAAATTCGGTGCTGCCCATTGTACTGTGAGGAGAACTTGACTCCGGGAAGGAATAAAGTCGTATCGAGCTAGCCAACAGCCAAATCGGACCATAAAACAGAATGGTGTGGCCAAAATCCGTGCTCGGAAGCTATTGACTGTTTAAAGATAAACTTGCGACGATCGACGCGCCACCATTTTTCATATAACGGAGGGTATTAGAACGAACTTGGAGATGATGATTTGGAGGTTATTTGGCAATTTGGAGGTTAAAATCCCCTCCAAACACTAGCGATTGTGCGGTGGGATGTTGACGTTTGATGACGAATACGACCAGGTGCTGACCAAGTTCGACGGGTATTTTCTGATGAACGATGAAACCTATGTCAAGGCTGACTCCGGGCAAATCCCAGGTCAAAAATTTTACTTGGCAACGGCTCGGGGGATGTTCCAGGATGTCCAGTATGAAGAAAAAGCTACATTTGTATAAAAAGATCTTGAATTATATAATTAATAACTGAAATACAGGCAATTGTTTTTGTTCCAATTCTATCTAAATAAGCTTTATTTTAGAGGAATCCCTGGTAAAATTCCTGGAAAAATATTCTAAAGAGATCCTGGAGAATCTCTGGAAGAGTCTCTAGAAATATTTCGAGAGGAATTTTGGAAGTTTTTGGGGAGATTCTATTGGAGGTCTATTTGAGTTTATATTTCGATTGCTGTCAAAAGTTATAATTTATCAGCGATAAAATGTCTTTTTTAACTACAGTATTGAACAACATATTTGCAACTTTTTCGATTTCCATACAAATGAGTGAAACTTCCACAGAACATCAGACATAACTAGACTTTTGACGTGCGTTTTTGAATATTTTTTTTAACACTAGTTTAATTGTAATAACGATTTAACTAAAGTGAAACAAAAACTGTCTTCAGCAAACTTGTTCATCTTGCTAAAATCTACAACTTTGTCAAAGACACCCTAGAACTATACCTTCAATGTGTTTAGTTATGTCAATTATAAAAAATCGTCAAAAAATTCAATTTAGTCAAACCGTTACTGCTTTTAAACTAGTAATTCGGAGAACTACTCAAAAATATATATTAAAATTCAAGTTATGTCTGATGTTTTATGAAAATTGGATTAAAAACGGTCCATTAATAACTGAGATCTAGCTTACCAAAGTTGGTCATTTCATATGGTAAATAGAAAAAGTTGGAAATTTTTTTCCAATACTGTAAAAACATGAATTTTGACTTGTCGAATGATGCCGATTCCTTATAATATCTTTTTTTTCGAATATAATAATTTTATACTTGGGAAGCTCATATAGCCGTAACGGTGAACCTGCAGCTTTTCAGCAAGACCAAGCTTAGGGCATGGGTTTGAATTGCACCAGTCGAGGATCTTTTTGGATTGAAAATGTTCCCGACTTACCAGAACATATGCTATTTTCGTACCTGCCACACAATATACAAATGTTAAAATGATTAATCAGCAAAGTAAATAACTGTAGAAGTTCATATAAAGACACATAGCTGAGAAACAGGCTCTATCCATGTGGGGACATAATGCCAGAAACAAGAAGAAGAATTACATGTTCGATTTTTGGCATGGTGTATATTTAGAACTGAATGAAAAATCATGAATTTTGAGCTGTCGCATGTTGGAACTATATGATAATATTTATCCGAAACCGGTTCCGGAATACTCCAACAAAATTTGGCGAGCTCTTGATGTTCTTGAATGAAAAACCATAAAATTTGAACCGTCGTACCATACATGCGTAAACTACTGAATATGATATGTACCAGTTCCTCCTGAAACAGGTTCCAGGTGTCCTTGTGTCATTGTACCGAAAATAGCCATACTCAAACAATGTCCAGAGATCTATTTTAGAGTTCCATATGTCTCATATAAAGCTAAAAGAACGAAAGCTCCTTTTAGCACGAAAATATTTGATTTCATAAGTTAGGAAAAGTCAGAAAATTTCATATTACTATCTCTTTCCTCTACAAAGGTACAGCTCCTTCACTGTGCCGATTGGCCAAAAATGACCGCTATGCATAAGGTTAAAAGTCATCATAGCGATTTTTTGCGTGGAAAGCAAGTTTTATATGATTTCCAGTCCCCTAGAAACTTGGGGCCCGGTGCAAACCGCACCCCCTAGCTTTGCTACTGCCTCATATGCTCTCCCCTTGATCAACTGGAAGAACGCCAACCAACTACAAATTGTATATTGAATTTTAATAGCCAGAACAGAGTGTCCGTTATGGGACTGCAAACAGCTGTTGAGAGGTGGTAATGGCCACGGTGAGCCGGTTAGTAGTAATCAAATGAGTCAAAGCTGCCCTGCGCACCACTGCACAGTCTGGGGCTGACCTGGTGGTTTCTAATAAATCACCGCCAGTTGGTTAGCAAATTCTCTGAGGGATTTATTGTTAACCTTGGGCCATGATCCCAATAGAAGGTTGAACTAGTCATTCGTTTCAACTGGCCAGCACAGTTTCCAAGTGGTCTCTGTAATTTATCATGTTTGTTCCTATTGGATTTATATCATGTTCCTAAAATAAAAGGCTCACCATTATATTTTCTTTCATCATATTCCATTATTCTCGGCATTTTTATTAGCTTCGTGGTGTTTTCTTGCTGTAATAGTGTGAAATTCAGCAACACGATGCGCTAAATATTATATGACGAGAGACGGTAATTGAATTCGAATCTGCGACAGATTCAAAACAGCTTTTACTATCAGGCCTTAAACTAAAGTTTTTTGTTTATGTATAATTTTACGGAGCCAGTGTAACATTATCCTTTTCTGCATCCTGCTCATTTTCTTCGTAAAAATTGTACCCTCTACAATATCCAAAAAGAATCAAGAAGTGCACTCGAAAGAACAAACCGGAATGATCAGCGTCAACTTTTCTGACAGATTCAGAAGCCAAGTGATTTGTCACTTAATTTACTCCGGAAAAGTGAATGAAAAAATAATTCATCAGCCCCTCCCCTGGTCCGCCTCCTACTGTGAGAGTCCACCTTTTGGGCTGGCATCATCAGGCTAAGCAGATTATCCCTGCTTCCAAAAAAGAGATCTGAATGAAAAAAAAACATACATCATGATTAATTTCGTGTCACAACATATCTCTGTGCTTCTTCTGTGTTGTCGAGCCGTGGAATCGTTCTCGTTTCTCGCTCGTTTGTAAACGTTCCATCATATTCTCCTCTAACAACACCGAAATAAGCTTATCCGAGATCTCTTGTCAGAACTTCCACTCTCATGGGGCTGCCAACCCTTCGCGCCGCAGACGGTTCAAATTTTTGGGGGCTCTTTTGAGGATCGATTTCAGAGAGTTGGAACCCGAACAAAACCATTCGACTTTGCTCGTACCGTAATTCGAGGTAAGATTTATCAGTTTGTTGGAATGTAACAAGTTTTATATTTTTATTGAAAATACCGTAACTTACTACAATCATGACTCCTGATGCTGAATGTAATGGTAAAACTCTTACAGGTCAACTACTTTTGTTAAACTAATTAACTCAATACACGTGGAAACGATGGATGAATTATGGGTGAAATTATGAAAGAAATCCACGTACTGGGCTGGGGCTTGTATGCTAGACGAGCGCAGGAAGAACGCTCTACAGAGGATTTAAAAAAAAATGAAAATGATTCTGAAGCTCCCTTCCTTGAGAAGGATCCTTCCGATCAATGTCACCCCCTTTGACGGTAATCGTTTTGGATGCTGGGTGCTCTGTCGCTGCGCAGAGGAAGTGTAGATCGTTTGAATCAGATTAGCACTTGGTACCGTACGAGTCTGACACCACTGGGAATGCAAACAAGCACCCTATTCCAAAAGCGCTACAGATTTTTGGAAACAGGTTATACATCATATCCACAGCAGCGCCTGGCTTCGAGCAGCGTCCAAAAACGGTAGCATTCAAACAAATTGTGAGTGATTAGTTGCCATTACTTAAGCTCTGCTCATTCTACGAAAGCTCCACTGCGGATGAAACAAGCGTCACATAGCGGGACGACAGTAATCTAAATGTGTTTGGAAGCAACGAAAAGAAACGAAATATTTTCTATATAAGGATGATGAATGGCTTCACGACAGGTACCAGAAATAGCCTTTTGTGAATGAATAATTGGCATTTGCTTCATGGAAGAATAGGAACAACTTGTGACTTTGGGGAATCAATTGAACTGAGGTTCCTCAAAACCGAGCTCGAAGCATTCTCGGAAGTGTGATATTGAGAGAATGAACGGAAATTGAACAATCAGATTGATGATCGATATTAGTGATATAGTTATTTGAACGAAATTCGGAAATCGAGAGGTAAAAAATGTGTTTTTTTTTGTAATCTGAACCAAGACTGCTGGTGACGATAGAGATGAAGAATAATTTTGAGAAATTTCAAACCCTAGGCAATCTAGGGTTGTTCAAGAACTCCGTTGAGTACAGGACTTCGGGTTAACAAGCATTACCGTAAATTCGGGTGAAATTGATCAGTAGGGTGAAATTGATCACCGCGTCATGCGATTTTAAATCTTACTAATAGTGCACAGAAATCAATGCAATCTATAGTAAATGAACGTTGTTTGTCTTAGATATTGTCAAAATGTGTGTAGTGAAGCGTTTTGCGTCAAATAATGCTTATTTCTATGAAAATAATGTAAAATTCCAGAATCATGATTTGTGTGATATTGATAGACAACCATAAACTTCTAGTTCTAGACGAGGATTTGAACATGGTGTCAGCCTTAAAGTTTGTAAGGATGCTTAACATATATCCCCAAACCCAATTTTACCATCACAATTCGTACCAATTTGCTAATTTTGTTGAAATAATTGACTTTCGGCTGCATGTTAGAAAATTCCTTTGGAAATTGCCTACATTTAGGCGTTTTCCGTGGTATTCTTGAAATTTAATTGACGATTATTTTCGTGAATATTTATTTATTTATTTATTTATTTATTTATTTATATTTGTTAATTTGCAATGTAAGGTTACACCTTTTTCAATTATTGCATTCCGAATTCATTTTGTTACAAAAACACTTAAAACTAAACATAACAGTTTCTGAATTCTGTTCACTTATACGTTGCTATTTTCATATTTCTAATACTAATTCCTTCTGTTGAAAAACTCTCTGCACTCTGTTCGGAACCTATCCAATCGATCAATAGATCTTATTTCTAGAGGTAGTTGGTTCCAAAATACAACGCCACGAACGAAGAAGGTACCACCATAATGAGATGTAGCATACTGCGGTAAAACAAAATTACATGTACGCATGCTACGGAATGGTTGCAGTTTAGTGAAGAGATAATGTGGTGTAGTTGTTTTGATAATCTTAAAGAGTGTTATGCAAGAACGTAGTTTAAAGAAATCATAAAAATTACAACCTAATAATTTGTGCTGTAGTCGTGAAACACTAGAAAATCTTGTTAAACTATAGACCCATCTAACACAGCAGTTCAGGGCAACTCTTAATCTGTCAAGGGCTCGAGCTGAAGCATTATGTAATAGCTCTATACCATACAAAAAATGCGGAAGAATAAGTGATTTAAACAATCTAAGCTTAATTTCAATAGAAACCATATTAGCCGTGAGCTTAAGGTGTTTTAAACCTCCATAGATTTTTCCACATTGAGTATTAATGTGGGAATCCCATTCTAGATCATGTTGAAATATCACCCCTAGGTTTGAAACATGATTTACATAAGAAAGAGTTTCACCTCCTAAGGAAATGACCGGTAGTGACTGGGACTGACGAGCCCTTGAAATATGCATTATTTTAGTTTTAGAAGCATTAATAGGTAGAGTATTGCGACATGACCAATCGTAAATGTTTGATAAATCTTCATTGATAAGGTGAGCCATTTCTGACGAAGAAAGGTTGCAGGAGTGAAAATAAATTTGAACATCGTCAGCGAACATGTGTATAGAACAATATTTCAATACAGACGGTAGATCATTTATAAAAAGGGTAAACAGTAAAGGGCCTAAAACTGATCCTTGCGGGACTCCTGAGACAATTTGAGCTATTTCAGAAAGGTTTGCATCAATTGAAACCTGTTGCGAACGATCCGTTAGATAGGACTGCAGAAGATTCACGGCGGGAGCAGAGAAGTTGAATTGATCCGAAAGTTTGCGAAGCAGTTGATAATGGGAGACTCGGTCAAACGCTTTAGAAAAATCAATTAAAAGCAAAAAAGCGATTCCTTTCCTATCAATTGTACGATGAACATCATCATGGACTTTTAAAAGAGCAGATGTTGTATTGTGCCCCGCACGAAAGCCTGACTGAACATCCGTTAAAAGATTAAAATGATTCAAAAATTCAAGCATTTGATTTTTCAGTATTTTTTCAAAAGCCTTTGAAAGCGCGCTTAAAATGCTTATAGGTCTTAGGTTTTTTAAATCGCAGCCTCTAGATTTTTTACGAATTGGCAAAATTTTAGCTGTTTTCCATGCTCGTGGGTAGTTACAAGTCAAAATGATTGTATTGAAGACATGAGTAATTGGTGTAATCACAAACGGTAAGATCAATTTAATGAATTTAAGAGGTACACCATCTAATCCAACAGCATCCGAAGTAATACTATTGATCATTTTATCGATTTCGTATTCATTAGTAGTAACAAATCTGAAACCATTTTCGTTCGGTGGTGGTAATCGAGGAAAATAATTATCGACGGTGAAGTTAGACGCAAAGTAGTTGTTGATCTCATCACAAGAGTTGTTGAAAAGCATACCAGCGCCAGATTTTTTAACATTTATCTCTTTCAGTCTTCTCCACAAGTCATTATTTGAACGAGATAATTCAGATGAACGAGAAATATAATCGGATTTAGCTTCATTGATTAGCATTGTTACTCTATTTCGTAAGCGTTTGTATTGGTCTCTTTCTTGTTGACCTTTAGTCTGCTTCCAAATACGATACGCTAAATCTCGCTCTACCATTGCTCTTGAAATGTCATTGTTGAACCATTTATTATGTCTGAAAAGCTTACTAGAACGAAGAGGTACGAAATGATCAAAAAGTGATAAAACTACTTGATTGAAATAGTCTAAAGCTAAATTAGAATCATTGATAGAGTAAAGAACTGACCAATCAATTGCAGTTAAAGTGTGATTTAGAGATTCAAAATTTATGTGTTTGTAATCACGAAATAATGTTGCGCTACTGAAACATGATCGAGCTACGTTCAAAGAAGAAAATATAATATCATGAGCCGAGAATCCTGGTCCGGACACTTGGTTGAAATTGAGTATAAATTCAGGATCGTTTGTGAACATCAAGTCTATTTGAGAACTTCCGCCAGAATAATAATGAGTTGGCTCGTTTCCAACACATGTAAACCCGAAATGATCAAACACACTACAAAAACGATTGACTACTGGAGAATCCCTCTTAACGTTCATGTTGAAATCGCCTAATAAAACAATATTTTTGTACTTTAAGATATGATCACTCAACTGTTGAAAAATAAGTTCACAGCAGTCGACGCGTGGAGGGTTGTAGAAAATTCCAAGCAAAAACTTGTCAGCCCCTGTTGATACTTCGACAAACAAAAATTCAGTATTACAGGCATTACCCAGCCCCACAAATAAATCTGAAGCAGAAACTTTTTTGCAGTTAAGATTATTTCTAAAATAAAGACAAACACCATAGTTGCGATCATTTCTAATCAATTTGAAACCATCCACAGCGATAGTATCGTCAGAAATATCGTTAGTCAACCATGTCTCAGTCAAACAAATCAAATCAACTTTTCCATTGTGAAAACAGGAAGTGAACTCATTGAACTTACTAAGTTGCCGTGAACAAATACTTTGCACATTCATGTGGCAAATATTTAGGAAATCTTTACGAAGAGCCGCATTCATGACAGCACGAGGAATATGATAAATACCTTCATTCGAACTGACGTTGTTTAGCATGTTATCTGACATCGTGGTAATAGTAGTATGAGCGCGGAACGCAGAGCGCAAAGAGGATCAACAGAAGGATTACAGATGAATTCATGATATAAGTACAATTAATAATTATTATTATTTTCGAATGGTAAGCTGGTGGCTGAAACGATGATTTCATGATTTAAGATTCAAATTTCATAAACACAAATAACTGTTTCCTAGAATGTATCGGAGTTGAATGATTATCATTAGAGCGTTTAACTAGAACAATACCATTTTTCAAGTGTACCCTAACCAGCTTTCCATCATTTCTAAGTTTGCATGCATAGCGCCAAATTTGTCGATCTACTGTGCTTAGATTTTCATTGATATATACACGCTGTCTAGAATTGAAGCCTACGTGTTGCAGTGATAAATCTCGCTTTGCTAAATAACGTCGAAAAAATTGCTCTCTGGATAAATTGGTAACAAATTGAATCAGCACGGGTGTGGTTTCCCTATATTTCCTAGTTCTTTTTGGTAATCGAGTAGCATAAACAATTGGAAGATTGTTGTTTTCATATCCGAGATGTTGTGCAATATTTTGAACCATATCATTTAAGTTTTCATTGGGCACATATGGGATACCAGAAACAATAAGATCGTTAGACCTGACAATTCTTTCTTTCCTAGATTTCTCCAGATCTTTTTCAATTGCTGAAACAGAAGCCGCTAGTTTTTTCACATTTTGTAAATAAACAGTTTGTAAAGACGTGATTTCATTTTGCACAATTGAAATTTGATTTCTGATGTCAGAAACGCTATCTTGAAATTTAGATCTAATGGTGGAGCACTCTATTTCACAAAGATGAAGAACTTTTTTCAGCAAACCGTCCAACGTTGAAAGATGGGAGCCCGGCTTCAGCTGGCCGTCGATAGAATCCATAGTATTCGAGGTCATGCCAGTACACATATCAATTGCTTTAGGCGCGTGATAATAGTACAAAGGGCGAGAGCGAGAACAAACCCGTGAGTTACCTTTCTCTCAGCAGACAATGATGATCGTGAGAAACGTCGCTATGATGGCGTTCACAGTCGAATTGATAAGAATATTAAAGCACCAGAAGAGAGCACTGGGATATCAATAATCATCAAACTCCATAACCAGCACATAAATCGGGACCTCAAACAGCATAATATGAATAAACAATAGTCGATCACATTAGTTAGCACTACAAAATCATCGCTAAAGCCACTCCTACGAATACATCACTCACAACGCACGGCCATCTTTTCAGAAACTGATTGAATATTGTCTTGTTTAGAATTTGGAGGCTCAAATTAAGTATGTAGAGTTTATTTCGAAACTAAAAATAATCACATTGACAAGTGATCAATTTTACCCCGAAATAGAAACTACCGATTTTTTATTTCAGTGATTATTTTAAGCACTAAAATCACGTTTGTTAGAAAATTTCGATACATGAGCCAATGAGGTTCATCGTCGTACTTGTTTTCCTGCATTTAGTTGTATGGCATTGATAACATTTCAGAAATCAGACCAGAAAAACCGTGGAAAATGATCAATTTTACCCGAAATTACGGTACCAATAACGTTTAAAAGGTAAATTAACAAAGATTATTTCTTGCAGGCTCATATTATTGTTCCACGTTGTTTTGATTCCACTTTCAGTTCCAGGTTATCAATAAACTCCAACTATTGTTAACCATCAGACTTACAAGAAGAACAGTAATTTTTCGATGTTTAATTTGATAGTACATAATTGTCGAGCTTGTGTAAGTAAAAATATTAGAGAGCCAACTGATTACTGTGTAGCCCTGAAAGTTTGTTCTTATATGAGTTTTAGGATTTATTTGTACCTCTTTAAGATCAACCTGGACTATAATCCTCGGAAACATTACTGGTTACGTTTTTAGATTTGAAGGAACTCATAAAAGTTCTTCAGCTAAAAACTTGGCAGAATTGTTTTTCATAAGCCTGTTTTCGTAAACATGTGTGTCATTTACTGCCTTTGTTGATCTGATGGCCTATACTCCAAAAAGTTCTTGGATAACATCACAAAACTCAACTAGGGTTGTCATGTCTATTATGGCTTAACCAGCCGACGGTGTTTTTGAAAATACCTGAAGGTCGTAGACACAAAAGCCAATTTGGACAAATTGAGATATAAGATTGTGAAAAATAATAGAATCGTTTTGGTGGCTTCAATCCCACGACTCCCAATACGCTAGACTGGGCGCATTAACCCTACGCCACAGAACGGGTAACGAATCTGCAGCGCAATTGGCCAACCTGAAACCAAAGTCGGTCACGACCCCATTTTCTCCTTCACAACCCTACATCTCCTTCGGCTCTCTGAGATGCCCAATTCGACTCTCCTAAGCGTGCCTACGAACAACAATATTGTGCTCTGCAAGATAAATCCACGTAATGCGATTATCTGAAAATGTCGATATACCGTCGCAGTGATAATGAAAATCACCAAATGTTTCAGATTTAGCAAATTTGAAATATTTGCGTCCTTGAAGAACGAAAAAATCCAAGCCTACTTGAATTTTGACGTTGCGTTTGAATTGCGCGCATATCTTCTGCGCGTTACCGTCGCCGCTGGATGTGGATTTAATATAAGCGCCGCATAGCAACATTATGTAGCTTATTAAATCATTGCCAGCCTTCTCCACCACATATCTAAGAGTCAGACTTTCCCACAGTTTACAAACCCATAGGCAAACACATTTAACAAAAGTCAGACGCCAGCATTCCGAACCATAAGTCCCCATACTTCAGACAGCTGATTTCGTGGAATTAGGGATTGACCACTTAGTTTCACAAATGGCAATCAGCACTCCAAACTAATTATTGCCTACACTCATTCTCAAATAACTCAGAACGACGACCCACGTTGTCGACACCTCAAGAAAACCCTAACTTCCAATTTCCCATATGACATGATGTAACCAACTGTAATCCGATCCTCTACCATGACACTTGTTTCTATGCAAGGGAATTGAACTCAGTCTATATTTTATGCACATGCATCGAACTACTGGACTAGCACCAAGTGCATCCCGCTACAAGCGTTGGCGCATTACTCACACATACTCACACTATGTTGGTCTTACTACTGACCTATATCTCTCTCTTTCTAAAAACCTCTTATTGAACTCTCATTTGTTGAATCCAATTAATGGACAACTCCAAGCACCCATTAGAATAACAATATTGCAAAAGAACAAAAAGATGTGTTAGACCTAAGTTACTCGTAAGTCTGAAATTTTGAGACTCGTCAGGGCGAGTCCATTTAGAATCCCCGAATAAGTTGAGGATCGAGCCAGCGTGCCTACAACCTACACAAGAACTGGGGAGTCTACCCTACGCAACAACATATACTGTCGCACTCCAAAATCATTCCTCCAAAGAACGCAGTAAGACAACACCCATACCTAAGACAGTGCAACATTCACAGTGGTCGCACAATATTTCTCATCACTGGCGGTTCAACTACTGTCCGCAAGAGGCGCGACCAGTGTAGAAGGGCATGCGCAAGACGGCAGTCAAATTGCGCCACGCAAACAACATTAAAATTTTACACGAAGTAACGGGACAATATTACCATACTCTAAAAGGTCATTCTCAAAAATATACAACAACTACTAACAGAGAATTCATTAACAAAACAAATATATATTGGGAGAATAATGGGAATCATTTTATTCTAATAGCATGCTAATTTTATTTATATGTGTTCCTTTCCTATTTCTACAGTCCTACTCTTTCGTGCGGTTTTGTCTATCTCTCTATTTTCTCTCTTTTCTCTATACCGTGCAATACATCTGCTCTATAAGTGTTGTTTCGTCTCCATTCAAGTTTTCACTCGACGATGCGACAAGCAGAATGCGGCAAGCTTGTTGCACCCGGGCGGCTTACACAATAGGGTTGGGTGGGCCGGTCATAAATTACGTGCGCACGTTTTAATTTTCTAACAACCACCCAACCTCAACATTTTACGGACGCTTTACTTGCCAGACGTCCAAGTGGTACTCGACCTTAGGTCGGCAAAAAAATGACTCCGAGGCGTCCTCACCGGACGCCCCACTCCACAAAAAAAACGATGCAAAAAGTAATCGACTCACCGAGTTACCACGGGCGACGGCTGCGGTGGGGTTCCTTGCTGGATTGCTGGCGATTCTGCGCTCCTGGTATATCGCGTCGATGGAGGCAGCGGTTCGTTTGCTGGTCCACGTGTGCTCGCGGGTTCACGTGGCCAGGTGTACTCCCGGTTGATTTTCGGGATGGCGGCCACCCAGTGGCAATTGGCGACCACGGCTGTGGCTCGAACGGCGTGTTGGCGGACCGTTTTCTTGTCAGGTTTCTGTTCGCCAAAACTTTTCGGCTCGAAAGGCAGAGGAGCGTCGCTAGTGGGAAGAGGATAGCCGCGGGCTATTCAACAGTAATTAGCACATGCACGGGTTTCTTGAAGACGAGCACATTACCTGATTGCTATTTTGGCAACGCACAAGCCCTAACGCACTTTTTCCTAACTTGGACTTTGTACTACGCACGGAGACAAAGGAAACAAAAAACAACTTAGGTTACAGAAATATCACCACGTTACTATCACTTACATATAACGACTTCTTCAACAAACTAATAACGACACTTCTACACTTATCTGCGGATCGAACGAAAGTGAGGTGAAACCGTGATCCTCAGATTAGGCCATCGACCGAACTCGACGGAAGTTCGATATTTCCCACGAACTTCTTCGAAATAATTCGGGAGTGCCACGGTTTATGTTGAATGCTCGCTCAAGTTCTACTTCGGCCGCGACTCATTCTTTCCCCTACTTTCTCCGGAGATTCCAAATTTACTTGACCTTCGGAGAACTCCTTCATGGCCGTTTCAGAGCTTATGAGCTTTTATGGCTGATTACCTAGCTTTGGCACCTAGGTAAGTCGTTATTTAAGTCAGCTTTGGCGTACCTCAACCTTACCTATTT
Source organism: Aedes aegypti (assembly GCF_002204515.2). Lineage (NCBI taxonomy): Eukaryota > Metazoa > Arthropoda > Insecta > Diptera > Culicidae > Aedes > Aedes aegypti. The sequence goes on from NC_035108.1 coordinate 198,310,121, forward strand.
GTAGGTCTAACTGAATGAATTAATCTAACATGGAGCAACGGCTACACGTTGCTTGGGCTTGCATTTGTTGACAACCTCCACCTCAGTCTTGTGACGCGCCAGTCCAAGTTTCCTAGATCACATCCATTCCTCAACTATGGAGATAGGATGCACTGCTGTAAAATCTACTTCCTCCATCGATTCACCATGAATCACTAAGGTGTTGTCGTCGGCGAAGCCAACAATCTGAACACCCGTCGGAAGAGGCAGCCTCAGTACGTCATCTTACATCGTATTCCATAACATCGGGCCCAGGATTAATTATTTAGGTACTCCCGCAATACATCGAACTTTTTTCTGTCCCTCTTTTGTGTCATGCAGTAGAATCCTACCATCAAAATAGCTTTCTAGAAGCTTACATAACTGCACCGGTAACTTGAGACGGTGGGTGGGCTATCGCTTGTAATCAATCACGGTAGTCGAAACGTTTTCGCTGATATTCGGCATCGCTTCCCTTAAACATTCACAACCCGAGCGATCAAACGAATGTCGAAAAAAAAAGTCAATTGAATGCCACTGACCACGATAACTTCGCTAGGAAACGTTACGGTTTTGTTTGTTTCTGTTCTGCTTTCACTGTATGTCTGTTACATTCGACAGAACAGGCAAGATCAAACTATTCATGTTGTTTATGATCTGATATCTGAAATCTATGCAAAACTTATGATTTATGCAAATGTCATCCTATCAGACGACATTCAATTGACACTTTTTTGTGTTTGTGACTGCTGAACATGACAACGAGACGAACGTCGCGCAAAGTGTCGAATTTTTACAGCAGTGGTCCTGGATGTCTAATTTCTTACCCACTTCCTCTCTCGTTCCTGTTAGACAATCTTTGATAATCTGAAATTCTCTGAGAGATTTTGTTGGAAGAATTCCTAGAATAATCGCTGTAGAAATCGCTACGGAAATCCTTATATATATTTTTCGGGAGAAATCCGTGAAATGATCCTTGGAAGAATTTCTGGAGAAATCGTGGAGGAATCCCTGAAGAAATCGCTACTGTAGGGATTTAATTGAATTTCCGAAGAAATCCCTGAACCCTGAGTGAATCTTTGGAGGAATTTCTGGAGAAATATCTGATAAATTTCAGTAGTTATCGCTGGAGGATTTTCTACAGCCCTATCTGAACAGGCCCCAATACTGTGGTTGCGGTCTAGCATCATCAATTAGTGTTACATCAAATAGTTTGATAAAACCTCGTTAACGATGTTACGCCAATTTACTCGTTCCATGGTCCAGATCTTGTTGCACCTGGTCAAGTCACCTCGCTCGCTGTGATCCACGCCTTCTTGTACCAACCGGATCCGAAGCGAATACCATCTTTGCAGGGTAGCTGTCCGGCATTATGGCACCATGCCCTGTCCAACGCACCCTTCCAGCTTTTGCAACCTTCTGGATGCTGGGTTTGCTCTAGAGCCTTGCGAGCTCGTGGTTCATTCTCCACCGCCACACATCCTAAGCATTCGTCGTTCGAATACTCCAAGTGCTTGCAGGTTCTCTTCCAGAATGGCCCATGCTTCATGTCCATAGAGGACCATCGCTTATTCGTGTTTTGTACATGGTACATTTGGTGCGGGGTGAATCTTTCTCGATCGCAGCTTCTTGTGGAGCCCATAGTAGGCGTGACTTCCAGTGATGATGCGTCTCCGTATTTCACGACTAATTTTGTTAACAGCCGTTAACAAGGATCCGAGGTAAACGAACTCATCAATTACCTCAACAGTATCCCCTTCTATCGTAACACTGCTTCCTAGACGAACATTGTTGCGCTCGGTTCCGCATATCAGCGTGTACTTTGTTTTTGACGTATTCACCACCAAGCCGACTTTTGTCGCTTTACGTCGGATAGCTGTACACCCGTTCCAAATGCTCTGCCGACAATATCCATATCATCCGCGAAGCAAACAAACTGGCTGGATTTTGTGAAATTCGTAGCTTGGTTATTTAACCCGGCTCTCCGCATGACACCTTCTAGCGCGATATTGGAAAGCAGGCACGAAAGTCCATCACCCTGTCGAAGTCCCTGGCGGGATTCGAACGAACTGGAATGTTCGCCCGAAATCTTCACGCTATTATGCACACCGTCCATCGTTGCTCTCATTGGTCTTTTGTTGTCGATGCTATCATAAGCCGCTTTAAAGTCGATGAACAGGTGATGCGTTGAGAATTGGTGTTCACGGCATTTCTGGAGGATTTACCGTACAGTGCATATTTGGTACGTCGTTGAGCAGCCGTTGATGCTACCAGTTTGATAACGTCCCAAAAACTCGTTTGCTGTTGGTGATAGACAACGGAAGAAATTCGGTGATGGCACTTTGTAGGCGGCATTCAAAATAGTGATCGCACGACAGTTTTCACATTCCAGTGTGTCCACCTTCTTGTAAATGGGACATATGATACGTTTCTTCCACTCCTCCGGCAGCTGTTTCGTTTCCCAGATTCTGACAATATGCCGGTGCAGACAGGTGACCAACCTGTCCGGGCCCATTTTGATGAGTTTATCTCAGATAACATCCTTACCAGCTGCCTTGTGAGCTGGTTGATGGTATCCTTAACTTTCTTCAATGTTGGTTTTCTGGTTGGTTTCCTTCATTCGCCAAGCTGACATAGTCACTTACTCCGCAGTTGTGACCCTCTGTGCCTGTGTTCTCCGTGCCATTCAAGTGTTCGTCGTAGTGCTGATTCCACCTTTCAATCACCTCACGTTCGTCCATCAAGATGCTTCTATCCTAATCCCTACACATTTCGGCTCGCGGCACGAAACCTTTTCGAGATGCAATGAGCTTCTTGGAGATCTTTCGCGTTTATTAAGAATGAAGCAGCTACTCCTGTCTTCACATTCCGCTGCTTTCGTTTCCCTTTATATCGCTAAACGTTTTGTCGTGTTCCTGGCTGCAGCATTGCAGCCTACGCTGCTTCCTTCTACTCCAAAACTTGTCTGCATTCTTTGTCGAACCAATCGTTTCATGTCCTCCTTTCAACGTACCCGACAATGCTCTCGGCTGCTTCTTTGATGGCTGCTTATATGGTACTCTAGCAGTCCTCAAGAGGTGCTTCATCAAGCTCGCCCGCTTCCTGCTACGCTAACTCGAGATGCTGCACGTATGCGGTGGCGACGTTCGGTTGTGTTAGTCGCGCTAGGTTATATCCTGAGAGAGAGGAGACAGCTGGCTTAAAAGGTGTCCACGATGAAATTGCCACACACAAATTTGATTCGCAAAATTCGAGTTTTCGTCCGATTACCATCAAATTTGCAGGGATTGAAAAATAACTATTAAACTTCATTTTTCCATTTTACTCGTATTTTATTTACAGTCCATACACAAATGCCCGCACCTTGGCCTTAACCCCGGCCATAAGATTCTGCACAACCTGTGAGTCAACCGTTTTTTGCATGTAAACCCATAGTTTCTTCAGTATCACGACTGTTTACACTACCTTAGGTCGTTTAGGAAGGTGCTGCCAACTACGCGGTTGTGATTTTTGGTGTTGTACAGAATACTTTTTCCTTCACTTCTGGGCTTCCGATCGGTGGTCAATCGTTCTTCGAACCGCTTAACCACTCGCGACACCGTGGAATTCGCGATTCCCAATGTTTTAGCGATGGAACGATGCGAGAGATCCTTGTTCTCGTGATAAATGCGCAAGATTTTATCACGCACAAGCTGTTCTTTCGACTCCATTTCCGCGAGTTTGGATCACAGGACATTAAAACTTGCAGGATGTAAATAATCCACTATGAACTAAATCCACCCAAATTTTCATTAAATTCTACCCAACGGTTAAAAAGTTAGAGCAATTTCATAGTGTGGCAATTTCATCGTGGACACCCTTTTGCGACACTTTTTGCGAGCTCCCAAAAGTCAAGGGAACCTGTCATCAACTGTCATTGGAAAACCGTACATTCGGAGGGCAGAACGTGAAAAATCGTCAAAATTCAAGTAACCATAATTGAAATTTATAGGTGTTTTTCGATGATTTCACAAATTAAAATGTTGAATACCTAAATATAGTTGTGTGTTGGCAAACTGCTATTGATTGTTTTATATTAATATCCTTTTTCATATCGAATGACAAGAAGGTAATTTGATTTTGACCAAATTCGAAGTTGAAGAACCGGCCTTTGAGCCTCAACTTGCACATTCTTTCGTTGATCGGCCACCACCCGATCACGCGTCTCTGCATATCACCCATCACTATAAAAGCTGTTCCCAGCTCACGTGTGTTGCCGCAGCTCTGGAAGATGGTATGATTACATCTAAACGTTCGCACCATTGGACCTGTCCAGCACACCTCCTGCAGTGCTACGATGCCGAAACCTCGGATCTTCAGTACATCGAGAGTATGCGTGTGCTTCCGATGAAGTTGAGAGATTTGTTGTTCCATGTACCGAGTTTAGAATCGCTGCGGTTTCTTGCGACCGATTGTTCTGGTTTGTATTCTCTCGTTAACGTTCCTGTGCTGATTTTTTTTACGGCTGGCTTGCAGGGCCTGACACCAACCCGCTAGATTTCCGGAGGACCATAGTGTACAGTTTAGCTTAGAGTCCTTCTCTGGCACTCGGCCGATGATTATGGGGAACAGACAATGTTGTGAGCCGCTCCTAATATGGAGTATAGACGCTCCAGGGCTACAGAAGCAATCCCCTTCCCTGACAGCATACGACCAAAGTTCCTACCGGGGTTTATTACCCTTAAGGTTGCTCGTACTAGGAGTTGCTGGACAAGAGCTAAGGACCACACAAAGGAGTCTATTTTATTTCAGCAGCTACGCGAGGTACCGTTTTGATTCATATTACGGACAGCCTCAAATTCCGGACACTCTTCTTTGTATGTGAAACATTTCAATCGAAATGTTTCAATTTTTGCTCTTCAAAAGTTTCCATTCTCGAGGCATATTTTAGTAAACATTTTTCGTATACATGTATGAAAGTTTATAATTCCCAGCGTCGGAATCAAAATCTTCACCCATCATTCGAAAGTTAAGTGTTTTGAAGGCTTGATAACGTGGAGGAATCATACAGAATGATTATTTTTATATGCTTTTTGATGAGTTATACTTCACTGAGACCTTAAGTGTCCGTAATATGAATCAACACGGTACCAATGATACGACATACCCAGCCATTTACCATGCCATGGTTGCGGTCTTATGTTTTCATTGTTCACCGATAAATTGTCCCTAAACTAATAGATAACAATCATGAATTTTTACTCTTGGAATGATATTGAATCATTGCACTATCAGAAATTTCTAATGTAGTGGTTTTGGAATCAGTTTCGGGTATCCTGATATAAACATTATTTGGTTGATATTTGACATGGTGCCTATTAAGATATGTATAAAGAATCATGAGAAATCATGGTGGTTTGAAAATTTCTACATTCTACAGAACCCGTTTCCAGAATATTTTGGCAAATCCGATTAATTATGATTGTTGGTGCTTTTGGTGCTCTAGTAAATCGGAAAGAAATATAATGAAACTTAACCGACGTATTATTTATGCGTTTAAACTGTTGAGGAACTGGAATATGATATGTATCAGTTCGTTCTGAAATAGGTTTCCGGTGCCCTTGTGTCCAGAATAGCCAATCAATGTTTTGTAGCAGCAGAATAGGGTTTCATATATTTAAGTTATATAAAGTTAAAAGAAATTAAATTGATTTTTGAGAGGTTGCTAGTTTAGCGTATCCAATTAAACGTTCAATGTTTGGTCGACTTCATCAGCGTTACGTCTGTTTCTCTATAGAGTTACGTAATTAGTATTTACGCTAATGAAGGTTTTAATATAAGAGAGTAGATATGGGCTATCACTATGCTACGATGCATACAAATAATGAAGGAAATAATATTGGTAAAAATTATCAATTTCAGTATTACGTAATTTGTATGCCATTCCTAATACGATATTCGTCAAAAGAAGTTTCCCCAGTTATCAAACTGGGTTACCAAAGGTTCCAAACATTATATTGCATCGTCGTAACACACAAAACGCCTCCCTTCCTCAAGATTGGTTGATCAGATTTAATTGAATTAATTTTACCGGCACCGTTTATCGATCTTATCGCATTGATTTTTACGATGTTTTCTTCTCCTCGGCCGATTTAAAACAACAAACCAACTCTTGCTGGGCCGGCTCTCTGTGTGTGAGCTTGCACTACCCAGATCCGAGCAGAGCGTAGTATCTCGCACTAGTGTTCCTTTTGCTGGATATGGCTCATTTGGCCGGAGGGGCTTTCGGCGTACGTTCGATGTTTTGTTCTGCTTCAACTTTCAGTTCATCGATATGGATTGCGCATAGCGAGTCTCTCCACCCCCAGCGTTAACCCTATGGATCCCTGTGCAGCACTATGGAGAAGAAACCTGCATTGGTCGGCTAAAACTAAATTCTTCCTAGAGGTATGATGTCTACGGTAAAATATATTGAGCAAATAAGAGTTCCATTTTGATTGAAACTGTATTGAGTTTGATCTAGATAACATACAATTTTTCTAGATCAAACTGATATATCAATGGATAGAACTGATCTAGAAAAGTGTGTTATCTAGATCAAACTCAATACCATTTCAATCAAAATGAAACTCTGATGCACTCAAGATGATTTGCCGAATACATCAAGCCTTAGGAAGCATTCCCAGAGCGCTAAAGCTTTTGGACAACCAAAGCTATAGTTTCTGTCCCATAGTGTGCCGGTGCGGAGTCTCGGTTCGATTTATCGGGAAGAGTCCAACGCCAGGCTGTTTTGCGTTGTTTGTGGAGACGAAAAGGCATTCCATTTCTAGTCAACTACACAATGTTGCAACACTGCGAGCGAGCTGAAGAAACTTTGGTGCTGCCGTTGCAGAAGTTGTTACATAAGTTGTCTAATCGAATTGGAACCTTTTGAACTTTGGAGCACACTCCGACAAATTGGTATTGATTCTAAAAGGTAACCACTTTTTTTTGCGGGAATATGCAGTTTCTTGCAAAGATGGAAGACCGGGTAGACATCACTGCTAGACGCGATGAGGTGATTATTTTAAAGCTTATGGCGCAGGAAAAGAGATTTAGCAGCAGTGTTGGTTATGTTCTTGTTTTTACCTTATTATAGAACGGGGCCGATCTTGAGAATGATCCTACTTGTGATGATCAATTGAATGGAATTACCATAAATTGCGCATTTAAGTGATTTCTTCTCAGATGCTCAGGTACGCTGCATAAATTCTAGCCAGTTCAAGGTAACTTGTCAGCAATAAGCACTGATTCAACGTGCCCTAGGGTTGAAACATTTTTTTTCAATTTATCATATGATCCATAATAATTTGTGAATCATAATGAATGTTACTATATGTGAATTTTTAATGCCAAAATTACAGCTGAATGAAACACTAGCAATAAAAAGCTACATATTTATACTACATAATATATTTTTGTATCGAACTCAAGTAGAAGAGAATTGTGGCCTACCTTATTGACATTTTAAAAACTAAACGACTATTACAACAAATAAACACGATTTCTATTACATTTTTTTAGAAAATGAAAGAACATCTTCTTAGGCATCGATTACTTGACTAGTCGAATTAATGTTGACTATTGTATTTAGGCGGCATTCACCTAAAGTTGAGAGCTTGGCAGGTAGGGGCCACATAACATAAGTGGAACTCGAGCTCAAAAAGTGGCACCCACTTTTATGCAATGGTATAAGGACATCGAAATGTCAAAAGAGTTACACCACCAATACTTAAATCGACGTAGTATTGAAGTGAACCAAAGATAACCAGATTGGCAACAAAGGAAATGGATATAATTATTTTCGAAACAACTTTAGAATTAAATTCACGGCAATGATATCCGACATAATTGAGTCAATGTATCTATATTTTTTCTAGTGGGCTTCGTAGTCGTGCGGTTAGCGGTGTCAGTCGGTTAGGCGTCTTGTGCTACGGAGTGTGAGTTCGATTCCCGCCCCAGTCGGAGAAAACTTTTCGTCCACTGGTCGTTCCGTGTGTCCGTTGTCTAATGTTAGTTATGTTCAGTCTGTGCAGCCTCTGACTGACCGTCTTCAGTCCTTTTTTATAATGTTTTTTAGATGAATGGCAAGATTTTAGAAGCTTTTTCACGTAATGAAACAGATATTTTATAATAGGAAATACTATTTTTGTAGATATCACATTGTGGTTATAGAACACGAATATTAGAGAGGATGACAGAAAACATTTACATTTTATAAAAAAAATAAAAATGTGTTTTGTTTTCAGACATTAATTCCCAATGTTGTTGATCTTAATGTCTGCAATCTTTGCAGCAACTGGTCTGCTGCTCGAATCATATATTTTTTGTTTACCATTGGCAATGACAGTTCGGTGTCTTTTATACTAGATATACCACTTGTCGGCAGCCAGAAGTGGGTACAAGTTTTGAGCTCGAATTCACTTCTAAGTTCCACATATGTTATGTGTAGGGGCGCTTTTTTGACTTTTTCAGCACATTTGATCCCGATGTTTTGGAAGGTTGGTATCTTCGAAAGAGTTTTTCAGTAGCACAGGGGCTGACAAGCGGTGGTCATTTTGATATGAAATTATGCCACCAACGGCGTGGACCTTTTGTTTTGCGATCACTGAAGACGCCATTTCAGCAAAGTTGTTCAATAGCTAAAGGGCTATCATTGTTTGAGCCATCGTTACCTTGAGCTTCAAAACAAGTATGACCAACAAAATGACGCCATTCCCAATCTAGATATTGATTCACAATATTCAAGACAAGATATGCAATACCATAATAATGTGGATAAATCACGAATCTTGGTACGAAAGCCGGTAGTTGATGTACAACTGGATTCCGAAAGAAATGGTGTGATTCGTTTAAAACACATTTTGACATTTAATAATTAACTGTGTATTTTTTTTTCTAGATTTCTTCAATGAACTTAGCGGCACTGACGAAACGCACGTCGGTGCGATTTTTTTGTTTAATACAATTAGCATTCGAAATTCTTGATATGTCTGAGGGGTCCAGTAATACTGATAAAGCATTTCCTCGTTACACTCGGGTGCTTGTTTGTGAAAGCGAGTATAGATTCTGTAACCCCAAAGTTTTAATACAATGTTTAAACGTTAAAATGTTTGGTTCAAAAATATCAATCTGAAATCAATATTGTAACGAGTTTTATTTTGGTCCAATTCACTTAAAGAAAGCAGTTACCCTTGATCGTTCTTTGACTTTTATTGATTGCATAATAGAAACGATGAATAACCAGTTATTATCCATCGTTTCTCATATGCAATCAATAAAAGTCACTGTAGTTCAAAAGACCTTCATTAATTTAAAGCGATATACATAATCACTGCCCTTCTACGCCTACTTGACCCATGTTCTATGTAAACCTTATGGAGTGCGGGACAAATATGCGTAGAACGGCAGATCAATTTTCGTGGAATCCTCGAAATTTCACAGCCCATTGCAAACGTTAACAGTCTGCCAGGAATCTTAACGAACCTTTGGGAATCTTCACTGACTTCTACGAATCTTTGGGTATTTTCACGACTATTTAAGGACCTGCGCTGACTTTTGCAGATCTTCGTGAACCTTTGCGGAAGCTTTTCTGATTTTCGCAAAACATTGCGAGCTTTCGCATATGTTTGCGGAACTTAAAGGCACCCACACTTCGATTATTTTTGCTTATTTTCATAGGCTAATAATAACTTTCGCGGAGTTTCGCAGATTCAGCAAACCTTTGCCGGCATTAGCGGGTCTTTGCGGGCTTTACCCACTTTCGTCTACTTTCACTGATGATCACGGTCTTTCGTAGATATTCGTAAATGTTCACGCTTCTTAACAGACCTTCGCCAACGCGGATCTTCGCCTTTATTCGATGGAAATTTTTATATTTAATGGAGTCCTTGAAAAGCATTGATTCATTTATTTAGTTAACTTCTAAACAAATAACACTGAATCAATAATTTCATGCCACAATACTTCCCAGACAATCAGAAATCACATAAAAGTTCACGTTTATTCATACAAATTACATCAATCCTGCAAAACACGGTGGATAAAATCGTCAGATTGATGAGTTTCCTCGCATAAAACGCTTTTTTTTCTTAGTTCATTTGTACATTTTGTTTCGTCTCGTACATTCGTACAAAGTAAGTCGAATCAATCCGCTACAGTCAAATCAACATTTGTTATCATACGTTGAGTCGCATAAGATCACGGGTTAGTAATGGCAATTGCGACTGGATCTTGAATACTACTTTCGGATGGCTTTCTCAGTCTGGAAGTCGAAAAACGATGTTTCAAAGATATTAGATATTAGGCATGAAGTTAAGAATCTCGTAGAACAAAAACTGTAGAGAAATGTATGTTTTACAAGTACTTTATTGAACAGAAATCAATTTTATTTGGTCAAAATCATCTCCAATCGCAAACAGTGTTCCCAAAAGTTGTAAAGTACTTCTAATACGTTCAACTAGTGGCATTTATATTCGTGTTTTCCAAATTGTCGTTAGAATTTTTTGAATGTAAAAAATGGTCAAAAAACACAAATTTGACTTGAGGCACCTCCTTATCTTCCCAAAATGGGATGAAAATTTGTCCGGTAGTTTTTTTAGTATTGCAATAAGGACTGACTAAGGGGTGACTGGTTGAATCACAGACATTTCGATTTTTGTGAAATGGTCTAATGTTCATTTATTTATTTACTTATTTATTTATTTATTTAGCCAACTCTCCCACACCGTGATGCATCAATACCCGGACACTTGAGGCGGCACAATTGTTCAAATTCTAATATAAATGTGTTGTTTTAGAAAATCCTTAATGTTATAGTGTTATGAATATTGTTTTAATCCAAATTTACACGAGAGTGGTAAACTTTTAGGTGAAAACCATTATTTTAACTTGAAAATCAAGCAAATATTGTCTATAAATCCGGACACCTGATGCAATTGGTGTCTTAAAATCGGGACACTTTTGGATCGAAATCCGGACAACTGTTTTAAAGCATGTAAGTTTCGTTTAATTTTAATGAAAATCATATCAATACATAATTAAATATCAATCTTAATTAAAAAAATTGTCAGTGTTTGCCGTACAATATCAAGAGGAATAGCCACATTTGTGATATTGGTGGTTGGATTACCTGAGCTGAAGTTCATGTGGCTTAAACTACAGTCGATGCTACTCAAACTGTTATCAAGCAAGATATACTCAATTTATATTACATTCTCTTGAATTCTGATAACTCACTACACTTTTTATTGTAATTTTTCACATTTTCTTTTATTTTTCTTCCTTTAAACTCGCTTATACTAGTCAAACGTAGATCTTTAAGACGATGTCCGGATCTCAAAACACTGGCTCACCGGACAGTCTCTTCAGACACAAATAAAACATATCTAACACACATTCGAGCCACAGAGCTTTCAAAATAAATCTTCTTTCACACTTATTGTTAAAACTTTCTGTATAAATAAATTTCACAAATATTTCATTGACCCAAGCATTGTTTGCGCGTTCATAGATCAATGAATTTGAGTTGGGGTTGGACCGCGACGAATTATTTGTTTTTACTTTAAATAATTATTTGACAGTAGTTACTAGATTAAAAATTAATATAAAAGGGCCAGCATTGTCAAAAACAATAATACCTTATATATAATAACTTTATTTGAACTTAAAATAAATAATTAATATAATCAGAGTGTCCGGATATCGGTACTTTACAAAAGAATTCTTTACTTGTTTTGCTTGTTTTAGAGTTTGTACACTTTTGTGTTTTTGATGAACTTCTTCTGAATAAATTAAAAGGAATGGTGTTTGTATGTCACGAAATGGCTTAAGAACGGGCTAATAGACTTACATGATTATTTCACTGTTGTATTGGTCAAGTGTTTCGACGTGTTTGAGTGAAGGAAATGATTTAGATAATTCTCTGGAATGACTGGAAAACAACTGAAAACTAATCTGTCATTTCGTATGGGAGGTTGCATGCCATTTTTCAGCAGCCTACTTGATGGCTAAACGGAGTATGACGGGACCACTAGTATTGAATATTATTTTTACTTACTTAAAAACTACTTTAGGTCAGTTAATTGCCAGTCGCATCGTGATCTAACTAAAGCTAAAAGGCGATGGTGACGCTGTTCTAGTTTGGCGATTAGTACATTCCTGTCGAAGTTGATTTTTTTTTATCTTTATCAACGAGATTTTCAGTCCTGGGCTAGTTCATCTCGGGACCAACGGCTTTACTTTCATTCCGAAGGATGTCATCACCATAACCTTCAAGTCATAAGTGACTATCTCGGGGATGAAACTTGATCAAAGGTCCTCGACGTGAGAGGTGAGTGTTCTAAGCACTAGACCAGGTCCGCCTCCCGAAGATGTTGATAATACAGGTCGGACTCGATTATCCGGGATTCGATTATCCGGAATTTTAGACTCGATTATCCGGAATTTGTTTTTTTATGTTCTTGTTTTTCAATTTTTATGCATAAATCTGAGATAATTTGGTATTGCAATATACAACATGAATGGTTTTGCAGTTTTGAACGTATTTAAGAACAGGGGGGTTTGAAAAAGTGGTTTTTGTGTATGACGGTCAAACTTTTTTTTTCTTGAAAAAGACCCCTACTGTTCCTAGAAATAATTTCTGGCAACGTCACCGCATCATATAAATAAAACAACAAAAAAAAAAGATAATATTTATGTTCTTTTATAGGGGATTTCAATTTTTTTTCTTAGTGATTCGATTATCCGGAGAATTTGATTATCCGGAGTAAAAAAAAAAAACGACACTCCGGATAATCGAGTCCGACCTGTAATATCTTTAGAAGACAATCATTTAACTGATAAGATGTTGACAATTCAAAGCACAAGAAACCGTGAATATTCATTTCAGTTTGCAAAACTTTCGCAACATAGAAGTCCGCATGTGGACGACTAAAAGGTTTCGTTGTTGGAATCCAAGTGTTCGTAGTTTTTGGTTTTTGGGAGATATGCATCTCATTGCAAACTCTGCAAGACTTAATGAAATTTTCTATGACGAAAGAGGTGAACCCGCCTAAGGCTGAAAGCTTCTATAATAAAGAAAATCAAATCAAAATCAATTTTCTATGTCTTTAATCAGCCCAAACCAATGGACACTCCTACGAGCCAGTTGTTTTACCTTTTGAATTCCGGTGTGATTTTTATGCATCTTAAGGATAGGCTTTTGTAAACAACTAGGAATGATCACTCTGTCTTGAAATAGGATACATCCATCAACTATTTCTAGGTCCTGATAATGTGCATGGACATCTTTGAATTCTGGTTTAGGTTTTTTTTTAACTTGTTGAAGGAAACTATCCTGCTCTGTTTTACAGGATATTTGCAGGTAATCGATGGGAAAGTCGGAGGAAAAGTTTAAATTTTTAATGTATTCTCGTTGCAATGATTTTGGCACTTCAGTAGGGAGTGGGAAACGAGAGCAGAAGTCCGCATTACCCATTTTAGAAGATGGTCGATAAATAATGTCAAAGTCATAAATTGAAAGTTCCATAACGTATCGGTGTAGTCTAGTAACATACATGGAATTTCGGCCTTCTTTCCCAAAAATTCCTATAAGTGGCTTGTGGTCCGTATACACCTTGAATTTCTTCTTCATCGCTAAAGCTTCCAAATGAAGTATGGGATACTTTTGTTGGGCATTATTAAGGGAAAATGACGCAAATGAAATAGGTTTTTCAACGCCATTGATCTCGTTTACTATCACTCCTCCAATTCCATAGGTGCAAGCATCCGAAACCACAACAACTTGTTTCTTTGGATCAAAGAATTCCAAAAGATTCCCACTGAAAAGGTATGTTTTGCATTCGTCAAAAGTTCTTTGGCAATCATTGAACCATACTAACTGAACGTCTTTTTTTAGTAATTTGTAAAAATCAACTCAAGCGGGATGACAAATGGGGAATAAACTTTCCATAAAAGTTCAACAGCCCCAAAAATGCCTTTAATTCTGAAACATTTCGTGGTGGTTTAGCTGCACGGATAGATTTCACTTTTTGCGGACATTGCATTAATCCTTTGTCTGAAATAATGTGTCCAAGGTAAGGCAAAGAATTTACAAAAAAATGCATTTCTTGAGGTTAATCTTAATGTTAGCTTTAGACAAACAATCCCTGCAATCAATAAGTCATCGAGGTAACAAAATACTAAAGGAAAACCGTTCAAAATTTGATCCATGACTTTTTGAAAAATGGAAGCACTAGAGTACTAGACGATGCACCTTGTGGAAGCCTATTATAAGTGTAGAGCCCTTTAAGGATATTTATCACCATAAATTTTTTCGATTTTTTGGAAAGTTTTAGTTGGGTGAATGCACCCGCAAGATCAAGTAAGCAAAATACTTTAGCACCAGCCAGCGATGCAAAAAGATTCTGTGCATTTGACAAAGGGTAAGTATTCGGAACGATTAACTTGTTAATAGAGACTTTGCAGTCAATAACAAGTCGGATATTTTGATCCTTCTTGACCACTACAACTACAGGAGAAGCCCACTCACTCTCTTCGATGGGCTTAATGACTCCGTCCTTTTCTAACCCATCAAGATGTTCAATAACTTTTTGCCTAAGCCTCAAAGGCACATCATAGGCTTTTTTGAAAACTGGTCTATCATCCTTCAGAACAAGATCCCCCTCAAACTTTTTTTTTTAAATGTGAGAAAACTTACACTTAACATCTTCAACTGTGCGCTCAGTTTCGCTCTCTGAAATCTGATGAACTCTTGCACTGGAAAACAGTTTGCGCCAGTCTGGGAAGAACAAGTCAAGCCATTTTCTGCCAAAGAGGGGAACAATCCTACGTGAGTGCTTTGACCTTTTCAATACCACCAATTCCAATTGTTGCTTGCGATTCCCGTTCACATCCGCTGACACCATGGCGTATCCTTTAACCTCTAGATTCGCTCCGTCCACGACGACCAAGCTATTGTTGTACGGTTCCAACTGCAAATGGCTGAATCTGCTGTGGTAATCACGCTCGTCAATCACGCTAACTGCTGAGCCACAGTCTACTTCCATCTTCAAATTGACGCTTTCAACTGAAGCTTCAATAAAACATGGCTCATTTAGTCTCTTCACCGAAGAAATCTGCATACACTCTTCCTCATGTTTCGAGCTACTGTCATTGAGCTCCTCTCGGAGACGCTTGAAATAGATGTTTGGGTTGGAGGGGTTGGAGTGGTAGAGTTAGGTTCAACAAATTTGACATGCATCTTCTTTTTCCTCTTCAACTCAAAGCAGTATTTCTTTGTGTGTCCTTTCTTGTTACAAAAAACACAGAAATATGGTTTTCTTGGTGTGGGGAAAGACCTACTGCGATTCCTGCTGTGATTTCTATCTCGGCTCCTACCATCCCTGTTCCTCCTATCTCTGCTTCTAGAGCTAGACCGATAAGAGCTATAAACTTTCCTTCTGTTGTCATCTACATTCGCCACTACCGTAAGCCTGTTGTCGTTCATCATTCGAGTCCTAACTCCAGCTACTTCCCGATTAACGGCTTTCGCCAAAGTTAAATCTTCTTCTTCGATTAACTTCGATCCCTTATAGCAGTTTCCTTAAATACTGCTCCAAATTCACAGCTTTCCGCTTTGAGTTCAACTTTCAACATGAAGTCTTCAGCAGTTTCTGAGTCCCCTTGCACCATTTTGTAAAATTTGTAGCGCTGAAACATATCCGTACCAGCCTTGTCAAAACGACGCTTTAGTGACTTGATAATTGCATCGTAAGTCTTCTCAGCTAAATCAACCCCAGGGTGTAAGAGTTTCAGTTCGCTGTACGTCTCTCTACCGCACAACGCTAAGAAATATTAAAGCTTTTCTTCTTCTGAAATCTTGTTAATCTTGAAGATCCACTCAATTTGCTCTACATATTGTGCGAATTTTGTGCCGGGGACAAAGGTTTCAATATGGCCTATCAACGGCATCGCTTGTCTGGGGTAGATAAAACAAGCAAACAAAAGACAAAAGGCTTACTCAATATGGCATCCTCCCCAAATCAAACAAAATACAAAAAATGGAGCACGTACCTTTTTTCTGACGCGACGCTACTACTTCCGACCAAAATCTGATTCGGATAAGGGATCAGCAACACGGTTCCACTCAAACAGCCACAGCAACCAACAACAGCAATCTAGCAGCAACCAGCTCCACAACAGCAACCAACAACACAGCAACAACCCACTGAAATCTTCTCGGCGACGGCGACGTAACCTAAGACAAGACGTGACAGCTCACAGTGCAAAAACGAAACCAATTGCCTGTCAAAAAAGACCACTTCTCATTGGTCGTTTTGGCAAAGGCCTACTTTCACATCGTTGAGTTGGATTGCAACAGGGCACTTTGGTGCTAGCCCGGCCGTGTTGCTAGTTCATAGATTAGAGTTTTTATGAAAAGTTTGGAAAATTTTCATGAAATCTTTTTGTTTCAAATCTATTTATATTCGATGTTAAGTTCATAGCATGTGCTCCTACAATGAACAATTAATAAAAAATAAGTAATTGTAATCAATATAATGGCAATAATGTAAATTCTCTCTAGAATTTTGTCAGTTTTGAATATTATCCTGATTCAAAATAAATATATAACATCGTTTATTGCACTAAATGAATGAACCATGCAAGAAACAGTCAAATTATGAGCCTTGATATTTTAATTTGTTCACTAGATTTGTTAAAAAATGATACTGGTAACACTGGATTTAGTATCGTCAAGGTTATCGACTGAAAAACAACGGGGCGCTCTTAGTTGAGCTGTCACGTCCTGTCCTAGGACGTAACCACAACGAGCCAAACACCTTCGATGAAAATTTTCTTCTTGCCAGACAGCGGCTAGCAGCACCGAATTTTGATTACCGTGGTGAATCAAAATCCGGACGGTACCAATATCCGGACACTTGGATAATATTGATTAATTTATGCATATTTAGAATGTTTTTATGTTTGGGATTTTTTCATAGTCTATACTTTAAACATTGAAGATTATTATACTATAATTTTCAATCTAGTTAACATTGCCAAATAATTAATAAAAATAACAACATCTTAATCGTTGCTTTTGGACGTCACTTCTTCGTGGTCCATGTTAATTGAAGATTAACGATCTTTGAACGCACAATCCAAACCAAAGATTGAAGAAAGAGTGTGTGAAGTAGTGTAGTGGAGTGTTTTGAACACAATTTAAAACAGAGACATATTCTCAATGTTTCGTAACAAAGCTGTTGTGGATTATGAAGCAAATGTGTATTTAAAGGACTATAAAGAGACTGTCCGGGATTATGGGTCAGTGTTTTTAAACCCGGACATCGTGTGGAAGAACTACATTTTACTGGTGTAAATGATTTTTTAGATATATGAAACAAGAGAAGACTTGAAGTATATACATATAAAGTGTTGTGAGTTATAAGAAAATGGTGTAATGTAAGATTAATTGTGTATATCTGAGATTCCAGCCACACGTTCACGAGTTCAAGCCACACGCGCTTCAGTTCAGGTAACCACTAATATTAGTTACGTGTTGTTCTCTGTGGCATTATAGGGAAAAATATATGTCGAATTGATTAAAAAATATTATTTCGACGAGTTTGTATGATTTTCTTGAAAATATATGCAAAAATATAAAATAAAAACACAGGTGTCCGGATTTTGATCCAAAAGTGTCCGGATTTAAAAACATCATTTGATGAGGTGTCCGGATTTTAAGACAAGACACGTTCCAATATTTCGTTGATTTACTAGTAAAAACCATGAATAATATCGAAAATTTAGTCACTTTTATGAAGATCTAAAGTGTAAAAACATGTTGAATAATAGCACTTCAAGAATATTTCAACCAAACATACCTAAATCTAAGTTTGAGCATTTCTGTCGACTTAAGCGTCCGGGTATTGATGCAGCACGGTACCTACTTCTTCCTTTAGCCTGCTCTCTTTTCACAATATCACTCTGCCTAAGCAAATAACACGCTTCCGGAAAATCAGCACCGGACCTGCTTGGCAAACAAAACAGAGAAACAAAAAATCCCAATTATCACTTTTTCTATCACTTATTCCAATAAGAATTTACTCCGCATTGATCTGACTCAATCTGCCGAAGAACAAAAGATGGCCTTTTCAGTAGCAGTCAAAATGGAATCACAAAGCGACCCAAACAAAAACCGTAGCACGCTTTCCACACTTTTACCTTTTTCTTCAAAATTTCACGGGATTCGCGTTCGCCTAAAACTCTGGCGGAAATCAGCTGCCAATTCACTTTTTGCACTGAATTTTCGCTTTTCACTGTTCAAACCGAATAACAATCCTCGTCAACACTGAAACTTGCGGAGTAAAAATAATAAAAACCTGTGACCAAAAGAGTTCTTGAGTACTGACTTTAAACAGACAGCATATAGCTTTATTCCGACGGTTGATATAGGTAGCTTTTCGTGTAGTTTACAATCTATCTTTGTTACACTCAAAATAATCCAAACGTCATTGCTACGTGAAAAATCACGTAGACCATTCCAAATTCATTTTGCCTCATCTTCACCTGACCAAGGTAATTATTACTAGAGCATATGTAATCACCAAATGGAATCCCGGTGATTGTTACCGAAGCTACCCGTCGCACTTACGTGGAAATCACGTAGGCAATTGAATTCATTTTGACATCGCGTTCATTCTCTGTTTTGACATCGCGTTCATTCTCAGTTCAAATTTTAAAATGGTGGCCGCTTGTTTTTCCAGGAGTTGCTGGACTTTAAAACAACTTTTGGATTGATTTCAAGGTAAATATGTGTTAGATACCGGAGAATATCAATATTTTATAGCTTTTTTATATATCTTCCACTACTATTCAATTGCAAAGCAGAATTGGGTTTCATTTAACTATACCGATATAAATCAATAAAAATATCATCTAGGATCCACTAAAGTACTTCGTAGAAGCTACGTGAAAATTCATGTAGCAGCTACGTGAAACTTCGATGGAACTGATGAGGTCTATTTGTTCATGCGTTCATTCAGTGGTACCTATGATCCACGTAAGTGCTACGTGAAAAGTGCGATGGAAAAAAAAACCACGTATGTTTTCACGTAACAATGACGTTTGGATTATTTTGAGTGTACACATTTTCTTCTGTCCCTCAAGGGGGTTCGGACTATTTGTCCGAATAGGACTGAACTCCTACAAACTCCACATTCAATCGCCAATCGGTAGTGCCCAAAAATGCAAAATATGTACTTTGCCTAACGACTCTCAGTTGATAACCGCGGAGAAGCTGGGGAGAAGGCTCTTTCTCAGTTGGAATGCAATGGCATAAAGAGAAGAAGAAGCAGAAGGATGAGGATGATCAGTAGAAAAATGTGACTTATTTATTTTTTCTTGAAAAAAAAAATAAAACAATGATCAGCTTGAACCAATAAGAATGAACACTCTAAATGCTACTCACAGCTCCTTAACATCAATACTGTGCATTTATATGATGAAAATGTGTATTCTCACAACAAAACTGCATTTTTTTCAAATTTGTTAAATATTTTGTCTAAGAAAATTATTCCGTTTGAGTCACGATTCCGTTTATGTCAACTGAAAATTATCGATCGTGTTGATAAAAACGGAACATACCTGTACCTCCCTAAATGGTCCCTTGAATATTGAATTATGGCGAGTTGACTGCAGTTGAAAATATTGAAAGTTTCTTTTTTTGCGAGTCTCTTCAAATATAAATGAATTCAAATTTGAGGCAATGTTGCAATGCTATAAGTTAAATCTAGAAACATCTAAATTCTTGACGTTTGTCTATGCAAAGTTTAGGATGACAATATTTTGAAGTAAAGGAGATAGGATCGATTTTTTCGTTCAAAACCATGAGAGTTTAGAAGAAAATGTGTTTACTGTATTCTTTTCTCCAACCGAAACACATTGAACACATTTATCGGATAAATTTCAGTTTTTATCGAAAAAACTGATGATGAAGTTTCGATGATGACGATGAATATGATGACGGATCGTTGATCGTTTAGAGAAAAAAAGATCTTCAAAATCAATGAGTGCTTTCCGTGATTGATTTTTAACTTTTGAAAAATATGTGGTAACGTTTGCGGCTACAAAGCAAAACCATGCTGACTATGTCTGGTTTTGATTTCCGGTGGTTCCGATCTTTCCGTATGAGAAATTTCCTTGACTTCCCTGGGCATATAGTGCAATTGTTCCAGCCACATGATATACGAAGGCAAAAATTACCACTGAGATAATAAAACTCTCAGTTAATAACTGTGGACATAATCTTTGAACACTAAGCTGAGAAGCAGGCTCTGTGTCAGTGAGGACGTAATGCCAAGAAGAAAAAGAATAAGAAGGGAAGGTTAACAAATAATCTCCAAATTGGCTACTCCCAAATTAAGCAACATACAACTCACGTTTTGTTGTCAAAATCCGGCTGGCTTTCTATATGTTTTGCTTTTAAGTTGTTTGATTATTTTTATCATTTTCGTGTTTGGTTTTTATTGTTGTAGTGCAATTTTCATTTTTTATTTGTTTGCATTTCTCAACTTAACATGTGTTTAGTTTACACTTGTGTTTTTTCATGTTTCATCATGGCATTTGTCTATTAGGCTGTTTCTTTTTTTTCTGATTAAGTATTTCGATAGACTTCTATAAAACTTTTTTTGTAGCTATCACGAGCTTGAGAAAGGTGGAAATTTGCGAAATCATAATATGAAATACTTCAAGTATTATTAACTAGCAAAAGCAAAGAATAAATATCTCGTTCCCATGAAATGGTTCACAAAGATCTTGCACTTGCAGACATCGACCAACTTTTCAACGGCGAACTCCTTTCTAGCACTGGTTATATAATCTTCTAATCTCACCGGCCATCGTTGAACAGAAAGTAAAGCTCACCGTTTGAACGTCTTAGATTCGTCAAACAAGTGGAAGCAAAAACCCGAAGAAAGATATAGAAGAGCACAAAATATGCAAAAATTTTATGGGGACCACACAGCCAGCACATTATGGCTCCTTGCAGGGTAGTGAGCGCGAGGCGTACATTCTTTCCACCTTCACGCAGCGAATCATCATCATCGTATTGTCGGTAGGTTGGTAGATCACCGGCCGACTGCTCTGAAGCATGAATGAAGTTTCGTTTTGAACTGTAGTGTGCTCGCTCCTTCCCATGGTTAGGAATGCCTGAAAGGAAAAGAGCGAGGGATAAAAATTCGAAAACATGTGAGAGTAAAAAAGAGCCCCCGCTAATGAAAGGGGCTGAACAGGTAAGGCAGAGTTTCGGCTCAGGTCGTAGTTAGCCGCCGGAGTAAATCGAGCCGCCGTTACCTCTCACTTTACTGCCGATGGAGAAAATCGTTCGTTGCGCGAGGACCTGCGAAGCATTTGCGGCGGCTCACCGGGACTCAGTATCGTGTTGACTATCGGTGAGTTAATACGTGTGTGCTTTGCTGATCCAAAGCTTCGTCGTCCAGAGTAGATTCTTTCCGTTCTTTACTTGCGTTCAAGTCTCGTGCGCTGCTCGTTAAGCTTGGTTTGGTGCTCCGGCGCGCTTCGTGTGAGAGAAGTGGCTTAGTGAGGGAGTTGACATTCGCATCCACCCACGCGTCCAATTAACGACGTCGATCGGGCTGATACATGTGCTCTGCTTCTGCTGTTGCTTGATGTGGTGTGTTCCACGCGAGGAAGTAAACTTGATCTAGATCAACGTGAGAGAAGCTCAAGTGCATTATACCGAAGACCTAGCTGTAGCGCCTTATTGGCTACGGTTGTTGGCTTTGTAGTTACTGACGACGGGGACCTCCCTCGACGAGTGTAGATTTCTGGTGCTCATCCCGCTCCTTGTGTGGACCAATTTAGTTCCAGCAATTATTCACGATTATTAAATACGATTTGAGGTGATGTGCTAGCGAAGATAGTTTGATGTTATTGATTCTCAACGACGAGGCCTAATACCGACTGGCCGGTGTGATAATTGAGCATAAAACAAGAAAACGAGCCGGTGATTGATAGTACATAATACGCTTTTGGGCAACACCGTGAATTGAATAGAGAAAAAAAGGGGGAACGAGTGTAGCTATTCATGGATCAATTATGTGATTTCATGCGCTGCCGATGATAAATGAAAGTAGAACCAAAACTCTGACCGAGAGTCTGGCGGTCGGATGAATGCTGTCGTCATCAAAAAGAGTGTGAGAAGAAATTAGAGGAAGACCTTTGAAAAACTGAGAAGACAAGAAAGGATTGTGCGAAGATCAATTGATGATCAGTTGTTGCTCAGTGACAAGTGGTGTTCCAAATTAGTTGGCGCAGGCACTGTATTGTGTCTAGTTTTAGTTTGATCTCTGGGAACGAAACATTTTTGAAAAGCTGCGTGGTGCTTCGAGAGAACCCAGCTAGGAGGAGGAGACGACCGTTCCAATCAGGCGGTTTGAATTTTATGGATACAATAGGTGACCAGATCGTGCCGTCGCCAAGCTTTTGGGTAATGCAGGTATGTACTCAGATGAAGATTTGGTTATGAGGGACACATAGCTTTTGCGGTGATAGTAGAATGATAATGAAAAACTACAGCATACATAAGATAAAACACGAATTACATATGTTTAGCATTTACTGATAAATTTGATTACCGTGGCGTTTCTACAAAGCCAAGTAAAGTTATGTTATTCATGTTGTGGAAAAGTTTTCAGTTTGTATGAATAAAGGAAATTTGTTTCATAATTTATTCTACAAATAAAAAAAAATGTTGACAATTTCAATCATATTTTAGACAGTTCAGTTTTTTAGGAAATGCTTTTTAAATTTTCTTACCTTTGAAGCAATGACAGGGTTGAATTGATCAGATTTTTCCACTTTAAATTTAATTTTAAACTGCAATGTTGCATGTTTTATAATTTTAACACAAGTACTGGTTTCTCGTTTGCTAAAAAACTAAAATTTGTTTTCTGAAAGATTAACAAAAAGTTAAAACAAATGCTTCAGATATTTTTTTTATTCAGCTGGTTGGTCACCTATTTTTACAATACTCGATAATTGCACATTACCGCTACTTTTGAGAAAATTGTTGAGTTATTTCAAAATCAAAAACACGACGAACCTCTGAATACATATACAAGTATGTAATTTCCTAGTAAAATTATGTATTCTTCTTAGTTGTCGTTAATTTTATTAAATTAAACAAACAAATTTTGATTGCAAAATCGTTTTTGGTGGTCCTTTTTTTTTTTCGAAATGTAGATATATTTATGGGCCTTCCTAAGCCGAATGGTTAGTGTCCGCGGTTACAAAGCAAAGCCATGCTGAAGGTGTCTGGGTTCGAATCCCGGTCGGTCCAGGATCTTTTCGTAATGGAAATTTCCTTGACTTCCCTGGGCATAGAGTATCATCGTGCATGCTGTGATATACGAATGCGAAAATGGCAACTTTGGCAAAGAAAGCTCTCAGTTAATAACTGTGGAAGTGCTCATAGGAACACTAAGCTGAGAAGTAGGCTCTGTCCCAGAGACAGTGGCGTAGCTAGGGTTTTTGGGGCCCGGTGCGGTGTTCCATTTAGGGGCCCTCAGAAAAATAGTGTGAACGCCGTTCAAATGCGAACGCTAATGTGAAATCAACTGTTGAAATAAACGATGACCAAATAGCTTTTATAGAATTATGCCTAAAATGATGGAACTTATTTTGATATGTTGATAATGTTGTTGTAGTCGATAAATGACACAAATGTCCGTTAACCCATATAGGCCTGAGTGGAAGCAAAAATACTGAAACCCTCACCGCTCAGAGAATTCTTAACGGATTCAAATGAATTTTTGTCAGTTCACTGGCCCACATATCTAGTTTCTAGAAGTGGCCAGAGGAACTCGGAAATATTCCTATGACCGGAGTTATTCTGGTGGGTCACTGGGTCAAGTCGGGTAAAAAAGGGCTATTTTTTGGGACATGCAAAGTTACCTTTATTTATTTGCAATAACAATCATTTTAATTTGCATAAATCATTAAGAATTGACATTCAACATTGTAAATGAAGAGTTTTGCATCGTTTAAAATATACCGGATGTGGTCATTCAGACGTAATGCCTGGAAGAACCGGCTATAGATTTGTTGGATACTAATTCGTTTCAATTCTCGAAGAGAAGAAATCAAACATAATTGTGCACTAAATTGCATTCCCATAAGCTTGTCACAGATGTTCAGATACAAATTGGCCACTTTATCGTAAGTTTAAAGCGTCTCAGGACCCAAAAATGGTCATTTGTAGGATACATCAAATGCAATACTCATAGTTATCCAATTCAATCGTTCCTCAAAAGGTTTACACTGATGCAATTTTCTTAAAATTCCGTCATGTAGTGGCCACATTATAACCGATTCCGGAAAAAATCTGGTACTTGAAATTTGCCTACCTCAAGGGGCACATACGCACAGTACCCTTCTCACCCGACCTGACCCAGTGATCCACCGGAATAACTTTGACCACAGGAATATTTCCGCGTTCTTCTATCCACTTCTAGAAACTAGATATATGTGCCAGTATACTGACAAAAAATCACTTGAATCCATTAAGAATTCGCTGAGTGGTGAGGGTTTTAGAATTTTTGCTTTCACTCAGACCTATACGGGTTAATGAGCCTACAGTTCTTCTTTTTAATTCTGGTTCAAAAATACATTGATTTACTTAAAATTATCGAGAGGACTTCCAGGAAATTGCCATGGAAGTTGATACCGTTTTGATTCATATTACGGACACTTAAGCTTTCAGTGAATTATAACTCAACATAGAGCATACAAAATAAATCATTCTGTATGATTCCTCAGGGTTATCGAGCGTCGGAAACTCTTAACTTTAGAATGATGGGTAAAGGAAACGCTTTCGCAAGTTGAATTATTTTAAATAAATCAAAATGTATGGCCTTTTCATGATTCTTATTCCCGACGCTTCCTCACTTTTGACTCATATTCTGGACATTTTGTTTCGAATGCTGGACAGCTCATGATAATCATTAATAGAAAAGTCAAATCATCGATAGAACTTGTCGAACCACTAAAGAGATGTCTAAGGCAATTGGGCATTAAAAATTTGCATACATTTTTATGGAAAAATCTTATTAAAACAAGCCTGGGAAGTGAGAACTTTTGAACGGCAAAAATTGAAACATTTCGTGTGAAATGTTTCCCATACAAAGTAGAGTGTCCGGAATTAGAAGCTGTCCGTAATATGAATCGAAACGGTATATTAGCTTGCGGAGCAGCTGTGGAAAGCAATGATTCATATACAGCTTAAATAGGGAATTCTAGCGTAATTTTGACACTTCCCGAATTTTGTGTTTTGTTCGATTTTGAAATTCTTGATGGAAGAAAAGTCTTAAATTATGCCCAAAGTTTGCTTCAACTAATTACAAAATGAACACCAAAGATTTTCTCAAGAGTTCATTTTGTGATTTTCACGAACTTCCTAAAAATTAATAAACCCTAATAAATTCAATGTAGAATTCTCCTAAGGATAACCATAAAAGTTACCTTAGAGATTCCAGCATGAATTGAGCATGAATTCCTTTAAAAATATTCCTGAAATTGTTCAAGAAAAAAAGTACTCCAGAAATGTTTACAATGATTTTACGTTTTCTCATAACTTCCACCAAGATTCCTGTTTATAATATCTTTAAGATTTCAAATAGTATTTTCTTAAAGGATTTTCTAGAATTTCTTTCAAATCATCGTTCAGAACCGTTAACCAGTGAATTCCTTCAGAAATTACTCCAGAGATTGTCCCTAAGATTACTTCGGGAATTAAAGAATATAGAGTTCTTAGAGATTTTTTTTTAATTGCGACAGTGATCTTGTAGGAATTCCACTAGTTAATCCTCCTGATATTCATGTATAAAACTTCTGAGATATTCTTCAAAAATAATTCCAGGGATTCCGCCAGATTTTTTTTCAAAGCGATTTCAGAGATTGCTCCAAGAGTTTCTAGAAACATTTGATCAGTATTGGCTTAACGGATTCCCGTCCCAAGGATTTCTTGAGAAATTTCATAAGAAAATTGTAATTATATTCCTCCAGGATTTTATCCAGAATATGTCCAAGAACTGTTTGTAAAGAATTTCGAATTCTAGAGATTTAAAATTCAAGGATTTTGAATTTATCCAATAGTTTCTTTTTCAAATATATCTATGAATTCTTCTGTGCCTTTGATCAAGAATTTCACCAAATAATTTCCTCAGGATATAAACAGGATATAAAGAAGATTCAACTATAAATTCTTCAAACCATCCTGCCTACGACACTTTAATTTTTCCGAAGAAAAGAAATTTAATAAATTATTCCAGCAGTTTTTCATGAATCATTCCAGCGACTTTTTCGAAGAACTATCCAGTAAAACTTTTTGAAATGCCCTAGCAAATATTCTAAAAACTCGTACATGTATTCGTCCAAAAACCTAAAAAACAATCTTCTCGAAATATCGTCAGTAAATTAATTACGAATTTCTGCAGTACATTCTGTAAATATTCATGCAAGAACCATTCAATACACTACTTTAGTTTCTTCAATTCTTTCTTCATTTTATGTACTACTTAAGTTTCTTCAAAGATTCAGGACGGTGTTGGTTGTCTGATGGCTACCGCTTCTGCTTCATAAGCAGAAGGTCATGTGTTCAATCCCAAGCCCGTCCCTTTCCTCGTCCTTTGTAGTTGTATATCTCTCACTTGCTTCTATCTTCCATTCTAAATCTATCACACTCAAACTATTCGTTCATAGCAAACGCTAGAACCAGAGACGGACAAGAAACTGTTTCCCTAACGCTTCCATTCTTCCACGCGCATGCCTTTCCTTACGCCTGATTCATAGGCAGTAGGGTGCGGCTTATTTTTCAAAAGTACTCAATACCAAAAATTCGTGTGCTCTACTGAATTTTAATCACATTAAAAGAGAAACCTCAAAATCTGAGCCAAAAATATTAACATTTAGAGGTGGCGCAAGCGTCTTAAAGGTGAATTTTCAGGTTATAAAAAATGACCTTCAGTGAAGTACACATAACTTTGTTACTTTTCAACCGATTCTAAAACTTTTAGCATCAATACCTTCAAAATTAAATTTATGAAAACTTTGTTGAACATCAAATTTGTCTAAAATCGAAACAAGTTTTAGTTAAATGTAATTTACTTCAAATTTTTCCTCATTTTACTAAAAATTTCCACTTTGTTTGACCATAACTTCATGATTACTCAACCGATTCCAAATCTTTTTACATGCTTTTTAAGTTAATTCAATTGTTTTCAAATCTCTCATACATCACATATCACAAAAAAAAGTCTTGACCAAGTTATTCAACAAAAAATGCACACAAACATTTGTTTTCAATAAAAAATGTCAGTTTTTTCAAATTTTTGCCAGTTAAATAGTATCTCTAAAGCTGAAACTGTTTTTTCTCATTTGTTTAACATTTGGGAAGGACTTTGCAATAATTTTTAAATAATTTTGAAACAAATATATGATACATTTGTCAAAAAATATTTGCACTATTTAACTCGTAATTAAGGCAAGATGCTTTATTAATTTAAGTTTGATGGAAAAAAATGCAATTTCCGGAAAAAAATTGAATAATCCAAAGAAATTTGATTCTTTCATTAAAAAATCACGGTTTAGGGGAAGTTTTTGTTGAATAACTAAGTCAAAACCATTTTTTAGAAAAGAATGTTGTATGTACAGTTTGAAAACAACTAAATTTGCTTCAAAAATATGTAAAAAGATTCGAAATCGATCGAGTATTTGTGAAGTTACGGTCAAACAAAAATGATTTTTATAGTAAAATGAGGAAAAATTTTGATAAAAGTATTTTTAACTTAGTCAAGTTTTGAATTTAGACAAATTTGGTGTTCAACAAAGTTCTCATAAATTAAATTTGGAAGATAATGGTGCTAAAAGTTTCAAAATCGGCTGAAAAACAACAAAGTTATGTGTACTTCACTGAAGGTCATATTTTATAACTTGAAAATTCACCTTCAAGACGCTCACGCCACCTCTAAATATTAATATTTTCGGCTCAGATTTTAAGGTTTCTCTTTTAATGTGATTAAAATTCAGTAGAGCACACGAATTTTTGGTATTGAGAACTTTTGAAAAATAAGCCGCACCCTAATAGGCAGTCTGCTAACCACAAAAGCAACCTCTCTGCCATGCCTTTTCCCCAATCCAAATACTCCCGCATGAACTGGCGTAGATGCATTGGTATATACGGTCTACGTGGGAGCCAGTTGAATGCATCATCGATTCCTCCCTCTTCCCCACATTGGTCTGCATTCTGATGTGGCAGGCATCATTGTCGTCTAAAAATAGAAGATCACCAGCACTTATACACTGAGGATGCCTGTTAGTCCCAAGCATTCATTCGGTTGGTTCCTTGTGTAAGTGCAGCTGATCTGGCGATACTGGAGTAGCATCCACGGGCGGCCAATCAAGCTCAAGCTTAAGCTCACTTAAGTTTCTTCAAAGATTCAATGTGAATCGAAATCCTTCCATTTGATTTTATCAAGAATTTCTTAAGAAAGTTCTTTAGGATTTTTTTCAGTAGGCTCTCCAAGTAATCTTTAAAGTATTCATCTATAGAATATCCTACTGATATTTTGTGTTACAAAAATATATGCGGGAATTCGTCCAAAATCTTATCAAGATCCCCAGATCCCCCAGAGAATTCTAATGGAATAATGCCGATACTCTCACAACGTATTTGTTCTGAAACTTTTCCATGGAAAATCTCTCAACGTTAGTTCTTCTTTGAATGGAGTTTTCTAATGATTTCTTCATCAATTTATTGATACATTTTTTAAAGCATTCTTGGGGAATTCTAAAATTATGTCAAGAAATAACAAAAGGATTTATTTCAAGTGTTCCTCATAACAAAATTCTTCAAGTCCCATAATTGCCTACTAGAACTGTTAATGGACGGTTCAACATTAACTTTTTAAGGGTTCCTGAAAGATCTCGTTTATAAATTTCTTTCAGAGTTTTTCTGAGTGTTCAAGGATTCCTCCAAAGATATTTCTGGAATACATTTCTTCAAAGATTGCAGCAATAGAGACGTAACAATAAAAAACGAAAATTAGAAGAAAAATAAAAAATAAACACGCAAAAATATGTAAGAAAGACTGAAAATGCTTGCTAGGTCAATAACATCAATTCATGATCCATTTTCTTATAAAAGTATACATGTTTAACGAAATTTAGATACAAAAAAACTTGCTTCGATAAAACGTAACCTCGATATAACGTAACGAAAATAAAAATCGAGTTATGTTATCGTAACGAAAATAAAAATCGAGTTACTGTCATAGGAATTCTCTTAGGAATTCTTTGAAAAATCCTCAAATGCAAATGAACAGTACAGTATTTTTTTAAAGAGGAAGGTTTTTGGGAGACTTGGTGTTGGAATCAATAGAGAAATTTCTGAATGAGATTCCAGAAGTATACCTGAAGAAATCTTTGTAAAATTCACTATCAAAATTTCTGAAGTTTTTTCTCGAGGAATCTGAAGAGAAATTCCTAAAGAACCAGACAAAAAATTGCTTAAAATAGAGATCCTCAAAATAGATTCTTTAAATATAGAGCCTTGCATTGAAATAGAGGCTAAGCCTCTATAAAGAGATATTCTACTTGCCTTGATTATGTACAAACCATGTCCCGAAACGATGAGGTCTGTAACATACCTCCAAATCAGTTTCAGATACGATTATGGGCCCCGCACGTTTAGGTAGATCCGTATGAATTTCAAAATTGAACCGAGTTATCGAGAATGAATTTTGAGGTACATATTTAAGCTTTTCTAATTACCAATACCATTGATTATGGGGCCCTACACATTGCCGATCAAGGTCACTTTCGAACTGAATTTTCATCTGCTTGTAACCTGTTAGTTTCCTAGAAATCAAATTCTTTATAGTAAATGTGGCTGTGTGGCTTCGTAGCCGTGCGGTTAGTGTCACCGAGGCATTTAGCCGCATCGTGCTAAGGAGCGTGGGTTCGATTCCCGCCTCAGGCCGAAAACTTTTCGAGAGAAATGTTTTCTGACTGTGCCACTGGGCGTAGCATGCTAGTCCGTTGTCTAGTGTGGTGCTTCCTCCAAAGGGCAAATAGCCCACTGGAAGCATTAACGCGTAGTGTCTTAAAAAAAATGAAACACTTACCACGATTTGGGGGCCCCTATGAACTCGGGGCCCGGTGCGGACCGCACCCACCGCACCCCTCTAGCTACGCTACTGCCCAGAGAGGACGTTAATGCCAAGAAGAAGAAGAAGATATATTCATGCAAGAACAATACTTAATTTTCGAATTTCATCAAAAATCTATTTATTTTTTACAATTTAGTAAATTTATGATCAAAACGAGATGTACAAATACATTGGAATGGTTACATTCATTTCTTTCTTCTCTGTACTACTGCAGTAGTTTTTGCAAGTTCGAGAACGTGAATAAATGTGCGTTATTTGATGAGATCGAGTCAGTATCTTTAGTGGACTGATTCTTCGCATATCAAAGAATAAGCGATTTTAAGACACCAACACGGTTCGATCTAATCTTGCACTTTTATTCATACTTTCGCACTCGCTGTTTGGCGGTTAAAGTAATGATGGAATGCATTAAGTAAATGAATCTGAATAAAGACTCGCAATATTTACAACTCTGGTCGATGTTCTGATTAATTTTAGATTATAATTTTGTGAATTACATAATGATTTGCATCAATCATCAAACGTAACATACTTTAGAAGTGACTTGTTCATGAAAAAAGGGGTTTCTTCAATAAAAAATATGCTAACCTAAACTCTGATTTGAATCTGAATTCAAAAAATTTTGGAATATATATAACAGTTATCTAATGGTATCTACAAAAATTTCAAAACTTTATTAGCTTAGATATCATGGATAATTTCTAAATGTGCAACGAATGTCAAGTAGCGTTTGTATATTTGTGCTTTTGTGTTTGAAGCTGTAAAAGTTGCAAAATAAAAATGTTTAACCGACAATTTGTTTTATGAGGAGGAACACTTCAGGTACTTCTCAAGTATATTATATAATTAATAAATGTGTTTCATCTCTGGTGTATTCGTTACCAATGGTATATTATAGGTAGTCTCTTGTTATTAGAACTCTACTTTTCCCTGAAACTTGTTCTGACACTTCAATTTGATTTTCTTATGTGCTGAGCTGTTTAGATTAATTGAATTGAATAATATATTTGTTAAGTTGTTTGAAGTGGTTTGTCATTGATTATAAATAGAGTATAAGTATATAACAAAGTATTGCATAAATTCATCAACATTTAGGTCATATGTTTCTGTTCGGAATAAACAGCTTAGTCTTTTGTTGCATCTTCTTCTTCTTTTTTAGATAAAATTAGCATTCATTATAAAGTTGTTCATTATATAGCAAGTGTTGTTCTATATTTTTGCGTTAAAGTAATACCGTTTTGATTCATATTACGGACACTTGTTCACCGTTAAGTCAGAGTGGACCAAGTGACATTTTGAATATATTGAGAAAAATGGGCTTAAAATCTAACAACTCGTTAACATTTTGGTTCTATATTTCTACACATCCTTATGTTACTTTCGAACAATATAATGTGAAATGATAATTATGAAAAAACGTAATTCAAACCTCAAATAGAACGATTTTTTGATGGACTATGTGCACTTGGTCCACTCTGACTGAACTAAAGACCACCGTTCAGTGAGTTGGTTCACTCTAACTGAACAATTTCTAGGAAAATAACAATCATGTATCAAACAATGCATGGTCAAACTGGGTGCATATCTCTGACATAAACAGATTGTCAACATCCTTCTACATCATTATCTTAAATTCTTCAATAATCCATATCTTCAATTCCAAAATCAGTGGCATTACGATAGCTTGAAAATTAAAGTTTTGCACTGGTTTAGACCAGAAATTTTCATATATGCGTTCAGTCAGAGTAGACCAAGTGAAAAACTGGAGTACCGTTAAAAATATACTGGTCCAATAAGCAGGTTCTAGGACATTCCATACAGGCACCATAGAACTACCAAAAACTTCCATCTGACTCTGAAAACGACTCAAAAAATGCAGTAATTAATCAGTTTATTGCTTTTTGACACTTGGTCAGCACTGTTTGAACAGAAATTGTTATAATTTCTGACCACCCTTGCAAATACGGTAAATGGTCAATAATCAAAATCAAATGCATCGAATTAAGTAATTAAGTAACATTTGTGAATTTCTATTGATGCATGACAAGATGAATCATTTGATGCGTAAAAATCTTACAAATCACTTGAAATGTCTTTTGTTTCCTCGCATTTCTCAGCGCACTTATCATTTGCGCTGGTAATAATCACTTGGTCCACTCTGACTGCATACTTTTATGGATTTTTATTGATCATCCAAAGTAAATTTGTTACATATCTCTCGCAGTTTATAGCATTCATCAAATCTGATCAAAGTTAAATGGAGGTAAGATAATTTCGCATCTAATTAATGAATAATCCAATTTTTTCAAGTTTTGTACTTGGTCCACTCTGACTTAACGCCGACCACTTCAGACTCAACTAAAGTATAACGCCTCAAAAGGCATATAAAATAAATAATTCTCGCATTATCAAGTCTTCAAAACACTGAACACATGGTTTATTACGATTTTGATTTCATTTAACTTAAATAATTTCAAATAAATACACATGTGCGGTCTTTTCATGATTCTTATTCCGGACGCTTCCTTACTTTTGCCTCATATTCCGAACACTTTGATTTGATATATTGTGAAACGTATTTTTATCATGACAACGGTGGGAATGTTGCTTAAATAAATTAACTCAACAAAATATGAACAGTTCGTGACTGTAAGTGTCGACATAGACACTTGCACGTTAACATTAAAGCCTCATATCTTTCCTTTTGCCTGATTTTTTTCATAACAAAAATAAGCTTTGAATGGTTCGACGCTAAAAGTGTCGACTTACCGTATGTTCACGTTGTCTTCAGAGTACTGTTGGTGATTTTTTGAACTAAGGTGCATGAACCGCATCACTTACCAAGGTGAATCCTGATCATGCAGCTATGATCCTTTCCCACAAACAAAACTTCTTCCCGTGACAACCATGGAGTTGCAGAGGTGATCTCGGTCTCTACTAGCAATTGTTATTGACTTTTTAATGTATGGAGTTCTCGAAGATGTACATTGAAGACGGAAAGCTACTCCCAAGCTACATCTCTTGGTTCCTAATGCAACTTAGATTATTCTACGAATCATTGCTTATGCTTATACTTATATTCCGAACACTTTGACTTGAATTCCGGACAGCGCATGAAAATCATAAATAGAACAGTGAAATCATCAATTGAAATCGTCAAACCATTGAAGATACGTCTCAAGCAGTTGGGCATTGTAAATTTGCATAGATATTTATGGAAAATACTTATTAAACTAAAGCCTCGAATGTGAGAATTTTTTAACGGCAAAAATTGAAACATTTCATGTGAAATGTTTTCCATACAAAATAGAGTGTCACGAATTTAAAGCAGTCCGTAAATTGTATCAAAACGGTATTTTTTGTCTGGAATTCTGAACAGTCTGATAGTCGAAGTACTCTGGTTTTGTATGGAGGTGAAACATTTAGTTAGTTTAGTTAGTTTAGTTTATTTCACATATGACTTAAGACTAATGTCTTTTTCTTGCCATAACGGTTGAAACTACAAAGTTACACAATTTTAATAATATTTTATTGAAGTATGTCATTAAATCACGTATAAACGGCTGTCAATTGCTAGTCCAAGTTGTTTCATTCGGCGTATTAATTATAACAATAAATCTTCGAGCTATTCAATGGAATACCTATAAGTACAGTTAACTCTCCCTTACTCGATGTTTCGTATCTCAATACACAGTTAAAAATAATGAAGATTACACGTCATGTAAACTTCATTTATGCGATGTAAACAAGACGTCATGTAAATTTCAGTTAGAAAACATGTAAAAATGTGTTATATGTCATGTAAACACTCAGGATCCTGCTAAATTACATGACATATAATTGAAGTTTACATGACATATCATGTAAATATCCATGATATTCCACGCTCCAATTATGTGCATTATATGTCTCAGAAATTTACACGTTTCGTTCGAACTGTGTATCGAGTTATGGAGAGTTGAATGTAAATAAAAACCGAATTTAGTATTTTATATAAGTCGAGTCTAGTACACAATTCTGAAGACGGTCTTACTGTTAAGGTCGAAATACGTGTAACTGTCAAAGGATACCAACTCTTGTGGAATAAATGGTATAGTACTGAATTCGGTTTTTCATTTACAAATTATACTAAAAATAGCAAATCATCACTTTTATTATCACACTACCAATAGTTTATAGTTAGAAACAGCTAAAAAATATAATATTACATTTGACGTATTACAATTCACGTACATTTCATGGTGAACAAGATACTCGATGTAAAAAATGAAGTGAGGTCAATTTGATGTTTATTGAACTTCAAAATACGTCATTCTGGTAAAATAACGTTCAATGTTACTGAAAGTTTTGTGATCTGAACAATGTTCAATCCAATGTAACGGAAAATTTCGTCATTTTACTTGCTTTAAAATGTCTGGCACATATCACCTAATTTTCAATGATTTTTTTCCTCGAGTTTTGATTTGTTCTATTCACATGGAAGATACTATAGACTATTGTATTACACATGGGGAAAATGTGGCACTCTAAACAAGGAGAAAGAGTTATTGTTTCGAAAGGAAAGTATATTTACATGTTACGAAAGCACATCATGACCAAAAATCATGAAATCATGAATCATTTTACCGTAACGCAAGGTAACGTACTAAATTTTTAGGGAAGAAAAGTGTCCATTTAAATCATAATATCGTGAAGTTTGTGTGCTGGAACCATGAATAGTTTAGTCATCTGTCATTTATGATCTCTATTTTAGCGGCAATTTCGGTCATGAAATCATGAAGCAAGATCTGGAATTATGAATACAGTTTCTGAGCACTATTGTCAAAAAGTTAAATCATGAATTGGGATACCTACCTGTCATTTGTGATTCCAATTTAGGAAATGAAAAGTGGCAAGTTGAGTCATAAAATCATTCCATGAAAACAAACACTATACGTCAATTAAAATTCCAGTCCAGGTAAACAAATAACATTAACATTGAAATTGTTCCGTCTTTGGTGCTGGTAGTTTCAGAACAAATCGTGAAATCATTCCAAAAATGTGAACCTAACGAATACCACATTCCGAACAGAAACACAAACACATGGTGGTTAAGTTTATACGCATAATGTCATTTCAATCATTAATTGAGTTGGCAGATCGTCCCTGGATGGATTGTATTAGCGATGGAACAATCCGTAGAGAACAGTTAAAAACTCAAGCAAAATCTTCGTTTAACGTCAATCATTGCCCGGTACTGCATAGTCAAGATCTGAGGAGAGACACAGATACTACACATAAAATATAAAACAAAGTTTTTTTCATACTGTAACTTTAGCTTGCCAAAGGCAATCAAGGCAGATTTGATTGAAATCGCTAGATTTCTTTTGTTTTGTACTTAAATATCCGGAAATATCAATTCCGTACAAATAAATGAAAAAGGCCATGGTTATCTATGCATTTATTTTTTTTTATAGAAAAAAAAAATAAGAAATGCATATTTCGATACTTTATATTGAATCAAAATAAACGGTGCTCTCGTAACATTATTTTAGAATAAGCATGAATTGATCCTCATTCGATTTTGTCACCTATGATGAAATGCCAAACTATAAACTGTTTTGATCAGCGGTTCACTTTGCCTAACAGGCATTTTTGTATCGGCTTCTCCTTCCCAGGTCAGGATGAAAGCATGCCAGTATATTCTGGAACATCTGACGGCAACGGAAACTCTCGGAAATGCCGCCAAGAACGCCATCGATAGGATGGCAATGTTCTAAAAAGCATGATCTCTAATTTACCCTTTTTACGAAAAAATCTTTTTTTTTATAATTTCTTTGGAAAACACCACCACTAAAATAAAGAAGTCAATTTCTGTAACGCCCTGAGCACACAAGTTCTTGACTAATAGTCATGATTTGATGACTTGTTGTTATGATATCTTGAAACATAGAATTTTATGTTTTTATAACTTTTTGTTCATGTATCCGGCTTGAGCTTGAGCTTGAGCTTGATTGGCCGCTCGTTGATGCTACTCCAGTATCGCCAGATCAGCTGCACTTATACAAGGCACCAACCGAATGACTGTTTGGGACTAACAGACACCCTCAGTGTATAAGTGCTGGTGATCTTCTATTTTTAGGCTATAATGGCGTCTGCCACGTCACAATGCAGACCAATGTGGGGAAGGGGGAGGAAATGATGTTGCACTTATACTAGCCCACAGTAGACCGTGGAGTCCGACTGCATCTACGCCAGTTCATGCGGAGTGTATGGATTGGGGGAAAGGCATGGCAGAGAGGTTTGCTTTTGTGGTTAGCAGACTGCCTATGTATCAGGCGTAAGGAAAGGCTTGCTCGTGGAAGAATGGAAGCGTTAGGGAAATGGTTTCTTGTCCGTCTCTGGTTCTAGCGTTTGCTATGAACGAGTTTGAGTGTGATAGATTTAGAATGGAAGATAGAAGCAAGTGAGAGATATACAACTACAAAGTACGAGGAAAGGGACGGGTCTGGGATTCAACTCATGACCTTCTGCTTGTGAAGCAGAAGCGGTAGTCATCAGACCACCAACCCCGTCTTTTTTGTTTATGTATCCGGCAACGATTTTTTCCGTGCAGTTCAAACAATATGACATACCGTGTTGTCTCAAATTCCGAACAGACTCATATCAGAAGGCCGGCTCTAGAGCCTCTTGATGACTCTCTAGTTTAAGACCAGTAAAAGTAGCTTAGATAAATTTATTAACATTATTATTCATTTGGATACGATTTATTCGTGCTGTTCGGAATTTGAATCAAGGTGTTCGGAATATGAGGCAGAATGAACCCAGTGTTCGGCATTTGAATCAAAATGTTGTTTCATACTTTTACGTAAAAACAATATTAAACAAGCTAAAATACACAATTTTAACGGCACACCCAACAGCTAACAGTTAGATTTTGCGTAGAAATTGAAATTTTCACAAATATCAGCAAATTTTATGCCTATCAGATGCATTTGAAATCACTGTTGGCCTTAAGTGTTTGGAATATAAGTCAAAACGGTACAACAGTATGCTACCAGAACTTTATGTACAAGTTTAATAGGGAAGAGTGAAGTATAAATTGGACACTATTACTTTGTACCAAACAGTCTGAAATAAACCGTGAACTAGACCATATCATCTCGCGTATTTAATTCCCTACGTATCCACGTCCAAATACCTTTGAAAAAGTTACTGTTCGGAATATAAGTCATGCCCGGAATTTGAGACAAAACGGTACGTAAAATCTATTTCAAATCCTCAAATGTCATTTTGCGACACACAATCATCGTTAAATCATATTTTTTAACAAATTATATAAAATGCTCTTCTATATAACACTTGAAAATTTGTAATCGGTGGCACTAAACGCTCAGCTATTAAGCAAGACCAAGCTGAGGGTCGGGGGTTCGAATCCTGCCCATGGGGAATATTTAAGGCTTGGAAATTTCCACGATATCACAGGGCGTAGACTATGTTTGTGGTTGACAAAATTTATACATATGCAAACATATAACACCAGAAAGAAGAAGAAGAGCTAGATCAAATTTATCTCGCAACCGCTAAGTTAGGATCCAAGATATTAGCTTCCGTTCTACGCATATTTGTCCCGCGACCAGTAAGGTTTAAGGTGAAACAGTTTGGAATCAACTTCTAAGATTGCGCTATAACTTCAGAGGCACAAATCTCATGAAGAAAGCATCCAACAGCAGTGCACTTTTTATTTTGGCATTGTGCACTAGCAGAAAGCTTAAAATAAGAAGATCAGAAACGTTTGCCAACTATTTCTCCAGTTTAGTGCCTTTGAAAACGTGAGTGAAGGCACAAGTCGGCCATTGTGCCGGCCATCTTTGGATTAGAAGATGTTTTGTTTAAATGGAACATGGGATAAGTAGGCGTAAAAGGAAATTAGGGTCACCCCGTAGATAACACTTAATGAAATAGTAATATGTGATATAAAACTGCTTTGAAAAGAATTATAACAGGATTGACAAAGAAGCTTCTTGGAGGAGACTAATAGTCTCTTGTTGAACTGTTCCCAATCCCGATTGAAATTCGGACATCAACCTACCGCACTAGCTGCACCATTGAGCAACCATCAACTAGAAATGCCCAGAAGCCGCACCACACTCTACGCTCATTCATCTATTTGACTCCGTTTTTTTTTCAATTTACATAATCAATCAAATCGGCTTTCTAATCAAACGCAGCGCACACTGCAATTGTGAAAATAGTGAAAAGGAATGCGCTTTGCTCATCACCCACCTTTTAGTTGAACGACGGAGACTTTCTGGATCCTCGGTGGTTGCCTCCCTAGTCCATAGCCGTTGCACAGTGATCCACAGTTATGGCAGAAACTATTCAAACTTGATTTCAAAGTTTCGATCATGACAAATGGTGTGGAACAAGTTTTGGGATTGCAAATCATATTTTGAGAATAATCATTTTTTTTCGGTTATCGTAGAACAACATTGTAACAAAAATGCTGTTTTTCATTTATGAGGCTCTCTTAAAGCAATTATTTAAGGTTTTTTGGACATGTGCGTCTATTTAGGGCCCAACATGTAGAGAAACAGTTCACATATAACGACAACAAAATTTCGTCTGTATTCTTAATCATCTGATATTGTAAATGAATGTTTGACTTTGGTTTTCAACTAACACATGTTTGTAAATTAAGTTTTTGCCAACTTCTTAGAAAACTTGACCTCTGTGCGTTGGGGACGTCTATTCACACATGCGGCGTTTATTCGGACGCCATCTTCGCCCATGGAATGAATGGAAATCGTTGGAGATTCGTAAGAGATGGTGGTGGTGGTAGTGCTGCGGGACGATAAGATAGCTCAGCTAGCCACACAGCACTCGGCCAGAGAGGCAAATAAATGACCATTGCGATAAACAAAATTATCATAAGCGTGCGCGCTTTTTCGTCTTCGATTGATTTCTATTATTAATTTTTCATTCCGTGACCATGTCCAAGTATTGACCTCTCCATATTCTCTCAGATGTGGTTGTGTGGCTTCTGATACCGGCGAGCGAACAAATCAATAAATTAAAGTGATCTTGTATGAGGATGGAAGATATGTTTTAACCAGCGGATAAGTCGTCATAAGCGACTATCCTCGTTTGTGTTGAACCTGGACATTGGCGTAGCTAGGTTTTTTCTTCTGAAGTGGGGCTAGTGTATTCTGATATCATGGATGTTCATCGCAATAATCATGATTTTTGCGTCATTGATTGAATTTTGATTTTTAGTCTTTGCATTATCTCTGGTCACTTATTTGGTGCAAGTCGCTATAAAGTCTTTTGTTTCAAGGTATTTCAACTTAAGCCGTTTTTTCGACACTAATTCATTATTTTCTACAATTTTAGCAAATTTTTCGGAGCAAAATTTTGAAAGTTCTAAGTTGGATGAAGACCTGCCCCTCCTTTTTCCTACGCAAATAAACCTGGACCGAATGAACAGACCAGGTCGAGTCCAACAGTCTAGCCGCGAAGGCTCGGAAAAAGATCAGCCAGTTTGTCTACCGAAGGTAGGCCCCCTCCAAGCAAGGCCAGCTAGCGCGAAAGCTATAAAAATATAAAAATTTGAAATCGATAATTGATTGGAAATTTATGCGAAATCGAAAATGTGTCAATCGATCAAACTAATGGATGTAATAACCGCGATGACTCCATAGACTAAGCCCGTCTCCCTTGTAGAACGTAGATATCGCCGCGCTGGTTGATGGGAATCGCTCAATATAGATAAGTAGGAACCGTAAATACCGATATCCATCTTTCCGTACTGGCATATACCGTTTTGCCTCAAATTCCGAACAGACTCATATTCCGAACACTCGGTTTTTGTATGGCGATTTGGTTGAAATGTTTCGTTGAAATATGTCACCGAATAACAAGGAAATGGCAGTGAATTGCAATTAAATTTTCACGTTTCCAATATAATATTTACCGTGGGAGAAGTGATGATTCTCTAGTTCGAGACCAGTAGAACAAGCTCAGAGAAATTTATTTGCGAAATTATTTATTTGAGTAAGATTTATTCGTGCTGTTCGGAATTTGAATCAAGGTGTTCGGAATATGAGACAGAATAAACACAGTGTTCGGCATTTGAATCAAAATGTTGTTCCATTATTTTACGTAAAAACCATACTAAAACTAAATAAATCAACATTATTATTAGTACACCCAACAGCTAACAGTTAGACTTTACGAAGAAATTAAAATTCACACAAATATTATCCAATTTATGCCAATCAGATGCATTTGAAGTCACTGTTGGCCTTAAGTGTTCGGAATATGAGTCAAAACGGTATGTTGATACTGGCCATCGGGAGATGGATGGACAGGAAGGTGAATCAGGTTTACATCATCCGCTAGTGAAGTGATTAGCTGCAACGGTGCTGCTAAGGCTGCGGGTGGGTTACTTCCCGAGCAAAAGAATATTGCATCAGAATACCAAATTATGGTACTCCATACTAGATATTTCGCAAGAAGAAGAAAGTTACTGCTGAATACCACGCTATGGTATTCCATCCCTGATAATTTTCAATAATTAAATAATACCTCACGCATATTCTACAAAACCCAGACTAATAGTTGGATCAGGTATCATGAGCTATTCATTCCTACACGGGTCGTCATCGCCAAACTGACTAGAAGTCTTCAAAGAATCACGATTGAGTATGTGTGGGCTGTGCTGTGCAGTCGACACGCATGATTGAGCACATTTTGATAGAAGACTGCGCACGTGTGCCTGTTTGCCTAAGGTAGACTAGACTGCAGGGCTCGCTCGGGTGACCCTGGCGCAACGTTCAGATATCACGCGGTTAATTGATGCGTTATAATTAGTCCAGCTAGGTTCGCCAAGCTGTCTAGCGATTCCGGGGACTGACCTGATTGAGTGTGGATGATTTTTGGTTTTGAAATCGAATGCTTCGCTTTTTATGCTGGGTTGGTGTACAAAATGTTTTTCTTCTTTCTGATGAAATGTTTCAACTGAGAAAATGCCTGCTTCTCCTCTCTGTGTTGTATTAGCACTTAAGAGATTTCTGTACAAGTTCGAAAATTTAGCATTTTCACTTCAGGTGGTATATAATTACAAAAAAAAACTGTGTTTTATTCATAGTTTAAAAAGCTAAGTAGTCCGTCATTCGTTTTGGCAGCTATGTTGACATTTCAGCTCGCTATTTCATAGTAATAAAACTCAGTCCTCATAGTTCATATTGGGGGTCATGCACAAATTACGTCACGCTTCGAAGGGGGGGAGGAGGTCAAGCCAAGCGTGACAAGCCTTACAAAATTTCGGAGGACTCATACAAAAAACGTGACAAAAGGGGGGGAGGGGGTCAAAAAAGTTGAAATTTAGCGTGACATAATTTGTGTGCCATCCCTTGATCCGGAAAAGTGTCTCTATATGCGCTGACATGCAGAGAGTATACTTATACCTTTTCAAATGCATTAGTGATTTACCAACTGATTTTCATTAATTCGGAACGGTGACATGATTTACCAACAATCATCAACAACGCGAAAAAAGCTCAACAATCTAGGACTCACTAGTCTAATTGAAAATCAAGTTACTCAGTACTTCGAAATCATTCTCAATCATGAGAACGTTCAATAAAATTCCTGGGAGACTGATTTGGAAGAAGTGAGAACTATTATTTAAAAATAAATCAAAAGTATTTAAGCCCTTGGAAATGATGGAATTTTCTACAGATTCATCAAGAAACTTCCAGAGAGTATGTAATTATTCTTGGTTGATATA
Source organism: Aedes aegypti (assembly GCF_002204515.2). Lineage (NCBI taxonomy): Eukaryota > Metazoa > Arthropoda > Insecta > Diptera > Culicidae > Aedes > Aedes aegypti. The sequence goes on from NC_035108.1 coordinate 198,352,154, forward strand.
TTCAACAAATATTTTCAGATGGCATATTTCCCTGACAAGTGGAAAAACATCAAGGTTATACCAATTTTGAAACTGGGCAAAAATCTTGCAGAAGCTTCCGATTCTTGTCCAATCAGCTTACTTTCCTCTATCAGTAAACTTCTTGAAAAGGTCATTTTGAACAGAATGATGGTCCACATCAACTAAAAATCAATTTTTGCTAATGAACAGTTCGGATTCCGACTTGGATCACTCATCAAATTTTACGTGTAACACATTTGATCCGTTTCAACAAATCTGGAGGCTAATCTAATGGTCTTGCTCTTCTAGATAAAGAAAAAGCATTCGACAATGTTGGACTTAAATTTTCAAACATACATTGTAAGAATATTCTAAAGTTATCTGTCAAATCGCACACTTCAGATTAAGTATCAAAACTTCAAGTCTGAAAGACTTTCCGTAAGAGCTGGTGTTCCTTGAGGCAGCATTGTAGGGCCAATATTATGCAATAATTTTACATCTGACTCACCTGAGTTCCCTCAGGGATGTCAAACATTTTTGTTTGCGGATGACACAAACCTCTCCGCCAAAGGACGAAGCCTGCGTGTCAACTGTAGTAGATTGCAAAAAAGTTTGGATATTTTTTCTTCATACTTGCAAAAATAAATGGTTTCTTAAAATGCTTCCAAAACTCAACTAACAATATTCCCACAAAAAAACCTAAAGCACTTTATTTGAAAGCTTCAACTGACCAATAAATTGGTCAGATGAAGTACGCTGGAAAAAAAATAATTTCAAAAATTACATTGAGGGCATTCAAGCCAAGTGTAACAAATATATTAAATGTCTGTATCCACTTATTAATAGAAAATCAAAACTTTGTCTTAGAAGAACTTTTGATCTTCAAACAAATTTTTAGGTCAGCTATGCTGTGTGCTGCACCAATATAGACTAGCTATTGCAGTACCAGAAAATAAAGGTCTGCAGAGCATCAGGAAAAAATTTTGAAAATGGCTTCCTCCCTGGTATAGTACTAATGAGTTACAAAGAATTGAAACATGAGAACAAATTTCGAATGAAATTAATTTCAGTTTTAGACTAAAACCGTTGCAATCTTCTATTGCCACGATTAGTGCATTATATATTTAGGTTAAGGTTATTGAAAGCGTTTTATAATAATATCTGAATGAAGTCTAGCAATATTTTCTTAAAAGATACATGGAATAACCTGAAATCCTCACTATGTATGCAGTGCAATATATGATGGAATCTTCTCAGGTACCCGTGAATGATTTACAGGAAACATTCCCTAGGGCAAAATCCCTGGAGATTTTTTTGCAGAAAGCTCTGGAAGAATTATTGTATGAACGTTTCAAAAAATTTGGATGGAACCCCTGAAGTAGACTAAGAAAACTACTAAAACCGCTTGCAGGAATATATGCAGCAATCACCCAAAGACTTCTTAGAAACAATCCATGAAAACTTAAGAAACGTGTTGAAATATTCTGACCAAAATACATAAGAGAATTAATGGAGGAATTCCTGAAGTGACTTTTGAACGAATATATTGAAAAAAAATCATAAAGAATGTTAGGCAGGACATTTCAAGATATAACTCTGAGATGTTCTGCTAGAATTAAAAAAGTGTATTATATTTTCAAAAATTTCTTGAAAAATCAATGTGTAGTAATTTATTAACCTTCTTAGTTCATTTTAGTTATCTCTAGACAATTTTAGAAGGATCCTATTCATGGCATTTCTGATTCACTTCGGCAGAGAGTATTTCCTATTGAACTCTTGTTTAGTAAACCTATTGAACTCTTGTTTAGCTGTGAACGTTTTAAGTGCTTCTTATTTAATTCAGTTTATTTCGTCTAAAAAAAAACCTTATCCAAAGTGAATCATGGAGGTGCCCAAATAGTTCTTTATGCTAACACAAACTATTTAGTAGGTAAAACGGATCTTCGAAGAAATTTCTGCATGAGTCTTAGAAATAGTTCTTACAAAGTTCTAGAAAGAACTTCTAAAAGAATTTATAATAAAATTCTGCAAAAAAAAGTTGGATAGTTTTTCAAATAATGCTGTATTTCTTCAGGAATTTAAAAGAAAAATTCATCTGATCAAAAATTCTGGAAAGATTGAACATGGAAAAGGGTGAATTCCAAAAGAAATCTGTGAAAGAATACTTGAACATTTTTTTAGTCTCTGAAGAAGTATTTGGACTTGGATTTGAAGAAAATTCATAACTTCAAAGCGATCAGATTATTCACTTATGGATAACGTGATAGACGTTAAGTTTTAATTTTAACGAAGGAAGACACGAGGGCAACTGTACCGATCGTTTCATTTCGAAGGGAAAGATTAAATCGTTGGGAGTGGCGTTGCTTAGAGAATTATTACACACTCCTTCGTTGTAACTTCACCTTTTCCTGGGATGGGACACAGGTATTTCTTCCGCATGTCCTGACCTAAAGCCTTGGCTTAAGTGCCGTTACTCGATCTATGAAACGAAATTAGCACTTTGCCCTCTACTATTGCAGTTTTTTTTGTTTTTAAATTGACATTAAACTGTAGGAATCATCAATATATGAAACATAGTACGTATCAGTTTATGCTTTGGAGTTGAGATGTACGAAAAAGATAGAAGATCCAATTTGCATTTGGAGACAAATCAGCCACAGAACAGCCATAGAAAAAATGAAATATCTCACCGAATGTTTCCATGACAGGGCTGGAATTAGATTGTATAGGTAATGGCGAATGATTCCGCTGATAAATTCATCGATAATTACTGTTACAGGAACTGCAGGAACACACTCAACAGCCACTAAAGAAAAAACGTTTTAATTCACAGTCACACTTTTCACCACCCAACGGTTCATACAGCCCGTAAATCTACAGTTAAAACATTTCTTATAATCACATTTTTATTTTCAAAAATCATTATTGAAATTTGACAGACGCACGAAAAACACAACCGTTCGGTATCCCAAGTAATACTTGGAAGAATCTCTTGAAAAACTAAGAAAACGAAGGAAAACTTTTGGCTGAATCACTGAAGAGATTCCATTGAGTATTATTTTAAGTAATTTTTAGATGAATCATTAGATGCACTTATGGAGTTAGTTTTGGATGATTTACAGTTATTGGTCAATTGCATGCAGAAATTCCTTAAAAATATTTCTGAACAAATCTCTGAAGAGTTATCGGAAGAATTATAACAAATATTTTTATTTGTGGAGCTGTCCTAAGAGGAGTTCCTTGAAGATTTCACAGTAGAATCCTTCAATATCCTTGAATTCATGGAAAAACTTTTGGAGGAATAAATAAAAACCATATCGGAGATATCTTTTAAGAGATTTCTTGGAAAAGTATAAGTACAAACTCGGTGGAATTCTTGGAGGAATCGCTCGTGTAATTTATGCAGAAATTTCTGTACAAATGCTTGAATTAAATATTTGAAAAAAAAAAACTTCAGAAGAAACCCTGTATTTTTTTTTAAATTTTAAATAAATTCTCTGAGGGATTTCTGAAAAAGAATACAATACAGATACAAGAATAAAGGTATTCTTGGACGAATTTCAGATTCTTGATGCATAATTACGATTGCACGATACAATTACTGTAAAAAAAAAATGGATAATTCGCTGGAGAACTTGTTGGAGAAATTCTATGACGCATCATATGTAAGATGTCCGGTAAGAATGCGTAAAACAATGTCTCTGTATTTTCTAGGTCATTTTTTATATATTATTATGCTCAAATATTTATCGGTGTGGAAATACAAAAGTGGCGGCGCACGGTAATTCCTCTTCAAACAAACGTTGGAAAAAAGTCTTGAAATAGATCTTTCATATACGAATGAAATTTATTTACTCGGATAGACCAGATTGTACATTTCTTGGTGCTTTTATAAGCTATTGATTATTTTATATATCTGAATTTTATGTTATCAACATGTGATATTGGCTTCGTCAAGCTTTATGGTACTTGAGCCAGCTAGTAAATGATTTGAAACTAGAATCCTTAAATATCGTTATATTATTATATTATAAAAACATTTTTAAACAAGTATATCTTTTAATGCGTACCCTAACAGAAGTGTTTATTTAACTTATTAATATATGACCGTACTGAATATTGTCGCATCCAATCCAATTAGTCAAACGTCGGAAAACTTATGTTGCCCAAGAAGCGGTTATGGTTCACCGAAAACTGACAGAAAAATCTTCAAATTAAGACAAGTGTGATATGTGTGCGAGTATGTGCTTATATTTAAAAACTAAGTTCAATTTCATTTGATTTTCCCCATATATTTTACAAAGGAGCAAAAAATACAACTATGTCAGCCATGTTCTTCAAAATTCTCTAAAGAATTCAATTTCCACTCAATTTACATTAAATCTTGAAAAAACACTTTTCATTTATGGGATAAAAATACAAAAATATTTTGGAAATGAATATTGAAAGTTAGTTTTTAGACCTGTTTTATTTAACACGGCGGCATGGTACAGCAGCGCTCAGGTTTAGTTGGGGAGTAATCCATTAGAAGGTGATACATCAATTCTCAACAACGAGTCGATGAGTCGATATTGAAGGGATTAGCGACCCATGGAAAAATTGAGCCATGAGCCATGAAATATTTATTAAACAGCTGTTTCTGGAGACTTAAAAATATTGCCGTTATGCGCATAATTTTTCCATGTTACTTTTTGTCGATTCTGACTTTTCACCACCAAAGAGATTAATTGAACGTATAATTTTGAAAAAAACAGTTATAAAATTATTACTTTGTTAGGAAACTTTATAAAAAACATTCTAAGTCGATTCATCCGATGTTAAATTTTTACTCATTACTGTCCCTCTTCTGTATTTCTACACAAAACTTTCACACTATATAATTCAAAGCGCTTATCTCAAACAAATGACTAAATTCGCAGTTTTTGATAGTCGGTGACTTTATAGATTTTCATATCACATTTGCATACATACGTCTCATGTGGAACAAAAGCTGTTCTACTTTTGTGTATTCTGCGGGATATTTCACAATAAAGGAGGACTACAATATTTTCTACAGCTAACCACATGCGTTAGAGGTTTGACTGTAGTTTAGACGCGAAAATATAAATACAGGTCGGACTCGATTATCCGGAGTATCGTTATTTTTTCATTCTGGATAATCGGATCCTACGAAAAATTAAGTCACTAAGACAAAAATTGAAATCTTATGTATTTCTTAAATATTATCTTTTTTGTTGTTTTATTTATATGATGCGGTGGCGCTGCCATAACTTATTTCTTGGGACAAATGCTTCGTGGTGGGCTTCGTGGTCGTGCGGTTAGTATCGTCTGGCATATACCGCATCGTGTCATGAGATGTGGGTTCCGCTTCAGCCATTGAAAATTTTCGTCAGAAATGTTTCTCGGCTGTGCCACTGGAGCATGCTTGTCCGTTGTCTAGTGTTAAGTTACAGTCTGTGCAGCTAAATGGCTGAAGACGGTGTCCGTGTCTTTTTTAAAAATCAAATTTTTGATCAGCTTACACAAACAACACATTTTTTCATACCTCCCTTTTCTTAAGTACGTTCAAAACTCGAAAACCATTCATATTGTATATTGCAATACCAAATATCCTCAGATTTATACATAAAAATTGAAAAACAAGAACATGAAAAAAAACAAATTCCGGATAATCGAGTCTAAAATTCTGGATAATCGAGTCCGACCTGTAATTAAAAAAAAAAAAAAAACAATTTTCTTGCAACCTTGATGAGTTGTTAATTTCTATTTGAACGTTGTAATCAAAGACACCCACTTTCAAGCTTATTAGAAGCTTCACACATAGAACTGGTAAAAAAATAGAAATTAAAGCCACTGAAAATATGAATTTTAAAATATATTGTAATATTCAAATAAGATTAAAGCAAATGTGTTACTAGCGCCGTCTAGAAAATTATATCTTTATCATATTTTGCACTGGCTATCTTCATCTACTGGACAACTTTGACGAAAACATAAACCTTCCAGCTGAAAAGCATCTTGAGATAGAGAAGCTTGAAGAAAATTTATTATTAGCACCATCTAGCGGCTGAATTCTCAATTAGTTCAGAAATTTTTGAGAAAATGACTACAATAATTCACTGCAGACAAATTTTCCGGTTATTTGTAGTTCGTTATTTCAATTTAAAATTAATTCTCCAGAAATTAAAACACAGAGCTCCAAATCATGTTTCCTACACATTTCAGTCTATACAAAATGTATGGGAAAATTTCACCGATAGAATATTTTGAAACTTTCCGGTTATGAAACTATAGACCAAATACTGATATCTAGTGGGAAAACATCCGAGGTACATTCGATTTCCAAAATCTGCTGGTTTAGACATAGCGTGTACTGTTTTAGATTAGCAATAAGTTATGTGCGATCTTCTTTTTAAGGAATCAGCCTGTTCAACGTTTGCTTAAAACATAATTTATGAAATACAGTCAAACCACCCTGAGTCGATATCTGAAGAGACCATCGTCTCATAGAAATATTGGGTAAGATAACAGAAATGACTTGGAAAGCTGTTTATGGGGACTACAAATTAGGCTAAAAAATCCGACAATAATATACAGATCTAACAAATTCTAAGGATTCGATTTAGACTTTAGACTCGGGGTTTTAGACTCGACTATCCGGAGTATGTTTTTTGTTATTCTTGTTTTCAGTTTTAATGCATAAATTTGAGATAGTTTAGTATTGCAATACACAATATGAATGGTTTAGCAGTTTTTGATGTATGTAGGAAGAGAAATAGTTTTTGGATATGCCACTGCTGATTTTTTTTCTTTTGGTGATTCGATTATCCGGAGGATTCGATTATCCGTAGTGAACAATAAATCGATACTCCAATTATTCGAGTCCGACCTGTAGCACAATATCTCGTCAATAGAATAGTAAGGAATCCACTAAGAAGATCGTGAGAAGTCCACCAAAGACATCATAAGGATCCTGAGAAGAAAGACCAAAATTCAAAAATTTGAATCATGAGTAGAGTTTAAAACGTGTCACGTTCAGAATATGTCAGTTTCCCTCAAAAGAACTTCTTCTATAATTCGTTTAAAATTTCAATGTAATTCTTCAAATATATCTTCTGAAATCCATCCAGAAAAACGCATAGGATTTGAACAAGGTTTCATCTGATATAATGCAATCTCTTTAGAAGTCCAACAACGAATGCCTCAGGAAGCTTCCAAGGATCTGGTTTGATGCCCAAATAACTGCTGCAACGCCTAGGAACTTTTGATCATTTACTGCCCATAATAGCATATGGATTCTTGAATGGAAACCTTTTTTCATTGCTATTGTCTCAGTGCCTACTTTTGCCATATGTGACAGATATGCCTTTATAGCCAGTGCACCAGCCTGATCAAAGCGCCCTTTACTAGAACTAAAAGCAGTCCTACAAACTGCAAAAAATGTCCATATAGAGAACCATGCTGTTTTGTGCTACCTTGTGCATAGACACAACCAGTTGTTCCTCGATTGAGCACAAGTCCACAGTCCATCATAATCCGTCCGACAGAACTTCCACCGCTATTCCGCGACAGACACGATGAGCCAGAGTTTTATTCGCGATCTTCCACGATTGATTATGCGGAGGCGTTCGTCATCCGTTTGCTTGCCATTGCCTTACCTGGAAGCTATTGCAACTGCTACTGATCGCAAAGCAAGCACGGCAATATTTGGGCGTAATTGTGTCAAATTGCACAGTTGCATACACGAAGGAAGTCGTCTGCGCCAGCTCAAGCTCACGGTTGTCTGTGATTAATTATTTGTTTCCCCCCCCCACTCGGAGATCGGAGCCCTGGCTGCACTACAGAGCCCTTGCAAGTGTCAGCGGGGGTTCCTCACTCATTCGTGTGACATTAGGTATTATTGCACGGTATTATTCCTTCCAAGTGGCTGCCATAAATTGAGTTTCGAAATAATGGATCGAATCGAAAACCCGAGAGCCCATTTGCAACAGTTGTCATACAGCAGTCAAAGAAGAGGTTCTGGTTCCCACGTTCGATAGCTGTGGGACGACGATTCGATGATTACTCATTGAATAATTGTGCAACGGTCCTTAGGGTGAAATGCAAAAAGGGGGAGAACGGAAGTAACATTTTTCTGCCCATTAGCGTGACACCCTTTCGGGTAAAATAAGGTGAATTTTGAACGGGAAGGTGACTTCTTTAACTCAACAGGTTGATCGCGTGAGGGAGTTTAGTGATTTCCGTAGGGGACTTCAATTTACATTTAGATTCACACAAGGGCGTTGTCAGAAGGGGGCAGGAAACTTTGAGGTTTATCTATCTATGTGGTTTGAATTCAGAAGAGCACACGAATTTTGGCTTTGTGAACTGCGCAACCCTTGTATTCACACTCCCCTAATGGAAATCCTGACTACGCTCATGGATTCACATGCTCCAAAACCAACGTTGTAATGAGAAGTTCAATCGATATGGAGGGGTCATTTAACACACATCTTATACAGTGCACTTCCGGTGAACAACCATTCAAGCGTGGAGAATTCATCAGGACATCAAACAAAATCATTGAACCCATGAATTTAATATTTCCTTCACGCTCATTAACTTCAGTTTGACTGTTGAACAGTTCTCGTTAAAATCAACTGCAGAAGATAGACACCAACAACCCTTGGACCCTATGTGAATATCATCACATCCATGGGAAACCGTTTGTACGCCGGTGGGCCTGAATTAATGTGTTAATTTATTTTTGCGTGGATCATAAACAAAGAAAACTTCGACACTTTGCCCGATGGCAGCCAGTGAGTAGTGAGCAAATGGGGAAAAAAAGCGCGAAACTGCACGTCGCTGTTTATTGCGAAAGCTTTCATAAATTTGCGCCCTCGTAGCGAACGGCTTGACACTCTTCTGAGACCACATCTTACAACTAAATTTAGAAGTTTAACTCTGCAAATGGGCGCGCGCACACATAAGCGGGGAAATCGTTGTGTGAGCAATACCTACTAATTTCCGTCTACACACGTTTTTTTAATGCGCACGGTTCTGAAGAGTTATTGAAATCTGGATTTGCCAACTGTGGGTTTGAGTTGGTGGCGGAGTACCGGATGAGTGATTGCAGCTCCGAGGCACCGTTTTGTCTGTGAGTGATGATTCAACGGTCGACTCTGTGGGGAGAATATCTGGGAAACTGAGAAGACGGTGAGTTTTACAGCCCGTGTACTTGGGCGAGTCTAGAAGAAGTGATACACTGAGAACAAAAGCTGGGATTTGAATTATAGTAAATCTGCCTGCGATTTTCAGGTTTCATAAGGGATATACTGCCCATACTCGCAATACAGTCCCATTAGGAAAATCATCATATCGAGAAAAACGCATCTGAACCTTATTGCAAAATTTTTCCTAACTCTGTTGGTGGCAACATAAAATTCTGGTGGCATTACTCAACACATTATCATTACAGTATAAGAAAATGCTCAACAAATAAAGTATTGTTAATGCAGTTGATTTTACTGTACAAATCCGAGATAATAGCAGTTGAGACTCGTTATCCAAGTACTTTTTTCACCAAATGCATATATACCCGCATACCAGTCCCATAACTTGGGACTCGCTTATTTTGTTATCGCGCACCTTGACACATTTGTTGGCAAGTTTACTACATCTTCCAAAGCACTTTTCCTTTTGATAAAATTAGTGCTATCATCTCTTAATTGCAATAGTTCCTTTAAAATAATCAACTATATGGTGGTGATATTGACAGTGTTCAAGACATTCCTGGGCTAGATGGTAGTGTTGCGGCCAGCCAATATGAATAGTACCCTGGATTCATCAGCAGTACGTTTATGTTGGGTTGGGAACATATGTAATACTAATAGCTATCAATCCATAAAATCAGGCAAGCTTTGGTAAGCCTGATTTCGGCAAAGCTGTTAAATATTTCTAAGATATGCCTTTTTATTTCTCAGCATTAGTTATCGCTAAACACAGTTTGACCAGGCAACGATACCAGTGGTGAAGTGCGTATGCCCATGTTGGCCCAAAAACATTTCCCCACCATGTCGTTGGAAGATCAACCTACCGGAGGTGGAGAATTCGTTTCTAATTGATCAGAGGACGAGGGATGTGATAGGTATCGCTTTGACTTGGAGGAAGGCTATTTATCTTATTTTTTTTACACTTTCGCAAAAATTAAAAACTTAATATGTTTTAACCATTAATATCACCAGAAGCAGTCTGGAAAAAAATTAAGTCATGTCAAACAAAAACTACATTTTTATGGAATAAAAGTGACTTAAAATACTCAAATTAGTAGTATTTCTTTTTCTTTTAAAATGAAAAATACGATGCAAGATTACAGGAATCATAACAGGAAAGGGTTGGCTTGAATTTCATCGTAATCAACTAGTGGGACTGTTATGCGGGTACTTTCAATATGGGACGCACATTGTTTGGTATTTTTTTTGCATTTTTTCCATACAAAGATACAGTTTTAGGTATGCCACCAAGAAGTACACTAATAATAAGTACGATTCATGAAGAAAACTAAAAATGATGAAAATTCAAATGGGACTATTATGCGAGTATGGGCAGTATATGCTAGAATAATTAATTATTTTAAAAGTCAATACAGTCTCTTCCTGATTTTGGCAACACCTGTTTTTCAGCAACAATTTCTACCCGATTTTGACAACGATTGAACAATTCTAGGATCTTTCCGTGATGGAAATTTCCGTGATTTTCTTGATCATACAATACAATTAACTCTCCCTTACTCGATATTCCGTATCACGATATCGAGTTAGAGAACCATAGTCAAAGATGGTATTCATGGCTAACTCGATGGTCCCCTGGATCGCAGGTGTACTGGTTTTGTGTTCTATAACTCGATACCTCCCTAACTCATGGTCCCTTTAAGATCGAGTAAGGGAGGGTTGGCTGTATTTATTTAAATGCAGAAGTGACAACTAAGGCCAAGAAATCATTAATCTATATGGGACGAAACGTAAAAATAAGTTTTCATTCCAAAGATTTGCCCTGTAGTTTGGGCCCCCGAATGATTTTGATATGATTTACGACCATCATTTCTATCTGCACATCGATTTTTCTAGTGCTGAGTTATCAAAATGCAAGTAACTCATGTTGAACATGTTGTCTTTATGACATGACATATAAGTAGCGTATCTAATCGCCTAAGTTGCCAATGCTCGCTCGATTCTGTTTACACAGCAAACTTCTGATTGATCGACTATTGAACAGTGAACCGATTGTTCGCAACTAGTCCGATTCCGGACTCTACACCGGACAGGCGACAATGATTCACCTTGTGGTTACCTCAGCGAACGCAGCTCGGTATGTTTACCCCTACAGGTCGCACTTTGCTTATCCTAAAGCAAACACCAATCGCCAAACGTACTTAAATGTCAATGTTTCGAAACTTCCCATAGGGTACAAAATTTTATCTTTTCGCGGCTGTCCCGTCCCGACAAAACTTGCTTTCCGTCAATTCCAAAGCACTTTTACGATGTTTGCTTTCCGATGAACTTGTCGTCTTCGCTGGATAGAAATCGCGGCAATGACAACGGAGTCATTTGGTGTCTCATGTTCCCTCATGAGCTCATGGGGTCGCTCTCACTCTCGTTGACCGAGAATGGTTCGCAGCAAACACACTCCGATTCCGACGGATGGACATGTCACATGTGGATTCCAATACAGCGGGGTTTCAATGTTTGCATAGCTTGTCACCGTTCTTATCGGTTTTGCAACTTGCTCAGCGATGCAGGTCTTTTTCTTCTTCTGTCTGAGATTATGCCCCAATTAGATGATGGTCCAGGTTCTTTTCGATCCATATCTGGGCATAAAATATCATAGTATCTGCCACATGATGTACGAATGTGAAAATGCTAGAACACTAAACTATGAAGTAGCATATGTGTCTATGTCTACGGAGTTCAATACAGTTGTCCATATGGAATGGACCGGGATTTGAATCTACACGGCTGTACCACGACTGACTGTATGGTTGTCTTCTTACCGAATAAGCCGATAAAGGTCCATCGCATCCGTACTTTTAGGACACCTAATTCGTATTTACCGTAATCCGGGGTAACATTGATCAGCTTTTAGAATATTTCTTAAATATTTAATTCAAAAATGCAAATGTTCTGATTTTTATTTTTCTAAAACAAGTACTGCCACCCATAGCTCGTGACCATATACTGTATTTTGGTTTTGAAAGATTTAAGTATGTTTAAGTATGTTCATTTAGCTGATATGGGGTAACATTGATCATCCATGTAAACAACGTTCGGTAATGTTGAAAATGTCGTTACTTACTTAAATCATGGCCCCTGAAGCCGAATATGATGTCCAAACGCTTACATCTCATTTACTTTTTGAGTTATTTTAAAATTAAAAACACCTCGAACAGCGGAATACGCCTAAAAGTAGGCAATTTCCTAAGGGAATTCTACATTCTAAACAGTAATTCGTTAATGCTGCCTAATTGAGCATACTTATAAAAGTTTTGACAGCGGAATCGTGTTTGGCGATGCCATTTTTAGTGAGAATCACATTTTCCTTGCTCATATCGCTTGCAGAACTTATTTGAGACATGAATCTTCGGTAGTGTCATCCTAAACCATTGAAATCATTGTTTCGCAAACTTGACAAATTTACGCATAAATTTGACGCAAATTTTGCAAAAATCTTAATTTTTAATAGTTCATAAATATAAGAAAGAGAAGCAACATTCATGCTTTGGAAATGTTTCATCAATAAATAATGATACCAACTTATTACGAGATGAGTCATTCCGATCAATGTTACCCCGGTGATCAATGATACCCCGGATTACGGTACCCCGAAAATGAGGATGTTTGCGCTATCGGTAGATATTTTGCACCATGCGCATAAACGAGGTTCTTATCTCGCGAGCCGGACTTGACTGGCCAGGTGCAACGGTGTGAGTACCATATTCACCAAAGCTCGAAAGATAGGGTTTCTGGTACGGGTAGAACCGATACTAAAAATAACGGGTAAATGGCACAGACCTATGTTTGATGCCTCGAGGTACTGTTCTGGTGTTCACTATACACTTAATTTAGAATGCTAAATCTGAACTAATTTCAACCCTTTGTCTGTTTTCTAGGGTCAATATGGAAAAAATGCTTTCAATTAACTTAACCTAACTTAATCTAAAAATATAACGCATTTATCGTGGCATTAGAAAATTGCAACGATTTTCATCTAATATTATTGATAATTTTATTTGATTCATTCTTTAATTTAGTTAACATCTAAACAGATAACACTGAATCAACAATTTCACGCCACAATACTCGGTTCGTGACCGCATCTCTCCATCCTCGGTTCTGCCCCACGCTCGCCAAATCGGTGCGCACTTGATCCGCCCACCTAGCTCGTTGCGCTCCACACCTTCTTGTACCAACCGGATCCCAATCGAACACCATCTTTGCAGGGTTGCTGTCCGGCATTCTTGCAACATGCCCAGCCCATCGTATCCTTCAAGATTTGGCCTTCTGCATACTGGGATCGCCGTAGAGTTGGGCGAGCTCGTGGTTCATCATTCTCCGCCACACATCGTTTTCCTGAACACCGCCAAAGATTGTCCTAAGCACCCGGCGTTCGAAGACTCCAAGTGCTTGCAAGTCCTTCTCGAGCATCGGTCACGTTTCATGCCATAGAGGACTAGTCTCGTGAGCTTCCCGGGGAAGCTGTTCTCGTCCATGATATTCTATTGCTCTACGTGGTCGATACTATCGTATGCCACCTTGAAATCGATGAAAAGGTGATGGGTTAGGACCTGGTATGCACGATATTTTTGGAGGATTTGCCGTACAGTAAATATCTAATCCGTTGTCGCTCGGCCGTCAACGAAGCCGCCTTGATAACTTCCCACGAACTCGTTTACTACAGGTGACAAACGACGGAAGATGATCAGGGATAATACTTAGCAGGCCGCATTGAAAATGGTGATCGCTCAAAAATTCTCACAATCTAATTTGTTGCCTTTCTTGTAGATGGGACATATTACCACTTCCTTCTACTCCTCCGGTAGCTATTCTGTTTCCCAGATTGTGCCTACCAGCCAAGGCAGAAAAATGGCCAGCCTCTCTGGGCCCATCTTTATGAGTTCAGCTCCGATACCATCCTTACCAGCAGCTATATTGTTCTTAAGCTGTTGAATGGCATCCTTAACCTCCCTCAAAGTGGGGGCTGGTTGGTTTCCATCCTCTGCAGTACTGACGAAGGCATTTCCTCCGTTGTCCAGTCCTTCATTGCCTGAGCTCTCAGCGCCATTCAGATGCTCGTCGAAGTGCTGCTTCCACCTTTCGATCACCTCACGCTCGTCCGTCAAAATGCTCGCATCCTTATCCCTGCACATGTCGGCTCGTGGCACGAAGCCATTGCGGGATGCGTTGAGCTTCTGATAGAACTTACGTGTTTCTTGAGACCGGCACAGCTGTTCCATCTCCTCGCACTCCGTCTCCTCCAGGCGGCGTTTTTTCTCCCGAAAGAGGCGGGTCTGCTGTTGCCGTTTCCATCTATAACGCTCCACGTTTTGCCGGGTCCCTTGCTGCAGCATGACCGCCCGCGCTGCATTTTTTTCCTCTAGAATCTGCCTACATTCCTCATCGAACCAATCGTTCCGTCCCACGTACCCGACGTTTCTCTCAGTTGCATTGTTGATGGCTGCATCCACTGTTCTCCAGCCGTCCTCAAGAGGGGCTTCATTCTGCTCACCCTCTTCCGGTAATGCAGCCTCGAGGTGCTTCACGTATGCCGCTGAGATATCCGGTTGCCTGAGCCGCTCTAGGTCATACCGGGGCGGCCGTCAGTACCGTACGTTGTTAGCGACGGAGAGTTTTGGACGCAGTTTAACAATCACCAGATAATGGTCAGAGTCGATGTTAGCGCCACGATAGGTCCTGACGTCGATAATGTCGGAGAAGTGCGTCCATCAATTAAAACGTGGTCGATTTACAATTCTGTCTGCTGTGGTGATCTCCAGATGTATCGGTATGGAAGGCTGTGCTGGAAGTAGGTGCTACAAATGACCATATTCTTGGAGACGGCGAAATCAATTAGTCGTAGGCCGTTTTCGTTCGTCAGCCGGTGGGCGCTGAACTTTCCAATAGTCGGTTTGAACTCCTCCTCCTGGCCAACCTGAGCGTTTAGATCTCCTATGATGATTATGACGTCATGGTTTGGAAAGCTGTCGTGCTCGCGTTCGTGCTGCGCGTAAAATGCGTCTTTATCATCATCAGCGCACCCGGAGTGCGGGCTGTGCACGTTGATTATGCTGTAGTTGAAGAATCGGCCTTTGTGCCTCAACTTACACATTCTCTCATTGATCGGCCACCACCCGATCACGCGCCTCTGCATATCACCCATCACTATAAAAGCTGTTCCCAACTCGTGTGTATTGCCGCAGCTCTGGTAGATGGTATGGTTACCTCTAAACGTTCGCACCATTGATCCCTTCCAACACACTTCCTGCAACGCTACGATGCCGAGTCCGCGGTTCTTCAGCACGTCGGCGAATATGCGTGTGCTCCCGATGAAGTTGAGAGATTTACAGTTCCACGTACCGAGCTTCCAATCGCTAGTCCTTTTACGCCGCTTTGATCCTTCTTAGAGTCCTTCTCTGGCACTCGGACGATGATCAGCCGCCCCTGACATGGGGAACAGACGCTGTCGAGAGCCGCTCCTAACATGGAGTACAGACGCTCCAGGTTTGCAGAAGCAAAGGCAAACCCGCCCTTCCCTGTCAGCATACGACCAGAGTTCCCACCGGGGTTTGGTTACCCGATCTTCCCTAAGGTTACTCGTACCCCGGCCAGTACCGCGAGGAGGTAGGGATAGGAGTTGCTGAGCAAGAGGCTGAGGACCGCACAGAGGGGTCTATTTTATTCCTTCAGGTACGCGAGGTACCAATGGTAGGCCATGCCCAGCCATTTACCGTCCATAGTTTGTTTGAAAAATACAAAAGTTACGTTGCAACTTCGACTGAATACGAATATCTTTTCGAACGCGCACAACGTGAACCGGAGACGATTGCTTGGGCTTCTCCTATGCACTGCCTAGAAACGCGCACAAACGGAGAGACGGGAACTGCACCGACACAAAAAAAAACAAACACGAATGCTTGGGCTTCTCCGAAGCACTGCACTATGGTCCAGGAATCAGTTTTACGCGGAAAGATGCATTTTGAGCTTTAGAATGGAACATTATACAAAAACGGTCTTCTACAAAGTTGTTTGTACCGTGCACCCTCGCTAATTTGAACGGTACCTCATGCAAAATATCCGGGTTCATTTTTTATTTGAACATCTAATCATCCTAGAACTGTGTTTATGGTTACCTCTTTCACTGTTTTGTTTTGATTTTACGTTTCGTTCCATAGCGTTCCATTCCACTTTACTCCGTTCCATGAGCTAAATGACGTTTGAACCATTTTTAACCTTCGGGCTGTCGCGCTGTTGTACTTTGTACAACAGTTGTGATTTATATGCTATCATTTTGCAACAAAGATATCTATCGACACCAAACCAAAATGTATTCCTCAAGAATCTTCTTAAGAACAATACTCGTCAGTTTTTATTCACAGTATGACCCTTCATAATACGGTAAAATCAACAAATGTACATGGAAGTCGCATAATGATGAACGCACTATGTACGGTTCGAGGAAACCACAGTTTGAAATCGTCATATATCGAAATCCAGATAATATAGAAACTTGAGGTCTTTAGTAAACCTGTTCTGGAGGTGAAGCGCTATCTGATGGTATCTCATTTAATTCAGAATTTGACCGCTAGGAGGCACTAGTGAGCATGGAAGTGTTACTTTTGTTTTGCAGATTTTTCATGATCCTGACCATTTAGAAGGATGTCGTCTTCGGCAAAATTGTTTAGTAAGTTAAGGACTATCATTTTTGAGCTAGTTGATTCAAAATTTTGCCACTAGGCGGCGCTAGTGAGCATGAAACTTTTGTTTGCAGATATCTCAGGAGCCTGACCACTTAGAAGGATGGTGTCTTCGGCAAAGTAGTTTAGTAGCTTAAGGGCTATCATTATTTGAGCCAAGAAATACGATATTTTGCCATCAGGCGGCGCTAGTGAGCATAAAATTTTTATTTTGCGGATACTGCAGGATCTTGACTTTTTAGACAGGCACCTTTGGCAAAGTTGTTCAGAAGCTTAGGGACTATCATTATTTAAATAAATCTCTAACTTTAAGAATAAAACAAAGAAAGAATTTGAGCTACTGAACAACTCTGCCGAAGACACCATCTTTCTAAGTGATCCTGAGATATTTGCAAAACAAATGTTTTATGCTCACCTAGTGGCAACATTTTGTATCTACTAGCTCAAACAATGATAGTCCTTGAGTTACTAAACAACTTTGCCGAAGATGCCATCTTTCTAAGTGGTCAGGATCATGAGATCTGGGAAACAAAAGCTTAATGCTCACTAGCGCCGCCTAGTGGCAAAATCCCGAATTTCTTGGCTATAATAATGATAGCCCATAAGCTACTGATCAATTTTGCCGAAGACGTCATCTATTTAAGTGGTCAGACTCCTGAGATATTCGCAAAACCAAGGGTGTTGTACAAAGTACAACGTGCGACTACTCGCGTTACAAAAATTCGCGCGACGACCGAAAGGTTAATCTGAACGATGTGCAAATTAGCGGGGTACAAATTAAAAAGTGTTCAGTTTAAATGTGGTCAAACCAACGGGGGTACCCGGTATTAGTAAGGTCCTTTGTTTGGTGTTATTGAAAATTAGGGTGGACCACATGTCGAACAACCAGTTTGGATTAAGGAAAGGTAATTCTACTCTTGACACTATCCAGTCGATCGTTAAGACAGCGATATGGCAATGGAGCATTTAAGGAGGGGCATTGTTACTGCGCGGTTGTCACTCTGGATGTGAAGAAGCGCAAGTTGGGAAGCGATAGCTTACGTACTTCACCGCCTCAAGGTACCAGTGCAATTGTTTTTGTGCAGCTATTTTGAAGGTAGAATTCTACTGTATGACTCAGAGGAGGGACAAAAAAGCGTTCGAGTTACGGCAAGAGTACCTCAAGGTTCAATCCTGGGCCCGAGTTTATGGAATGCGATGTAAGATGACGTACTGAGGCTGTCCCTTCAGGCGGGTGTTTAAATTGATCTATGTCGAATCGATGTAGGAAGTAGAGTTGACAGAAGCGCATTTTATCTCCATGGATGTTGTCTAGGAAACAAGGACCGGCGCATCACAAGACTGAAGTGGTGGTTCTCAACAACCGCAAGTACGAGCAACGGGTGCTTATCTCGGTAGGTGATTCGGGGAGATTAGGGTCTGAGGCCAAGGGTAATGTCGGTGCACTCTGTACACCACTTGAGCAATTCAGCGAACTAACGGGTCCAAACAAGGATCGAAAAGGGATCATTAGATTTAGAAAGCAGCACTAAAAAGTACTGTTTTATATCCGTAGGTAGTTTTAAAAACTTTCGAGAGCAGAAATAATTTGTGTACGCACAGCCGAGTGGTTAGAGTCCGTGGCTACAAAGCAAAGCCATGTTGAAGGTGTCTTTCGATTCCCAGTCCGTCCAGGATCATTTCTTAATGGAAATTTCCTTGACTTCCCTGGGCATAGAGTAAAATCGTATCTGTCACACGATATACGAATGCGAAAATGGCATCTTTGGCAAAGAAAACTCTCAGTCAATAACTGTGGAAGTGCTCATAAGAACACTAAATTGAGAAGCAGGTTGTGTTCCAATGGGAACGTAATGCCAAGAAGAAGAAGAAGTTTCAAAATAACCGCTATATTCCAAAAGTGAACGTTACCATGAACCCTATCGGGAAATCATTTTGCCGAGTTAAAGTTATCAAATAATGCAGTTACCCAGAACTTATTATGTGCTCCAAATTTGCACAAGATTATTTGATTGACATTTGCAACTGATAAAGTTCTGAGCTCCGTTCCAGGTAATGGGAATATAAAACCCGTTTAAAACCACGTTTGCGTTTGCTATGCCCTGTTAACCGACTGATAGCCGATTCCATAACAATAAAAAGAGGTTATCTTTGATTAACAGTTCTGATTCAGAGCCAGTTATATGTATGTGTTTGCCGTTCGGTTCACTTTTATTTGGCAAAAAAAGTGTTTTAATAGTATCTAGAAGCCAAAGAGTGAACAAAACAGGTGACTAAAATGTACAATTTTTGTCGTTCCTAGTACCGCAAAGTTCACAGAAATAAGCAAAAGCTTAAGTGTTATGTTTGCGCTTTTGAATTCGGAGAAAGATCATTAGGATTTTATCATGAGGATTTAGCTCCTTAATCCGAACATTGTGGATGCAGTAGATAATGTATTGGTTCTCATGATATGTTGCCAATTTGAGGTGTTCCCAACAACGATAATTGAAATTTATCTTCATTTTCCATCCTCAAGGGTGGTAACAGAATATCTTTATCAATGTAATAATACTAAAAATGTTCAAATATTTCCACAAATTATTCAACAAATAATACATAGAATTTTTCATTTATTCACTAAATTTGAATTGTTTCGTTTCGTTTCAGGTATGTGATTTCATCAAAATGGACATATCCAACAACCCACCTATAACGAAATAGCCTCACCAAAAATAAATCATCCTCTCCACCAGGTAAATATTCAACGCAGCAGCATTTAAAGCCATACCGTCTGTATTTTTCCATCACGCTTGAAAGCGATCGATATTTATAGCTCCGGAAATTATGAAAAAGCAACCACTCTGTGCTTTTCCTTCCACATGTCACTCAGCACCAAACCATCGTCATCGTCATCGTCATCAACCGTCATCAGGCCCGTCTGAAACAATTTCCCCAACCATTTCTCACCGACCATTAGGGTGGGAGTACCGGTTTTGGTCATAGCGCTAACTCAAGTCATAGTGGATTATACACTGTTTTACAGAGCAAATCAGCGTTGACCTTTTTGTGTTTGGTAAACCATATTCACATACTAGAACAACGTTCTAGTATTCATCCGTTTTTTTCATGAAATAATCTTCTTCTTCTTAGCATTAACGTCCTAACTGGGACAGAGCCTGCTTCTCAGCTTAGTGTTCTTATGAGCACTTCCACAGTTATTAACTGAGAGCTTTCTTTGCCAAAGTTGCCATTTCCGCATTCGTATATCACAGCATGCACGATGATACTCTATGCCCAGGGAAGTCAAGGAAATTTCCATTACGAAAAGATCTTGGACCGACCGGGAATCGAACCCAGACACCTTCAGCATGGCCTTGCTTTATAGCCGCGGACTCTAACCACTCGGCTAAGGAAGGCCCATGAAATAATGTTAACAATTAATTCTTTTTAATATTCTCACTGCTTTACACCTAATATGGACAGTCGAAGTTGGCTATTCCCATGAATTGATTGAAATCCGTTACGATTTATTTCACACAAAATGTAAATTGAAACTTTTCTTATGACAGATTTGCAAGATATATAATTGAGCTTCCCTTCGTTTTCAAACATTTAAGCAGATTAAAACCGGCGCTTTTACCCTTTTCTGCGCTCCGTTGGATACGAGTCAACCATTCTCAAACCCAATTGGTTGGTCTTTTTGGTCTATTGTATTCCACAAAACCGCTCGGCTCAGTGTATGTGCATCAAAATGATGGAACATTTTAACGTTATGTAGACATTGGGCAAAATGGAGTTTGACATGTGCGGTGGCATGCAAAGAGAAGGCAGAACAAAAAAATCTTTCTTTGTTTGCTGCTGGAAATTTGATAAAATCTAACACACAATGGGGGGGTCTTTGTTGGACGGTGGTGTTGGGAGGTTCAGACAGCAGGTACTTTGCAAATGCGGCAACTTTGCCATTTTCCAGCGAGGGACGTGTTGAGGAAAGGGTTCATGGTTGACAAAGTGTCTGTTCCACTTAGAATTTTGCCGCACAAAATGAGTGATTTCTCCAAGAGGAAATAGCGTACAGGAAATCTTAGCACATAGTTTTGAGTATATTTATCAGCTTTTCAGTTGAGTCTTCGATTTTTTTGCCGAATTGCACCGATAAAATCTTGCTCAGTACCACTATCTTATTTGTGCTTTATTCGAGAAAATGTCAAAACCATACGGTGTTTCCATTATTTTGACTGATTTTCTAGTTTTACGCTTGATTAGTGCCATTTTTTTTTCGTTATGTTGGATATATGGACAATCTGGTGTACTTCTTCTTGTTTCTTGGCATTAACGTCCCCACTGGGACAGAACCTGCTTCTCAACTTAGTGTTCCTATGAGCACTTCCACAGTTATTAACTGAGAGCTTTCTTTGCCAAAGTTGCCATTTTCGCATTTTTATATCATGTGGCAGGTACAATGATACTTTATGCCCAGGGAAGTCAAGGAACTTTCAACTACGAAAATACTGGACCGACCGGGAATCGAATCCAGACACCTTCAGCATGGCTTTGCTTTGTAGCCGCAAACGCTAACCACCTAACCTAAGGAAGGACCCATGAAAAACGCCATATGTGCGCATAATTTTGACACATAATTTTTAGACACATTTGTTTCGTCTTCGTAAAAAACAGATTTTTTTTTCCAAAAGTTGAAAATCTCATTTTAGATATATCATTGCGTCTTTAAGAGTTCATGCGGGAATGCATGTGTATCGGGGATAAGGCAGTTTATTGCACAAATTTGTTTTGGTTTTCAGGTTGCCAATGTATCAGGCGTAATGAAAGCTGATGAAATATTGTTAATAAAGGAAACGATTTTATGCCTGCCTCTAGATCTAACGGTAAATAAAAATTAAAAACTATGTTCAAAGCCATCACTTAAACTATAACAAATATGAGATATAAATTGAATGAGAGAAGCAAATTGTAGATTATAGATAAAAGGCGTACTAACACAGTGTAACATTTTCGAGATCATCGAATGTAAACAAACGCCAGAAGTCGCCCATTGACCTCTATAAAAAATCTGAACGCGGATATCGATAGGTATATTTACTATAAATGATATTGCCGTAGATCGTGAAACAATCCGACACTTGCGAAAAAAATTATTCAACAAAAACCTATTGGCAAGGCGACGTTGATTAACACGCCAATAATAACAAAATTGGGCAAAATTTCTGAATAGTCTATGTTTAATGACTGTTTTCACAAGCATCGCATTGCTTTGCGGTCTTCGACAATGTTGTTCATCGTAATAACTAGGGGAAGGGGTGGTAAAATGAGCACCTTAAGGATATCATCTTGTTTCTGAAAGAAAAACGAGGAATTCGTTTCCCACAACATCAAAAATAGGGATGTAATATATAGCAGCAACATGGATTCAGACTGAAATAGCTAAATTTTCACATATTTTCATCGCTATCAAAAAGCGATGCAAATGTTCATTTTACCTGCACTATGTGGGCAAAATGAACAGCGGTGGGTGGTAAAATGAACGCATCGCACATCGCAAAAAACGTGAGCAAAACAAATATTTCTGAAAATTTTTACTGTCCCACCGAAAATACATCAATTTATGATTGTAACCCATTCAAAAAAAATTCTAAAGGTATCAGATTTGACATCATATCATAACTATATTCATCTCATTGAAAAACCTTAAGTCTTCCGAGCTTAAAGTTACGTCAGTTCTAATTTTCAAAAGTGGTTTTCTAAAATCCTAGTTTTCTTTGATATTTTCACTTCAATTGACCTCCGTAACAACTCGAACACTCAAATTTATGCTCTAAATCGTCCGTGCGTGATAAAAATTCATCCAAATTTGTTTTTTTTTCTCGTTGAAAGGCACGGTGTTCATTTTACCACCCCTGTTCATTTTACCACCACTTCACCTATCGAGGCCTGTGTTCAGAATTTTTGAACAGGACAATCGGCGACCTCTTGCGATTTTTCTTTGCCAACGTATTTTTTTCCCAAAGTAAATCCCATACAAACTGTGAACGGCTGGCGGCGCTAAAATATAATTTCATACATCGAGCTGAAATTTTGCACAGTTGTTATGGGACCTAAATGCAATCCAAAAAGTCAACTGGAGCAAGATTCTCAATCTTTCGTATAACCGTGTCTCAGGCTATTAGGCAGTCTTGGAATGATTGAAACGAGTTTTTTTTTGTCTAGAGTTTGGTCCAACTTTAACTGTTTAACTATTCGGATCCTCTTTCACTTAACGTAACGTCACGTAACGTCTTTTTTTGCATTTTTATTCAATATGGCAATATCTTACACACTTTTGAGAATTTCTCAATGCAACCTTCGGACGAAATGTTCTTGAAACAAAACGCTTCAACATTTGTGAACATGTCGTGGTAATGTTGACGTTTTTCGTAGTGTTTTGTACAAAAACTACAAAAACTGACAGTTTCACACATTTTTGGCCATTATTCATAAACCGGTTTATATTTTAGCATCGCTGTCTTCCACAAAAATATGATCCTAACCTACATAAGTTACTTTGCTGAACATCTTGATAACCTACAAATGATCCTTCTTCTAGTTTGGATCATATTTACACTTCAATGTTTATGCTATTGTATTTTATACACGAACTGGAGGAACACCCTCGTTCGTCATACATAGTATCAGCGTGGTGATTGGAGATCACTCGACAACATATCAATTTTTTAAAGATTTTAAAGCGTTCGTTAATCATTTAACGCTAAAACTGACGATTAAGTATAGAAAATTTTGAAATTCCTACCATCCGTAATGCTCAACTCTATCCCTTGCTTCCTATAGAGCACGATTTGTGATCGACGTCTTTTAAGTTCAAGGAGTGTACTTCGGAGTTTTTGTTGTGCCTTTTTGTTTGAACAACATTTTGAGAAATTCCCAATAATTTGTGAGATAAGTAAAAATCAAGCTGAAAAATTGAAAAAGACCTAACTCCAAATTTCGAATTAATATTTCAAAGCCAAATGAGGTTCTGCTAGTATGGATGAGAACTTGCAGGAATTGCAGTCATCATTGAATATTTAGGAAAAGCCTTACCCATAGGTGTAACAAATTGATAACTTCCACAATATAAAGATTTAGGATAAGTTTTATAGTTCATTTGAAAAATAATTTTCTCACGGATCGACTAATGATATGGCTTCATAAACATAAAACAGCTAAAGATTTAACTATGGCGCCCATTTTGCCTCAATTTCTTAGAAAAATTAGGTTTTTAGTTATTTTGCGTTAAATTGTTTCAATGAGATCAGCATTGTACATAAACTCTCTCCAGAGAACGTCATATTAAATTTTCAAAACCTCCTAAGAAAAGCTGATCTTCAAAGTTAAATATTATTTTTCGCATAACAAAAATCCTCCTTTTTATGGAAAACTCGTATACAGCCACGTTAATGCTTCCAGTGGACTATTTGTCCTTTGAAGGAAGAATCACACTAGACAACGGACAAACATTCGAAATATATTGTTGACAAAAAATTTTTTTTTGTTTTATGGTGCGCTCAGCTGGAGCTGCATGACAGCTTTATTGTCTGTGCTGGACCCCGTAGTGCAAATTTTTAACTCTACTTTTGCCAATATTTAGACGTAATAGGCTATGTTGCCCGCTTCAACACTATTTTGTTTGAATATTGTGCAGAAGTAGTTTTATTAAATTGTTTTTGCATCAGTTTCCCTTCCGTAGTCATCCTTTAGTTCTGAGCAATCGGATTCTTGTTTATTTATTTATTTCGTCAATCAATTGTAGACTATATGTTTGCTTAATACTATGTTGTATTATATCTCAGGGAATTAAAATATTGCCTAAGCTTCGTTCGCGACATGGTCAAATCAATTTCTGTGTAATGCTGGTTATAAAGAGACATCATTTGATTTATTGGGCCGAATTTGGCATAATTAGTTCGATGATTGTTTGATGTGAACAAATTCCGATTCCTCAACTGTCTGGCGGGTGTGTAGAAATTCAAACTAGATAAGAGATTGGTGGAATCAATACGATGCGATACTATATCATTGACAAATGAAATCATGGCTAATTCGCGACGCTCCCTTAAAGTCTGGATGTCAATGAGCATGCATCGAGCCTCGTATGATGGCGTTGTCCAGCCTAATTTGCGTAAGGCATATAAAAGAAATTGCTTCTGTACTGATTCGATTCTATCCTCATGTGTTTTCATATGTGGGGACCACACAATACTACAATATTCTAAAACTGATCTTACATAAGCAATGTACAAGGTTTTAATCGTATATGGGTCCCGAAAATTGGAGCTAAAACGCTTGATAAAGCTTAGCATATTGGTTGCTTTATGGACAATAGTATTATAATGGTCAGTAAATGTAAGTTTAGAATCTAATATAACACCTAAATCTCTAATCTTATCGCACCTTTGAACATCTTGATTTTCTAAAGAGACAGTAATCTGTGGTGTATTACGTTTTCTGCTATATGTGATTAGATTACATTTTTTGACGTTTAATTTAAGTAAACTTTTACTACACCATTTATCAAATATACTTATTTCATTCAGATAAATGTCGCTCTCTTTTTTGCTATTGATTTCCATAAAAAATTTCATATCGTCAGCATAAATAAGAATTTTAACATGTTTTATCACATATGAAATATCATTAACAAACAATATGAATAACAATGGGCCTAAATGTGAACCTTGGGGAACTCCTGATGTAACATGAACAGTTTTAGATAGTTTTCCCTCAAATCTTACTATTTGTTGGCGATCTGTTAAATACGATTCAATCCAGTTGAGGAGTCTCATTGCAATTCCCATTTTATTTAGCTTGAAAATCAACATAGGAATATCTAATCTGTCAAATGCTTTACTAAAGTCGGTGTAAAGTGATTCGACGTGGTTACCTCTATCCATTGCATTTAAAGTGTAATTTACAAATTCCAAAAGGTTTGTTGTAGTAGAATGACCTTTAAAGAAACCATGTTGAACATTCGTTATTCTATGTTTTATTTGGCTAAATACTTTTTTATTAATGATTGATTCAAATAGTTTTGGAATGGATGAAATAATAGCAATTCCACGATAATTTCGAATATCAGATTTTTTACCAGACTTGTAAATGGGTATAAGAAATTACCTTTTCCATTCTTTTGGATATCTGCCCTTTTCAAGTGACATGTTGAACAGCCAGAATAATGGTGCTGTAAATTCATTGGCTAAGTTTTTCAGTAAAGCAGGTGGGATTCCGTCAGGCCCTGATCCTTTGGAGGAATCTAAATTCTTCAGTCCTGTTAAAATGTCTTGTACCTGTATTTGACTAACGCCTACATCGGTTGTAAAATCAGGAAAACTAGAAAAGTGCTCAAAATCACGGTCATTATCCGAGAAGTTTGTATAAGTCTCTTGGAAAAAATCAGCAAAGAGATTGCAAATGTCATCTTTATTATCTGCTACTTTATCATCCAATGTCATTTTAGATGGAAAGTTGTTAGACTTCATCTTAGTTTTAACATAATTGAAGAAATTCCTAGGGCAAGATTTTAAATCATTTTCAATTTTTGTGTTGTACTCTTCAAGTGCAGTGGATATGGCTTGATTAAGTTGGTTGACAATATACAAATAATTTTCTAAACTTTCTAGAGTTTTTTGTTGTCTGTAAATTTTATGAGCCTTTTGCTTACGATTTTTCAAATTTTTTATTTGCTTATTGATCCAAACAGGATTTTTTGACCCATTCCTACGACGTCTCCGCAAGAGTGGAACTTCCATCTGAATAATTTCCGACAAAATTGAATAAAAACCCGTCACTGCATACTCCAAATCTTCCTGATTTTTCAAAACGGATTGCCAATCTATTCTATTCAATTTCTGTTTGATGCCGTTATAATTGGCGTTTTTATAATCAAAGAAATTCTCAAAGTCATAGTAGTCGGAATTATGATAATTATGAACAAAGATTGAGTACTCGATAGCTGTATGAAACGCTTCATTTTCCAATAGTGGAGAAAGAGATTCGTTCACACAGAAATCTTCCATTATGTTTGAGAATAAGAAGTCCAAATAACAGTTTTGTCGGTTTTTCACATGATTGATTTGATTTAAACCTAAAAATGCAGCTCTTTCAAAAATAAGTTGTAATGATTCGTTTTCACCAACAACCGGCAGCAGAACATTTTCGTTTTCGGAATCATGAATAAAATCAGCATTACGCTGATTAAAGTCGCCATAGATATGCACTTTGAATTCTGGAGAAAACTGCGACAAAATTTCTTCAGCGGTTTGAAAGAAAATTTCATATGATAATTTGCAAGCATGGTCGGGCGGAAAATACACAGAAGCAAATATATGTGTTTCACCGGCGATATGTGCTTTTACCCATACGTGTTCAAACTCTTTATATTTTGATGAAACAATTAATTCTGAATTGAATTTCGAAGATATTGCAATGAGAACTCCCCCACCAGACATTCTTTGGGTAAGAACCAGATCGCGATCATCTCTAAATACATTAAAATCGTTACCAAAAACTTCTTCACTCTTAATTTTTTCGTTCCAACTAGTTTCAGTACCCAAAACAACCGAGAAGGATGAAGTTACTATTCTTTTATAAATTTCGTTCATTTTCGATGCACTCCTCATGCGATTGAAATTTTGGCAATATACCAAAATTTCGGTAGCTTCTGAAAAAGTTTTTGGAAACACACCCCTTTGCACAGCATTACTTGAAATTCCAGATCCTTCATTAGACACATTGTCATTATTTAAAATATTACCTAGAACAATTTGTTGAATATCACCCACTATTGGATCGTCATGGTCTACGTCTGGAGACTGCGTCAGGTTGAGCGTAAACGGCTGAGAAGTCATCAGGTCCTGGTGAGCATCGGTTTCCGCACAATTATTGTCGTCATAATTTGCTTCCTCTGGAGAGAGCGTCAGTTCTGGCGAAAACACGTGTGTCTACACGGGCACTCTACGTAGGATGATGGAGTTGTAAAAGTTCCTTGTGGCATGTTCCGTGAAGTTGTGGGGGCGCTTGGTTGGTAGGGATTCATGGTTTCCCTTTTTTCAAATTGTATCGTTGGTTGGTAGTTTAGCGGTGGACGTGAAAACTGATTTTTTGCTGCTGCAAGTAGCTCACGATCGGGTGGAAGGTGAAAAGAGTTTGCATTATTAGCAGTGGCATTCCTGCGATTGCCGAAAACAGTACGGCGGGAGTTCATAGAATTTAAGCGGAGAGGGGTATTGACAGAACTGTTGTTGTAAACGTTGTTTACATTACCACCCAAACTGTTGGTTGTAGCATTGCGTGTCACGTTCCGCTTACGTCGCCTTCTGGCCTTGTCGGCCTGCTTTTGCTGATTCAATCGGTGGAGTTGGCGTTTGTCGTATTCCGCCCAATTCGCTTTCCATACTTTCCTCGTGCCTAAGAGTCGCCAGCCAGAGTTGTCTTCTTTGTTTTTATTTGATTCAGAATTTAAACTGGGCGGTGAGCCTGCGGTACCGGAACTCGAATAAGAGTTTACATCAGCAGTTTCAGCCAACTCTTGTAAAAGGCTTGGCGGTGACTCATCTTCCGCAAATCGGTCTTTGCCAATGCTAGCATTGTGTTCGTTGCAATGAGCAGCCATCTCAATGGTTAGGCTACTCAAAGACTGAACCTCGGTACAGATCTTTTTTAATTCATCAGTCAGATCTACCGTCAAAGCCTCTACAAAATCTTCAATATGTTGTTTTGAAGATTTCATTGCAATATCTAATAGACCAGTCAAATGGTTTTTTAGTGCAATCAAATCGTTGCTGGGCATATCATTCCTATATTCTGAATGCTTTTCGGCCACACGAGATAATACCGATACAGCATTTGACACGCTCGCCGATGTGCTATTATTAATGCACAACACCGATTCCTTCAGTTGATGCTCGATCTGGTCAAATAAATCCCCCATTGCACTGAGTTTTTTAAGATCGGCGGCTACTCGAAGATTGGCGTCAGTTTGTGCTCTAATTGAATCGATTAGCTGCTGCTGTTGATGGAGCACTTTGCGGGTGTCAATTCCAGTTTTCAAATTATGCTGGCAATCGCCGCATAGAGGTACCATATATGATAAAACAAAATTCTCCTGATGGCGTTGCACACCAATGCATGCCGCGTGGTAACTTTTAAAGCAGAACTCGCACTTCCATAGGAAGCGATCGTCACTGATATTGCATGATTTAACACTGCACTGCATTTTTACCGGTCGCGCGCGATGTTTGTAAACAGCAAAGAAAAAAAAAATTAAAATAACTACGCAGCGCTTAAAAAATGCGTCTACACCCGACGACTGACTGAACTGAAACTGTTTACGCATAGAGAAGCGACATGAAAATATATGTTATTAATTAATGCACTTCTTGGAAATAGCATACCCGAGCAAAGTTGAATAGCAAAATGATAACAAATCTTGTTACCTGGTTATCATCATTTGATAACTGATTTTGTTATCACCTTGGCTGAATTAACAACCAACATAACAAAAATGAGAACTCAAATTTGTTTGTCGAATAACAAAGTAATAGTAAATTATGTTATCATTGAGTTCAAGTTGATAATTTAATTTACATCATGATATAATTTTGAATTTTATGATCATAATTCAGGGAAAAAAATTAAGAGATGAGCGTTTTGGATTAAACCTACGCTCAAAAAAAATTTACAGAATTTTGTATGATGAAAAGTCAACTTTGTTTAATAACATACGCTTCATAAAAATGTTATAGAAAAGATGTATGATAACATATTTTGTTATCAACTTGTTATCAGAAATGTCTGTCACGGATACAATGATAACAAATTTTGTTATCATTCGGTTATCATTGATAACATAATATCAAAATGATAACAGCGATAATAAAAAATGTTATCAATTTGATATCATCCAGTTATCCGCCTTTGCTCGGGTACAGAGCTATGTTGTAGTAGTCTATGTTGACAAATTGTAGCACAGATGTCATCTCCAAGCATCTTTTGACAATGATAGACAGAAAATGTTAATTATATAGAATGCGGTCGTATATCAAACGATAGCGATAGGGAGATCCTTTTTTTTCCCGAATGAAGGTTATTGAAGTGAAAAACATGAAATGTGCTTCCATCTATACGCGAACAAGAACTATCTGAAGTACCTCGTCATTGTACGTCATGTATTCTCTAGTATTTTAGTCGTTTATGCTACTAGTCTAGTAGGGGCTTTCCTCAGCCGAGTGGTTAGACTCCACGGCTATAAAGCAAAGCCATGCTGAAGGTATCTGGGTTCGATTCCCGGTCGGTCCAGGATCTTTTCATAATGGAAATTTCCTTGACTTCCCTGGACACCTGCCACACGATATACGAATGCGAGAATGGCAGCTTTGGCAAAGAAAGCTCTCAGTTAAAAACTATGGAAGTGTTTATAAGAACACTAAGCAGAGAAGCAGGATCTGTCCCAGTGAGGACGTTAATGCCAAGAAGAAGAAGAAGAAGAAGCTACTAGTCTGAAACGTGATGTGTTATACGAAGTATCAAATCTAAATGTACTGTAAATGTGTTTGGTTTGGTCATCGATGTGCTTTATGTTCGTCTTATTGTTATTGTTCTGAGGTCTTCTCAAAATGAGAAATCAATCGAATAATGTCTCAAGTAAGTTTACAGATTGGATAGACAAAGTTATTGGTAGAGTATTATCGGGCAGATGAATATGTAGGGGGTTGAAATTTTTTTTGGTATACAATACGCGTTCGCTAAAAATTAAAAATGTTACTTACCCCTTTCTTAGTATACCCACCAACGCATATGGATCGTTTTTACCTCAGTTTGATTCTAATTCGATCTGTGTCCGTGCTGATCTATGTGTTTCGGCTCCTAACACGACGTTTGATACATACGACAGACTATTTGCTCCCTCGTGATGGTGTTGTTGTTAGTTGTTATACATGAAAAAGAAAAAAGAAAGCAAACTATTAGTATTAGGAATAAACAGGCTTAAGTGAGTTATCATTGAATTACGTTTTACCACATCGCTGATTATAGTCAACGACATCGGAAACTTTATGTGTTGACTGTTGATCTAGTTTTTCGTCAGTCCCGTTGGTCAGTGTTGCTAAAGGTCCTTTTTAACATGTTTATTAGTACTTGGACAAGTTGAATATTTTAAGTTCACTACTTTTGTCATGTTGGTCAATAATGATTTTGATCAGTTTGTTTTATACATCTATTCATATTCAAATCTGGTCTCGTCTGTTTTCATTTAGAATCGTCGTAAATACATTTCTATGTGTTAAAAACTATACCAGAAATAATAAAGAAATAGAAAGTCATTTTTTATTGTCCGGATCCACTTTTCGGTGACAAAATAAAGCTTCATCGCGCCTAAGCCCTATCTATTTATTGTAATTTTGCGAGAATGAAGTTGTTTTAGTTTTATGATACCAACATAATAAATGTGGTTTTTTATTATGATTCTAATAAGAGAAGCATTACAAATTAACATTTTTGTCACGATCTACTCGATGGATCCTTAGTCATTCTCCTCATTAGTCAATAGTATAACAATTTAAACAAAATCTAACCTATCTGCATCAAAGCGTGGCTACGGCTCCTGTTACCCCGATGTCTAATAACAGGATAACCGTTGGAAGATTGATGCGTCTATGCCAGATGTGATACTGATGTGATACCACCACGACTGGACATGTCTTTGGTTCCCATATAAGTTCTAATGGGGTAAGCCCACCCATCGCAGCAAGGTTACACGTGCTAGGGGAGGACTTGACAAAAAGTATTTCGGACTAAAATGGGAATCGAACCCACACTCCTTGGATCGATGTGGCTGAATGCTAAGTATGCTGAGAATGCTAAATGCTGGTAACACTACGACCATGGAACCCACATGTTTGTATTCTTAACTATTCTACTAAAAGCTAAGCTTCAAAACCACCTATATGAATTGAAATGTGTCCTGAAAGTAGCGAACTTTTTCTCTATTGTGCTTGAAATATGACGTAACGACAACATGAGCAACCATATGAAGGAGTTTTTTAATATAAAGTCTATATTGGGGCACGAACTTTCAACCTAAGCCTTATTCTATTCATAACAGTTCTCTTTAAAGTCGAAATATATCTTTATAAAAAAAAAACATTGAAATTGTTTCTATGACATCTGGAAACTTGTTGCTCCAAAAATAACTTGATTTTTCAGGAGTTTTCTAATTCACGACGAATTTTTTAGCTGATTTCTAATAATCATTGATTTTGATAAGCTTCAACACTCGACCGTTGTAGAGGTTCCATATTCATGTGAAATTTAATTATTTAGGTGATTTTTTGTAGTAACAACGTCGTACATTTTTTTGTGGTAATAACATTGTACAATACTAGTCAAAAGATTCGCAGAAAACCGATTGCGATTTTATTGATAAATTAATAAGATTATGACATTTGCACAAATTTGTAAAATGAACAGTCCTTAATGTGATCAGTGTCGTTGGCGATGAGATTTAAATTGATACAGGTCCGGATAATCGAATCACTAAAAGAAAAATTCAACTCTGCTTTGAAAGAACTTAAATATTATCTTTTTTCGTTGTTTTACTTATATGATGCAGTGGCGTAGCCAGAAATTATTTCTAGGAACATTAGAGGTCTTGAGAAGGAACAAGCTTTTTGACCAGCATACACAAAAAATCCCTTTTTCACACCCCTTTTGTCTTATCCACATCCAAAACTGCAGAACCATTCATATTTTGTAATGCAATACCAAATTATCTCAAATTTATGCATAAGAGCTGAAAAACGGAATGTCAAAAATCAAACTCCGGATAATCGAATCCCGGATAATCGAGTCCGACCTGTATATGGAAGCAAATGATAGATAAATAAATCCACAAAGTACTACGGGGTAAGTGATAGGCCTGGGTTTGAATTTCGACGCATGACTTTCTGCTTACTTGTGATGCGAAGGTGGTGCTGTTCTAGACTAATGATCCCAAGTAACCAAATGGCTATTTAATTAACCATGTGTTCTAATATAGTGCCATTAGATGGCTGGAATGCCCTATATTAGCCGTATAATATCCTTTTAAGACCAAAGGAGCGAATTGGCGGGCTAGTGGATAGTATTAACGCATCACAGTCAAAGTTACTAATAAAAACTTTAGAAGAACTCAAAGCACAAGGAACCGTGTACACTTATTTGAATTCGCAAAATATTGGCAACCTAACCTCACATTTGATCGCCAATAAAGCAAAAGTGGCCATCCAAGTAGATCATCAACCTTATTGCTATCATCCACCGGTAAAATTCAACATCACATTGTCATATCAAAAGAGTGCTTAGTGAGAATTTCGTTGGAATTTGTCATTCAAAGCATGATAAATATTAAAATGTGGTAAATTATTTGAACATGTAGCTACCGTTTTGTCTCAAATTCCGAACAGACTCATATTCCGAACACTTGGTTTTTGTATGGCGATTTGGTTGAAATGTTTCGCCGAAATATGTCATCAAATAACCAGGAAATGGCATCAAATGCAATTCAATTTGAACGTCTCCCAATCTATTTTATACCTCGGGAGTAGTGATGATTCCTTAGTTCAAGACTAGTTAAACTAGCTCAGATAAATTTATTTACGAAATTATTCATTTCAATACGATTTATTCGTGCTGTTCGGAATTTGAATCAAGGTGTTCGGAATATGAGACAAAATGAACACAGTGTTCGGCATTTGAATCAAAATGTTGTTCCATACTTTTGCGTTAAAACAATACTAAACAAGTTAAAATGAACATTTTTAACGGCACACCCAACAGCAAAGAGTTAGGCTTTGCGAAGAAATTAAAATTTACACAAGTATCGACTAATTTGTGCCCCTCAGATGCATTTGAAGTCACTGCTGACCTTAAGTGTTCGGAATATGAGTCAAAACGGTATTTAGTTTCTACACTTCTGTCCACGAGAGCAGCATATTACCATAATGGTGGTTGCCATCTAGAATAACCTCCGCTGATTCTTGCTCATGCGCAACAACTTCATCGAAACAGCAAACCCCATTTTAGAATCACATTTCTGTTCCAATTTGAATGGATTCCCCGAGCTCCAATGCTCCACATTCTGTATGCATGATTCCACCACAGAGTCTAGATATCGTTTGAATCGCGCTTATTTGTTCAAATGATAATGACCGAGGAGCATTGAGCGACACCAATGACGATGACAACCACGACGACGATGACGATGATGATGATAGTGGGTGTGGTGTATTGCCCCGAGCTGTCCGTCTCGTTCACTCCACCACCAATGCTGGCTTGCGCTGACAGCCGGCTACCGAATTGGACGTGTTGAAAGAGCTCACACAAAAAAGCAGAAGCCGCAACACGAATGGCAGAGTATGGTTTCGTTTACCGTCAAACGGGGTATCTTTGATAGTGTGGGACCCATCACGTACGAAATGAATTAACACTTTTTACGGGGACTTGTTTACGGGGAGGGATGATATTAGCAATATTTAATTGTCAAAGTTACGTGATATTCGTGATATTTAACAGCACTGGTCAAAACTAACAGCATTTGAGGCTTTATATTTAAATATTTTAAATTAATGAGATTTTAGTATTTTTGAAACGCTTACAAACAATCTGTACCGTTTTGACTCATATTCCGAACATTTAAGGCCAACAATGACTTCAAATGCATCTGGTGGGCTTAAAT
The DNA here is from genome assembly GCF_002204515.2 of Aedes aegypti. NCBI lineage: Eukaryota > Metazoa > Arthropoda > Insecta > Diptera > Culicidae > Aedes > Aedes aegypti. The sequence continues at coordinate 198,386,839 of NC_035108.1, forward strand.
TAGCACATATTTGTGAAAATATCCATTTCTTCACAAAGTCTAACTACTAGCTGTTGGGTGTGACGATAATTTTTTTTATTTAGCTTTGTTTAGCATTATTTTTACGTTAAAGTATAGAACACCATTTTGTTTCAAATGCCGAACACTGTGCTCATTCTGTCTCGTATTCTCGTATTCAAATGAATAATTACTACTACAGAGGAATAAAATAGGTTGGAAAACGTTAAAATTGAATTGCAATTGACTGTCATTTCCTTGTCAATTTATGACATATTTCAGCGAAACATTTCAACCAAATCGCCATACAAAAACCGAGTGTTCGGAATATGAGTCTGTACGGAATTTGAGACAAAACGGTACTATGATCACTATTTGATAAAGTTTTGAAGAGTTTTTTTAGTTATGCTTATAGTGGAACCAAAAATCAAATAATCAACTGACAAATTTACCCCACCTTACGGAATTGCAGAAATATGGTGCGGCGGAGTGGTGAAGAAAGACGGTGGAAACTAGTCGCCGTCACCACTACCCGCTCACCACCGCTTCCATTCGGGTGCAATTATTCAACAGACTTGAAATTGCTTCGGAGCGAGACGTAAAACGGAAAAGCCGACAAAAAGAGTGGGTGGAAGGAGGAAATCACATCGCATTTCCCCCGACTCTGACTCCCACTCGAGGGGCAGATCCGCCGGGCGTTGATTTCGACTTCTACATGCACACAAATGTGGGTTTCATTTTTCTGCGATATGGCGGACGTGGTTTGGTAAATGTGTTCTCAGCTGGAAAAACGCTTTTAACTGGAGTGAGGAATAGGGTTACCAGACGTACTCTTTTTAGAGTACAAGTACTCTTTTTTGCCTTAAAAATTTGTGTACTATTCTTTTTTGCTAAACGGGCTCAAGTGTACTCTTTTTCAGTTAGTACTGACGATAATCGTCAAATCGAATAACTTGTTGAAGAAACCTTTTTCCATGATAATACAGATAATTCACCGATTTTCGACAAAAACTGGCACACAATCAACCTACTAATTATTTTCAATTAAAAAAATCAGCCAGAATTCAAAATCACTTTGTTTCGATCAATTCAATCTTATTAAAGCAACTTTTTTATCAAACATTTTTATAGAAACGTCGTTTTGGCGATGCAATTTTTTATGAACAAAGATGTGGAAATGAAAAGGTTTCAGTTTGAAGTGTAGTATGAGAATCATAAAAACTAAACTATAAAATCAATCAAGTTTCTAAGCTTCATAATGTTTTAAAAAGTTCTTAATAAAACTTAAATCGAATGCTTGAGGTTCTTTATAAATCCACGTTTCACTCTTCTCAGTTCTTTCGGTTCCTTCACAAACTCAAATTGTTCTAAATTTTCTTAAGAATTTTTACATCAAACTTCATTTGAAAGACAATATTATTTTTAAAAATCGAGCGACTTTTGGTATCGTAAACATAATTAAAAAAAAAAATGTTTGACAAAATTGATTTACTTAGAGTCAATGTTCAATATAGTAAGAAAGTATAGCATGAGAAAAATAAGAGTTAAATTTCGTAAAATATTTGATGAAAAGTTGAGAATAGTGTCTCCCTGAAAATCATAAACTATAGCATGTTTGTCGGCTCAGACTTTGTTCACTTCCGTTCGTTGACAGCTCAGTCAGGACGGTGTGTTTCATGCTGGCGAACCGGTTCCGCTTTCCGTTGCCGTTCCGCTATCATTGCGTTTGGGCCTTAAGAATCAAAAAATTTTTTGCAAGAAAATGTCGAAATTATTAATTAGTAGTGCACTTAAAATTTTTCAAGGTAGGCTAAGTGTACTCTTAAGTACTCTTTTACAGAGTTGAAAAAATGTACTCTTTTCAGTGAGAGCAAATATGGTAACCCTAGTGAGGAAACACAACTAAGATGGGGGGAAATCGCTGATGGAGTCGCGCCGACTCTAATTTCACAGGTTTTTATTGTTATCGATGTTGTGGCTGCCATTTTGGGAAACGAGCGTATGGTGATGAAGATAAGCTGCAGCATTTAGTTTGATGACTTGATGTTATTTTAAAGAAATTGTTACCCTAATTGATTTATTTAAATTGTGTCAATTTGTGATGAAGTGAAACGCATTGAGAAATGCTTAATGATTGTTGTTAGACTGAATATACATTGGGCCGAATGGTTGACCATTGAATCTAAAGGAAATGAAATGAAATGAATAAATGAAAAGTAAATCTAAAACCGAATTTATGCCACGTAACATTTCGTGTTTTGTTTCTCCATTACTCCGCATGACTTCTGTCAAAAAAAATCGGTATTGGATATTTAATGTCCTTAAATAACCTGTGACCATTGAACCCAAAACATATATGAAAGTATGAAATCTGCATTACTTTGGTATTAGTTTTTTCATGCACAGTACAAGTCAATCTAGTAATTTTGTATAAATTCTGCAAGAAATTACACTACTGGAACGACTCGAAAAATAGTGCAACAAAACCAAACCAGTTCAACGACACAAAACTTTCTATTCGAATAAATCCAGTAAAAATATAACCCGAAAGAGAATCTCTATTATCGCTGTTTAATTGAAGGATTTCTGCATCAGCAACCTTGAAATGTACTCAGGCAATAAAGCTTCCATCACGCATCGGCACCCACGGTTCTCCTCCAGGTGCATTGAAGCGACAAATATCAAACATTTCATCAGTTTTGAAATAATTCGGTAGAATGGGAACGTAAACCCGCTGATGACGACATCTTTTTTTTTTCCTGGCGGTGGGCATCACAGTGACCAACACTTCCGGTATCCGGTGCCAGTATGTGTATCGCTGTTGATATAGGTAAATCGATATTCCGTCGTCCGTTCGCTATTGCCGTCATCGTTGGCGCAGTTTGACGGTTCACTGCTGCAGCGTTGTGTAAATTCCGTCAGAACATCGATTCAGGGGGGGAATCCTATACAGCTGTACGTCATATAGCAACTATATGGCAATAATCAGTCGCTAGAAGGAACACGAACGGTTTCACGGCAAAACGCACAGCTAATTTATGCGATTGGTTTGTTTGCCTACTGAATGTGAGCACCGCTGGCTGTGTTGTATGTGCCGCTCTTTACTGGGACGCATCGAGACAATAGCGAAATTTTCCGCCTCACTGGACGCGCATGGGTATGAGAACGTTTTCTGCTTGATTTTTTATGTTACTTGTTTAATTAACTTGTTGATGAATCTAGGGAAAAAATGATTTTTTGTTGTAAAAAATTTGTATACATTTGATTTTTTTTACGAGGAGTAACCAATAGCGTAGAGATTTAAACTTTTCTCCCTAAGAAATTATATCTAATCTTTACCCCTCCATACAAAAAAGTCGAAAATTGTATGAAGGGGCGAAGATTAGTACAGAACTATTGGATGTTTATTCTACGAAGCGTAGACCTACATTTCAGGGTAATCTTCTTCAATTCAGCGTTACGTTCCTGATGGAGCAAACCTCGCTTTCAACTCAAGTATTATATGATATTATTATATTTAACATTTATTAAGTTCCTAGTGAAATTAAAGCAAATGTCAAAACTGAAAAAGCAAATGGCAAAACCGAAATATTATTCTAACCAAGACGATCCCGTTCCGAGAGAACACACTTCGGAAGATTCCACGTTTCTTCAAACCGAGTGCCGTTGCACGAAGTTTCCTCTCTTCAGGTCTCAGGTCCTCATTTACGAAGATCCGCTCATTGTTGTGGTTATTTCGTATTCCTTCACAGGTTCATGGTTTTTGCAGGGGTCATAATAAGGTAAAGGGTTCAGCATCTCTAAAAAAATATCAGATGTCTTTCCTTTACCGCGTAATTTTGGAGGGTTACAAAATATGCCTTGAAAATCCAAATTCTATGAAATATGAAATTAGCACATCTAGCAACACTGCCATCTCATGTTAAATAATATAAGAATAAAACAACTGTCAAAAAATAATGATCTGGAAACACTGTTGTAACTTTTAAATGTGTGTGGGCTTTGTGAAAGTACGGCTAATGCTTCCAAGCATTTAGCCGCATCTAGTCATTGAGTACGGGTTTAATTCTTGCTCCAGTCCGAGGAACTTTTCGCCAGGAACGTATTTTGACTGTGCAACTGGGCTATTGCTTGCTAGTCCGTTGTCTCTTGTGGCGATTCCTTCAGTGGGCAAATCGTCCACTGAAAGCATTAACGTGCCGGAGTAGGGCGGGGCTTATTTCCAAAATCTTTCGTAGTCAAAATTCACAAAGTGGAAAATGATCATCGGTCTCAAAATAACATCCTGTGAAAAATGAAAATTTTTGGTGAAGGTTTAGAGGGTGTTCAAAGGGCGTTAATGCAGTTTTCTCGATTTTTGTGACTCAGAAAAAAATTGATATGTTTGCTAATTTTTGGACCCATAAGGGCAAACAATTACCTCAAAATTTTAATATCTCTACCCATTTAGGTGAAATTCGAAGATACATCTTCTACGAATGCGATTTTTGGCCTTTGGGTAGGTAACGCTGATTGACTAGTGTTAACTCGAATGACTATATGAATAGTTGAAGAGGACTTTCATGTTTGTAGAATGGGACAAAGAGTAAACAAGAACGAGAGACAGAAGAAGTAACACAGAAGGTGATGCGGGTTTAAAAGGTGTGAGGGCGGTTTTGGTATTACAGTCATACCTCGATATAACGTAACCTCGATATAACGTAACCTCCTTATAACGTAACTCGATATAACGTAATTTTTACCTCGATATAACGTAACTTTTTTTGGCTCCCATTTATTTTTCCAATTTTTATCAAAAACATAGTTTATGAACTGCAATAAACATTTTTCAATTTATTTGCAGAGCTTTTTCCAAATATTTATTCAAAAACCATTCTATGTACTACTTAAGTTTCTTCAAGGATTCTATGTGAAACGAAATCCTTCATTGATTCCATCAGGAATTTGTTAAGAAAGTTCTCAATGATTCGTTTTCATTGGGTTCTTCAAGTGATTCTTAAAAACGATAAGTCTAGAAATTTTTCTTTGGATTTTTTTTATTACAAAAATATACTCAGGGATTCGTAAAAAAACTGAGGAAGTTCCCTAGATCTCCCAGAAAATTCTCCTAGAATACTGCCAATAATTCCGCAACGCATTCGTTCGGAAATTTATGCATGGAAAATTCCTCAAAGATTTTTATTGTTTTAAATGGAGATTTCTAGTGATTTCTTCATAAATTCTAAAAAAAAAAAACATTTTTTAAAGAATTCTTGGGACATTCATACTAAAATTCTGTCAAGAAATTACAAAAGATTTGCTTTAGGAGTTTTACCACGAATTCCTCATAAAAAAATCTTGAAGATCCATAATTGCCTGCTAGAACTGTCAATGGACTGCTCAACATAAACTTTTTGAAGATTTCTGAAAGATCTCATGTATGAATTTCTTTTATAGTTTCTCCGCGTGTTCAAAGATGCCTCAACATATTTTTCCTGAAAACATTTTTAAGGATTACTGCTATAGAGACGTAAAAAAAAGAAAATTATAAAAAAAAATATGGAAATATATTGAAAAAATATGTAAGATAAACTGAAAATGCCTACTACTTCAATAATATCAATGTAAGACTTATTTTCTATTCAAACAATACATGTTGAACGAAATTGTGAAAAAAAATATTTTGCTTCGATATAACGTAACCTCGATATAACGTAACGAAAATAAAAATCTAGTTATGTTATATCGAGGTATTACTGTATATTAGAAATGCCTCAATTTTACGTATGAAATGACGTATGATCATATTATTTGAAAAAAAATCCAAATCAGCAAGACGAAGACAAATTCAGTTTTCTAGCATTCAATCGAATTTCCTCCATCAATTTCGCTTTTAGTGTACTTGACCATAAAAAATGTCATAGTAGTGAAGCAAGTTTTATCTTCATAAGATATGTACATTCATAACAAAAAAAAACAAGATTTCTGTCAATTCTGCATTTTATATACGTTTAACATAACTTCGGAAGTAGTGCGATAGATAAAGTGCATTGCACCTTCAATTTAGCTGAATTTAAATTTAATGTATAGATAGAAATAGAAGGAAAATATCGGGAGTCAAAGTTCAAATTATGGCCCTATTATAATAAGAGCTACTGTCAAAAATGAGAAGGCAGTTTTCTCCATAATACTCGGCAATTTGATAAAAAGACACATAAATACACAGCTGTTTTATTTCGAATATTAATTACTATTGTTATGGAGAAAGTTGCTTTTTCAGTTCTGACATATGCTCTAATATTACTAAGGTTTTAATGCACGAGTCACTAGAGTGTGAGAGATAAAGCACCTTAGTATGAACATAGCTCAATAAAGCCAAAGTTAAGTCTTCACAGTTCTTTCAAGTATCTTCAAATACTAGGCATATAAAGGATATTCTATCAACATTAAGGATATAGTATTATTATTTATCTTTATTAATTGAAGGAATTTCTGGCTTGCAGTCTTTAATCCTTAATTAAAACAGTGTTTTTCTACTGTAGAAAAAAAAACTGTTTTAATTAAGGATTAAAGACTGCAAGCCAGAAATTCCTTCAATTATCAAATTTTCCGTCGATCCTTCACTAATATCTTTATTAATGTAGCTTTTCACCCATGTCGAGTTCGCCAAGAAAATATCGAAGTAAAGCAGTACCCAAATAATCATGGTGTCATTTATACATATATATGATGTATATAAAGCTATAATTATTGTATAACCACAATTAAAGTTGGTTTAAAGTGGTAAAGGGCCCCAGTAGAGTCATTTTGAAGTTATAGGTTGCAACATTATTAAGACATTTGTGAGACCTTTTCTTACTTCAAATCAACTTCAATTGCATATATACAGTAATGCTAGCTTTTTATGCACCGTTTATAAGCAACTGCAGCTTGGGAAGCATGGTTACTTGGGCAGTCATTTTATATATAAGTTTATGTATGGACGTGCCTTAGTATATATCTACTAGAGGAATAATAATGAAACTTCTTTTTGAAGTGTTGAAGAAAATTTGCTCAAAATATTTCTAAAGGACTTGATATTAGATGTAAAACAATTGATATAATAATCATTCTACAAGAACTTATTTTATCACCAGTAAAACCCAGATACTGACAAGTTTCTTCATTTAAACTTATTATTATACCAGTTACGCCCTCCAACCTATTCTAACATCCCCACTTTACATTCTTCTATGTTACTTCATCTTATTCTCTTTTTTCTTTGCCCTTTTATCTCATTCTACGAACATAACATTTCTCTTTAACTGTTCATATAGTCATTCGAGTTAACACTAGCCAGTCAGCATTACCTATCTAAGGGCCAAAAGTCGCATTCGTAGAAGATGTTTCGTAAAATATCTCCTAAAGAAGTGGAGATATCTCAATTTTTAGGTTATTTTTAGCCCTTATTTACCCTAAAAAAAATCAAAACAAGCTGAAAAGCATATTATAATTTTTATGAGTCACACACCACGCCCTTTGCGTCACCTCTTAACCTCCACCAAAAATTCTCATTTTTTCACAGGATGTAATTTTGAGACCGATGATTATTTTCCACTTTGTAAATTTTGACTACGACAGATTTTGGGAAATAAGCTCCACCCTAGTGTCGGAGTCCTTTTTTTAAATCTTATAATAAATTCTTCGTTGAAATCCAAGATTGATTGGGATTCGATATGAATAATTGGATAAACACATCGGAAAGTTAAGTGTTTTTGGCTGTAAAATGTCTGATAAACACGATAGAATCAACAATTTTGAATTTATAAATTAAAAATTCAAAATTCAAAATAATTTGACGAAAAATTCTTTTAATGTTTTTCTTATTTGAGCAACATTTGGTTGAAATCTGTGATGATCGATTACACGTTTGTACTTTTTTGTAAACATTTGGTATAGAATGATCCATATGTTGAATTCACTTCTCTGAGTTTATATCTCCATCCCTCACTAATCGATCAAAACGCCTTTCCATTAAGAGTACGCCCGCTCATTTGACGATGGTAGTAGAGAGATTGTTCAATAGATTTGACTAGATCGGCGATCATATTTTTTGTAACCAGTTGGCATCACCAAATACATGACTGGAATGCATGAATGCAAGCATGCATGGAATACATGCCTATAGCAAGTGCTTCCAGTCGTTCTTTTGCTTCCGATGAAGTCCGTCAGAGTAATGGCAAAGTCGGCTCCTCCTTCCTCCATTTCTGAAATGAATTGAGCTGAATGAAAAATAATAATAAACTACATGGCGCGTAAGAATTCATAAACCTACACCCATAAAGTAAGTAATGGGGATCCCCTAAAGTTTTCGAATGAAATAAGCAAGTTTTGAGATGGAAACATCAAAGTTCTTATCAGAAATGCCATAAGACATGTATCCGTTTCAACACAAATGAATGTTTTAAAAATCTTTCGAGATTTTCACAATAAGTATCGACCAAAGACTTTATCAGTAATTCAATTTTGCTACAAATCCACGAAAGATTTAGAGACGAATCCCACTCCCGCTAATACACTTTGAATCTTGCCATATTTATTATAAGCAGAACAGTCAAAGTTCAATAAGAAAATTGTATGGAAACTATGAGTTGCATCCAGAAAACTTCTTGAGATCTATCATTACATCTTTAATCTATCAGGAGATGCATCTAGCATCTATAGAGTTCCAGAATTTTAATAGTAACAAGCCAATCTTGCAAAGCAATATAAAGGATTGTAGCAAGTCCTCCAAGATACTGTCAAATTTTGTTATATTTCATAGAAAATTTGCATAGTTTTAAGGCACAATCGAAAACAAACTTGGCATTTGCTATTTAATCCTTCACTACTTGTATTGTAATACGCAATAAATTCACATGTAGTTGCATATCTCTGGCGGAAAAGAGTCGTGCTAGGGCTGTACGACAGCATGAAAAACGCCCGATTTTGTTGTCACCGTTGTATCTCGCCAGGATCTGAAACCGCTAAACAACCGTATGAACGGTTCGTCAGACGCCCTGCAGAATTGGTTGATTGGGATCAACATCACTATCGGCGCGTGCAGATCACGATCACGCTGCCGTGGCTGCCCCGACACGACGAGGTCCGGCGCCGAGGAGGAAAGTGAATGTCCTGCCAAAGGTCTATGCTGTCAAAGCAGCTATAGCTATCATTTCGGTTCGGGACCCGGTAAACCGTGAGTAATTGTCGCAAAACTGGCCACGGATTGTTGTCGCACCGAGCCGAGTTGAGGGTAGCCATGCGCGGCCGCCATTAGTGCAGCCCCGTGGTGCTAATTTCGAATAATGAATCATAATTATCCACCGGCCATGTGGATGGGGCTGGTGGGTGATACAAGCAAAGCCGGGAGCAGGCCTCACATGCGACCAAACTGATTTATACGGTTTGATCTATCGGGAGATAATTATAATGACAATATTTCCAAGAGTGCGTTGGAGATGGCGATCGGGCGATACACTGGAACTTGCATTCATGTAATCAGTTTGGGGTACGTAAGTAGAATTTCACGTAGATGATCCAGATAGCCAAAATGGTAAACGCTCAGCTATTCTGCAAGACCAAGCTAAGGTTCCAAGCGTTGGTTCGAATCCCACTGGTCGAGGATCTTTTTGTGTAGGAAATTTACTTAGTTTATTTATTTAGTTTCTAGGAATTCACTCAGGATATAGTCAAAAGTCTGACAAGGTTTCAAATTTTGTCATATCTCATAGAAAATGTGCATGGTTTTAAGGCACAATCGAAAAACAAACCTTAACATTTGCTGGATATCCATACTCCAAAAAGCCCGGGAATTCAAGAAGACAAACATTCTATCATCATGAAGTTTTACTACGTAAATGGAGGTCTCAATGTAGTTCGAGCAGAGTCAGCCGCAACTGACTACCATCCATCGCTAAGTAAGCGGGCGTGTAAAATTGTCCCCACTGGCATGCAACCCCCAGAAGGCAGCCTAATTGTATCGATTTAGCAGATAATCAATCCGTACATTGTTCAATCGCGATTGTAGGCGACGGTGTCTTTGCCTAGATAGAACGCTGCGTTTGAATGACAGCCCAAGTCGCAGCAGTGCAGTCCCTTGACAAGGGATTAAATTTGGAATGGTGTAAAATTCCATATTTGTGCCACAAAAAAGGCACAGGTCTTGTGAAGAGCGTGACTCATCATGGCTTGGTTCGGTAACTAGCTGCGGTGGTTACAATGCAGTTCGCCAAAAAGATCACATTGAGACTACCTTGGCTGACAGCGCGCGAATTTGATCAGATTTTTCTTCGCCGAGAATCGAGTGCGATCGATCGCGTTCTATGTTCGCAGAGTCACCTTTTGTTTTCCTTCCACCTAATTGGCTGTAATTTAGACATCGAGTCTGTTGTTCTCCCGCCGCGCCGCCATTTGGAACTGTTGGCCGTGTACAAAAATGCCATTCGACGCATTGGACCCCTTCGCGTCCTGTCCGTTTCCCCTCCTCACAATACGAAGACTGCAGCAGCACCAGTGTTTGCCGTAGCTGTCAAGCTGCCTATTATTACCGTTAGAGAGCGCATAGCCCTATTATCTTGATCACGGGTGATCTCGTTCCTCCGAACCCCGACTTCGCCCTCCGTTTTAGGGTCCGCTGTGTTTCGCAGCAAAAGTGGAGCTAATCATTCGGGGCCCACTTGGGAGTATACCGGTGCGGTGCGTTCTTATGAAAGGAAATTCATATTCCAAGGTTTCGCGTGGATCGAAATCTCAGTGCTGAGCGACGCATACAGACTGAGGGTGATTTGGGAAATAAGCTGCTATTCACAACAAGGGGTGACCGTCGCTGTTTCTTATTTTCTATGTCAGCGAGTGAACGAGTGCTCGGTTGCCCCAGAGTTTTGACCATCGAAATCATCAATTTTTGCACATTTACTTTTGTGGAAAATGGTGCCTGGAGTTTTTGGAACAATAGCTACGTAATTGGCGTTCGGATTGATGGGCCCTGAAGGACTTTTCAACTGCAACAAGACTTGAGAGAACGGCGGATGCAATGCAATTTTGAATTGCCCAATGCATGTCATGGTCGTACCAATTATTGCCATGCGCGTAAAATGAATATAGGGTTCAAACAAACTTACAAAATATGAGAACCTTTAAAAGAATCTCAACCGCTAGAAGGATCGGAATGCTAATAAGGGAACACTCTTGTGTTATTTTGAACTCGTTGAGTTTAGGGCAAAATGTGCTCTAGGATTGATCTCTTATCGATTTTCTGTTTCGCTCATAACTTGCCCAGGCGAAAGTTTTCCACTGTTTTTCTTGTTTCAGTATCAGTGCCTGTCTTCGTACCGCATTGTATAATCTAAATAAAATTAACTAAATTTCATCTAAGAGCCTAAAGACAAAATAGATCATTGCGGTAACGCCTATATAACGTTGAATACGAGAAATAATTTCGACTAAAAATGGATCGTTTGTTTAACTCTTGGTTCCATAGGAAATCCATCTGAAAATATATAGGAATTCGGACATGCGAGTGCATCATTCTGCTCTGAGTGCGGAGATAACGAAGAAACGCTGGAATACGTGTTTTTCAAATGTTTACGATTTAACAGGTATCGTAGCGAGATGGCAATTGCTATTGATGGTGATGTCGGTGATAGCCTATACATTGGTCGCACTCCTGGGTAGTCGTTAAGGCGATTCACCGCCTGTCAGAAACGAAGATCTAGCTACCTTGATCCTTGATGACTACAGCGTAGCGTCACGCTTTTGCCGGACGTATTGTAGAGCTCCATCTTCGTCGGTCTTGTGAGATACCTCTCCAGTTGCCCCGAACGTTTAGGGTCGCCAGGTCCATTGAGTACAGCCAGTGTATCTACGGAAGCCGCCGACCTGTACCTCATTCCCTGATGAATATTATTTTCACAATAACATTCACACTAAATGATCAGCCCACTATATTCTGCCGTATTTCACACGCTCAATAATCTTCGCATCCTTATACACTTGACACAACTTCGTGTGTCTGCGCAACATACCATTTTCGAGTTTCCTAAAGAGTATTTATGCTTGAAAACACCGAAGGCAAATTTTGTTTCCATTTGTAAGTTGCAGGACCTATGCTGGTTAAGTAGTCCGCGAAAAGCCGTTTCCGCAGCCGCAACGTCTTTTCACTTCAAACATATCCCCATCAAACACTACCTCAGCACCTATACCATCAAGCCTACCTCTATCTCTTCCTGCAACCATGTACTTCATTTTGGTAGAGTTAATGGTCAGGCTTATTCTCGCTATCTCCCTCTTTAGAGGCACGAAGGCCTCCTCCACTGACCTGCGATAGATTCTAACAAGGTCGATATGATCCGTAAAGACAAAGAGTAGGTGCGACCGTATGATGATAGTGCCGTTTCTTTGCTCGCCAGATCTCCTAATAGCACCCGCGAGTGCAATGATGAATAGTAAATTCGAAAGTTCGTCTCCCTGCTTCAATCCGTCTAACTCACAAACGAGGTTGATACCTTGTCTGCAATCCGATCACTTAATTTTGAACCGTCCAGCGTAGCACGCATCAGCCTTATTAGTTTCAACCGGAAAACCATGTTCAGACATTATGTGTCACAGCTAATTTCTTTTGACTGAATCGGTAGTCCGTTATTGAGCGGCCCTCACGACAGCCAGCTTCGTATTCCCCGACGAAAGACTCCACGAGGGGTCTCAGTCTGTAAGGGTGAATATGCACAAATCTAGAGAACCTGACAACAGTTCGCGCTGAAAATTTGATCGATTGGTCACCACCAACGAATGATCAGTGAGTTTAATTTTCAGCACAAACAGTTGTCTGGTTTTTTGGATTTCAGCTTTTGAAAATTCGAGAATTGGCTTCGATTCATCTGCACCTTGAACAGGGTGCACGACAGTATTTTATACGCTAGATTCTGCAGGGTTATTCCATTGTAATAGGTACATTGCAGTAGCCTGGGACACGGTTATATGAAAAATTTAGATTCTCGCTTCAGTCCAATTTTTGGATTGCATTTAGGCCCCATAACAACTGTGCAAAATTTCAGCTCTATTTAAGAAGCTATATTTTAGCGCTAGCCGTTTAAAGTTTGTATGGGATTTACTATGGGAAAACTTACTTTTGCAAAGAAAAATCTCCAGGGGTCGCTCATTGTCCTCTATAAAAATTCTGAACACACACCTCGATAGGTATTATTACGATGCAGAATATTGCCGAAGACCGCAAAACAATCCGATACTTGTGAAAAAAGTTATTAAGCATAGACTATTCGGAAAGTTTGCCTGATTTTGTTATTCCTTTACGTGTTAATCAACGTCGCCTTGCCAATAGGTTTTCATTAAATAAATTTTTTCACGAGTATCGGATTGTTTCGCGATCTTCGGCAATATTCTGCATCGTAATAATACCTATCGAGGTGTGTGTTCAGAATTTTCATAGAGGTCAATTGGCGACCACTTGCGATTTTTCTTTGCAAAAGTAAGTTTTCCATAGTAAATCCCATGCAAACTTTGAACGGTTGGCGCTAAAATATAGTTTCTCCGATTGAGCTGAAATTTTGCACAGTTGTTATGGGACCTGAATGCAATCCAAAAAGTGGACTGGAACGAGAATCTAAATTTTGTCCCACACTAACATTCCAGTCTGTGCACTTTCTTGTAGATAGGGCGTTTGAGGCCAACTCGTGAAACTGGATTACCGCGCCCGAATTTCAGCTACAACGAGATAATGATCCGCGTCGATGTTATGGCCTCGGAAGGTCTTGACATCTATAACATCTGAGGAATGTCGCTCATCAACCAGCACTTGGTCTACTTAGGCGCAGGCATCGCATTTGGGTGTTGCAAGGGGGTGCGCGTCGTTAGGCATAAATACGTTAGGCATACGGACGTTTGGCATACGGACGTTAGGCATAATGGAAGATAGGCATAATTTTCAAAATAAAGAATGGAATCATTTAGCGATTGACTGAATTATTTGATTCTTGAAAAGGACTTTATAGTAATAAAGTGTTGTTGGAAAAGTGGGATGCTCTTTCAGGGTGAGCGATGGAATCAAGACCAATCGTTTTCGGTCCGCGTGGCGCGAGTGCGAAAATAGATTCGCGTTTCTTAGTTAGTATGTATGCTTCAAATAAAGCTGAAAATTGTGGCTGCTCAATCAAGAATGAAGGATAAATTGGTGAGCTCGTTTCATGCTTTTTTTTAAATCTATAAAATATGTTTGACCGCACATTTAAACGTTACAACGGTGGGACATAAATATGATTATTCAACAATCTATAAATGGTTCGTCACTGTAAGTGTCGGCATGAACACTAATTAATTTTTGTATATGTAGAATCCCTTGCCTTTCACCTTTGTTTTAATAAAAAAAAGCTTTGAATGGTTCGGTCTGTTTGTCTGTGCTAGAAGTATAGACTTGCAAAACGTTCATTTTATTCAAAACACTTTGAATGGTTCGCCATTGTAAGTGTCGGCAGAAGAATATTATGTGATGGTCCAGCCAATTGATTTATTTTTTCAATTTGAGTAAAATATTGTCACACATGCTTTCGTCCTAACAGCTGTAGGAATGTTGCTTTTAAATGGTTCGTCACTTCAAGTAACGACATTATTTACTCCTATTTGGAAATTTTCCATGTCAATTTAATATATTATATTCCTAAGCATGTTAACAAATAATCGTTTATCATGGTCTAATCGCTTATCAAAGTGAATCCTGTGACCCAACGATTCTCCCCATTAACAACCATCCCTCTCAGTAACCTTTGTGGAGATGCAGAGGAAAACACGGTCTCCAAATAGCAAAGGTTACACACTAACATTCCTTCCCTGAATCCCACCTGACTGCAAGGACGTGGCCGGCGCCGTTATTGACCATGTATAAATAGAGGCACAGAATTATGCACACTGAAGAAGATTATATATGCCCTTCTGCTAATTCTATATCTTCCCTAGTACACTTATCAATCCCTAAGGATACTTGTTCAATCTTTGTCATATATTTCTTGGATTCGTGATCAGAAGATTGGTGGTTTGCTGGTGAGATACTTGTCGAAATACTGATGAAATTTTTGGCAGAAGCTCTCACAGGATTTGTTCTTCTTGTTCATTCCTGAATTCCTTAAATAGTTATTGCTTCTGTGGAATGTCAAATTTCAAGGAAAGCGATGCTGCTCTGGTTGTAAGATTTGGAACTTATATAATATGAGTTACAAGTTCAAAACATGATCGATGAAAATTATATAAGTGTTACGTCCGTTTGTCAATGTTGATATGTGCTAGACCAATTTATGCAGTCGTCTACTGACAAATTGCAATTATTATACAACTTTGTGAAACCGCACACGGGCGAGTGTAGCTACATTTTCATAAATTTCCTATAAATCTTCATCCCCCTCGACTGTGTCACTCTGCTAGAATTAATTCGCTCAGTAGACAAAACAAAACTGCATGCTCACATGCCAAGTGCGCATATGTGGGCATCACCGTTTGCAGCATCGATCGCCGCCGGCAAAGCTATGGAAAGCAGCCCCGACTAAATCTATGCATTTAGTATTTTCATCGATCTTCCTACTTCTTTACCTATAAGATCAACCGCCAGGTTGCTTTTTGAAGCGAATCAAACCCCCGATCGGCGATGAATCATAGATCGCTTCGCATCCTCCGTTTCCCAAAGAGGCCAAACGTGTGCAGAAAACCATAAAAAGCGACACGTCGACGCTGTACAAATAGAAACATTGGTTGGCCTGCCCGATCTGAAATTCATAACACTATTATATCACCAATCATAACTTATATCAACGCCTAGAAACGTAATTTATATCAACGCCAACGGTCTGGAAATTTTCTGTCAAAATTATTACAGACAGTTTTAATTATAAAAAGTTTTTTTGTTTGTTATTTTATATCAAAATGTTAGCACAATCTGTAATGTTTTTTTTAGAAATGATGCAGTAAATTATATAAAAAATACAGTTAACTCTCCCTTACTCGATATTCCGTATCTCGATATCGAGTTAGAGAACCATAGTAAAAGTTGGTTTTCATGGCTAACTCGATGCTCTCTTGGATCGCAGTTGCTTTGGTTTTGTGTTCTGTTACTCGATGGTCCCTTCAATATCGAGTAAGGGAGAGATGACTGTATAGCAAAATTTGTTATGAGACATTTTATTGCTAGTTGAAACCAAATTTTGTTTTGATTTCTTTGTGAAACTCAGTTAATTGTATCTCACCTTGTTATGAATTTTAAAAATAAGTCTGTTGATATGTTAAAATTGAGACAGCAGTGTAATAAATTTTGTTATTTTAACGTCTTATCAGCTATGTTTTTAACATATATTGTTGAAAAATGCTTTCAAATAAACATCTTAGCCTAATATAATTTTGCTAAACTTTAATGATCGGGTGCACTTTGATCGGGGTCCCAAAGCGGTCCCATCAAATGGAGCCGGTTTTTTCATTTTTAGCCGACGACGTCAAAAATTAATTAAATTATGCATAACCTCTTCTGCAGCAGTCGGCATCAGATCTTCAAGCCGCCTTTTGACCATGTGTGTGGTTCTCGTGTCAAAATCGAAGTCGTCGACGAATTGAATGCGGACGTTCGACAGCCTGAACGGATGGAGCAGACCTATGTTTATTTTAGCCTAAGTAAGTTATGGCTGTTTTGCATTCGCGCGTGGCCTATGATTCAGTTTCCCTTCGTTGCAAAGTTCGATCGGGCATTTGATTGATTCCGCCGCGATTGAGCCACACGCACTCAAAGTATCCACTAGGGTGGCGCAAATTTCAAAAAAGTTTGAAAGTTACATCTCCTATATTTTTGTTACAAGCCTTATGATAAAAATAAAATTTGGTCAATTTTGGTGAGGATTTCAAGGTCTAAATGCCCAAGGGACAAACAAAATGCTTTTTTATCATAAGGGTTTTAAGGAGGATATGAGAGATTTGAAATCCAATCATTTTTTTTTAATTCGAATCGCCCTAGTACTGCCCCAACTCACCCTCACGTTTCATATTCTCCGATCGCCGGTGGTGACACGCATCTCGGTGTGCATAATTAAACGTGTGTGTCTCAATTCTGCATTCATTGACCGTGGAATTAATTCTCTCCGTTTAATATGCAATCATTCCATATTAAGCTGTCGACACGATTTGCAGCAGTGAGCAGTTTGAGCTGCCTATGGGAAGTAATCTCTATTTTGCTTTTATGGATGAAGTAATCTTTACGTTACGTTTATGAAGAATCTTTCAAAGTTTCTTAAATTAACGTCTTCTACGATCTATCAAAATCATGCGGAAGGTACCAGGGTTCGATTCCCGATTATGTGGGAAAATTATTAGTTGAGTTTTAGAAGCATTAGAAAAAAAAATTCTCATTTAGGATGTGTGAAGAAAAAATATTCAAACTTTTTTCACTCTAGTACAGATGACACGCAGGTTTCGACCTTTGGCGGCGAGGCCTGTGTCATCCGCAAACAAAGGTTGTTGACATCCAGGTTTCTAGAAGTGTTCCCATGTCACACGGACATCGATCATAAGTCTTGCTTTTTCTAAAGCTTTAATATTATTTAGATCTTTTTTGTTAAAGTGAACTAAATAATGTTCTTGAGAAAGCCCTTTTCAAAGAATGCCAGATTGGGTTCTCTTTTTCGTAATCATTACTTGGATTGGGGAAAACCCAAGTAAATCATTTGTTCCATATTTGATCTCTTCAGGTGACTTATAATCACTGTAGCCATAAGTTAAAAAAAATGTGCTTCTTCTCATTAAGATGTTTGAGAAGAAGCTCGCGATCTTTAATAGTTTTCGTAAAAACACGACAGTCTCCTTTCTTTGCCACTTGGAAAGAAACCTGAATTCTCCTAATGAAGTTCAAGACTAAATCCTTGAAATCCAGAACAACTGACCACGATAGGCGGCACTCTTTGGTTCCTCACTTGAGTTAAAAAGCCTGGGCTAGAGGCTGCTTCGATATGATGCTTGGAAATCTTGTCTAAAGCATCGAACTGATTGCTCTTTTCGATGCAATTTTTAACATTAACCATTTCACCCTAGGAAGAAAGCGCGTATTCCGGGGAAACGTCCTTTCTTCCATTTTTGCTATGTTTAGTGACAGTTTGAAACTCAAATTTTTTGGAGGGAAGTTGTGAATTCTCTGAATTCATTTGTTCACTCTTTCTTTTGTTCATGGTTGCAACCATGTTTAGTGAATAAACTAAAGAAGAAGTCGTCCAAGAAGGATTACCACCGCTAGCTTTTGCTAACGGGTGCAACGAAAAATCGAAGGAACGGGTCCAAACAAGGATTAAGAAGGGATCAAAAGTAGCAAAAAGTACTGAAGAGTACTGTTTTCATAGCATTGAAAAGTACTTGTTTTGTAGCACTGAGAAGTACTGACATCATGTCTAATTTCTCTATAACAGGTTGGATCGTCATGCTTTTATTTTAACATAACACTCACAGAAGACTATGACGCTACCCATGCTCCTTTATCATGTTCCATGTATCCGCTGCCTAAATAGTACTAACGCGTTATATCCGTTCATTAATCGATAAATTATGCTGCCCACCCCTCTATCGAAACATCTCCATCTCCGGTTCGGACTTCAGCGACGATGATGATTTAATGAGATAATAGGCACGCAAATAGACATTAGGCATGCGGTCAGAGTCCATTAAAACAGACACGGCACACAAGGGGTAGATTTTTCACCCACAGAACCCATAACTCACCCCTCGCTTGCTCGCTTGTGGGTCACGTGCTCATAAAAAACAAACCACCCCATCATTTGACTTCGGCTCGGCTCATCGACGACAGCGGGGCTGTGAGCGCGAGCGGGGTGAAGACGAGCAGGAGCAATTCCATTGAGGGTATGCGGTATTGCGAATGACTGTGTTAATTACTGTTTGAAACGAAATACCGCGGAATTCTACGAAGTTGATGGGTTGACATTTTTAGTTTTAGATGAATTTATGAACTATAGCAATTTTAATTGAAATATATTGAAAATAGTACGGCAATTTAATTTGCTGTCCCTGGAAAAATTGCTGGAAGAATACGTGAACTATTTCTTCAAGTAATCTCTGAATTATGTAATGAAAAACTTGAATTGATGGATGAACCTAATGAATTTCTGTTCGTAATAGCAGAAAAAGCCTTGCTTAAATCTCTAGAGAAATTCCTCTAAAGGCCAAATACTGGGATTTCGGTAATGATTCGGACAGATTTCAGTGGAAATTTTAGCAACTAGGTGAGAATTTATGATATTATAAATCCTTTAGAATCCTATGGAAACCTTTGAGACTCCTATCGTAATTTTTAGAATTTGTTTAAGAATCTTTGAGATTGTGGTGGTATTTTTTGTAATTTATGATGTGATACTCTAGATTCTCGATGGCAATATTTGAAACTTTTTTAAATTCCTTTGGAACCATTGAGGATTCATTTAGTAAAAAATCTTTGAGATTCTTTTATCTGTAAACATGTATCTTGGTTTACGAAGTCTGAAGCTTTTGAGTTGAAATTGTTAATTTTCGCAAGGTTTAAAGAGGCATTGCTCCATAAAATCCATGCTAGACGGTTCGTTTATGTTCTGCTGGGCAGAGTGTTCTTGGAGGGTTCAAGTATTCGAGTTCATTTATCGGGCGTCTTCGAAGTGATTTATCAACTTGTGTGTTTAGTGTTGACAGAGCTGAAATTGGTTTTTGGATGCTCAGTCAAAAAAACAAGTGGTGAGCTCGTTTCATGATTTGTTTTCAATTAGGTATAATATCATAACATATTTCGTCATGAAAAAAAAAGAATAATTGCGTTTATGTAGTTGTTCTTGGAAAATTCGTTTGATTTCATTTGATTTTTTTTATATTCACAAAGAATATTATATTTACTTGCATGTTAATATCACACAAATGATTGTTTATTATAGTCTAATTACTCATCAAAGTGAATCTTGTGGCCAACAGTCCTCCCCATTAAAAAACATCCCTTCCAGTAACCTTTGGGGAGAGGCAGAGGTAAACACGGTCTTCCAAAAAGCAAAAGTTACAAACATTGGCGCGTGAAGTGGGTAGGACATGTACCACACACAAAAACACCGGGGTAGGACACTTCTACCTACGATTCAATAGAAAATCAGACGTCAGCTTGAAAAATAAATTAAATGTATCATCTGATCAATATACATACAACTTCCTACTAATTCTTATGAAGGATGTAAGGCAATTCATGGTTGTCTCTAGTTCTAAGTCAATTCCTGAAAAATGATGGGATCAAATGTGATTTTGTGGCATTATTCATAAAAATATCTAGGAGATTACTTTTTTTTTATAGAATTGTTGATGAAATTTCAGCGAAATGTTTGACGGAGTTTCTGCGTGATGAAACATTTTTCATACATTTTCACATATTTTTTTTACCATTCCTTCAATCAAATTTTTTCAGTAGTTACCCTAGGAGGTTTTCCAAACATTTTATCTTCCGTGGAAAGAAATTCCTCCAAGGAAATCTACAAAGGTTTGTTCCAGAGTTTTTTTTTTCTAAATTCTGAGAGAATTTGCAATTAATTCTTTCAAGAATTCATCCTTGTTTCTGCCCTGAAATCCAATATTCCTTGATTGAATATTTTTCAAGTAATTTTCCAATATTTCATCTAAGTATTACTCCTGCAAAATTACCGAAAATTTCTTAAAAAGTGTCTCAGAATATCCCATATGATTTTCAAAAGTTTATTGAAGGTTTAAAATAAAATTATATTACAACATTTTTTTCCAATAATTCCTTCGATCGTTCCTACTAAAATTTCTATAGAGATTCCGTCCAATGTTTTTCTATTTCCTTAGAGAATCCTGTGGAATATTATTCCGAGATTCGATTGGTTTTTGCTAGATTATCTTAGCAAATTGTTTAGAAAACCTTGTTCATTAAGGGTGGCTATAAAACTTACACATTACAGTTTTATTAGAAGTAACTTTTGGATTTTCTTTGGGAATACCTCACGGATTTAATTTTCAGAAAAATGTGGCATTGCCCTTGAGACATTCCTGAAAGAATGCCTGAAAACTTTCAAGACTTACTTGAGAAAATCTAAAAAAATACTGGAGATTATTTTGTAGAAATCTTATAAGGAATCTCTGTAGCAATTGCTGAAGTTATCTCTAGATAAATCCCCAATTGAAATCTTATGTAAATCCTGAAACACAATATGAAAGGAAATCCTTAGAAATTTGTGGAGACATTATTGACTGAATTTTAGAAGATTGTTTGACCGGGAATTACGGAGGATGTCCCAGAGAAATCGATGGATGAATCGCTGGATGAATCGTTGGATCAAATCTTTGAGGAATTTAGACTTTCTTGAAAAATGTCTCAATGAATTTTTGAAGGAATTCAGATAATTAATGAAAACATCTTTGAGGAAATTCCGTTTATGTGGTTTTACTTGGCAAAATCAAAAAAATCCCAAACAAAAATAATTTGAGAAATTCCCTAGAAAAATTCGTGGAAGAAATCCTTGAGAAAATAATCACTAAATGAACTTCTTAAGAAATTTCCGGAGTAATAACTGAACATTTGGGAAAATACCACAATCAATTTCAGATGAAATCCTAGAGAAACACTTATCGTCATAACACGAGGATTTTTTTTAAAATAAGTATTAGATCTTAAAAAATGGAGGCCTTCCTTAGCTGAGTGGTTAGTGTCCGCGGCTACAAAACAAAGCCATGCTGAAGTTGTCTGGGTTCGATTCCCAGTCGGTCCAGAAACTGAGAAACAGGCTCTGTCCCAGTGAGGACGTAATGCCAAGAAGAAGAAGAATCTTAAAGAAATGTCTGCTCGGAGGCCATGAAGAATCAAACTGGTTGTTGAAGATGTAAAAATTCCATCATCGCTAGGGGTTATGTTTTTTTTTTAATAGCTCTCACTTTCGATAATGCATTACCATAGTTCTATGCATGTAGTGCACAATATAATAAATTTTCAGCTTCATCAGTTCAATAAAACTCGAGATTTGGTTCTGTAAATTTTTGTTGATTATTATCAGAATAAGACTAAAGATGTGAAGAACACATAATGATGCAAAATGTTATCCACCAAACAAAATAAAAAATCGTTTTGTTTCGAAAAATTCTTTGAATTTTTAGATTTTGCATCGAGTTGACCGAAACATTTTCATATTTCGTTTCGTTTCGTTCACAATGCTAGAAATTAGTTTCATACCACCATTAAAAAACTGCATATCGCATCCCCTTAGCTTTCATACCACCCCGACCGGGGCCATAAACTAGCGCCAGCTGCTGGCGATGACTAAGAGGGGGTGTTCTTCGGTCTCTCATTAATTAATGGATATAGCGTGGCAAGCAGCGCGGCGTCACGCAGAGTCGTTTACCCTTCGTTTCGCTGGTTTTTTTTCGACGTCTGACGCCTTTCGGAAACGGACTCGTGCCAAGAGCGCGAAAAAATAATTCACTTAGAGCCCCCTGAACCGAGGAGGCTCTCCGAAAGGTGAAATATGTGAAAATGAAAATTATATATCTGGCAGCCAAGATCTTGGACGATCATCAGTCTTCCCTTCTCTTCGGAGCTCTTTTAGCTTACCGATGGGTGGATTGGCGTGTGGCTAAGGCCGGAAAGGTTTGTTTCGGTAGCAGCCGCGCGTAGATTACATGCTTTGTGCTTTAGGCATCCTGCCTTTGCGCGAGAGCTCGAGTCTGCTTCTAGTTGTCAGCCGGCAGAATGAGTCAACAAACGCTGCAAACGGTAGTCGTCACAATATTTCGGAGTCAGATAGGTCACTGCCGCCGTCCGTCGACATGTCGGTTTTTGTGTGCGCGGATTTGTTACCAAGGTACAAGAAGAGAGTGGAGTGTGTGCGATGTGGACCTTTGACAGAACTCCCAATCGGGAAGGTTGACGGCTCCGTGACATAGACCGTGTAGTAGATGTATCTTACCGAGTGACGGCGAGCGCACATCCAGCAGCACGAACTAATGGATCGAAACAAGTTTAACCTTTAGGCATTCCGGCGAGCGTTACGTTGTCGTTGTCTGGGAACCCGGGGTTGGAGTCTAACGATGACCCGTGCCGTATCAAAAATGTGCACAGATGACGTAATCTTAGAATTACACTACAAATTCAAGAATGTAACACATATTTAGGCAACTCTGATATCTCCTGAATTTTCTACTTCATCTCTCTGGTACTTCGTGTTAGCATTTACACATTAATTAACTGAGAAGATTCTACCAATATCCATTAATTCTTATTCAATCAAAATATGTTGCTTGAGTATATCATTTATTTTCAGAACTATCATTAGATCTATTTAAATAAGTAACTAGAAAAACAGTGACAGACAAGGTAACGAAGTCGATCGAAGTGATTGATGAGCCTCTATAACTCATCCGTCCATCCAAACCACAGCACAGTAGTCATCTAACCGGGAACACGACTAATAATTGTTGATTATGCTTAATGACACACGGCTAGACGCCACCTACACTTACTGCTCGACACTCGGTAAAAAAGCAACTCCGCACTTGAAACCAATAAATCGATGAGCTGAGACGGGTTTCCGATATTGCTCAATCCGAAGGCGATGGAGGCTGCGTTGATGATGAGTAGATGAGTAATAACATCTCCCTCCTCCAGCATTCGCCTCCCCGCTTCTCGGACCGTCCAAAAGGTGGCGGTGGCGCATCGGGTGCGAAAGATGGCTCATTACAATTTCAAATATTCGACGAGACCTCCAAATGGCGCGGGTTTTCGTTATGGCAAAGAGGCGCTACGGGTGGCTGTGTTTGTTGTTGTTGTTGCTGTTGCTGCGAGATAAGTGATTTATAAATAAGACAGGGGTGGCAATCAATTAATTCAATAGTAGTCGCGAGATATCGGCTCGAGTCGAGAGTAGAGGTGTCATCATCTGTCGTCTCAGCTCACTAATGATGAACATGAAGATTCAGCGTCCGAAGGCAAGAGGTGGGACGTAACGCGGGAGGAGAGGTGAGAGAAACATTGTGTCAATTTGTCTGGCGTGCATTTGATTACAAACAGATCTTTGCATAATTATTTCTGAGCATGAGGAATGATCTATGGGAACCGAACCGAAGACAGCAGGGGCCCGCCTGCCGTCGCAACAGACCAAATGTCAAATATGTGATTGTATTGTGTCAAATTGTTTGACATTTGTTCTTTTCTAAAATGGGAGGCTTCATGGGGGACCTGTCCTCCATTCTCTCGATTTGTAATGGGAATTGTCAGGGGCTGACTTTTTTCACTATTGTTGCATTGCGTGGCGTTGCAAATCGAACCACACGCACACCGTATCGACAGTCGTTTGCCGAACAAGCCGCACAAATGTGTTGCAAATCGGTGAATAAACCCCGATAAATTTATCTCCATGCCCGCGATTTCGAACATTGTTGTCCGCAGCCTCAGTAAATCTACCTTGTACCTATTCGATCGTTGTTAACTGTTGTGAGTCGTTCACAAAAGCTCGACATGAGTGCCACAATCACACTCTGTAGTCTGTACTAGGCCTATGTGTGGCTTACATTGTGTGATGGCATGTCGCACAGTTTCCATACAACATCGATCAGTGTGCGTTCGCAGTTTGCTGCCGAGATTTGAAATGCAAATTAGTCACGGTTACAAATTATTATGATTATTAGCCTTCTTTGAGCTGTTCAATATTTATGGCAATTTTGCTTATTTTTTTTTCTTCTTTTTCCGTCTGTCTCAATTTAACGTCGCATTTTGACGGTGGCATATCACTTTAAGGTTGCGGATATTTTGTACATGTTGTCTCGAATAGACAGTGGTAACGAATCTTTTTGAAATCCAGTCAATCACTAGTTGTTTGGAACTCCACTTACATAATACGAGTTTGGTGCAAATGAGATTTACATACGGATTTCAATAAAATTGTCTTCCAATCACTGAGTTATCCCTGAATAATACCTAAGATTCAAAATACTAAAAGTTAAGGCTCTAGTAAAATTAGGGCACTTGTTAAAACGCACAAAGCAGTCTAATAAAAAAATAACAAACAGCTGTTGAATTTGCGAAATAACACAGCTGTGTCCTTTTGTTTTTCAATCTGTCAATTATTTCAAAAATCTGTACCATTCTGCACATTTTCGTGAAATTCTTTAATATGTAGCATACACAATCTGTACCAAAAACTATTAAAACAACTGGCTCATGTAAGGTCAATTATTTTATAACCGTGATTTCTACTTCTGAGAGTGTTTTTCACGATAACGTATTGTGAAATATTATACTAGACAGATGAGCAAGGACTTTTATTGTTCCTCGTCATTCTCTAGGTAGAATCTCTTACAATTTTTGTTCTTCAATAAAAGTTTGATGAAATAAGAGACTTCAATTCTGCACACCGTTTGTGTAGAAATTCGCAAAGCAATTTCAAATATCATGATTTTATTTTTAATAGTTCTCATCGTAGCCTCGTGCTGTGCGTACTCAAATTCATTTTGCTCTCGGAAGTTTTGAAATAACCTAAGGCAATAAAACAGTACTTCTTAGTGCTACTTCTTATAACTATTAATTAATTTTCGACCCTTGATTGGAATCGTGCCTTCGATTTTTGTTGGACCCGTTAGCGAAAGCTAACGGTGGAAAACTTTATTGGCCACCGTCTTCGAAAAAAACCTGTTAGAAGGCCTCGCCGATTATTCACTGAACAAGGTTGTTACCACAAACAAAAGAAGGGTTAATCTCTGAACTCGAAGCTTCCTTCCGAAAAAGTTGGTTTTGAAACTGTCACTATACGTGGCAGAATCGGAAGAAAAGACGTTTCTCCAGAATTCGCAGTTTCTTCCAAAAACAGAAATGGTTCATGGTGATAATTGTATAGGAATAGAGCAATTCGATGCCTTAGACAAATTTGCCGTACATCAAATCGAAGAAGCCTTTAGCCCAGGCTCTTTGATTCAAGTGAGGAAGCTACCAGCGTCAGTTGTTCCGAGGAGGATATAGGCAAGTGATCTTGAACTCCATTAGGAGAATCAAGGTTTCCTTCCAAATTACAAAGAAGTCGCGTTTTGCCGGAAACTCTTGAAGATCACAAACTTATTCTCAAACATCTTGAGGAGAAAAAGCCTAAAACTGAACGATTGTTCAAGCCTGACTTGAAAGATCTCTCAAGTGACTTTTAGTTACCTGAAGAGTCAAAAATGGAATATATGATTTACCGTCGTTGGGGGTGACAATGGGTCAAAAAGGGATATATGCGATTTATTTTTTGAATAACTATCGCAATTTAACTCCAATAAACTTCAAATTTGGTGTGTATGTACTTTGATGATACATTAACAACTGTTCAAAAAATTAAAGACAAATATTTATTCACAGCGGCACCACAAGTGAATGAAAAATGACCCAATCTCACCCCATAGAGGGGGTGACATTGGGTCACTGAAATTGAAATAACTTGTTTTTGAGAAAATGATTGCAAAACCATTCACAGCTGAAAAATATTGATGGAATACGATGCAAACAAGTTAAAAAGATATCTAAGATGTTTCACAAGTATAATAAACCCACTTTAAAGAACGATTATACCAAAAAATTGAAGATCTATGAGAAAAAATATGTAAATCTAACATTTATCGTCAAGTTTAAATAAATTTTCTTGTTTTTTCCCTAAAATTGTCTTCAAAGTCTCATCACTATTGCCATGAAGCCTATTCAGTTCCCCAAAGGTGTACTGAAACAGTGATTATTTTAAATCTTCGCAAATAGTTAAATTTCGGTGCGACATTCCACGATCACTACAATTCAGGCAGTTGTTGACGTCATAATCCCAATATTTCAGCGATCCAACTAATTTGTACTTGCGTGAGATGTTTCTATAATATGAAAATACTGATAAATAATCAAATTTAGAAAAAACACCCTTTTGATAAAAATTTACGATGTTGCTGCGCACGAAACACAGTTGCTGGTTTGAGAAGTTGTCAAAATGCGTTGTATTGTTATTCAATGCACGGAATACTCAAGTAGACTTGTTTGATGTTTCAGAGATGCTGTATATAGAAAGAATAAACACATCTTAATAAAAAAGAGAACACCCGGCACCGTAAAATGTCAAAAAAATGGACTTGGAATTTTATTTACTATCGTTCTTGCTTGACCCAATGTCACCCCCATTTTCAATGTTTTAGACATCGTACCGAAAAAAATTATTTTTTTTTTTGGGAAAATCAAACAGATTCCGGAAAATACCTGTGGTGTGTAATGAAAAGACTTTCAACATTCTACTAATACAACGATAGAGGCTAGAGTACATGCGTGATACTTTGTACAGGAGAAATTTAATGTTGTAAATTTTATCTAGTTTCAACATGCAAGTTTATTGGTGTAGTAAACAAAAACTACTATTTCTAAAAATGTATATTGTTATGAATTATGTGTAATAATATGTTCCCTAACATATGAATTATTAATTTTAGAAATATCAGCGTTATTAGCTGAAATATTTCACAAAACATATTTTTCCGTTTTGACCCAATCTCACCCCCTAGACCCATTGTCACCCCCATCGACGGTACTTGGAATTTCCCCAGTCTAAGTGATTATTATAAAAAGAGAACCCAATTTGGTAATCTACGGAAAATGTTTTCTCAAAAATATTATTTATTTCACTTTAACAAAAGTGATCTAAATAATATTTAAGCTTTAAAAAGATCAAGACTTATGTTCGATTTCCGTGTGACATGGGAACATTTCCAGAAATCTGGAGAAAATTCCCAAAACCCCACTCAGTGCCAAAAGTGGGGACATTGTACCAAACCTTGCCGCATGGATGCTAAATGCATGATTTTCGGAGGTTCTTCTCACGCTAAGGACGTTTGTCATGTCCAGTAAGATACCAAAGAGATTGATTGCGAAAATTGCTGGGCAACCATAAGTCTAACTTTTGGGATTTCCCTTTCGTTTACGCTCGTTTCAGGCAGATGAGCGGCAACGTTTTTCGTAGCCGGGATTCCTAAAAAACTCCAGCAATTCTCATGTTTAACAATAATTAGAGTTTTCAAAACGATTGGTTGTGCTTCTTTTCGCCGATTGTCAATTCATCGAATGTGGTTGCCGCAAACGTCAATCACCCGAATGCAAATCGAATATCCCTTTTCCTAAGATAATAATTTCGGGTCATCTGATATTCACCCTTCTTTATTTGGTTGGCGGTTCTTTCGAATTTAACCTATCTCGGCATTTTTGGCAATATGTTTTTAGTCGAAATTGACCATATATCTTCATCTTTTGATTGCTTATTGTTATTTTTAGTTTATCACCCTGGCACTGAATTCGGGGTACAGACATTCGGAGATATGACATTCGGAGAAAATTAGCACAATCAAGCAATCTCGGAAACAATGGGAAATTGTGTCCCTTATCTCAATGACCAAGCCTCTAAACTAATCCTTTTTTTTTTTTAATTTTAACTAATATTTTTTTTTAGATTTGCTCAAATCATCAAGCAAAAATGAGAATTGCATTGGTGTATGTTACTTCCCTCGATAGATTAATGTTTTTTTTATATATTTTGATACAATATTAAAATTGGATTCTAAACTGTTTTAACGTAAGAGAATAAAAAAACCGTCATAACTCCAAACATTTTAAATTGCTGATATGTTACATTTACTCAAATGCATCATACCCTTTTTGATGGGCGATTTTTTCGATTTATATGGACCTCGTTATTATTTGGTATCTTATATGTATTAAAAAGTAATTATTTGTATTCTTTATATTATTGCCTGTAATGTTTCGATTTAGAGCCTAAATTTGAAGACATATAGGCCAATCTATATCAGGCGATTTTTTTCCTAATTAGATCACAAATAAATTACACGTTCAGGTATCGTAATATTAGTTCATAGCTTAGGGCCAACGTTGCGGTAAAGGGCAGCTATTCAAAAAGATCACGCTGAGGTTGAAGCATTGAATACCGTCGGTAAAAAGTTATTTCTGGCAGCAAATTTGCCGACTTTCCAGAGCTTAGAGTTCTCAAACCCAAACTTTTGCCCGATTTGCATCATACTGAGGGGTGAACCCAAACTTTTGCACGATGACTTGACGGACTGTTTCATTGATTTTGAATACTTTCCAGATTTTTTCGCCAAAATTTCGTGTGGTCTCTTCAAAGAATATAAGATTACGATTCTAATGACACTTTGATTCAAAATTTTGGTCGATCCAATGCTGAGGAAATTAGATATGACTTTTGAGCGTGTTTTTTGAAAAATGTAACAACTATAAGTAAAAAATTAGTACATAAAATTCCAAAAATGTTTTTGGAAAAATACATACGAAGTAAGAATAACTCTTTGACTTTCGAATGCGGCTTAAATAGTTTCAATTGGACGTGTAATCACAGAGATATGGACAGAACACTTTTGTATGTTTTTAGGGGGTGAACCCAAACTTATGCACGGGAGTGTACCTATTTGCCGTTTAAGGTGAAAGTTCATTGAGTACGTAAACATAATGTTGCCACCCACTCGAGCCACCCGCTAAAGCACCCTCTCGAGCCACCCAACAAGGCGGAGTACAATGTTATGTGAGTCGGCCAAAAATAAATCATCATATTCCATGTATACCTCCACCCACAGAATTATGTATGCAGTGTTACTAGCATACGTTTCATACAAAGTTATTATTGTCGATAAGAATTCTTCAACAACTTCATAAAAGCTCAAAATCACAATTTATTTCATTTGGTTGTGAACACATGTTTTTTGACCAAAATTATATGCATTTTTCACACCATGCGTGTGTTGTTTACTTTTTTGGCAGTTTTCTCCTCTCTTCTCTCGCTTCTCACGGACGGAGAAAGTTGCCATCATGCATTTGAATTCTACAGTCAATTGTACTGTATAATATCGTATATTCATTTTTGCTGTTAAATTGCGTCGTACATTGTTTTTCTCACGCATAAAAATGTTTTACAACACTTGTGACATTGTAAGCGTGGGAGATATACAGTCGGGTCTCCTATTAAACGCATTCCTATAACGTGCACTCTTATAAGACACACCAGAACGTTATAGGAGACCCAGGGCTTATGGGATTTCATCACTTTGGGGGTGTTGTTGAATATCTCGTATGCCAAAAGAGATAGCACAGTACTGTCTTCGGCGAAGTTTCAGTGCTAAGTACGATCTACTTTTAGGAGTTGAGGATCATCCTTTTAGTTGAGTCGATCCTTTTTTTGAGCCGAGAGTTTCTAGATTTTTTATATACCGTAAAACGGGGTAACTTTGATAGTTTTTTCGAAGAAAACTTCAATATTTTTGCATGCTGTTTCAAAGATTTACAATTTATATTTTTAAAACAAGTACTGACATCCTAGCTGTCGATTGCACTTGATAGATTGCCAAAAGATTTATTCTGAATGGATAGATAATTTTTCATATAATCGAAAGTCGGTTTTCTGTTTTGGGGTAACTTTGATAATAGAGTATAAATTGAACAAGATAGAATGAATCACAGA
The DNA here is from genome assembly GCF_002204515.2 of Aedes aegypti. Lineage (NCBI taxonomy): Eukaryota > Metazoa > Arthropoda > Insecta > Diptera > Culicidae > Aedes > Aedes aegypti. The sequence goes on from NC_035108.1 coordinate 198,417,363, forward strand.
ACATTTATAGGGCGTTGCATACCTCTAGGCGTTTAACGCTATATGAAAATTTCTGATTTAGATTACAAAAATGGTCCCAGTTTGTAAAAATGGTTTTCGCTAAGAGATTTGAGACCGAATTCATGTTCTACTATAACTGGGCTGTCATGGGTAAGTGACGAACTCATTATGACTTTATCAAATAGTGGTCGTAAAACAGATTGTTTGTAAGCGTTTCAAAAATGCTAAAATCTTGTAAATTTTTAATATTTGCATAAAAATCCTCAAATGCACTCGATTTCAACTAAAATAGCTTTGACATGAAGTGTCATACTAATACTTTTTACTTTTGCATTCATTTTCCTTAACTGATTGACAGAAACTTCGATATTTCGTTTACTATGTTGGGGGTCTCGCACTATCAAAGTTACCCGCATTATCAAAGTTACCCCGTTTTACGGTACTTAGAAATCGGGAGAAAAAGTATTTTTATAGGATTAAATTATCGTTATGAAAAAAAGGTTTATATTTAAAAAAAAAAAACAAATATTCTTTGCTCACTAGCCGCCTAGTGGCAAAATTTCGAAACTTTGGGCTTAAATAATGTTAGCCCTTGTGATACTGAGCAACTTTGCCGAAGACGCCATCTTTCTAAGTGGTCAGGCTAATGAGCTATCCGCGAAACAAAAATTCTTTGCTCACTAGCGCCGCCTAGTGGCAACATTTTGAAACGTTTGGCTCGAATAATGTTAGCCCTTGAGCTACTCTTCTGAAGACACCAACCTTCCAAAACATTAGGATCTAGAGATATCATATGTTACAAAATTTTGCATTCTTATCCCTCATGGTTCATATAGTGCAAATCAGAAAAAGCGCCCCTACCGGCCAAGTTCTCAACTAAAAGGATGATCCTCAACTCCTAAAGGTAGATCGTACTTAGCACTGAAACTTCGCCGAAGACAGTAATGTTCTATCTCTTTTGGCATACGAGATATTAAACAACACCCCCGAAGTGATGAAATCCCATAAGTCCTGGGTCTCCTATAACGCAGATTCCTATTACGCCCCCCAACCATGTGTCTAATAGGAGACCTGACTGTAATTCGAAAATGGCTACTTCTAGAGATATTATTCATATAATCATTATGGCTTGGAATCGTTTCAAGATGCTTACTGTATCATCAGAACGTATTTATTTTGACATAAAATCAAAATTTCTAAAATCGACCGGAAGTTGTTCTTAGAAAAACTTGTTTATTAAAAATTTCTCCATCATGAAACTTTGTCCCAAACATCTGTTCACTATCAAGATTCTATGGTGAAAATTGAAAAAAATATTAGAAATGGGGTTTTTGTGTAATTTCAATTTCAAGTTTTATTTTTGAATTTTTAGGAAAAAAAAAATAAAATATTTTTTCAGTGTATATTTTTTTCTTATAGTCCAAATGGTTCACTACAACTTCTTCATAGAACATTTTTCTCTAAAATCAACAGTTTCGGAGTTAGAATTTTTCAAATAAGATGCACACAAAAATTTATAGGCCATTTTCAAAAGTTATACTTGAGTCAAAATGATCAACTTTTCTATGTAAAACACTTATTCTACCATACCAAAAACATGTGCAAAATTTTATCCAAATCGAAGATGGTCGAGTTCTGTGACTGACCGATATGACATGGAATCCGTCATAAAGAAATTAAAAAATGTATAACTAAAAAAAAACAAAAACATTGAAAATACAATTTCTCAATTAGACTCTGATTCTAAGCTCTTCCGAGAATTATTTGAAATTGTGAACAAAACCTCGAAAGCCGTTCCCGGCATTGAAAGAGGAAAACAAATTATTACTAACTAATTGCAAAAAAGCTCAAAAATTTGCTATGCAGTTTGAAAGCGTGCACAATTTCAATTTAGGACTCATTATTCAAATTGAAAATCAAGTTACTCATGATTTGATTACTCATTTTCTCAATCAAGAGAACGTTTTCGAAAATTTCTGGGCGAGTGCCTTGGAAGATGTGAGAACTATTATTCAAAAATTCAAAAATATGAACGCCCCTGGCGATGATGGAATTTTCTACATCCTCATCAAGAAACTACCTGAAAGTAGGCTCAACGGTAAAAACAAACTTTAATTATCCAAATTACATTGGTAAAATAATTTGAATTATCTGTCAAATCGTACACTTCAGGTTAATTATCAGATATTCAAGTTTGACAGAATTTCTGAAAGAGCTTGTGTTCCTCAAGGTAGCATCTTGGAATTAAAACTGTACAATAATTTACATCCGACTCTCAAGGATGCCAAAAATCTCTATTTGTGTTCGACACAGGCCAATTCGTCAAGGAACAAAACTGCATTTAGTCATTAGTGAACGATTTTTTCGAATGCTTTTAAAACTTAAGTTGAAGTACTTCCACATAAAACAAATGCTATTTATTTGAAACTTTCCCTTGTTACGGTGAAAGGAAATTCAATAAATTGGTCATATAAAGATAAGTTTTTGGGGCTCATGCAAGATAAATTAAATTTTAGTTTAAAAAAAACACATTAAGGGCATTCAAGCCAGGTGTAACAAATATAAATTGTTTTTTATGCCACTCGTTTGACTGTGTTTCCCTCATCTGCCATCATTCGATCGTCTATCATTGCTAAACGATAAACGCTGCTTCCCACGCTTTCTCATGAGCTAGATTTATATCATTAATACGCGATATTGAATCTAATGAAACCTAAACAGATCGTAAAAGATGTCTCGGTAACATGAGATCCAATGTATATGTAAAGTTGTAAGGTAATATCGGTGAGAAAGAAGCTTGTCACCCTCTGAATTGTAAATCTCGTCCCCAGTTTCATTCGGGCGGAAATGCCGTGCTCTTACTCTTTTCGTCGATTTCATTTTCAAGAGAAATGTTTTAATAATGATTGGGATTTGTAAGTAGCCCAATTTTCCAAACAGATGAAGGATCTTTGAAGAAAAATCAAGCGCCGGTTACGTCTTTATAGTATTGAAACCAAGAAAACTTTTACTCGATCCATCCCCTTTAAACGATTTAAAAAATAGGTTCCATAGCATAATACAATGTAACGGCAGTCATCCTCAAGTCAAACAAGACACGGTCAAGAACCTAAATGCAATTTTCATTGCGTGCACGCGTCGATGTTTAACTTCTAGTTTTTTGTTATTTTTCATCTTCGCGCGCATCGGTCGATGCTGATGATGGTGATGATGATAATGCAAAGAAGGAAATCGCACCGTTTCTCGACCTTAAAGCAACTCCTGCTCATCACGTTAAAAGGTGCCAAGAGAGGGTGACGAGAGAACCAAGTGATAAACAAGAAACTAACACGGTCATATTTCCGATGGAACAAATAATAAAAATAAAAAACGATCGCGGGCCACGATTACCGGCCGTCTGAAGCAGTGGTGCTCAATCAAGGCCTATGAAAATTATCGAATTCTAATCTAATAGCTCCTCGGCGAATCGTTTTGCTGAGGTCGGTGAAATGATTTAAGTGTCTTCTACTTCTTCTTGGCATTACGTCCTCACAAGGACAAGGCCTGCTTCTCAGCTTAGTGTTCTTATGAGCACTTTCAAAGTTGTTAACTGAGAGCTTTCTTTGCCAAATTTGCCATTTTTCGTATTCGTTTATCGTGTGGCAGGTAGGATCATACTATATGCCCAGAGAAGTCAAGGAAATTTCCATTATGAAAAGATCCTTGACCGACCGGGAATCGAACCCAGACACCTTCAGCATAGCTGTGCTTTTGTAGCCGCGGACTCTAACCACTCAGCTCAGGAAGGCCCTCCCAAATTTAAGTGTTATACAATTTAAATGACAAAATAGAGCACATAAACTCGAAAAACCGTATTATGAATTAATTTCCAATAGTCCGTTCTCAAGCCAATTCGTTACATACAAACACCATTCCATTTTTATTTATAGCTCCAGTTTGGGAGCCACTGGTCCAAATAGCAAAATTCTTGGTCGCAAAGAGCAAATGCACGAGGAGGGGTCACTCCCTCCGCAGCAGTTGTGTGGTCGCGTGGAGGAAACCAACGACGGCGCACGCAAAGCGGAAAACAAACGCCAGCCGCCAAAGGCTAAATAATAGATTAACGCCGAATGACTCGGTGTTAATGTGTATCCGCGTAATGGTCATATGTAGGGTACCTACGTTAGGGTGGTTCAAATAACAAAAAAATCCCATCTCCCATATCTTTCTTAAAATCTTCATTATAAAAAAAGAGATCTACCAAAATTTCAGCCATTTAGGTAAGGAATTAGAGATAACTGCAAATGTTTATATGGAAATTGATATGATAAATTCAAATGATACTTCCAACACCGGTATAGCTATCACAACAATGTTGATGTAAGAATACATCACAAAACCTTATTACTCAAGCTTCGATGAAAAAAAATGCTGAATAAACAAATCCGTTTTGTATAAATGTTGTTTGAGGTTTTTATAGAAATTTACTGAACTCCAAGTGGAATTGAAAACTAGCACACACATTTATGGATACATTTTCTTTTAACCGTCGAATTATTTAACTTTTTTTTGGCATAGATATATAACCTCTTTCTAAATTTATTCATAGCAATTTCCATGTAAACCTTCATGTGCTATTTTCAAATCAAAAATTCAAATGGCTAAAAGTTTGTTAGGATTATATTTTCTTTATAAAGTTTGTAAAGAATTTGATTTCTTTTTTTTTATTTGAATCACTCTAATCTACATATGCTTGGTTAGGGCGACCAATCCGTAAACCAAGTCAGTCATGCAATTGCTCCGAAAGGTGCGAGAGGAAGAATGTCTCGTATAGTTTCGTTTTTTTTTGTCGAGCTTGTCGGCTTGTTCCTGTTTGAACTTGAAGTTGAGCTTCAGCTTTTAGTTCGGAGCAAGTTTATGAACTTCACGCGTTAGAAGGGGACAGTAGGAACTGGTGATGATGCCGGTGACTTTGGAGGTTCTTGTATAATGGGGCGTGAAATTGCTTAACCTGTGTGTGTTCTGTACGCTCAGTTGCAGCTCAACGATGATAAATGATGATGATCACACTGCACACCGGGGCAGCAGGATGAGAATAATTAGTTGATTTGATAGTGATGATGGGAAAGGCGGTGTGTATAACTAATACCTAATGAATCTCATTGTGAATTAATGCGTAATAATTCGTTCTCAATTGAATTCGAAGCACGATCAAAACAAGCGCATCTGTATTGGTCCATGATCGGAAAAGTTTCACAAGTTGTAACAAGCTTGATAAATAGTAGCAGTGAGGGAGAGCCCTAAAGAGAGAAAGTGAAGGAGAGTGATTATAAAACTCATTTTTTTTTCAATAACTTACCATTGGGGATATGTGTTTTACTTTATTGGCATGACAAACAATCCCAAACATCCTATTGCAATAGAGTTTCAGGTTTAGGCTTGTTAAGATGGGTTTTATCATGCACTATTATCGCCGCGATATAGTCAGAGCTGCATTTAGCGCGCAGCTCAAACGCGAGTGTCGTAGCTGCCCAAGCCACGACGTCAAGATCATCATAGGAGATTTGAACGCTCATGCAGGCTAGGAAGTGGAGTTCAGACCGATGATTGGAAAGTTCAGCGCCCACCAATTAACGAACGAGAACGGCCTAGCGGACTTTGGGGCAAGTGTGCCATAGGGGCAAGTGTGCCACCCCTGCTTTTTATAAAAACTACAGTATATATTTTCTCTTTGAGCTTAACAATACGCTACCTTATAGTTCACAATACAATGATCAAAATATGATGAAAATTGCTCCATTTTTCACGTATTTACATCGACTTGTGCAAAGACAACCAAATTTGAGAGGATTTTTATAAGATTTCGTTGTTTCTAAATAGCATGGTTAAAGGTAAATTATTAACAGAACTTTCTAACGTACTGTACATCGTGAAACTATTCCAATGTGTAAGTTATTGTGACATTTGAACGAAAAATGTATTTAGTTTTACATACGAAATCCAGTTTGGTTGAAATGTATACTTATTGGGGCAAGTGTGCCACCTATTTGGTAAATAAAAATTGTTTGAGTGAAATTTCTAAAAATGTAAACATCATCAACAAAATCATCATAATAAACCAAAATAAGGCACCAGTAGTAGTTTCTGAAGTATAGTAGGGGAATAACTGACATTTTTGCCCCCCAAAGTGATTTTTTCTCAAAATATTGAATGATAACATGTTTTTCGGCTTATTTAGTATCTTTTTACATATCTACATCAATATTTTACCGTTATTTAGTGCTGATCTAGTTTAATATTTTACATTTTCGCCGTCATATAAGAGTAATACATATATTGTATTGAATGGAGACAAAAATAACTATTTTAGTTATTCGAATTGAGTAATAGGGAGTTACACATGGTTTGAGCCTTGTTATAAAGCATCCCCTTATTACGGTAAACTTGAAATTATTTTTTAAATTATCGATTAACGTCTGCTTTGTAAATAATATTAATAGGAAATAGAGAAAAATTCATTAAAAGTAAAATTACATGCGATGTTCATTCGGTGGCCGTCTTGCCCCATATGGGTGACACACTTGCCCCATAGTGTCGAAAAATAGGTTATTTTGGATGAAATTTGAGAAGCTCTAAAACCAATACTTTTTGAAATTATTTTCTTTTAAAATGGCACGGTGGTTAAGAAAAGATGTGAAACTAACATCATGAGGCTAAATTAGTGGATTTTATAAGCTTTAGGCAAAGTTAGAGAACAATTTGCTTAAGGTGGCACACTTGCCCCAAATTCCGCTACGACTGATAGATTTTGACACCTCCAAGAATATGGCCATTCGTAGCACCTATTTCCAGCACAGCCTCCCGTATCGGTACACCTGGAGATCACCTCAGCAGACAGAATCGCAAATCGACCACGTTTTGATCGATGGTCGGCTTTTTTCCGACATAACCGACGACAGAACCTATCGTAGCGCTAACATTGACTCCGACCACTACCTGGTGATGGTGAAACTGCGCCCAAAACTATCCGTCATCAACGATGTACGATACCGACGCCCACCTTGGTACAAACTCGAGCGGCTGAAACAACCGGATGTCGCCAATGCGTACGCGCAGCATCTTGAGGCAGCGTTGCCGGATGAGGGCGAGCTTAATAGGGCCTCTCTTGAGGACTGCTGGAGGACTGCTGGAGCCGACGCTGCCGAAAGTATTGTCTGATGTGGAACGGAGCTCAAGAAACGATTGGTTCGACGAGGAGTGCCAGGAGGTTTTAGAGGAGAAGGCTGCAATGCTGCAGCATGGTACGCGGCATAACGTGGAAAGATACAGAATGAAGCGGAAACAGCAAATCCGCCTATTCCGGGACAAAAAGCGCCGCCTGAAAGAGGTGGAATGCCAAGAGATGGAGTTGCTGTACCGTTCTCAAGCAACGCGGAAGTTCTATCAGAAGCTCAACACATCCCGCAAAGGCTTCGTGCCGCGAGCTGAAATGTGTCGGGATAATGATGGGAGCATCTTGACGGACGGACGCGAGTCGATCAAAAGGTGGAAGCAGCACTACGATGAACACCTGATTGGCACAGAGAACACAGGCACAGAAGGTCAGGACAGCGAAGACGATAGCAGCACATCGGACAGTGGAAAACAACCAGTTCCCATGATGGGGGAAGCTAAGGATGCCATTCACCAGCTCAAGAACAGCAAGGCCGCTGGCAAGGATGGTATCGGAGCCGAATTCATTAAGATGGGCCCGGACAGGTTGGCCGCATGACTGCATCGGCTGATAGTCAGAATCTGGGAAACCGAACAGCTACTGGAGCAGTGGAAGCAAGGCATTATATGCCCTATCTACAAAAGGGCGACAAACTGGAGTGTGAAAATTATCGTGCAATCACTATCTTAAACGCCGCCTACAAAGTGCTATCCCAGATTCTCTTCCGTCGTCTATCACCTATAGTAAACGAGTTCGTGGGAAGTTATCAAGCATCGTCGACCGCTCGATAACGGATCAGATGTTTTCCGTGCGACAAATCCTCCAGAAATGCAGTGAGTACCAGGTCCCTACGCACCATCTGTTCATCGATTTCAAGGCGGTATACGAAAGTATTGACCGATAGTGCTATGAAAGATTATGGACGAGAACAGCTTTCCCGGGAAGCTCACAAGATTGATTAGAGTAACGATGGACGGTGTGCAAAACTGCGTGAAGATCTCGGGCGAACACTCCAGTTCTTTCGAGTCTCGGCGGGGACTACGACAGGGCGACGGACTTTTGTGCCTGTTGTTCAATATTGCGCTTGAAGGTGTCATGCGAAGAGCCGGACTTAACAGTCAAGGCACGATTTTTACGAGATCCGAGCAATTTGTTTGCTTCGCGGACGACATGGACATTATTGGGAGACAATTTGAAATGCTGGTAGATTTGTTCACCCGCCTTAAACGCGAAGCATCAAGAGTCGGGCTAATGGTGAATGCGTCGAAAACAAAGTACATGCTGGTTGGCGAAACTGAGCGCGACAGGGCCCGCCTAGGAAGCAGTGTTACGATAAACGGGGATACCTTCGAGATGGTGGACGAGTTCGTCTACCTCGGATCCTTTGTTGACGGCTGACAAAAATGTTAGTCTGGAAATACGAAGACGCATCATCAGCGGAAGTCGTGCATACTATGGGTTCCAGAAGAAACGGCCAAGAAAGATTCACCCCCGCACCAAATGCACGATGTACAAAACGCTCATAAGACCGGTAGTCCTCTATGGGCATGAGACGTGGACGAGGCGAGGTTGTTGGCGAGGTTTTATGAAGCTAATTGATGTTAAACCAAATAAATATAAATATAGAAGAAATCGCAGCATTCGCAAAATTCAGCACATGAATACTAATATGTATGTATGTGGCACATTACCGCCCTGAAATTAAAGTAATTGATGTGTGGTTTTCGGTGACAGCTTCAACCTCACACGAAGAATCATCAGCATAAATTCAAATATATGGATATATTTGCTAGCAGTGGTGTGTGCCTATCCAAACAACATATCGCGCTTTGGTCACGTTAAGAGACAACTTTGTTAAACGTCGCAACATTCGAGCCCAAGACATGTGAAAAGAAGGTCTGCTCCAACTGGGACACACCGAAGCAGGTGACGAGAGCCCGCCGGTTCGAGAGTTCATCGTGCGTTTACGACTATGAAATATCAGAAAATAAATTTTACAATCATTTTTATAATGAGCCGCATCAACGCGCGGAGAACGAACCGTGTGCTCTGCGGCGATATGTTATTATTATCGTAGGAGCGACTATAAACCTTTTATGGTCGTGAATTGCCTTAGGGCTTTTCTGCCGCGGATTAATGCTTTTTATCATGTTGACTGAAACTTTCACGCTGGTAAGCTTCGAGCACTAAAACCCAACTCCAATATTTGTTTAAGAGGAAAATCAAATTTTTGGTCAGGTCCCGATCATGACCCTGATCGCTTCATCAAGGCCTGATCCGTCCGGTCTCCAGTCGAAATCAAATTCTCCGTTGATTGATCTGGACTCCATTCGGGTGATTTACTGCAAATTAGCAGCCATGCACAACAACTCGCACCTCCAGACGACGATTACCCCTTCTAAACGTTCCACCGAGTCATGATGGTGTCATTAAGCAGCGCACAAAATTAATCAACTATATTAATTATTTATATTTAATAGCCATGTTTTGTTACCGCCTTTTGACGCGGGCGGTATTCCTCTCCTCAACTTGGGCCTATCTGACTGCTGCTTCTGACTGGTGACTGGTTCTTTTCTCGGACTGCCTCCGATTCTGTGCCCGGTGAACTCCATTATACATTCAAATCAAGTAAACGGCTCGACTGTGTTGATCAGTTTTCCTCTCATTCTCACCCAAACGTAATAATTCGACTGTTGACTGTCTGAGAGGCAGCTGCTGGAAGAGAACAAAACTGCTAGGTCATAAAACTAAAGCTCGTGGGGTAACCCCGCTAGGATTTTATATTAAAATTGTTTTGTTGTATTATTAGCTCGGTAATCGGTTATATTTATTATTTTTAGCAGCGGGGCATTAATTGCTCATTTGAAAATACAAAATCCTGCTGTTTCAACATGAATAATTTTACGCAGAAAAATTGAGAAAATTTGGTGAAAAACTTTAGTTTCAATAATTTATTGTAGTTTTCAGCATCATATTTGAATCGTTTCAGAAATTATCACTATCTTCCTCATAGCGTTTTGTTTATACGAAATTTTAATTAATTGAATGAGTAACGTTTGATCCGTTGAATCTGTTGCGTGCTCCTTTGTGGGCCAGCGACGGAATCTTGATCGTGTCTTGTTCGGTTAGCAATCGTATTATCGGTATCGCTTGTCACGTATTCATTTCAAATAACATTATTATCGTTTACCAGAACGAATCCTTTCCCATATCCAAACTCTCACTGTTTTCTTTTGAAAGAGCAGAGGACTCCTCGGCTTCTATAAAGCAAGTAACACATCAACATTCCCCTCCCATCCCCAAATTGACCTACATTCGGACGCAGCCGGTACCGGTGTTTGTTATAATAATGGGGGCACCAGTACTTACATACTGAGGATGCTACTGATCCTGAGTAGCGTCTGTTGGTTCGCTGTGTAAGTAATGCTGTTTTTGCAATAACGGAGTAGCAACTACAGGCAGTCAATCATGCTCATGCTCAATTTTAATTAATTGAATAGTTGTTCTAACGTCTGCTTTAATTTGATTTCTCTCCTTCCCTAAAAAGTCGTGAAGGTTAATGAGAGGCTCCTTATTATTATTATCCAAATTAACACATAGCTTTTTCGTCATATTTTTTACGACTGTTATCAGTAGAGTTTATTATAACATATTTTTTTCTTTTCTTTTTTCAGGTAAGCCGATATAAGCTATTGATGAGGACAAAACATATCTTTAATCAAAGAAGACTGACCACCAATAGTAGTTCTTCATGAAATCTAAGACCGAATGTTGTAATACGTCACCCTCACCGTCTGCGAAACACGTACGATCGATAAAATAAGTTTGTTCAATTTTCTGACAAGAGACTTTTTGAATAAGGTCTCGAGAATTGTGGTGTACAATATAGGATTTCATTCTACTTCGTCGTAAGCGCTATTATTCGTCGTATCAAACTTAAAATGTTCCACTACGGCGGATATTTCAACTTACCTGCAACATAGAGTCATGGTTTGTACACTTGTACACCAAAAATGCAATAAAACTTCTGTAATTCGTTAAATAACTTCAGGTTAATTATCCACTTTGCACTTTTTCACCGAAATCGCATGTACGAACACGATTTGAGAGAAATGCTTATGGGGACACGGGAGACCGTGTTATTTTCCCTATCTTTCGTCTCACTCTAACAATAATCATCAAAACTTTGTGGAAGCAAATCTCGAGTTTTAGTGAACCGATGAAGCTGAAAATTTATCGGGTTGTGCACTACATATATAGAATCATAGTGATGCATTTTCGCATCGATATATGGAGTGGTTCTTGAGATTTGCTTCTTAAAATGGATAGGGTGATTATGATGACGTCCCGTGCGGCCTTAACGATCGACACCAGTCTCACCACTTTATGATACATGTTTCTTCCCGCCCCCCTGTGTGACTTACTTCGCTAGACACTTATGTGCACTATGAAAACCCTTCGTACTTCTTCACTGAAGGAATTCATTCCAATCAATGGAAATATTAGAAATAGAACGCTAAAGGCGCTGTTTCCTCTATACAATGGCCGTGATGCATATAAAACAACCACAGTAGCCTTGTGTTGTTGAATGTGTTGATGAAATTTCGTATCTTCTTCCGCAGTCAGCTGCAGGACAAACCAATATATAACTTGAACTTGAATTCGGTACCGATGCTGCTCCTTTCATTTTTCCTTCCGTCATATTACTGGAACTTTTGCTTTAACACGTATGATGCTGCAGATTGAAGTGTCCGGGGGAAGCCTACACTCAATCTATGACTACCCAATGATAATAGACACTAACTCACCACTATATTATTATAGCCGTTCATTTAAATTTAAATCACACATCTAGACGATAATGTATGAAAAATCAAAACTCTCTAAGGCACACAAACCACACGAAAAACCCATTGTTTCACCCAACACGCTCGGGTGAAGGCAAGAAATACGACAGTATCAATATTTTGATTACGAAAGCAGGTTGCTATGAATAAGTTGAAGGAAATTTGACACTGTGAGTACCATCTCGGAAATTCGCATACTAGATGTTGGTCACAAGATTAGCAGCGACAATAGCGGTCTAATTATTATATGTCTATTTTACAATCACACGCCTTAAAAGTTATTTAAGAATGTAAACGAAGTTCAATTCATCGTACTGAGACAAAAAAGGTTGTGCGCATCAATGTGTGCGCGATGCTCGACGTAAAAATACGGTTCCTTTGATTGTGTTGTTTTCACTGCACTGTAAGCAAATGGCATAATTGTACGGTCAAAATTTATTGTGTTCATATGTTTGAGCTAAGTTTTGACGACGAACAATGAATTTTAAAGGAAATTAGTATCATGCTGAATGAAGAATGGAGGGAGATGCCCGTAGATTTATATAATCTGGTAAAACATTTTATTGTAACGTTGATATGTTGTGTTTTGACCACTCAATATATCACAGTGAGCCGTAAGTTGTGAGATGAATCTGGAAACTTATTGTGACAGAAATGAAAACGATACGACGGATTGAGAATACGGCAAGATGCACTTTCTTTGCATTATTTCTAAAAAGAGATCAAGATTATCAAAATCTTATTGTACAATGCTAAAGCCGTTTTGAGAAAGAATTGTTTGGCATCGGTTTGTATCAGCATCATTCACTGCAATACTGGGAAAATTGCAGTTCTCACTGATCAATGCTTAATACGATGGATACTAGCACATCACCCTATTCAATTTTGCTATCAAATAGCGTCCTATACTGTTTTTCTCACACATAGAAATGTAGAGGGGTCGGTAGAGGGATTAAAGTAGATTTCCTCGTAACTAGGTTTTTGACACTGACACCCATTTACTTATAACCCCTCATTTTCATACAAGTCGTTACCACAAGAATAAGTAAGCTTTTCGTCTTAACAGGGCTGGGGGCCTGAAAAATATGAATTTAGAGACCTCTTGCCAGAAAAAAAGAACACAAAAAGATAGGATTTGTCAAGAATTCAATCGGGGGTTCCCAAGGAGAACCACAGAAATAGAATTTCTTCAAGGATTATTTTAGAAATCGTCTAAATTCCTCCAAAATATTTTTGAGAAATTTTTCAATAAATTCCTAATTTTTCCAAGATTTAATCAAGCGATTCATTCATCGATTTTCCTGAATTATCATCAGAACATTTTCTAAAATTCAATCAATAACTTCTTCAGAAGTTTCTAGAAATTTCCTTAACCTTTCAGTCTTTATGCGGTTTGTCACCGTCAGAACCACCGTACTGATGTTGTGAACGAATAGCGTGGTTTTTTCAGCAGTGTTGTACAAAATACAGTTTTTTCAGCAGCGTTGTACAAAAACAGCGCGACGACTAAAGTGTTAAAAATTATCTTTCAGGATTTATATGTGCTTTCAGCTAGAGATTTCTCTAAGAATGCTTTCAACAAATTCTGCAGAGATTTCTACAGAAATTCCTCCAGTAATTCTTTGTGATTTTAAGTATGTCTTGATAGTTTTTTAGGGATTTTTCAAGGAATGTCTCCAGGGGAATGCTAAGGAAATTTTTTGAAAAATAAATCCGTGAGGTATTTCTAAAGTAAATCCTGATGATTCGTAGAGCGTGCGATCGCACTGAGAGCTCAACGCAACTGAATTTCGTGCCGGCAAGTATTCGGTTTATAGGTATACGGCTCTAGACGTAATAACTCAGTATACTTAAACAATTCACTCTCACTTGTAATCGGGATATACAAACGCGAGCGTGTTTGGGGTTTGGCATCTAAGCCCGAAAGAGTTAGTATTAAGATTCAGTTTGGATTTCTATTCCGCAGAATCATGAGGTGTTCTGCAGCTTAGTTGGTTAAAGCGCCGGCCTAGCGTATATGGAGTCGTTAGTTAGTAGCTTAGTTGGTTAGCAAATGCTGTTTGTTTCACAAACAAACACATTGTGTCTTCTGTTTTCCCAAAAGTATAAATCCTGATGAAACTTGTGTAACTTTGAAAGTCACCCATATTGAATAAGGATCTCTGGAAAAAAACTTCTGGACTCTTGAGGAAGTTTCCTAAATGATTTCTTCAGATAATCAAAATAAATCCATCGAATCTCGGGATAGTATTTCGCAGGATTTTCAATAGAAATTTATCTATTTTTTTAAATACTTTGGAGTAAACCTTTGTGGATTAACTCCGAAGAAATTTTGTAGAAATATTTGAAAGATCTCTTGTGAAAAATATCTGGAGAAAATTATAGGATAGTTTTGGAAAAAATCAAGGTAATACCTGAGGAAATTACTGGAGGTAGTAGCTTTGGAGTTGTCAAGGATTTTCTGAAGCAAATTCTGGAGAAATTCTTCTAAGCATCCTTTGAAAAATTGCTGGGAGAATTGATAGAGAAATATCTTAAAACAATTCTGGAGAGCCCCTGAAAGTATTCTAAATAAAACCACTATGATAATTCTTGAAGCTTTTCCTCTGAGAAGAAATTAGCCTCTGAGGGTTTCTTTGTAGTTGAATAAGGAAAAAAACTTTAGAGATCATTTCGGTTAAAATAGATACTTAAGAGACCTTACATTATAAATAGAGACTTTTTTGAGATAATGCAAGAGACCAAGTCTCTAAAATGAAACCCGGCTACCAGTCCTGTCTTTAGGATCATTCATTAGAGCAACTTTTGTTATCATTCATATTGAAAAATATGAATATCCTTTTTGAATCATTTTAATTGAACAAATTTGACAAAAACCCAAGAAACATTTTTGCTGCATATGAGTTGAACAATGGGACTTAAGCGTACTCCAGCTGAATAAACTATTATTCAGCTACTAATGTTTCTTGGGAATAGACCAAACTTATCTTCACAACCAGTGAGGTTGTTCTAATTTCCTCATCTATTTCTAGATAACAAATGGATAAACAGCTAAAATTCTGGGAATTTATGTATGTAAGACCCGGCTACTCGCAAAGTTTTCAGGAGAAATTGAAACTGCTTAAAACTCTATCAAATTTTTCGCTGGAATTTCTTTAAACTTTCCAAAAATCGCTGTGATCTGCTCTAAATATGTTTATGAATGATGCCAAAAATATCAATAGGAATTTGGCCAAATATTTTTTTTAGGGATCAACTAAGAACTGTTCCCAGCAATGTATACGGCAATTTTTGAATCTGCCAAGAGCTTCTAGAGAGAAATGATTCTAATGGGAAGATAAGCAATCCGTAACTCAGAATTTTCCTTGAATCAAAGTTTTTCTTACACGCCTGACCAAAAAAGTTTCGGGGGATAAACAATTTTCATTATCTTTAAAATCAAAGTAGAATATGGAAAGCCTAGTAAGCTGATGGGTTCTTGGGTATTTTTAACGTAATCCTTACACACTTAGCTTATTACAGATTCTGGTGATATATTCTTAACCAAATTTTCAGAGAGATCTTGATGAATTTTGTAAGATTTTTTTTAAATTTTGTCGAGATTTTGAAGTTTCCAAATGAGATCTTAGGGATTCATAATCGGAGCCGTGAAGTTCAACGGTAATTTTGAATATGTGAAAATCTTAAGGTTTCTAAGCAAAATTACTTGCGGACTTCTCTAATTTTCTAGCGGTAACCTGAGACTTATAGCAGAATCATGAATTTGAGCTTGCATCTGGATATAGATATTCCTAATGGTATTCCAAGAATATCTAACGTTACCTTGAGAATTTTCAGCAAAATTTGAAGTGTTTAGATATTCTTTCATGGGATTACCGAGGAAAGTTACGATTCTTAGTGATATAGGGTGTACCAGTTACAGACATAATGGTTTCCTATTTCGCCATACGTGGTTATTTAATTCTTTTTAAATGTTTAATCATTTTGAGTGTTTAAGATGTTTGATATCAAATATATGTTGATGTTGAAACATTCAAAAATATTCAAAATATGAAAGTTTTTGATTTACATATAGCCAAAAAGGGAACCACTATAGCCATAACTGGTTCACTTTCCCTATTGAGGATTCCTGAAATTCATCTTGAGGTTTCTCAGTGCGATCCTAAAAATTTCAGTGAAAATCAGAATAATCTCAGTAACGAACCTATCTTTGAACGCTTGAAATTTAGAGGTGCTTCATACAAAAGATTATCTAATTTTTGTTCGAGTCCCGATCATTACCCTGACCGCTTCATCAAGGTCTATTCCGATCTCCAACTGAAACCAAATTCTCCGTTGATTGATCTGGACTTCCTTCGAGTGATTTAAAGCTTGTAACAGCTTATCTATAAAACGTGCTTAGCTTAGCTTAGCTTAGCTTAGCTTAGACTGACTACACATATCAATGGTTGCTATTCCGTGATTGACCGAAGTCAGTGAAAATGCACAAAGAATCAACTAGAAGTTCGGCTGGGATTGGCCATAATCTTCTTCAGTGTGCATAATTCAGTGCCTCTATTTATGTGAGGATGCGAGAGACCGATGAAGAAGAGTAGTAAATCGCTATCGAAGCCAAGCGCGGCAGTTGAGTTGAGGTCTTTCGCGAGATTAGGAGTGTTTCAGACCGCTCCGTGATAATTTGGTGAAGTGATTTATTTTCCATATTTTAACACTGAATTGGCAATCATTAAATAAAGAAAAATCGTTTAAACGCGTCTTTTTCTTACATGGGGGCTCAACCGGGATTGCCTCCCAGTGTTTTTAGTTCCGGAAGATTGAGTGGAAAGCGATTTTCGTTCATGTGTTGAATTGAAATTTCGCGCCGCCATATTGTGTGATCGAATGTTGAAAAAATCCCGAGTGTTGTGAGATTGGAGAGAAGTCTCCAAATTGAGAGCTGTGAGAACGAAGCGAAATCCTACTACCACTGTGAGTTATGTGGTCGAATGGAGAATATCTTCGCCTGTGAGAACAGAGTAGTGTTTGTGTGGACGTGAAACGAGATGCTGCATAATGTCCGAAAGTGAAGAGCAGCTTGCGCAACAATCGCTTCGGAATTTGCGAGAACTGTGTGCGGAGAAAAACCTCTCGACTAGTGGCAAAAAGGCGACGCTCGTGCGAAGGCTTTTAGGAAATAGCACGGTCGAAGACGAAACAGTGGTAAACGTTGGTGGACAAAAAGTCACCACATCAACTCCGAAAATTACGAGAAACCAGCGCGAAATGGGTTCGAGTGACGAAGAAGAAAATGTGCGCGCGCCGCAGTTCACCTTCCACGATATCGGTGATTCGCTCGAAAAGTTTTCCGGAGAACGTTCCGATCGCGGTGTGCTTGAGTGGCTGAACGATTTCGAGAAGACGTGTGACAATTTCGGTTGGAATAGCGTGCAAAAGTTCGTTTACGGCCGCAGACTGTTGAAAGGCACTGCGAAGCTGTTTGTGAGTAGTTCATCCGGGCTCAATGATTGGGCTGCGTTGAGAGCCGCCCTTGAAGAAGAATTTGAAGATAAAGTGACGAGTGCGGAAATCCACGAGCTGCTGCGAAATCGCAAAAAGAAGAGTGACGAATCCTATCTGCAGTATATCTACCACATGCAAAACATCGCGAAACGCGGTGGAATCGAAGAGGAGGCTGTGTGTGATTACGTAGTTCGTGGCATAACCGATGATCCGGTGAACAAAGTGTGTTTGTTTGGTGCGACTAAAGTGAACGATTTGAAAGACCGCGTGAAGCAATACGAGAAAATGAAAAATCAAATGCGAGACAGTGGTCGTAGTAGCGCGAAGCCCGTGGTGAGAGCCGAGAAGGAAAAAGTGAAAAAGAGCTCAAAAATCTCCACCAAGAGCGACACATCCGAGTCCACTGCCGAAGAAGTGCGGTGCTACAATTGTGGAAATCGTGGGCACTATGCCAATGATTGCGACATGAAGTCACGCGGACCGAAGTGCTTTGTGTGTGGTGATTTTGGTCACCGCGCGAAAGACTGCAAGCAGCAGAAAGAGAAGGACAACGAAGTCAACATTCTCACCGAAGAGAGAATGCCCGTGCTCCAGATCAGTGTGAAAAATATCGAGCTGCGTGCGTTGTTCGATATGGGCAGTCGGCATAACTTGACATGTGAAAGTGCATACAAGCGAATTGGAGAGCCGGCGCTTACCAATACTCCGATGGTGTTTAGTGGTTTTGGTGCAATGAAAACGCGAGCACGTGGCAAAACCGTTGTTGGTATTTGTGTTGACTCGGAGGAGCAACCAGAGATGCCATTTTATGTCGTGCCGGTCGGTAGCATGTCGTATGATGCTGTTTTGGGCATGGATGCGTTGAATCGACTGGATGCGGAGATCAACAAAGAGGGAGTGAAAATCAATAAGAAGAAAAACGAAGCAAAGTGCGACGACGAGGTTGAAATGATGATGGTTTTGGAAGGGGAGAAGAGTGGTGTTGATATCGACGTGCCACCCCGATATGCAAGTGTTATCAGCGAGATGATTAAGAACTATCAACCAAAAAGTGATGTGAAAAGTCGAGTGGAAACAAAAATCATTTTGAATGACGACGTTCCAGTGCACATTCCTCCGCGACGGTTTGCTCCGAAGGAAAAAGCGATTCTGGAAAAAACTGTAGACGAGTGGCTCAAAGCTGGCATAATCAAGGAGAGCGTCAGTGAATATGCAAGCCCCGTTACACTTGCACCCAAGAAAAACGGTTCGATGAGAGTGTGTGTGGACTATCGACAGTTGAATCAGAAGGTTGTGAAAGATTGCTTTCCGATGAGAAACATTGAAGATCAAGTGGACAGTCTCAAAAAGGCGAAAGTGTTTACTACACTCGATTTGAAAAACTCTTTTTTCCATGTGCCTGTGGAAGTGTCAAGTCAGAAGTACACTAGTTTCGTAACTCACACGGGACAGTACGAGTTCTTGAAGACTCCATTCGGATTTTGTAACAGTCCGGCTAGCTTCAGTCGTTTTGTGGCTGACGTGTTCCGTGACCTAATAAGAAGTGGCCGGCTGATAATTTATGTCGACGATGCGATTATTCCGTCGGAGTCCGAAGAAGAAAACATCGAAATGTTGAAGGAAGTGCTCAAAGTCGCTGCTGAGAATGGGATTCAGTTTAATTGGGAGAAATCTCAATTTTTGAAGGACGAAGTGGACTATCTGGGTTATGTGATTGGTGATGGTAGTTACCGCATATCTCCAACGAAAATTCGTGCTGTGCAGTATTACCGTGAACCCTCCAATGTGAAGGAGTTACAACGTTTCCTGGGTCTCACGAGCTACTTCCGAAAATTCATTCCGGAGTACGCGTTGATTGCGAAGCCGCTCACTTCGCTTTTGAAGAAGGATGTGTCGTACGAGTTCGGTGATTCTCAGCGAAAAAGCTTTATGTCGCTGAAACAGTGTCTAGTGTCCGACCCCGTTTTGAAAATTTACGATCCTGATGCCGAAACGGAGCTGCACACCGATGCCTCCAAGGAAGGGTATGGTGCTGTGCTTCTTCAGAAGAGTGATGACGGGAAGCTGCACCCAGTGTATTACATGAGTCAGCAAACTTCGAGTGCCGAGAAGAATTACAGTGCCTACCATTTGGAAGTTTTGGCAGTGATAAAAGCCGTCGAAAGGTTCCGCGTGTATCTGTTGGGAATTCCGTTCAAAATCGTGACGGATTGTGCGGCATTTCAACATACGATGAAAGCGAAGCAGTTGGGACACCGTGTGGCAAGGTGGGCCTTGTTGCTGGAAGAGTTTACCTACACTGTTGAACACCGAGCGGGAACCAGAATGAAGCATGTCGACGCGTTGAGTCGAGCTCCTGTGATGCTGACTTCGAGTGATCCAATGGTTGAAATGATAAGAAGTGCTCAGAAGCGAGATGAAAAGCTAAAAGTGATTACCGAACTATTGAAGACACAAACTTTCGATGATTATTTTGTGAGTGATGATTTGCTGATGAAACTGATTGATGGACGAGAAGTGATTGTTGTTCCGGCAGAGCTTCAGAGTGAAGTGATCCGAAGAGCGCACGAGAACGGACATTTTGGTATGCGGAAGCTCGAAGACGTTATCAAACGTGAGTTTTTCATACCGAGTCTGGCTGAGAAGATGAAGAGGCAGATTGAGTGTTGTGTAAAGTGCATTTTGGCGAATCGCAAGCGAGGAAAAGTTGACGGATTGTTGGCTCCGATTCCGAAAGGTGATGTGCCTTTTGACACGTACCATGTGGTTCATCTTGGACCAATGGATGTCACCGAGAAGATGTATAAGTACTTGTTTGTCGTTATTGATGCATTTACGAAGTTCACGTGGATATACCCGACGAAAACTACGAATACCCATGAAGTGATCCAGCGATTGCAGAATCAAAGCGAATTGTTTGGGAACCCACGAAGAATCATCAGTGATAAAGGGGCAGCGTTCACCTCAAATGACTTTAAGGTGTACTGTGCCGAGCAGAATATCGAACATGTGGAGATCACAACCGGAGTTCCTCGGGGAAACGGCCAGGTAGAAAGGTCGAACCAAGTGATACTGGCGATGCTCACGAAGCTCAGTGTGAATGATTCGACGAAGTGGTACAAGCACGTTGCGAATATACAACGGTGGATTAATGCGAGCGTTCACCAAAGCACTACTGTGTCCCCGTTCGAAGCCATGTTTGGGATACAGATGCGCCATGCCGGTGACGTACGATTGTGTGAGTTGTTGGAAGAGATTCGTGTCGCTCAGTTTGATGATCAACGAAGCGGCATCAGAGCAAAAGCCAGAGCAGCGATCGAGAAAGCACAGCAGGATCAGCGACGATCATATAATCTGCGAGCACGAGAGCCACCTACCTACAAAATCGGCGATATGGTTGCTATCAAGCGAACGCAGTTTGATCCAGGTAGGAAGTACGCGGCTGAATTTCTCGGGCCGTACAAGATAACCAACGTCAAGCCCAATAACCGATACGACGTCGAGAAGATTACCGGAGAAGGACCGAAGAAGACATCGACGGCGGCTAGTCATCTGAAGCCGTACCGGATCTGGGGACCAGAACCTTTGCAGGATGACCGAGTTGTGAGGATGCGAGAGACCGATGAAGAAGAGTAGTAAATCGCTTTCGAAGCCAAGCGCGGCAGTTGAGTTGAGGTCTTTCGCGAGATTAGGAGTGTTTCAGACCGCTCCGTGATAATTTGGTGAAGTGATTTATTTTCCATATTTTAACACTGAATTGGCAATCATTAAATAAAGAAAAATCGTTTAAACGCGTCTTTTTCTTACATTTATACAGGGTCAATAACGGCGCCGGCCACGTCCTTGCAGTCAGGTGGGATTGGAGGAAGGAATGTTAGTGTGTAACCTTTGCTATATGGAGACCGTGTTTACCTCTGCATCTCCACAAAGGTTACTGGGAGGGATGTTTGTTAATGGGGAGGATCGTTGGGTCACAGGATTCACTTTGATAAGCGATTAGACCATGATAAATTATTTGACGCGAGCTAAGGATCGAACCCTTATCTATAAAACGTGCTCCGCAGGCCAAAAAGTTTGGAAACACTGTGCCCTAAATGTTCAGATTATGGGTTAAAACGGTATCACGCTATGAGATTGTACTATTTTTTATGTTTGGCATGGATCGCGAAGAGGTATGGAACTCTTTTAGTTTAATATTTGTGGCTTAAGGCACGTAAAGCAAGGCAATTTAATGAACTTTTTCCTGTTGAGTTAAGCTTCTTTATATCTCATTGTTCCCAATCCTACAAAATAAACGAAATATGTAAAATACAACAATAATTAATAATTATATCAGTGTGTATCTGATAAAGCTTTCCGTAATAAAAATTGATAAATAATTCCCGACATGCAATCATTTAACTTTGTATTAAAGTTAACGAACCTCGTCACAAATTCATGACACACGTCAGAAAGGCCACTACTACAGTATCCATGCGCAGAAGGTGAAAATCACATACAATACGAAACTGCAAATGATTCAAATGTTAGTATTCAATACTACCCCATCGCAAGCCGTGCTGTAATCACTGGGTCCGAGGAATTATGCTCACTTTGCTCACTAATGCCGGCGCTTTATATGTGAAATTGGTCACGACTTTGATATTTTGTTCTCACTTGCTGACTGTGTAGTTATCCCCGACTTCCTTCTACTTCTCGCGCTTCTTCTTCTTCTTCTAACCTAAGGGCGCCTTGTGGATCGCGAAGGTATAGGTAACTTACCTAAGCACAAATTTATGCTCAAATCCTCAATAGAGTTGTTGACGACGGAGATCTGCCTGCAATCTGAATCTTTTGCATCCTTAGAGTTTCCAACGGATCAACCACGCTGACTCAATAGCGAGCAAAAGCGGGATATAATTGAAAAATTGGACACGACGTCGACCGGCGGCGCGCCGTTTGGAACCGTCCATAAACGACGTGGTCAGTTAGGGGGTGCAGCAAGGTGATCCGGCCAACGATCACGGTTCATACAAATATTAAAATTTTTGTGTGGACAAAAATCCAAGAACAAAGCTACCACGTAATTTGTGGATAGACCCTTTGCAGAGCGTGATGGTCAATCAGCACCGTCGCCGTCGTCAGTCAGTGGGTCTTATATGGACGGAGAAAAATGAATGCAGATACCGCGAAAATTCAATCAGATCGGGCAAAATTTACGCCTAAATCAAACAATTCCCGCGCGATGCGGTCAGATGTTGAGGGTAACCGCACGGAGGAGATTTCGCAAATCGGCGCCATTCGCACCGCGGCCGTTGAGGTGGAAAATCGCGTGGCCAAAATCCAGGAGTTATTCATCTCCTGGAAGATTAAAATGATCTTTACCTATTTTATAATTGGAAATTGATAAATTTAAAAACATTCCTAAATTATGTTGATATGGAGCAAATGATCAACGAAGCAATGGAAGTCGATTGACATAAAAAAATCTGCACTTTTAATCATTGACTGGTTTATTGAACAAAAAAAAAGAAAGATAGAAGCCCCCATGATTACCTTTCCAAATCGTTTTCAAAATAATATAAAACTTCTTTTTCTTTTCTTTAATTACGTTATGCAGAAATATGTGCTAGAAGTAACAGAACCTAAGTTCTCAACCGGAAATGATTCATATCACAGCCAAAATCTTCCCATCTCCGAGATAGTCACTAAAAATTTCAGTGACGACTTCCTTCGGAAGGGAAGTAAAGCCGTTGGTCCCGAGATGAACTAGCCCAGGGCTAAAAATCTCGTTAATAAAGATAGAAAAAAAAGCCAAAATCTTGAGAAGAGAGGCTAGGTAACCAAATTTTGGTAGGCACATTTCTTGATTTCTGAAATTAAATTTGAGAAAAAACACAACACTTTTAAATTCTTGTAACCTCACAGAGAAACCTTGTATCTCAGAGTATCTCGTCAATATGGCTACAGACTACATGAATTGGTCTGAAAAGTTTACTTGGGTAACACTGTTCGACAAAAAAAGTCGATCTGAATGCACAGAGACCGGACAACCCGGGCTTAACAGTATAAAAAAAAAAAAACAAAAAAAAATGGCGTTTTCAGAATGTTCGTGTCTGCCCCAGGTCATTTTTAGAATATACTTGAACTTTTTGCATTTTTTATTTAAAAATCTAATCTGATCAATAAACCGACACAGTGTTTTATATTCAGGACAGCGGAATTCATGTACCATATAATGTTTTAAACGTTAAGTCCAATATGAAGAGTTGTAATAAGATTTGCAGGAAGCCCTTCCCTCTTTTTTGCACCCTCCCCATTGTTAAAGTATCGCAAATGATGGAATATTTGATATACAGGGGGTTGTCAAAATAACTGGGACAGGCAAAAATTGGGCCAACTTTGGAATGCTGTAACTTTGACAAAAATTGACCGATTTCAATTCTTTAAGAAGTAATGGACGGGTCAACTAATCTAGTTTTGAGGTGCATCCACGGAGATGAACTATGACCACCGGATACCGGTGATAATCCGGATTTCCGGAAGCATGTCTTATGCAGTAAAATTATGACATGTTTTTAGCAAAGGTCTCGGCTAAAAATTCAAAATTTTATTACACATGAAGATAGAAGATCAAATACTGAAGCGATTGGTGCGCCAAGTATTAAGATCGATCCAGAAACAACCAAGATATGGCCATTTCCCCGGAATCGGTGCCGGTAGTGGATCCGAATTGGGATCAAACAATTTATTCACTCAAAATATGTCGCGCAATATTGTTTTCTCCCTAGCTTATCATAAAATACCCTATTAGAAATTGAGAAAGAGTCTTGTACAGATTTGGCCACTCATAGCGCCGCCAAGTGCCCCGGGGGAACCTTGCATAGGGGACATTTCGATTTCGACACCAAAGCATATCATGCGACGGCTCATTCTTCATGTCTTGTCGTAAATAGGGCAACTGTAGACTCAAAACGGATAGTTGACTACAGTGACTACTTCCAGGACCACCGGATGTCCCCGAGGGAACCTGTAATTAGGGACAATTGAAATTGAACTCCAATACATATCGTGCGACGGTTCATTTTTTATGTCTCGTGCTAAATAGGGCTAATGTAGACCTAAAATTGATAATTGACTACAGTGGCCACTTTTGAGACCACCGGAATTTCCCGGAGGAACCTGTCATTGGGGACATTTCTGTTCTTACACCAAAACATATCATGCGACGGCTCTTTCTTCATGCCTTGTCGTAAATAAAGTAACTGTAGACTCAAAATGGGAATTTATTTGAATTGGCCACTTTTGGGACCACCGGGTGTCTCCTAGGGAACCTATGATCGGGGACAATTGGAATTGAGCTCCAATACTCATCGTGCAACGGCTCATTCTTAATGTCTAGTCGTGAATAGATCAACTTTAGACCTTAAGTGGATATTTGACTACAGTGGCCACTTTTGAGACCACCGGAATTTCCCGGAGGAATCTGTCATTGGGGACATCACAGCCTCCCTCAGGGATATCCGGTGGTCACAAAAGTGGCCACTGTAGTCAAATATTATTGCAAATCTTTTTACAACTCTTCATATTGGACTTAACGTTTTAAACGTTATATGGCACATGAATTCCGCTGTCCTGAATATAAAACACTGTGTCGGTTTATTGATTAGATTAGATTTTTAAATAAAAAATGCAAAAAGTTCAAGTATATTTTAAAAATGACCTGGGGCAGACACGAACATTCTGAAAACGCCATTATCTTTGTTTATTTTTATACTTTCAAGCCCGGGTTGTCCGGTCTCTGTGCATTCAGATCGACTTTTTTTGTCGAACAGTGTAATTATGACCATAAAAATCACCCAAAATATATACAGCCCAGAAAGCTTTAGCGATACGCGCGCAACTATTCAGCTGAGGGGTTCGAACCCCACCGGTTAAAGATTTTTTTCGTAAAAGTATAGTATCTTTGTCCCCGCTACATGATATACAGATCAATTGGCAAAGAAAGCCCCAAGCTAAACTGTGGTAGTTCTCATAAGAACACTAAAGTTTGACGAAGTCTCTGTCCCAAGTGGGGACATAATGCCAAAAAGAAGAAGAAGAAGGAAAATTTAAAATCATTTTCAATTCATATACACAGTACCAAAAAATAATGTGATTTACGTCTTTTGGGATGCACATAAAAGAAGCGAGCCGAATGACGTAAATTTGTGTCAAATTTCAAATACGTTAGTGTCTGATTCGGGAAATGTCGACCTCAGTTCCATCGTTTTCGTGTCCTTTAACATGTAAAATTACATTTTTTGTTCAATACATCTTCAAGGACACGTTTTTGTGTTGTTCCATCACTTACATCATGTGTCATTCAGTCATAACCAGAATTACGTCCAGAGTAATTTTCATTATTTTTAAGAGTGTAGTTGAAAATTCCCATTAGGAGATTCTGCACTTTTCTTGGGGATAAAACAGACAACCAACATTCCAACGCCACCGATGCTCGCTCATGACATAATCAAGATAACTCAACCTGATATTTTCCGAGCCGAGATGTTTCTCATATTTCTCGAATGCCAGAATTGGACGCGCTTGACATTATGGAGCGCCAAAGAAGTTGCCATAAACAGCGCAGTTAAAGTGCATTTTCGCTGTCATCACCGTTTAGGTCGACCAGGCTCGAAGTGTTGCAGTTGTAGTTTCTGATTCATATGCTCAACCGATTCGAACAAACGCCACCACCATCGACCATGGTTTATTTTGAATTGTCAAGGGAATCGCGAACCAGGCAGCCTGCACCAGAAGATAAGATGTGCAAGCCAAGCAGTCATGACGACACACACGCGAATTCCAAACCAACCACCGGGTAAATCATTGGACCAGAGCTGCACGTACCGTACTACTGTAATCTGGGGTAACATTGGTCAGTTATTATACGAACATCTCTTTTTATTCGTCGTTACTTTTTAAAAATCATAGCCGAGTAAAAAGATTATCTTACAAGACGTTGAGTTATTTTGAAAAACGGTAAGAACTGTGGAATACGGCTAAGGGTAGGCAATTTCTTAAGGAAGTTTTGCATCCTCTAAGTAATTCTTTAAGTTTACTAAGGGCCGATTTCTTCACCTTCGCTTAAGCCGTAAACCACGTTTACCCATACGATTAAACCAGGTTTAACACCTAAGCGGTGGTGAAGAAACCGCTTATAAATAAACATAACTATACAATATTTTACAACGGAATCGTTTAAAATATTAAGCATTTTTCTTGCTTATATCATTTTTAAAACTCATGTGAGGCATGTTTTGTCGGTAGTGTCACCCATAATAATGAAAATCATTGTCTCTAAAAGTTACGACAATTCCGCATAAACATCATACGAGAAGCAAAATTCAAGCATTCAAGCAAGCAGGGCCATTACGATCAATATTACCCCGCTGATCAATGTTACCCCGTTCTACGGTACTTTGGTTAACCATAGTCTTGAGCTCTGCGGCAGCGGCCGGTGCAACATCGGTATCTCACGTTTTAGGCATTTAGCGATGAATTATATGAATTTAAATGACGACAGCCCTTCGCAGCCAGCTGGCCGTCCTGATGATGAGAAATCGAGCGCGTTAGGGAAATGATGTTCCAACGATTTTTGACATGAATACGGAGCCGGGTGTCATATGTACGATTAAATGGAAAATCTTAAGACGTGCTCGTGTGATTGAAATTGAGATCTTCTTTAGACTAGTGGTAACATCCGTGGCTTCAAAACAAAGCATTACTAAAGCCATCTGGATTCGATTCCCGGTCGATTCAGGATGTTTTCATAATAAGAATTGCTATGGCTTCCTTAGGAATAAAGCATGATTGTACTTGCTAACTTTGGCAAAGAAAGTTCCACGTAATAACTGTGGAAGTGCTCATAAGAATACTAAGCTAAGAAACAGTTTCTTCCCTAGTTGGGAATGCCCAGAAGAATCTTGCAAGCATTGTAGGCACACTTCTCTCAATTTTTCCAGGAATTACTCGATATATTAATCTACTGATATCTATAAGGGTCATAACAGATTTTTTCCAAGAAAAGCTTCACATCCACCAAAAAAGATGGGAAACTCATACAAAATCCTCCACAATTTATGCTCGGATTCCAATAGAAGTTACCGCAAGCATCGCGACAAGAATTTCTTTATAATTTACAACGTTTACTTTAACCCTTTTTTTCTCATGACTTTGATAGACTATTTTTTTTAACTAAAATGCGTTTTTATAAAGACTGCTTAAGCAAACAGTCTAGCGAATGGGCTTTTTTTTAAACTCATGTTTTCAATAGTTATAAGATTGTTCATTAATATTGTTACTATTAAACTGTTTGTTTACTTCTGTAATAATCTGATGACTATGAACTCAATGTCTAGTAACAATTGCTTAGTGTGTATCTATTTTGTTTTTTTTTTCAAGTTTATCGTTCAGGGTTTTTTTTCGGCAACGCAGTCTCAGGGGCAATTAAAACGACAAAATTTGTTCTATTCCCGACGTTTCAATGGTATATACGAACTTTCAGTCAGAAGTTTGTTTACTCAAGCTAAGGACAAAATCCCAAAAGAGCAACGTAGCAACGTAATTTACTACATACCCTAGATACTAGATATCAAATCAGGCTAGATACTAGTCTGAAGAAAAGAGTAGGACATCATAAAAGTGACATAAACAAACTGGACAGACTTATGAATGACATCGAAAACAACAACAACGACGCAAACTACAAATTAGAAAAGGGACAGCTCTCCTACAGCACTCAGCCGATAACAAACACCGCTTTGCTCTAGATAAAACAGAGATACTTGATTTCCATCGATGATTTTCTGCTCTCCCTAGCTTGGAAGTGTATCGTATAATTACCACAGACAAGACGGTCAACAAGCGAAGCGATTGTGACAGTCTAAGTACAACATATGCAGGCGTTTCACACACTGAAATCAAAAATCAAAACAAATATTATCGATAGACAAATGATGGACAACACTAATACCACTTATAACGACGCCCAATAGAGAATATACACATACATGACTTGTACACAATATTCTATTCAAACTTTTACATGCAAATGCAAAATGACTGTTGAGTAGAGAGTAAGTGACGATTAGTTAGAGTAGTGAGATATCGTGAGTTTTTTTTTCGAATAAATTAATAGTAAATATTTTTCCTTGTAATTATTTAAATTGTCTTGTTAAATTGTAGAAAATTGATGATTTTGTAAGATTTTGACGATATTGAATGTGTATAACGTCCCACCTGACGAAAAAGTGTGAGTTTTAATTTCTGGTTTGTACATCTTTATGACCTTCTTAATGTATAAATTGTTTTCAATTTGTTAATAGAACCCTTGAGAAAGATGGCATAGACCATTGTGTCGTTTTAATTGCTCCTAAGACTGCATTGCGGAAAAATACCTAGTGCGAAACATACCAGTCGAAAGCATCAAAAGGTTTATCGTTTATGGCAGGTATTGTTCCAAAAACTTTTTAAAAAATGCCTCTTCAATGTCAAGATTGATCTCTGAAGGAAGTCTATTTCTATCCTCAAAGATTTTCAGTACACTTTTAGCATTTATTATGTTTCCTTTATTCCATAGCGCAGAAACTTCAATTTACATATGCAAGAATTTCTTTCTAAATTACAGTAAGGATTACCCATAGAACTTTTTTTTTTTCAAAATCTCAATACGCATCTTAACGACAAACTTTGGAGACATTCCGTAAAAATGATATACCGTAAATTAGGGTGAAATTGAGCACCGTTTCTTACGATTCCCTTTCTTACTAAAAGAGCAACAAAATCAATATAACCTATAGTAAATGATCGTTGTTTGTCTTAATTTTTGTGAAATTGCGTGTTGTGAAGTTTTTGGTGTTAAAGAGTGTGTATTTCTATGAAAATAATGTAAAATTCTAGAATATATAATATATATATATAAAAAATATATAAATATATATCCTTGAAACAGATCTAATCATTAAAATTCAAACCAATTCTCTGATTCAGTGAAAATAATCGAATATCTGTTGGATTAGTTAAAAATTCCTTCGGACATTGCCTACATGTAGGCGTTTTACGCAGTATTGTTGAAATGTGATTATTAATTATTTTTATAAATGTTGTATTGTTACGACTTTGACAAGCATATTCAGATTCAGGGAGCCCAAATTAAGTAAATAAGAGTTGTTCTCAAAACTAACAATAATCGCATTCACATGTGATAAGTTTCACCACGAATTGGGATCCCCGATTTTAAATTTAAGATACTATTTTTAACACTAAAATCACATTTGTTTTAAAATTTTGGTACATAAGCCAGTAAGGCTCATCGTCGTACTTGATTACCTTCATTCAGTTGTTTGGTACTGACAACATTATAGAAAACATATCAGAAAAACCATGAAAAATGATCAATTTCACCCGAAATTACGGTACCTAAATCAAGAACTTTCATTATAAAGAAGTACTTGCCTTAAAAAAATCGAAATGATTCATTGAAAATCTGCGGCAGAATTTCTTAAATTATCTCTAGAAAAATCTTGGTGTCACTTCGGAAGGAATTCAAGGCAAAATACTCTACCTCTTATACCAATAATAAATGAATGCAACTCTTTGATGAAAACTTCGGAAAATCCTAAAGTATTCTTCGAATTAGTTTGTGAAGAAATCTATGAAAACAAAACTTGGATACCGTGCCGGTTCAAATTGCCGAACGCTTTGAAAGTCGGACACTCGCATTTCTAAGGGTATTTTCGAAAAAATAACCTCTTTTTCGCGTAGAATTGATGATTATGACATCTTTTTCATTATTTGTTCATTAAACATGACAAAATAATAATTTTTGTGTGAATTAAGGCGCACGGGATTCGAAGCACACGGGTATAACGAATCAATACGGTACTCCATGATGTCTGTGTAAATGTTAAAAACAGATTGTAACATTTATGTACAAATTTCAAGAAAATTTCTAGGAGAATTATCTGAAGAAATGACGGGTAGAATTATTGAATGTCTAAAGTAATCTAAAGATGATTTGTTGGTGGCCCCGCTACAGACAATTTTATACTTATAACATCCGGGAAAATCTAAAAAAATGCATTGCTTAAAAAGTTTGATAAATTTCTCGATTGCTTAACAAACCTGGCAGCTGCCTTCTTAAAAAACGTAAGTATATAGGTAAATGCTATATTTCCAACTTTTATATTTTAAATTATTTCAATGGATGCCAGCGATTACAAACAATTGTGTATCGTTCTCCAAAATACAAAAGATGACACTTGACGCTAAATTTATCTTTTCTGAACACAAAACTTATCCACTGGATCCGACGGTTGCGATGGGTTGTTTCTATATAAACAGTGTTGCCCGCTACCAAATAATTTTGCAAAAATGCCCTTGCTATCTTGCTGTGAATTTAGGATATTGAGCTTACAAATATTCAAATTCGGCAGTGTTGCCAGCAATACGGAGATTTTTGTTTCGATCGAATGCATGGGCGACTCTATGGCTATGGTAGCTCAAATTGCATATAAAATTGGAAAATACATCTTCCATATTATAATTTTTTTCTTGAAAATAGAGTGAAATAGTTATTTAAGCAACAAGTTGCTAAATGATGATTTTTTCAGCACGAGTCGTACCTTTATCCGACGAGGCTTGCCGAGTTGGATAAATACGACGAGTGCTGAAAAAATCGAGTTTTGCAACGCGTTGCATACAACATTTTTTGCAATTACGAAAAAAAGCCATTTGAGTGAGATGATTTTAAGGAACACAATCAAATTTCAAGAGAATCCACATGGAATCCATACAACTTGATATTTTTCAATCAGGTAGGCTGTGATGCATTAGTATGAACATAGACATGACAGGCACAAATTTTCACGCATCACCCGAGGTCAAACTTATATTCTGAATTCGTGAACGGACAAGGTAAGACGCCGCATGAAATAGTCTTCTGTGTTGTACAGTTCTCATATGCCAATCTTCCTAATCAAACCGTGTAGGAATATGAAGTTACATTTGTTTGGGACCAATTCAACTACTGCCCCTACGCTCACTGTACAAATCGCCCCATAAAGCTCCCGTCTTTTTTGTAGCGAAGTTACATATTCTACTGCCTCCTATAGGTACATCCTATTTAAACTCAGAATCGCGTACAGTCAGTTAGCTTCTGATTCTAAATCCGATTTGAATTGTAAATCTATTATTCGAATCCGAGTCAATTCGGTTCATCATACGGATGTTGAATCAGAACCTAGTTTCAGAACAATTGAATAAATGACGTATGGATGCAATCCAACGTCATTTTGATGATTCCCAAAACAGTACTGAAAAGTGCTACTTTTCGATACTGATATTAGTGCTGAAAAGTAGCACTTTTCAGCACTGTTTCTTTTCGTAGGAAAAGTAGGCCGTTATGTTGTCCATTCTCTTGATAAAAAGTAGGCTGATTTGCAACGGAATTGCAAAAATAAATTTTCAGCTGTTTTGGTAAGGGTGTCAATATGATCCAAAGACTTTGAAGGTTTATAATAAAACTACAAAAAATGATGAAAATTTCTTGTTCTTGGCATTAATCCATTACCTGATTCTTTCTGGAGTATCGCAATATGATAAGCGAACGTCAATACCGTCATACAAATGGAAATCTACGGTTACATTTTGTTACAGTACATAGTGGGTAATATGCATGCAAAATATTGAAAAAACTAAAAATACTTATGATTATTTTCTCAAATGTTTGAAGGTGGTATGACGC
The DNA here is from genome assembly GCF_002204515.2 of Aedes aegypti. Taxonomy (NCBI): domain Eukaryota; kingdom Metazoa; phylum Arthropoda; class Insecta; order Diptera; family Culicidae; genus Aedes; species Aedes aegypti. The sequence goes on from NC_035108.1 coordinate 198,449,665, forward strand.
ATTAGAAAGTTACAAGGGTTCATTCACATATTTCATAACGCTAAAAAGGGTCATTGTTCACACCCAATTGTATGAAGATTTTTCGAATTTGGTATGAACTGTAACATCTTCAGGACATCCACCCACCCCCTTCAGCTTTATGAAATTTGTGCATGAGCTTCAATATATTGTGACAAACATAATGTAAACGGTAATAACATGTTTAGTTTTTTGTTTGTTCACGTGCTGCACAGAGTGAGCTGAGATAGTTGCGTCCACTACCAGGAAGCTACACGTGAGCTTTTTGGTGTGGGGGAAAGTGGCGGGTAAAAAAATGGAAATAACAAAGAGAGGTTAAAAAATATAATAAAATTATGAAAACTACATTATAAATGATGCTTAAAAAACGTGACTTGTGTAGCACATACACGTATATACACACCACATACTCGTTTGCCCATACAAACTCAAATAGCCGCAGTAATCGCATTCCCCTTTTTTATTTTACGCTGATCTCGTTAATATCAAATGGTTATAGGGTACATGCATGTTAAATTTCCACGAATATAATATGTTGTCGTAATGAAAACCACTTAGGATACTGCAGGATTTCCAAGGTATTTTTATATGGCTCTTACAAGGTTCTTGAATGTTTTCCACAGAATTCCAACAGGATTCCCATAGAATTCTCATTGGATTTTTTCCAAGATTACCATAAAGTTCCCTGGGAATTCTCATATGACTCTTTTTGGATTCTTACATTATTCCCAAAGTATTTCCACGGGATTTTTTCAAGAATACTAATTTGTTACTATTACAGGATCCTCTCAGAATTTCCATAAGATTTCCACAGAACATTCACAAGAATTCCAGCATTTCCGTTAGATTCCCAAGTATTTTCAAACTTTTTGCTCACTATTTCCGTAATATTTCTACAATATTTGCACAGGCTTACAACATTACTTCCACAGGATTTTCACAGTATTGCCACTGAATGCCCAGGATTCTCACAGGAATCCTTGGGTTTCAATTCAACAATTCCTACTGGAATGCCAGAACCCTCACTGAAATACCAGTATCCACACTGGAATCCCAAAAACCTCACTAGAAATGCATGATCCATACTGAAATCCTAGGATCAATATCTGAATAACCAGACTTCATCTTGGAAACCAAAAACCCATGTTCCAATCTCGTGATTCACACTGAATTTGCAAAATCCATACTGGAGTATCAAGATATTGAAATCCGAAGGTCCACACTGAAATCTCAAGATCCTCACTGAAATCTTAGGTTTTAAATTGGAATTCCATGTCCCACGTTACAATCCCAGGATCTTAATTGGAATATCAGGGTTCACACTAAAATTCCAATATCCACAATGGAATACCGCGATCCACATTGACATACTATGATCTGAGCAACAGTTCCAGGATCCACACAAAAATACAACAAACCTAGTGGAATTCCAATATCCACGTTAGAAGTCTGAGATCCACAATGCAGTAACACAATCTACTCTAGAATTCTAGGATCCACACTGAAACACTAACTGAAACATCAGAATCCACATTGCAATCCCAGAATGCACACTTAAATTCTGCGATCCACACTCCAATCACAGGGTCCACATTGAAATACTACGATCCACGCTACAATCCCAAGATCTTTCTGGATCAAAGGATCCACACTAACATACCAGCATCCACACTGGAATCCCAGGATCTGCACTGGAAATCTCAGAACTCACTTTAAAATCCTGGTAACTATTCTATAATTGTTCAGGAATCTCTGATTTGCAAACCATGCTTATTGTAATAAAAGGCGAGCGGGATGATGCTTCTTGTTGGCTGCTGACAAAGAAGCCTAATCAATTGAAATATTTTATGCTGAATGTGCAACTTAGAGGGAAGAAATCTGACTTTAAAAAAATGTTATTACATAGACTGCCATTGAGGTCTTTCATAAACATAAAAGTAACTGAACTCAAAATAAAGGGTTAAGTCCCCTACTGGGACTGAACTTGATTCTCAGCTTAGTGTTCTATGAACACTTTCACAGTTATCAACTGGCAACTGAAGTTGTTATTTTAGCATTCATACATCGTTTGGCAAGCTAAATGATGCTCTATGACCAGAAAAGTGAAATGAACTTATTGTACGAAAAGATCGTGTTCCGTACCGGGATCGATCCTTCACATGGCTTTTCTTAACAGCCGTGTACGTCACCGAAATCCAAAGTTAGTCCTTAAAGCATTGTGAAATACAAAGTTGTTTTCATGGTTTACATATAAATACAAATATAAACATGCCTTTGCATTGTGCCACTGAAGGCAGTCAAAAATGTTCGCAATGAGAAAATCCCACGCGAAACCTGTCCTAGCCCGCATCCCAAATTGTTGCACGACACGAATCCTCCTCAGTCATCTCGCAGCCAGCCCGGGTGACATTTAACAATTCCACAAATTCAAATTCCAGCACTTGTTCATTCACCTTCTTGTGGTACATCACGTCTGTCTTCATTGCATGCTCGCGTCAATGCTCAACCTGTCGACGGTGGGCACATCCAGGTATTACCTACAGCGTGTACCTTGCCAGACCTCTCAATCCCTCCTCTCTTAGTCATGTTGGGGGGCAATCAAACAAATTTTTTACTACACGACAGATATTCGATTCGAAACGCGACTAATCACGGCACGTTCGAATCTGTCGGAGAATTACCACACTCCGCGTCGAACGTTCGTCAAAATCTGAGAAAACACACACAAAGTTAAGGGTTTGCGATATGCTATTATTTCTTTTTGATGCGGAACGAAACTAAATGCGGAATTCCTAGTACTGGCAATGGCGAAACGAAACGAAAATTGGAAATATTTCGAGAAGCTCTATAGAAATCTAATATTGCACGAAAATGTTCGTTCCGAACGCTATTTGACGGTATCGATCGAAATATCACACACCCTTACACAAAGCCCCTTAGGGTGAGGAGGAAAGATGGAGAGTGCAGGGACCTAAACGGGTGACATGTGTAAAACAAGCGACGAACTCGTTTTGCCAGGCTGTTCGCAAGCGCGCACGATAAAGCGGGAAAACCAAGCATGAAGGTACACACAAAAAAGCGAAACATATCACGACACAATCACTGAAAAGCTCGTTACCAGCTAATAGTGCAGAGCACGACTCGGTACGACTCCACCAGCTCTGCTGATGGCTTATGATTGTTTCTCATAAATTCAAGAAATCCCATTCTGTGTGGTGACTTGACTTGGGGACAACAACAAAAAATCGACACACCACTTGACTCGCCGTGTTTGTGTGAAATGAAAAGCGAAAATCAGTGCAACTCGGGTCTTTTTTCTGTCTTGACTTGGCGATTGCTTCTGGGATTGATTTCTTTGGAATACTTTCTAAATGAAGGCATTAATTAACGATCTGATATATATGAACCGCTTCGTTAGCGAGCTGACGTTCCGGGTCTAGGTTTTCAGAAAGAAATATTTCACCGGCTGTTGGAAATCTATGCATAAGTTATGCTCGCTCCTGCTGGGTTCTCTGATTATGAATATCATATTTTTGTGTTAATGGACATGTGGTGAGATATCGCAAGTGTTACGCCACACAAGTTAAATTTCAATGCAGATGTTAGACGTGAAAACTTCAGATACGTGGCCATTGCATAAGAACTCAAGGAGAACGAATGTAAGTTGTCAATTGCTGGTCTTAACAAATAAAGGTTAAAGTTGGTTGAGTTCAAACTCGATTAATACCACTATCAATCCTTGAAAGCTGTTGACGAATTTAATGCACTCTTTTGTTCATATCGTTTAACCTAACTGATCAATTCTCAAAATTTCAACAGTTCCGGGCAGATAATTTCTTTCTGTACCACTTAACCACTTGAAACGTTTAGATATAGGAGTCCGGAACTCTCAGTATGCGGTTCCGGAGAACCAATCGGAATCTAATTTTCCGAAGCAAATCTGGGTCGCTTTTAAGTTTATCCTCTAGCACGATTAATATTCATTAGCCCTTGTTAACCCATCTTAGAAACCATTAAAGGTCCAGTCCAGTAGCTCTGGTATTTGGTTCAGGAAGATCATTCTGAAAAGATGAATTTTGGAAGAATTCTGAAGGGAATACTGGGAGCATTTTTATAAACAGCTTGAGAGGATTTCGATGGAAATAGTGTTCTTATGCATTCTTCATCAATGAAGTTTCATTAGTATTCTTAGAGGATTCTGAAGAGAATACGAAGAAGATTCTCTCAATCCTGAGAGGAATCCGATGAGAATCCTGGAAAGGTTCACATGATAATCCTAAGAGGCTTCTGATGAATCATGAGAGGATTCTGATGAAAATCCTGAGAGAATTCTGGTGAAAATCCTGAAATGATTCTGATCGAAATCTTGAGAGAGTTCTGATGAGAATCCTGAGAGGATTCTGATGAAACTCCTATAAAGATTCTCATGAGAATCCTAAGAGGATTTTTATGAGAATCTTGATAGGATTCTAATTAAAATCCTGAGAGTATTCTGATAAGAATCCTGAGAGGGTTCTGATGAGAATCCTGGGAAGATTCTGATGAGCACCCTGCCCAGTGAACCACGTATCGTATATGAATGTGCATCCAAAATCACATATTCATGCGTCCAAAATCAGAATTGCACAAGATGCCATATTAAGCGTTATCAATGTCAATACAAGTTGTATATAAATCCCCAATACGATTCATAAACGACAATCTGTGTTGACAACAAAACATGTCGTAAATAGTGCAACATAGAATTACGTTATGTTATATAAACTGACAGATCATACATCAATCCAGTAACCATCGTATGAAATCGCAATAACTTAGCAAAAATTGCCACCCAAACTTCGTCTATCTGGGCCCCAAAAAATAACAAAGTATGTGTCGCTGTACATGAAACATGTTTTAACATTGGCAAATAATCACCTATTGGACAAAAAACCCTTGGTGGTACAGTGGTAAGGTGCCCGATTCCGGATCCAGAGGTCCTGTATTCGAGACTCGCTGGAAACCTTTTTTTTATTTTCATCCAAATTTTGTGGCATCGTATATCTGATCGCAGAAAGTCCGAACAAGTCGTGCCAAGTACGCATATAGCCTCCACTTTGGTAGGTATATAGCCTTTTCGTGCATTCTATACGATTGAATTGATTCATATAGAATGATGTATAACAAAAGTTATACCAACCAAAATGTTGACTGGGTGAGAAGATGCTGATGAGAATCTCAAGAGGGCTCTGATGAAAATTTTGAGATGATTCTGTTGAAAATCATGAGAAGATGGTGGTGAGAATCCGAAGAAGATTGTGATGAGAATTCTGAGAGGATTTTGATTAAATCTTGAGAGGATTCTGATGAGAATACCGAGAAGATTTTGATAGGAATTTTGAAGGATTCTGATAAGAATCCTGAGAGGAGTCTGATGAAACTCCTAAGAAAATTTGGATGACAATCCGGAGAGGATTCTGATAAGAATCCTGAGAGGATTCTGATACGAATAATAAGAGGATTCTAATAAGCATCGTGACAGGATTCTGATAAGAATCCTGAGAGGATTTTGTTGATAATTCTAAAAGGATTCTGATGAGGATTCTGATAGGATTTTGTTTAGAATTTGGAGAGGATTCTGATGAGTGAATCCTGAGAGGGTTCTGATGAGATTCATGAGAGGGTTCTGATGAGAATCCTAACAGGATGCTGATGATAATCCTAAGAGCATTCTGATCAGAATCATGAGAGGATTCTTATCAAAGAATCCTGAGAGGATTCTTATGAAAGAATCCTGAGAGTATCCTTAGGAAATAATCCTGAGAGGATTCTTATGAAAGAATTCTGAGAGGATTCTGATGAGAGAATCTTGAGAAGATGCTTATGATAGAACCCTGGGAGGATTTTGATGAGCATTCTGAGAGTATTCTGATGAAAACTCTGAGAGGATTCTAATGAGATTCTTGAGAGGATTCTAATGAGATACCTGACAGGATTCTGTTGAGAATCCTGAGAGGATTCTGATGAGTGAATCCTAAGAGCATTCTGATCAGAATCATGAGAGGATTCTTATGAAAGAATCCCGAGAGGTTTTTGATGAGTGAATCCTAAGAGCATCTTGAGATTCTGATGGGAGACTCCTGAAAGGATTCTGATGAAAGAATCCTGAGAGGATTTTGATGGGAATCATTAGAGGGTTCTGTTGAGAATCCTAAGAGGATTCTGATAAGGATCATGAAAGGATTTTGATTAGAATTTTGAGAGGTTTCTGATGAGTGGGTTCTGATGAGATTAATGATAGGGCTCTGATAGAATCCTGAAAGAATTCTGTTGGTAATCCTGATAAATCTTTTCTATTCTTTCTGTTATATGAATGATATGTAGAAGGATCACATTAACACCTGAAAATAAAAAGCATTTTTCATTAAAAACGCAATCTATGCAGTAAAATTTTGCAAGATCGTAAAACAGTAAAAGTTTGATTTTGTAGTATGCTTTTAGCTTCATAGCAGTTTAGAGGTGGCTTAAAAGTAATTTACTATAGCAATTGAAGGATGCAATTGTTTTGTACTGCAAATTCATGTCAAATAAAACGGAAAATACGGTACGTATTGAAATATGTGTGTTTATGACTCTTCAGTTTTCCAAATAATTATTCAAATTTTGTTATGTTGTAAAATATACAAACCAATACATTATAATAAAAAATCGTAAAAATAAGACCTTCGATCAATTATTTTAATAAAACAACAATTTTAAGCAAAACAAATCACTAAATTTTTATGAAACATGACGATTCGATAGTTTTGTGATGCTCCCAATAACTTTTCACGACATGGGAAAAATCCAAACAATGTTTGCATAGCCAATGTTTTATACCTTGTGAATATTTATTCGGACTTTTTTGAAATGTTTTCTTGTTTAACCTGCTATCGTTAATGTTGTTCCAAAGAAAAAGTCATGCGTAGTAGTAGGGCATACATTGCTTAATAAAAGTGCTGAAGACAACATTGGTCAGATTAATATTTACGCTGCAAATAAATACAAAAGGTGTGTTCAAAGCAGCCCCCAGAATCAAAAGTAGCGTTGGGCGATTTTGAATCGATGTTCCAAAAATCGATGTTTTCATACCGATTAATCGATTTTTTGAATCGATGTTTGAGGCGTCTGAAATCGGGTGAAATTCATTCGATTTTTTGATTTGATTCATTTTGTTGAAGTTGATGGATATTTCCTAACAAGCTGATGGAAAAGAAATCAAATTTTAAACTAGTCCTGCTGTACTAAATCTTTTCTATAGAATTTCAAAACTGATTAAATTAGATGATGTTAAATTCGAATGCAAATGCATTTGGTCTCATTTTAAACTTCATAATTTTCAATATGAATACGATTCGAATCGATTCCAAAACATCGATTCAAAGGATTCGATTAAATCGGTGAATCGATTCGGCAGTTCAATTGTGAATCGGTTCAGTAACATCGATGTCATAGACAAATTTGCCCAACGCTAATCAAAAGTAGCCCCGTCCGACGGTACTGAAGAGTTATTTCTCAATAATAAGAGTATTTTCAATTTATTAAAAAAAAATATTTCACGTTAGAATTATGTACATCGTTTTTTGTTTTTAGTATTTTTTTTATTTATTAGCATCCAAAATTCTGTTGCGGGGGGTTCTGGATGGCTCTGGAGGAAGCAAATCCTCCATATTTGAATATAATGATCATCTAATCAACGAAATTTCATTGGTTTTCAAAGAATAGTTAGGATACTGACATGGGCATTTGACCGCTTATCATGGGCGTAAATAGCCATCAGACTTGAGGGGGGCCACGGCCCCTTCTCATGAGAGATCAAAATCGTAAAGAATTTAGATAACTTAACAATGCTAGTTTCGATAATATTTGTGAACCGATTATAGTCGCGCACTTTCATACAGAGGTAGATCAAAAGCTAAAAATCGTCCAAAACCGATTGATCAACTTTCTTAGATATCAAATGTCACTTTCATCTATAAATCTATTTTTTCGTTTTATTCAACCCAATCTAATGATCTCGAATAGAATACAAGGATTTAAAAGCAGACTATAATCAGGATTTACCTTTCCAATTAGATTTGAACTAGAATTTTCGCAAAATTATAAAGATTTAAATGTATCAGTTCAATTAAGGTTCAAGATTAATGTGAAATTCAAACCTCTTGAAGAAGACATTCCAAAAAAACAAGCCTTTGAAAAAAAAACGCTTGCTAGTTTGAAAATATGGATTATTGTTGCTCAGAATTTCTGTAGCGAACGAATCATTTCTCTAAACCTCTCGAATCCAAAATTTGAACATAGGATTGAATAATACTTTTTTTTAGAGCTAAAAACTTTGAAACCTAAAGCTGCTTAGCTACCATCATATTGAAGGATTGAAGGTTTTTTGTATTCAAATAAAACTGTCGTCAGCAAATTTGTACGATAACAGTTGTTTGAAGAAAGCAGGATGGAAGGAATTTTGCTCATGGATTTATTAATATCCAATCAGAGTAAGGTAGGGCAGAAGTTTGACCTTAGTGATATAATCACAATTTTCATAAAAACAATAGCAGCTGAAATGAAATAAATGCCATACAGTGAACCTACAACATATATGCTATAATTTCGCTGATAGTCTTAAACGAACTCTTTGGCTGTCCGACACTTTTACGACAGACATACTTTATATCAGCCATAAAGTTACGTTTACAGATAAATACACACATCTTTTTCATCAAAAAATTGCCCAAACCCCAAAAAAATGAAGTTTTTTGCAAAACTAAGTGGAAATGTGAAATGTTGGTGTTTTTTTCGCACGATCAGACAAATTTTGCTAAACTTGAAGATAATATGTGAATTTGGGGTAATTTGTAAATTTCTCTGCGAATTTATATGGGTTAAACTTTTGCCCCGCAGATTCGAACTTTTGCCACACTATGGGCCATAAATTGATTTCAGGCAATTGTGTAGTAACTAATACACCTCAATTTTGGGCTATTAAAAATCGAAAAATAAATCCGGCCGGTCTTAAAATATAAATGTACGACTGAGAAATACATATTTACTGAAAAATTCATAAGCTCATGCTTGAAAAACAATCGGTTTTCATATAGTAGATTGACATAGATGTTAGTAAAGGTCACCTAACAAACGGCTGTTTCATTGGACTTGGTAAAATAAGCAATCTGAGCCAAGAGAAATTTAAGAATGCTTTGTGATTTTACATGAACAAAATTTAAATGTAAGTGTGACTTACAAAAAACTGCTTCACTGTCGTCTACTTACTAGCAGTTCATATCTGTTTCCGACGTTTCGTCGACAAATACATTGAATGACTCATAAATTTCAATATGAAACATTTAAAAGTTTGCGATAAATATATGTATGAATTTATGAGATTTTTTTTTAAACTTTACCGTAACTCTCATACACAAACATTTCCCTGTAACAACGATTCATTCTAGATAATTAATCACAAAATGTCGCAGCTTGTTTTAAAATTTTAAGAGACTTTGGTTTTCTAATTAACAATACCACTACAAATGGATCAAGCCAGTTCTGCTTATTCTAAAACATGCTTCAATGAATTTCAAACTCGGAAAAGGGCAAAAAGGAAACAGTATGCCAGTATATGCCGTTTTAAAATTACATATTACTATTGCCTGTCAAACAATGATCATCCAGAAATTTATATTCAAAATGCATTTAACGCGTTTAGTATCATAAGTTCATGTTTGATACTATATTGATACTATAACTATATTGTCATTTCTTCTCCATTTTTTTTCGGGGGGGCCAAGCCCATCATTCGGGGGGGGCCAGGCCCCCCCTGGCCCCTCCCTATTTACGCCAATGCCGCTTATCAACTTATACGTGTAACAAATTTAATTCGTTCCAATAGATAAAGGCCATTCAACTGGACTTGGTCTTTCAAACATAGAAAAAACATTCGACAGTTTTGGCATTAAGGTTTGATTGAAAAATTGAAAAAAAAAAAAAAATTGCGACGTATATCCTTAGAATAATTAAAAGTTATCTGCGACTTTACATAAAATTAATTATCAGAACCCAAGTCTAAAAAACTTCCTGTAAGAGCTGGTGTCCCTCAAGGCAGCATTTTGGGACCAATATTGTACAAAATTGTCACATTCGACATTCGGGATCATCCAAATCCCAATATTTATATATTGCAACCAATTTTAAGAACAGTTATTAATAATGTTGGGTGTACGAAGTTGAAATTTTCAACTCACAAAATTAGTGAATGTTAAAGTAAAAACTTTGCTAATAAAAATATCTTAAAATGATATCAGTTCATTTTCTAGCAGAAATTATTAAGAACAAATCAAGCTTTGATTGGTTTCACTACCAAGTTTGCTTTAATATTGAATATTGTAAGACATAGTTTTGTAACCATTGATACAAAAATTCGATTTCGATCTGCCTACGAATCAACTCACCAGATTCGCAACAAACAAATCAAAAGCCGCCTCGTCTAATAAGTCACCTGATTCCGAACCCGAGACACCGTCGTCCGTCCGAGCGCCACTAATTGAGCCCCGGGCTTGCTCGAATCACGCGGACTTCGGTGGAGGTAGGCAATTTTCCGCGCTGTTAAATCTGTAAATGGCAACTGCTGTAGAAGCTGCAAATGTCAGAAGATCTTGTACCGAGTAGTCGGGAAACCTGCCTAGGTCCGTCCACCCATCCGTCGCCTCGTCGCTGGTCGTTGTCGTGATAAAAGCTCTCCGGCTGAAATTTCTATTGGGGCAGCATAGAAACGAAAACACAAAGGGTAGGTGTACTGGTCTTCGTCACCCTAAGAAAGACTTTGTTTATAAATCAATTAACAGATTTTGAATACTGTTAATAAGTAAATCAAAAGTTGCCAATCAATGTTTAGCAGAAAAAAATATAAAAACTGGTCAAAAACATTGCCTTTGTTCTAAAAAAAATGGCTGGCGAATACTGGATCACATGCACAAGTATTCGCCATGTTTTTCTTATAAGGGGTGATGAATTAAGGATCAACATGAGGATATTGAGTACAACTAAGCTAAAATTCCAAGGAAAACAATTTTCCAATATATTTTTTTTTTTTCAACGAAGTATGAGGATCATTCGAATGTTCCCACATAATTTTAATGTGATCTGATAAATTCCTAACAGTTTATCACGATTTGCATAGTAAAATAGTATAAAAACTGGGATAACGAGGACCGGTGCAACTACCCTATTCCAGTCAGAAACGTGAAAACTGGAAGGGGTGCGGCGTATGGAAGACTAGACCATCGACGTCGGGTTGTGAGAATTACATAATTTCTTTTGAGAAAATAAATTAAATAAATGTAGAAGAAACGAAACAGCGGCCCCGGCAATTACTACGGGGTGCTGTATTAGTCGATTCTCTTCTGGCCATGGTATCGTTTCGTACATAGAGCTTGTTTCTCGCAGTCTGACAGTGGAGCAGTGGAGAAAAAGCGCCACTGTTGTCGTTGGTTTGATTAGCCATTTAGTAAGATAAAAGACCCCTCTTTTCCTCCTGTTGACTAGGGCTGATGTTTCATGCTACCAATCAGTGGTTTCGGTTTCATACCACAGGGCAGACAGTAGTTAAAGCATTTTCTCGTGATATTTGCAAGCGCTTCTCGGTAGGTAAAGTTACTTGTTGTTTTCTAATGAAATGTCAACAATGGAAAGTGAATGGCAAACTTTTGCAATGGATTAAGACATCATAGACGAAAGTACACAATTAGGGCTAATTGAGATTGATACGGAATGGGTTTGCAAGCCTTCGGTGTCCAATGCATTTAAAATTCACATTTCATATCCAATTCAAACCCAAATCCTTTTTTATATCAAGCCTATTTCATCATCTTGTCTGATTAGATAAGATAGGGAAAGGAGAGATAGGAGGAAGTGAAGAATGGGTATATATGAATAAATCAAATAAACACCAAAGATTGTTCTGAGTTATCCTAATCGTAACCACTATCAAAATCAGGCAAGATTGAGCTTTCTACTATCACTGCACATAATGGAATAGTTGTGACAGAACCAGATCGACATCAGTGGAAACACACCAAGCACGAAAAAGCACAGAATACACTGTATATAAAATAAAATTCTAAATCATATACCATTATCTATCACTCAAGATGTACAGCTGATTATTACAAAAAAATCCAAATCCAATCCAAATCCAATCCAAATCCAATCCAAATCCAATCCAAATCCAATCCAAATCCAATCCAAATCCAATCCAAATCCAATCCAAATCCAATCCAAATCCAATCCAAATCCAATCCAAATCCAATCCAAATCCAATCCAAATCCAATCCAAATCCAATCCAAATCCAATCCAAATCCAATCCAAATCCAATCCAAATCCAATCCAAATCCAATCCAAATCCAATCCAAATCCAATCCAAATCCAATCCAAATCCAATCCAAATCCAATCCAAATCCAATCCAAATCCAATCCAAATCCAATCCAAATCCAATCCAAATCCAATCCAAATCCAATCCAAAATCCAATCCAAATCCCAATCCAAATCCAATCCAAATCCAATCCAAATCCAATCCAAATCCAATCCAAATCCAATCCAATCCAATCCAATCCAATCAAATCCAATCCAAATCCAATCCAAATCCAATCCAATCCAATCCAATCCAAATCCATCCAAATCCAATCCAAATCCAATCCAAATCCAATCCAAATCCAATCCAAATCCAATCCAATCCAATCCAAATCCAATCCAAATCCAATCCAAATCCAATCCAAATCCAATCCAATCCAAATCCAATCCAAATCCAATCCAAATCCAATCCAATCCAAATCCAATCCAAATCCAATCCAAATCCAATCCAAATCCAATCCAAATCCATCCAAATCCAATCCAAATCCAATCCAAATCCAATCCAAATCCAATCCAATCCAAATCCAATCCAAATCCAATTCCAAATCCAATCCAAATCCAATCCAAATCCAATCCAAATCCAATCCAAATCCAAATCCAAATCCAATCCAAATCCAATCCAAATCCAATCCAAATCCATCCAAATCCAATCCAAATCCAATCCAAATCCAATCCAAATCCAATCCAAATCCAATCCAAATCCAATCCAAATCCAATCCAAATCCAATCCAAATCCAATCCAAATCCAATCCAAATCCAATCCAAATCCAAATCCAATCCAAATCCAATCCAAATCCAATCCAAATCCAATCCAAATCCAATCCAAATCCAATCCAAATCCAATCCAAATCCAATCCAATCCAAATCCAATCCAAATCCAATCCAAATCCAATCCAAATCCAATCCAAATCCAATCCAAATCCAATCCAAATCCAATCCAAATCCAATCCAAATCCAATCCAAATCCAATCCAAATCCAATCCAAATCCAATCCAAATCCAATCCAAATCCAATCCAAATCCAATCCAAATCCAATCCAAATCCAATCCAAATCCAATCCAAATCCAATCCAAATCCAATCCAAATCCAATCCAAATCCAATCCAAATCCAATCCAAATCCAATCCAAATCCAATCCAAATCCAATCCAAATCCAATCCAAATCCAATCCAAATCCAATCCAAATCCAATCCAAATCCAATCCAAATCCAATCCAAATCCAATCCAAATCCAATCCAAATCCAATCCAATCCAAATCCAATCCAAATCCAATCCAAATCCAATCCAATCCAATCCAATCCAAATCCAATCCAAATCCAATCCAAATCCAATCCAAATCCAATCCAAATCCAATCCAAATCCAATCCAAATCCAATCCAAATCCAATCCAAATCCAATCCAAATCCAATCCAAATCCAATCCAAATCCAATCCAATCCAATCCAATCCAATCCAATCCAATCCAAATCCAATCCAAATCCAATCCAAATCCAATCCAAATCCAATCCAAATCCAATCCAAATCCAATCCAAATCCAATCCAAATCCAATCCAAATCCAATCCAAATCCAATCCAAATCCAATCCAAATCCAATCCAAATCCAATCCAAATCCAATCCAAATCCAATCCAAATCCAATCCAAATCCAATCCAAATCCAATCCAAATCCAATCCAAATCCAATCCAAATCCATCCAATCCAATCCAAATCCAATCCAAATCCAATCCAAATCCAATCCAAATCCAATCCAAATCCAATCCAATCCAATCCAAATCCAAATCCAATCCAATCCAATCCAAATCCAATCCAAATCCAATCCAAATCCAATCCAAATCCAATCCAAATCCAATCCAAATCCAATCCAAATCCAATCCAAATCCAATCCAAATCCAATCCAAATCCAATCCAAATCCAATCCAAATCCAATCCAAATCCAATCCAAATCCAATCCAAATCCAATCCAAATCCAATCCAAATCCATCCAAATCCAATCAAATCCAATCCAAATCCAATCCAAAATCCAATCCAAATCCAATCCAAATCCAATCCAAATCCAATCCAAATCCAATCCAAATCCCAATCCAAATCCAATCCAAATCCAATCCAAATCCAATCCCAAATCCAATCCAAATCCAATCCAAATCCAATCCAAATCCAATCCAAATCCAATCCAAATCCAATCCAAATCCAATCCAAATCCAATCCAAAATCCAAATCCAAATCCAATCCACAATCCAAATCCAATCCAAATCCAATCCAAATCCAATCCAAATCCAATCCAAATCCAATCCAAATCCAATCCAAATCCAATCCAAATCCAATCCAAATCCAATCCAAATCCAATCCAAATCCAATCCAAATCCAATCCAAATCCAATCCAAATCCAATCCAAATCCAATCCAAATCCAATCCAAATCCAATCCAATCCAAATCCAATCCAAATCCAATCCAAATCCAATCCAAATCCAATCCAAATCCAATCCAAATCCAATCCAAATCCAATCCAAATCCAATCCAAATCCAATCCAAATCCAATCCAAATCCAATCCAAATCCAATCCAAATCCAATCCAAATCCAATCCAAATCCAATCCAAATCCAATCCAAATCCAATCCAAATCCAATCCAAATCCAATCCAAATCCAATCCAAATCCAATCCAAATCCAATCCAAATCCAATCCAAATCCAATCCAAATCCAATCCAAATCCAATCCAAATCCAATCCAAATCCAATCCAATCCAATCCAAATCCAATCCAAATCCAATCCAAATCCAATCCAAATCCAATCCAAATCCAATCCAAATCCAATCCAAATCCAATCCAAATCCAATCCAAATCCAATCCAAATCCAATCCAAATCCAATCCAAATCCAATCCAAATCCAATCCAAATCCAATCCAAATCCAATCCAAATCCAATCCAAATCCAATCCAAATCCAATCCAAATCCAATCCAAATCCAATCCAAATCCAATCAATCCAAATCCAATCCAAATCCAATCCAAATCCAATCCAAATCCAATCCAAATCCAATCCAAATCCAATCCAAATCCAATCCAAATCCAATCCAAATCCAATCCAAATCCAATCCAAATCCAATCCAAATCCAATCCAAATCCAATCCAAATCCAATCCAAATCCAATCCAAATCCAATCCAAATCCAATCCAAATCCAATCCAAATCCAATCCAAATCCAATCCAATCCAATCCAAATCCAATCCAATCCAATCCAAATCCAATCCAAATCCAATCCAAATCCAATCCAAATCCCAATCCAAATCCAATCCAAATCCAATCCAAATCCAATCCAAATCCAATCCAAATCCAATCCAAATCCAATCCAAATCCAATCCAAATCCAATCCAAATCCAATCCAAATCAATCCAATCCAAATCCAAATCCAAATCCAATCCAAATCCAATCCAAATCCAATCCAAATCCAATCCAAATCCAATCCAAATCCAATCCAAATCCAATCCAAATCCAATCCAAATCCAATCCAAATCCAATCCAAATCCAATCCAAATCCCAATCCAATCCAATCCAAATCCAATCCAAATCCAATCCAAATCCAATCCAAATCCAATCCAAATCCAATCCAAATCCAATCCAAATCCAATCAATCCAATCCAAATCCAATCCAAATCCAATCCAAATCCAATCCAAATCCAATCCAAATCCAATCCAAATCCAATCCAAATCCAATCCAAATCCAATCCAAATCCAATCCAAATCTAATAAAAAAAAATCACTAACAATAAAAAGCTTTTGGAATCTTGTAACTCATTGATGAATTTCAGAAATGTTTATGTTAATAACTCTTACTCAAAATGTCCTCTAAGCTATTATCATCAAATAGCATGTTTCAATCACTCGGTATGGCAAACAATTCCGATCTGAATGACCACATCGTATTTCTAATTCTATCCACTAAGCCCCCATTCTAGCGTTGCTAATCCCACATTATAGAATATCCAGCAGTGCATTTTATATGCAAGCGAGATGATTATTGATGCAAAACCTATCGAATATTGCGTATATCATTCATCGTCACTTAGCTCGATGCGCCATAAAACGCGCCGTTCGAATAAACTTTCAACTGGCAACTAACTCACTTTAACACACTCTCCAGCCAATCACCTTAGTGTCAACAGCGGGAAGCACCGTAAAACCGACGCATTCTAGAACGGTAGATCCAATCTATTTTTAACGCGACGCGCATTATCTGATTTGATTCAGTCAATTAACATCAGAGCTGCAGGTTTATTGAAACGATTCGTCTATCCGATCGTAAAACAGGCAGCCATCGGAGCCCTCAATCCAACGCACAATGGTCAAATTCCCTATAAAGAGGAGGCCAAAATTAACAAAAATAGTTTCCAGATTTTGTTTTATGTATTTTTGTTTCTTTTTAATTAGTTTTTTTTATATTTTTCTGATCATTGAGTTGAATTAAAGCTTCTTTGACTTTTTGGTTGTCAAAGTCAAAAAATTGAATTTTTTTTTAGAAAAATAAGGAATTTTGCACATTTTGACAAGTAAGCAATAAAAACGTCCTTAAATTTGAAGAAAAAGTTTTTTTTTGCAGGAATTAGAGCTATTAATAAAACAGTATATTACACATATTTTTCATAATAAATCAATTTTAAAATAAGATTAAACTCTTCACAAACATTTCAGGCCAACTTGATCAAACATAATTGAAGTTTATGTTTTTAAATAAATTTAACTGCATTTCTCACAAAATCATGAACAAAAATGGATGGTTCAAAAAAAAAGTTACATAGTTTCTGAATAGTTTCTTCTAAAAGAATAAAAACACCATATATTTCTTCGATTAAGATGGTAATACCTGTTTTTGACCGATTTTAATGTATTTTCCGATCATTGTGCATTGCATGCGTTGCATTTGCTCACGTTCCACCTGTGATGCAGGCCAGGATCCTCCCCGGCAGAGTGCCGCATCACGCATCGAATTGATTTCAAAATTTATGCACGCTTTTATGTTCGAAATCGTCATTTTGTGTTCGCACAAATTATGACTGTCCCGTGTCGTAGCTTTTTACACCTTTCTACCTTTCTGGTGCTGGTTGGTTTACGCTTCTTCTGTTTTCACGGGGTAAGCACGGCACAAGCACTTCTGAACGAACGGAAAGAGTCTTCGCCTCCTCCTTTACACGGTCGAAGCCGATTATTAGCAAGTCTATTTCATAGAGCTTGGGCGGCCCACGCAATTGTTTTTGGCGAGGGGTTCATCGACGGTGGTTTGTAGTCTAATCTTTAAGGTAGGAAAAAAGCGGTAAAATCTATAGGCGGTAGCGACGCGGCTCAGCGGCGCACAGGTCTAGGATATCTTATCTCTTGTTAATCTTACTCAATCTTCCTCTTCTTATGCTTTATTCCTTATACGCCTTTTTATACTCTTTTCTCTTATTATCTGATTCTTGCTTTTCATTTTATCAATTTTATTGTTCTTGTATTTCTCCTATTTTTATACCTTTTATTCCTTTGTTATGATTTGTTGTTTCTTATAATTCGTTTCTCTCGTTTTTGTTTTTTCTTCTCAATTTTATGCTTCTTGGGATCTTTGGGACTAAGAAATTATTCCAAAAAAGAATCTCTCAGTTCTTCGAGCACTTCCAACTGATTTTCGGTGTGCGCAACTTTTTCAAAAATCTCACTCCCTTCAAACCTTCCAACTAACTTTCAACAACCCCTTGTTTTTCCTACGGCAAACATCGCCAGCTGCTGTCCGCGGAATGCGCTAAAGAAGCTAATAAGTGTGCATATATTTAACATGGCAAATACGCGATCCGAATGCGCCCGGCACACGTATCGATTCACCTAACGACGAACAATAACGCATTGACGCGACACTACACCGGAGTGCTCCTAAAAGCTCAAGCCAAGATATACATTTATGAAATGAAATTATCTGCGATTTGTTGCAACCGCTTGGACGGTACTCGGGCCTTTTGGACGGAAGAGCTCTGGGCTCCTCTGAAGCTGCGACTGATGCGTCGTCGTCATTTCGAATTCCACACCGTACAATTTTCAAACATTCAATAATTACGCGAAATTCCTAAGCGCATTGAGGAGGTCCTCTCGACGTGCGCTCAAACTCATACAAGATGGGCTTAAACCGAGTACCGGTCGCACTGCAAAAGGGTGAAAAGCGACTTTTTATGGAACATTATCCGATGTTTTCTCGCGACTTGTGTCCTCGCCGTCGTCATGAAGCAGTCTCGGCGTTCGATAATTTTGTTGGTTTTAAAACTTCGCATGCATATTAACTGCGCCGTTTATGTGTTATTAAAGTTGAAAGTACGTAGGAGCGTTGCGCTGTTCGTGATTCTTTTACCCACTTCTCGATCGTTGCTGCCTCTTGTTCCCGCCCGTAAATTATAGGGTTTTTGAGCCGTATTGATGCTGCGTTGTCGACATTGCATCAGGGACGCGGTTTGAGACTTTTGAGGAGGGGAAGAAGGAGATTTTCCCATCCTAATTACCTGGATGAAAGCTGATTACTTAATGTTTCTTGCTGAAGGCATCGTTCAACAATTGCAATATGAATTGTAATTTATGAATGCATCTCAGTACTTTGCGAGTTCAACTTCAATGTTGCTCATAATCAATTTACACTTTTTACCATGATTGTTAAATGCATATTTACTACTGGGTGATATAATAGAAGCTTTGAATTCTCGATTTTTTTTTCGTTGAACCATTTCTTCTTTATTTTGGCATTACGTCCTAAACTGGAATAAAACCTGCTTAGCACTTCCACAGATATTAACTGAGAGCTTACTTTGCCAGTTGACCCATTTTTATATGTGTGTATCGTGTTTCAAGCACAAAGGTACTCTATGCTCAGGGAAGTCAAGAAAATGTCCAACCCGAAAAGATTCTCGACCTGTGAAATTCGAACCCACGATCCAGTTTGTTCTTGCTAAATAGCTACGTATTTGCGGCTATGGCTATGAACCATTTAATGGAAGTAAAATTTCGTTAGGGATAGACCGAATGTAGTACTATACCATTTGATTCCACTAGAATTTGTATCCTTTGACTGATTATTATGAGCCCGCGCTGCATTCTTCTCCTCTAAAACCTCTTGGCACTCTTCATCGAACCAATCGTTTCTTGAGCTCCGTTCCACATATCCGATAATGCTTTCGGCAGCGTCGGTAATGGCTTCTTTGACTGTCCTCCAGCAGTCCTCAAAAGGGGCCCTATCGAGCTCGCCCTCATTCGGCAACGCTGCCTCAAGATGATGCGCGTACGCATTGGCGACATCCAGTTGTTTCAGTCGCACTAGATTGTACCGAGGCGGGCGTCGGTACCATACATTGTTGATGACGGATAGTTTTGGGCGCAGTTTCACTATTACCAGATAGTGGTCGGAGTTAATGTTAGCGCCACGATAGGTTCTGACGTCGGTTATGTCGGAGAAGTGCGCCCATAGATCAAGACGTGGTCGATTTGCGATTCTGTGTGCTCTAGTTGATTTGGGGTTGCTTAATCTGATGCCGTTTTTAGAAATGTCCCTGCATGTCACAATTTTTAGCTACAGGTCGTCAAAGTTGTATAAAACACTGTTTTAATTGAGGTTTACATGAAATTTAAGGTACGATTTATCAAACATTTTTGTGATCTAATCTAGCAAGCATGCAGAATAGGACTTCAAGTTTTATTTCAGATAAAATTTGGTTGAATTTGCACGATAAAATTTAAATTTAATCGATTTTTTCAACATGCTTGCAGTATTCATACAAAACTCTCCGTTTCTCTTGTATGGCAAAATGCAATACCTTCCTGAAACACAAAAAAAAACTTTTGAGCATCGATAGTATTATAAGCTTTGCTGATAAGTATTGTGAAACACATAAAGTTTTAAATCTATGGCAAACTGAGCAAATAAATTGCCTTTCAAGCTGGCTAACTTGCATGCAAGTTGGCTGATATAGTCAAATTTTGCATTTCCAACAGCCAATATCTCAAAAACTAGACGTGCTATGATATTTTTGAAAACGGCCATGAATTCAGCAACCTTAAATTAAGTGAGTAGCGGTATGTTAATGCTTGAGACAAAAACGTGTTCCGCAGGGTAATGAAAGTAAGTTTTTCGACTATTGTACGCCGCATCACTGTGTTACAATAAGCATGGTTTCCAAATCTGATATTCATGAAAGGCTTCAAAATGGATCCCGGATACCAGTGTGGATTCTGGGATTTCAATGTGAATTGAAAGGTTTCAGTATGGATCCTGGGATTCCAGTGCAGATCTAGAGATTAGAGTGCGGATCCTGGGATTTCTGTGTCGATTCTTTGATTCCACTGTGGAGCCTAGGATTGTAGTGTGGATTGTAGCATTACAGTGTGGACCCTGGGATTGCTATGTGGATCACAAAATTTATGTGTCGATCCTGGGATTGTAGTGTGGATGCTTGGATTTGTGTGGATCGTACCATTTTAGTGTGGATCTTGGTATTTCAGTGCGGATCTTTTGATTCCAGTATGGATCTTGGGATTTTAGTGTGGATCCTGGGATTGTTATGTGAATCGCCGAATTTCAGTGTTGAACTTAAGAATTATAAGATTCTAGTGTTGACCCTTCTATGTACTCAAATGTGGATCATGGAACTCCTATGTAAATCCCTATATATCAGTGTGTATCCTTTGATTACAATGTTGATCATGGGATTGTAGTATAAATCGTATAATTTCAGTGAAGATCCTTGAATTGTAGAGTGGATCACAGGATTTCAATGTGGATCTTGGGATACCAGTGTGAATCCCGGAAACGTAGTGTAGATCGAAGGATTTCAAAGTAGATCCTGGGACTGTGATTATATTAGGATTCCAGTATGGATTATAGGATTCCAGTGTAAATTATTGTGTTCCATTGTAAATGCTGGGATTCCAGTGTAGATACTTGGATTCCAGTGTAGGATACTGATTTCCGAGTGTGGACCCTAGCATTTCAGTATGGATACTGTTATTCCAGTGTAGACTTTAGGGTTTCAGTGTGGATACTGGGATTTCAGTATAGATCCTGCGGTACCAGTGTAGATTCTGATGTTTCAGTGTAAATCCTAGGTATTCAGTGTGGATCTAGAGATTCCAGTGGGGATACTGGGATTTCAGTGTGGATCCTAGAAATTCAGAATAGATCCTAGGAAGCCAATGTGGCTTCTGGGATTTCAATGTGATGCAGGGTTTCCAATGTGGATTTTCAAGTATCAGTGTATATCATGGTGTCCAGCGATTCTAGTATGGATCCTATGATTCAACTGTGTATCCAAAGATTCCAGTATGGATCCTGGGTATCTAGTGTGCGTCCTGGAATTTCAGGGTAGATACTGAGATTCCAGTGTTGATCCTGGGAATCTATTGTGTATCCTGGGAATTCAGTGTGGATCCTAAGTCTCTAGATATCTGGGGACTTCAGTGTGAATCCTCGGATTCCAGTGTAAACGACAATTTACACCGTCTTCAGTACATAGGCTGCACAGACTGAACGATCACTAACATTAGGCAACGGACAACACGAAACACCCAGTAGCCCAGCGATGAATTTTTCGTTTGAAGAAAAGTTTTCACCGACTGGAGTGGGAATCGAACCCACACCCCTTGGCACAATACGCCTAGACGACTGAAGCCGCTAACCGTAAGGCCACGAAGCCCACAAAATGATGGGATTTCAAATTCCAGTGTGAAACCTGGGATTCCTCTGTAGATTTCTATAATTGTTGTGGATCCTGGGTTTCCAGTGTGGATCCTAGGATTCCAGAATCGATCCTGGGAATCCCGTCTGGTGTCTAGTATTAGAGTGTGCATACTGAAAATCCAGTGTGGATCCAGGGATTACTTTGTGGATTCTGGGGTTTTAAGTCTGGATCGAACCTAAGTTTCAGGATCGATCTCAGGATTTTGGTGTAGATTGTATTACTTCATTGTGAATCCTGGCCTTCTAATGTAGAATTTCAGTGTAATTTGCTGTGTTTCTACAGTGTGGTTCGTAACGTGTCAGTGTGGATCTTGTGATTCCTATGGAAATAATGGGATTCCAGTGTGGATCCTGGGATTTCAATGTGAATCTTGGTGTTTTAGTCTGGATCCTTGGGTTTCAATGTGGATCGCAGGATCCTAGTGTGGATTGTGTTACTTCATTGTAGATCCTAGGCCTCTCATGTGGATATTTGGATTCCAGTGTGGTCTGTTGTATATCAGTGTGATTCCTGGGACTGTAGTATGGATCGTGGTGTGTCATCTGGATTTAAGTATGAAACCTGATATTCCAGTGTGGATCCTGGGACTAGAACATGGATGGATTCTGGGATTGTAGTATAGATTCTGGATTTCTAGTGCAGATTTTGCGATTCCAGTGTGGATTCTGGTATTCTAGTGTGGCTGATGGTGGTTCGGATTCTGGAATCCCACTAAGAATGGTTAAATGAGAATCCTAGCATCTCTGTGAGAATCCTGGGCTTTTAGTGGCAATACTGTGGGAATCTTGTGAGAGTGCGTTGGAAATCCTGGAACTCTTGTGAATGTCCGGAAAAAAAACATCTGAAAATTATGAGGATCTGGCTGAGTTCGAAGGGAATACTGTGAGAGTTATGTGAAAACAATTTAGATTTCCTTGGAGAATCCTGGGAAATTACGTTGGGAAACATGTAAAAATCCCATAATAATCATTTGAGCACTCTCTGGCGACGAAATCCTCCCCGCAATGGAGCTGGCCTAACCGCCGACAGTTCTGTTTGCTTTACACTGCTTCAAGATCTGTCATCAGCGATTCGATTACGATGTTGATGAGGAAAAGGCAGAAGAAAATCAATAACAAGTGGCAGCATAGTGTGGGCGCTCTTTCTTCGTGCGAATTGTTCGAACAGTTTATAGCTTGAAACTTTATTCTTCTAAAAATTGTGAAAAATCCTATTTAACACTATTATTTACAACTTAACGTAAGTAAAAATGAATTTGTTACCTAATATTAATAACCCAGATATTTATTAATTGTAGCCTACTTTACCTAAAAGGTCGCCTAAGACAAAAAGGGAAGATTTTTGAGGTGTAAAAGGTTGTAAGTACACAACATAAAACTGTAAGAACACAAATTACATGATAAATAATAACAATTAAAGCCTATCCTAACAAACACTAGCGTTTGGATTGCTATTGAAATCGGTGACAACACACTCTCTGTGGAAACTTTGTGCGAAACCATTATGAATTCTGTGCGAGTTGTGTAAAAATACTGCTAGGGAATGTCAATGGAAATTATGTGGGAATTCAATGAGAATCCTGTTGGATTCCTTTTATATTTCTGTGGGAAACCTCGAAGAATCCAATGAGAAAAAATATGGGAATACCGTGGGAATCCTAATGGGATTTCAGTGGCATTTTTTCACGAGAAAATATTACATTACCATATTCGTGTCAATTTTATAATTAAGTTTCCTGAAACCATTTGATACTAACGAGCATGAAGTAAAATTAAGGAGGAGATTGTGACTACAACGGCTAAGTGTGTGTATGTATTTTTATATGAGCAACCTAGTATGTGTTGTGCATGTACGTTTTTCATATGCATGTTACATTCAGCATCATTTGGTGAAGTAGTTTTCATAATTTTCAAACAAATATCGTTTTGTTGTTTATTTTTTTGTTAACATATTATTACCGTTACATTATGTATTTTCACCAGTGCTGGGAATGGTAATAGTAGTAGGCTTGAATTTCGTGAAAATCACGTGGCTTTCCCAGTACAGTAGTTCAAAAACGTGAATCTCATCGAGTGGCCTATGTTGGGTGCATGAATTTTCTAAATCGTTAGTGTCATCGAAGGCTCTAAGTGCGGGAAATGCAGCGGGAAATAGAACATTTTTCTACAGTAGTTTTGGGTTGCCCTTAGCAACGGGTGTTTTGCAATTTTCAAGGCTCGAGTCTAGTACACGAAACCTTACAGTTGAGGTCGAAATACGCGTATCTGTCAAAGGATACAAACTCTAGTGGAATTAAATGGTATAGTACTAATTTTTTTTCATCTTCTTATAGGTATTCTACTAAACAGCTCAAAGATTTATTATCATCATTGCTGCCAAAACGAATGACGAGCTACTTCGCCTTAAATGACGGTTTTCGCATTATTTCATCATATTGTGATACTCAAGAAAGAAATGGGTGATTACAGTTAACTCTGCCTTACTCGATATTCCGTATCTCGATATCGAGTTAGAGAACCATAGTAAAAAATGGTTTTCATAGCTAACTTGATGGTCCCTTAGATCTCAGTTGCATTGGTTTCGTGTTGTGTAACTCGATACCTCCCTAACTCGATGGTCCCTTCAATATCGAGTAAGGGAGAGTTACTGTACTATGAATGTGAATAAATTCGGACGTTAAAGCCCTAATACCAAACATTGCTCGTGGACAAATTCTGCAGTTTCAGTGGTTGTTGAGTATACTGCCTTTTTCAGTCTAATCCAAGCCAGTGATGTGCTACACAATTTTCCTATGCTCCTTCCCAAAGTGCAAAATGAACAAAAAAGGCATGACATTAGCACACACCAAATCAATTGGTAGCATCATTTGGCACCGTTCTGATTCACCCCGAATTTCGCAATCGATTTAAATGCCGTTTGTTTCAACATGAAGCATAATACATACCAATCTCAGGACGGCACCACCGGTGGGTTTAATTAAATCTACAACATCCTGCTGCCTTCCCCGCTTTCAACCCAAACTGTGCCCTGTGTCGTCTCGTCAGAGCCAATCATGTTCGGTTCTAAATGCTAACATGCCTGTCTTGAGCTCGCATCAAACCGCTTCGCACCCCATAAATCGTCCTACTCTTTCTTCGCCAAAGGTTCAAAGAGTTCTTACTTCGATGGGATGCAGCGAATTGCTAGCTGATGACTACGACTGCTAGTGCTAGCACACAAAATTAGCACTTTGGGTCTGAGCAAAACAAGCCGTGGGGCCTACCTAATAAAGAAGAAAAACCCCTTGGTGCTGACTGGGACAGATTGTCTGACACATGGAGCTACGACTCACCTTTGGAACGCCACTAGGGGGCACCCGAAAGCCCCATCTCGTAATTCATTTAACGAGCCGCACAAATAGGGGTACCGTTAAACTGGGTAACATTGATCAGTTTTAGAATATATACTGAAAATTACATTTTAAAATTGAAATGTTCCTAGTTTTAAAAAGAAGTACTGACAATCATCACTCGTGACTGTATTTTGTTTTCTAAAAGTTTTGCGACTTTTAATTTCAGCTGACATGGAGTAGCATTGATCACTTATGCAAACTAAAATCATGACTTCTGAAGTTATTTTAAGTTATATTAAAACTGGAACACCTTGAATCGCAGAGTACGTCTTAATGTAGGGAATTTTCTTTGAAAATTCTGCATTCTTCACAGTAATTCGTAATTTTTTTGAATGAAAAATATTATTAACAATTTTGACAACGGAATCGTTTTTGCAATGCTTGCTTATATCAATCGCATAACTCATTTGAGACAATCTTTGGTATTGTTATCCATAATCATGTACATCATTAATTTGGAAAGTTGATAAACTTACGCACGACCAAAACTCATTTTTTTACAAAAATCTTAGTTTTAATAAGCTTAGGAATATAAGAACATAATAATCTAGCACCATTTATGCATTGAAAATATTCCATAGATAAATGTTGATTCAAACTTCTTATTTGGAGAGATATTCCATTCATTCTTACCTCGCTGATCAATGTTACCCCATTCTACCGTACCCACTTTTAATAGTGAGCCTTTTTTTCCCCCGTGCAATTGCAACTGCATCCGACCAACCGCCCACTGTCTCTAACAAGCACCTATTTGTGTAGTGGCACCAAGGGAATGGAAGCAGTTAAACGAAAAAAAAGCTACCTTTTACAACTCGCAAAAGATGTGACTTAAATGCTAGAGAATGTGATTAAAATCACATTAAAATTATTCAATGCTCATTCACGCTGCCCCGAAGTGTACAGGGCGCTCGCTTGATTTGTGTCGTTTATTTATATACGTCCAATACGGTGGCTGTAGCAATAAGTAGTAAGCCACTAGGTCAGGAGCTCTTAAACCAAATTATCCTTTAGCTTCGGAAAGTGGAGTTATTGGATCTTTTAATAGAAGGTTTTTTATCTGATTAATTTTATGGTTAATTAATTGCTCGCAGAGTACTTTTTTCTGATCGATAACATATTTTAAAGCTTATAAGAAGTTTTAATATTCAATATATTGAATACATTTGAATCTCTGTCAACTAATGTAAACTTGCCATAATGTGGAAAAAAAGTAAGACAAAAAGCTGAAATCTTTTTTTTAATACGATCGTGAAAACTTCTAACAATTTGTATGAGTTTTATAAACCGTTATACTTGAAGTTTGACCGTGATTAGGTATTACAATATTTTTGAAGAAGTAATAGGATTAGAAATTTGATCCTTGACGTTTAGTGATATAGAAATTATAGAGCCAGTGAGAAGAAATAGAAAGTTTTTACGTTTCCACAAACTATTCTTAGAGATTCTTATGGATTTTCAGATGTTTCTGAGAGGGGCCCAAACAGCCGTAGCGGTAAACGCGCAGCTATTCAGCAAGACCAAGCTGAGGGTCGTGGGTTCGAATCCCACCGGTCGAGGATCTTTTCGGGTTGGACATTTTCTCGACTTCCCAGGGCATAGAGTATCATCGTACCTGCCACACGATATACGCATGCAAAAATGGTCAGTGGCATAGTAAGCTCTCAGTTAATAACTGTGGAAGTGCTCATAAGAACACTAAGCTGAGAAGCAGGCTCTGTCCCAGTGGGGACGTAACACCAGAAAAGAAGAAGAAGATGTTTCTGAGATAGGGGCCCAGATAGCCGTAGCGGTAAACGCGCAGCTATTCAGCATGACCATGCTGAGGGTCGTGGGTTTGAATCCCGCTAGTCGAGGATCTTTTCGTGATGGAAATTTTCTCGATTCCCTGGGCATAGAGTATCTTCGTACCTGCCACACGATATACACATGCAAAAATGGTCAACCGGCAAAGAAAGCTCTCAGTTAATAACTGTGGAAGTGCTAAGAACACTTATCTGAGAAGCAGGCTTTGTCCCAGTTGGAACGTAACGCCAGAAAGAAGAAGGAGATATTTTTGAGACTCCCAGAAAGGCCTAAGGAATCCATTGGTATAACTGAAACCCCATTGAGATCTACTGATAACGTTATGGAGAAGAAAACCCTAGGTTTGGAGCTTGTTTAGATGGGTTTTTATCTTGCACTGCTATTCCCCCCGGATATAATCAGAGCTGTAGCAGTAGTCGAAAAACAAACTCTCATGATGTGATACGGATCATGATTGGTACAGAGAGAGATAAGTAAAAGCTACCCTCAATTTTCTCAGAATTCAACCCCTGCTGAAGTCCTTTACTCAAAGGAATTCAAATGCAAAATCAGAGAGTGTAGTTAAATTTGGAACTAGTTAGAACATAATTGTAAAAGCCTGTGTGAAAGCGAACGTAATTCGTTTATAGCCAAGAGTATTTGTATTCATCGGTGTTCTTGGGTAACCCTAGCCAATCGTTGATCTCAAGACTTGATTGATTATACTTGTCTTAGTTTGCTTATTCATACTCATTCATAAACCTTACATAAATCACTGGCTGCACTTGTAGATTCAAAGGTCAAGGTTTTAATAACGTCAAACAGCAATTGAACTCGAAAAGCATTTTCGAGTTCATTTTTCAATTCATTTAAGCAAGTGGACAAGCAAACTGTTTATTTTCGACCAAATTTATGAATTCACTTAAAATACATACAAGTCGAGGTAATTTCGACCATATTCACATAAGTTTGAATATTTATTGAGACTTTTCTCTCGAAACTTCCCTTAAGATTCTGTACAACTTTCTCCGTAACTTTTCATTGTACTGCTGACCACATGTTCTTTCTAGTTATATCTACAGCGGATATTGTGGGCTTCAAGGTTATACAAATTATCCTGTTCTAATAGCTAACAACTCATTCGACCTGGAAATTCATCTGGCGGCTTCTTGGTGAATTATCCTGACATATACCTGTTAGTTATCCATTTGACCTTACGAATCATTAGAATTTTTTTTCTCCATAACGACCATTTTGGCCTAACGCCATTCGGCCTAATGGCCTTCGGCCTGACGACATTTGGTCTAACGCCATTCGGCTTAACGGGATACAACCCGCTTAAGTACACACTGAAATATTTTTTTCTTGTTTTTCATTGAATTTTCACACCAAAATTTTAATAATCAGGTGTCCACTTTCTTGAATGAACATTCCTTATATAATTTTACATGCTTGGTAACGCTTGTTGATCTGAACGTCTGTATTCCAAAAAGTTCTTGAATAGCCTTCGACAGACGTGGAACTCAAAATTTAATAGATTACTGTGTAAGTTTAAGTTTTGATCTACGGCTCCCGGTGTCAATTGGATAGCTTCTTAAATCTGAAGATCTTATTTATAAATGATACTCGATAGGCTATAAATCTGCGCTGAATGGATGAGTCTTCTCCACTGGGCTCGGCCCTGGGTAAATCGCTTCCAGTCACCCTGAACGCTTAGTGCCCTTAAGTCCTCCTCAACTGCAAACAGCTATCGTGTCTGTGGTATTGTCCTGGTTCTGCGGCCTTGTACGGCATCCTGCCGTGTTTTATGCGCTTGACAATATCCACCTCTTTAAGGTAATTATAGAACGAAGCCACACCTCAAATTTTCAAGAGCGTAAGACATGAGAACCAAACAGCGCTCCATGTTGAAAATTTATCCCATTGGTCACCACCAGCAAGCAAGTAATTTGATTGATTTTCAACGCGAACTGTTGTCAGATTCTCCAGTCTTGTGCACTTGAAAATTCGTAGTTTGGCTTCATTTTATAATCACCTTAAACACTTGGTACAACTCGTGATTCAAGTGACGCCGCCAAATGCCGTTCTCTAATTCACCACCGAGCATTCTTTGCTGCACTTTACGTTCATACACCCCGAATGCTCTCATGGTCTTATAGGACAACCGGAAGGATCAGTGTCTTGTATAACGCGAGTTTTGTTTTCGTTTGCAGGCTACGGGACTTCAGTTGGTTATGGAGCCCGTAGAAAGCCCGACTCGCAGCTGCAATATGTCATTTCACCTCGCGGGTCACTAGTGTTCCAAGATACACAAATTCTTCCACCACTTCAAACTTTTCATCACCTAGCACAATTTCGCTACCACTAACACTTCAGGACCCACGTTAAGTACCAGCTATCATGTACTTCGTTTTTGTAGTGTTGATTGTGAGTCCGATCCTGGCTGTCTCCTTCTGGAAAGGCACGAACGCCTCTTCCACTGCCTGACGGTCAATCCCAATGATCTCGATATCGTCCGCAAAGCCAAGGAGCATATAAAAGCGTGTGATAATAGTATTTACCGCTTCTCAGTACACCGGCTCTCCTGAGGGCACCTTCGAGCGCTATGTTAACCAACAAGTTAGAAAGAGCGTCACCCTGTTTCAATTCATCTAAGATTACGAACGAGGACGAAATCACATCCACCACCCGCACACATGATTTCAATCCTTAAAGCGTTGCACTACTCAGTCTAAACAGCTTCGCTGGAAAGCCATGTACGGGCATAATTTGCCACAACTCGTTTGTCTTCATCGAATCATACCGTTTTGACTCATATTCCGAACACTTAAGGGCAACAGGGACTTCAAATGCACCTGGTAGGCGTAAATTAGTTGATTTTTATACTAGTACACGACACTGAAGACGGCCTTACAGTTGAGGTCGAAATACGCGTATCTGTCAAAGGATACAAACTCTAGTGGAATTAAAAGGTATAGTACTAAATTCGGTGTTTTCATCTACTTATAGGTATTCAACTACACAGACAACCAGAAGTCGCATAACAGTTATCGAATAAAGTCGTTTAGTTACACAAATTTCATCATACCCGCACAACATGGGGGATGATATCGTTCGACCGATGAGTTTCCTCGCATAAAACGCTATTTTATGAGTTCATACGTACATTTCGTGTCGTCCCGTATACTCGTACAAAGTAAGTCGGATCAATCCGCAGCAGCTGTCAAATCACCTTTGTTATCATAAAATAAGTCGCATAAGAGTACAGACTAGTTCGCAATAAAATTTACACACTCGCATTGCATGTTATTTTTACATCATATAAAATATGCACGTATATCGTCTCCACTTTTGTACGCATAAGGCCTTTTTGCAACATCTTATACGTGAAACTTTGCGCATATAAACATCGCATAACGCAAAAGTTGATTTCATTATGTGTACATTCTGGTTGTCTGGGTAAACAGCTCGAAGATTTATTATCATTCGCAAATAAATTTATCTGAGTTAGTTTTACTGGTCTTGAACTAGAGAATCATCACTTCCCCCGATGTATGAAATAGATTGAAAGATGATTAAATTGAATTGTAATTGACTGCCATTTCCTGGTCATTTGATTGTATATTTCAGCGAAACATTTCAACCTCATCGCCATACAAAAACCGAGTGTTCAGAATATGAGTCTGTTCGGAATTTGAGACAAAACGGTACGCTGCTTTGAAATCTACAAACAGATGATGAGTCTACAAGTTGTATTCCTGGAACTTTTCAAATATTTGTCGCAAGGTAAACATTTGATCCGCCGTTGATCGGCCCTCACGAAAACCAGCTTCGTATTCATCGACGAAGGACTCCTCCAGTGGTCTCAATCTGTCGAACAGAACACGCGACCTTATTTTGTACGCCGAATTGAAGAGCGTTATTCCTCGGTAATTGGCGCACTCCAGTTGTTGTTGTTGTTTGAGAGGGACTTTAACCCGAAGATCATTCGTCCCTTTACGCGCACTCCAGTCTGTGTTCCTTCTTCCTCCAGCCAGCTAGCAGGCAATTCTTCTTCCTCCCATATCCTTAACAGAGTACGGTGCAGTATTTAGTACAGCTGCTCACTACCGTACTTGAAACTCCTTGATCGCTCTTCTAACCTCATCTAGCGTCGGGGGCTTCATAGCTTGCCCGTCACTGCTGATGGTTAATCTGTTCTCAGACGCGCTCGTGCTCTCCGTTCAACAATTGCTCAAAGTGCTCTTTCCACCTGACAACCACTAAGATTTTGTCTGTCAGCAGGCTACCTTCACGGGCATTGCACTTGACGGGAGACGGCGCTGTTTTCCTCCGTACGTCATTGACAGTTACGTAAAATCTCCGCATATAATTTTGTTCCATTTTGTTTTGCACCTCAGTAATGATATCTTCTTCATACTGCTTTTTCTTTCTGTGGTGAATTTTTTTCTCGGCTGCTCTAGCTTCCTTGCACCACTCTCTATTCTGCCGAGTATCAGACTTTAACATCCGGCTTCTGGCAACATTCTTTTCATCCGTCACAATCTGACAATCCTCATCAAACCAATCATTTCCGGGGCGTCTTTGAGCAGTACCTATCACCTCTCGCGCTGCTATGCTCATCGCACCGTGGATAGATTCCCACAGATTGTTGAGGTTGTCGCCTACGTTGGTTCCCCTTATTCGCTCTTCAAGCTTCCGGCGGTACTCGTCTACACCTACACCTTCGGTTAATAAGCGCTGGATATTTAAACGCAACGGTCGCTGTGTTCTTGTGCTCGCCTCCGTACACTGACGAAACGAAACGTATGAGGTACATAAGAATTTCTTATGGAATAACGACATAAGAAGTATTTTGTTCTTCATACGAGAATCTTATAACATTCCACAACAGACTTATGAAATAACACTCATTACATAGACAGATATAATTCCATAAGAAACTCTTTTTGGATATCAAACGCATTGATCATTGGCATTCATAAGACAATCTAATGGAATACAATTTTCTTAACAATTTCATACGAAAATCTTATGGATTACGTGGAGAGATACTAATAACAAAATATTAACGATTGAGATTCATAAGCGCGCGTATGACAATGATTAGTAACACTTGTGAAAAACAGTCGACTTTCTATCAAAAACCACGTAAGAATTTCATACGAAATTCTTTTGGAATAAAGACATAAGAAGCATCTAATGAGACTCATAAGAAAAACTTGTGAACTTCCATCGATCATTGCGTTCATAATACAAATAGGTATAATATCATAAGATACTCTTATGAAGGATCATGGATATCAATTATGGAATTCTTTAGGACCATTATGTATTTAGAGAATCGCTCTTTGAATTTAGGAAAATAAAGATATTCATAAGATCTCTAATGATAACGACAAGAATTTCTTGTGAATATCGGACGTTTTGTGTTTCATAAGAATCTTATGAAAGAGAGAAAACCAGTCAAGAAATCAATTCACAAGCGTTCTCTTATGAAATTCGTACGCAATTTCTGGCTCAGTGTAGACAACCGTGCACGAATTTTACTAACAACGAGATAGTGATAAAAAAAAATGTGGTCTATTTGTTTGCATAGCTCGCCATTTGGGTGCATCCAGGTGTGTTTCCGGATGTCTTTGCGTGCAAAGTAGGTGCTGCTGATGGCCAGTCATCCCTCTAGCTGCAGCGAAAGTTATTAGTCCTACACAGTTAAAAATAATGAAGATTACACGTCATGTAAACTTCATTTATGCGATGTAAACATGACGTCATGTAAATTTAAGTCTAAAATCATGTAAAAATGTGTTATATGTCATGTAATCACACAGAATCCTGCTGGATTACATGACATATAATTGAAGTTTACATGACATATCGTGTAAATATCCATCGTGTAAATCATGTCTGGTTTCTGAGAGAACCATGGCAAAGACTGATCTGCCTATTGCTTGTAATAACCCTGCCCATAACTTTATAAAATTCATGTGAAGTATTCTGTACGACTTTTGTATTTGACTTTTTCAGTTTTCTTTTTTTTTTGAAGCTTAACAAAAGTAACCCTTTGTAGAACAACCAAGACGCCAGATATGAGAGAAGGGTCTTTAAACTCTTCGCGGGCCACATAAAATTAAGCTTCGAGCCGTACGTTGGGCAGTCCTATCGTAGATTATTATGAAGGGTAATCTGTCAGTAATCAAGTAGCTTAAAATCACGTAATTTCTTTTGACGATTATGTCTAAGTATCATGAATTTGTGAATGAATTTTACATCAGCAACAGAAGCTGTTGTAGTTTTCAAGCTTCCTGAATAGCAAGTGAAAGTTCTGACTATAGACCGAGATCCTGATAATACGTTCTAAGGTCATTTTATAAAGAAAAATCGAAGCTACCACTCCACTTCATTCTTCCATCGTAATTCCTTTAATTTTAAATTACGTTACCCATTATACGTTTCTTTCCCTTACTCTCATTGCATGCAAACTCAATGCAATCCCCCCCCCCTTCGCGCGTGTCTAATTGCCGAGTATTGCTGTCATTGGTGCAGTTTTGTCACCTCCGCCAGTCAAATGTCCACCGCCACTGCTCTGTGAGTTTGCGACAGTCAATGTTCTGTCCGTATACCTTTGCGCCGGTTTGCAGTTGTGCCATTCCGGGTTCCACTATTTTGAAGGGCTATCGGGTACCAAAGTGACGTTCCATCACGGCATCCATTCAATTCAAATTTGTGCCGTATTTGATCCATGGGGGAGAGAAGTAACCGGAAAGCCCGACTAGTTGAAACTATCAGAATTATCAGGTGTGTTATAAGGTTACGGTATTTTTAGTAACAACGATTAGTATGAAAAATATGCGTATTGTGTAAATAACCAAAATTTTGCACTCTAGAATATCAAAATTGTAACATATTTTGTTACAAATATCACTTTGAGTAAAAATTCATTAGGATAAAGACTATATAATTTTATTATTTTTTGGGTAAATGTTGCAGGTATCTTCTTTTTCTATTTCTTCTTCTTTTTCTTCTTGGCATTACGTCCTCTGGGCATTACGGCATTACATTACTGGGACAGATCCTGCTTCTCAGCTTAGTGTTCAACGAGTACTTCCACGATTATTAACTGAGAGCTTTCATTGCCAAAGTTGCCGTTTTGTGCATTCGTATATCGTGTGGCAGGTATGATGATACTCTATGCCCAGGGAAGTCAAGGAAATTTCTATTATAAAAAGATCCTGGACCGACCGGGAATCGAGCCCAAACGCCTTCAGTATGGCTTTGCTTTGTAGACGCGAACTCTAACCACTCGACTTAGGAAGGCCCAAATGGTGTGCAATGAAATGATAAACATTCTGATATAATCTTGTTATGAATCATTAAAAAACTTGTAATATATTAATTTTATCAAAGGAAGTTTTCAATATCATAATATAACACGATATGATACGATCTGCTACTCGGGCAGCTAGGTACTTTATGCACTTTTATATGGCTAGGTTAACTGTGATATGGTGCGATTGGCACTTTTTGTCTATTACTGCTCAAATCCGACAGTTGCAGTTGAACGTTTGACGCATAGAGGGTCTATTGTAACTAGGATGGAGCTACTGGAGCGCTCGGGCACAGAAGTTGCTTCAAATGTGTGTAAGAATACTTAAATGTTTGAGATCGGCTCTGTAAGTGGCTGTTGTGGAGTGAAACAATGACAAAGTCACTGCCAGTCTCGGGAATGATGGGCGCATTCGAATGTCAAAGCGGGTGGCTGTCAATTAAGCTTTACCAGAGTTGGGAAACGTTGGGTTCTATTGTTGTTCGAAGGCTGTGAAGTTCAGGTGTCCCCTGTTTGGTACGGATACAGAGTGGGCCTTCAATTGTCTGAGTTAAACAGGTGCACTAAATAGAACAATGTGAACCGTTTATCTATACATGAACATTAGAGAAGTGATGAATAAAGATTAGTGAAAATCAATGAACTAATAAGCAGGCAGATGATATTGAACTCTATAGGTGGAAGTTGCAACTATCATTCATAGGCGTATAAAACATTCATCGTGAAACCAAAGTTTTTGAAACTATGAGTGAGTGAAAGCTTGGTAGATATACTTTCATAGCTTCCTATTTACCTTTTCAATGCTCTGGGCAGCAAGATAATAAGCTTCAAACTGACTTGCGATATGTGACTCGCAATAAGATAAAATAAATGTCATTGGTGACTTTGATGCAAACTATCACTCATGGATCAATTCGCAAAACAATTCCTACGGCAGAATTTTATTTGATGACTGCTGTTCAGAATATTTCTCAAACCCTTCTACGATTGATTTGGTCTCACGCTGATTTTGATTCTGTTCATGTCCCTGTTACATTTCAAATATCCCATGAAGTGATTTTCAGTCCTATCAGCTCCACTTTCAATTATTTTCAAACCGACTGGAATACATATGAAACATACATGGATAGTAATATTGATGTTACCATTTCTATGCAAGCAAAACTAGATATTGACAATGTTCTCGAAAATGTCATAAATTCCATGCTTAACATCATTGTCAAATTCTACAGTTATACATTCTCTTTCCCATCCTCAAAGTGCAAATTACTAGCAACATCTTACCGTTTCTTTTGCATAACCTAGAAAAGAACACGCTCAAGGACCACGGTTCCACTAATTACGAAACGCTCAATTTTGCTATGCACATGATCTCCTTTCCACGCTAAATGCCACTAATGACTTGGTGACCAACGCTCGTCATCGATCCACGTCGATCGGCTAATTTAAATCTCGTTTGATGCTTACCTTGCTGCCTTGCTGCCAAATGATCACGATCCACATGCCTCTTCGGACCACGACATCTGTACCAGCCATGCTGGGGCACTGGAACTGGACATGCGATGCCAGGTGACGATGAGAGCTCCCGCGTACCTATTTCTACTAAACCCCATCGATTGGGGCAGACGGTATGCAGCAGAGGTGCCTGGCTGTCAATCAAAATCACCGAGAACATTAATTTACATAAACACCACTGCATCTCGTCGCACTCCTTGGCAGCATCCCCCTTTTCGGCACCAGTTTCTTTGGACGAGGTGGACTTGAGGCGATCCTCTTTTCACCTTCTTCTCACCACGGTGTGTTTGAAACCGTTATTAACGAAAAAAGTGGCCATCAGTTGGCGAATTCCGGCGCACAATTTCTTCGCAGAGAAGAAATTTTCTTCTATTACTGACCAGCAAGAAAATACCCTTACATTTTCTCCATTGTGTTAATGAAATTTGGGCACAAGGCTGTTCGTATGAATTTACACGAGTTTTGTGTTCGTAACTTATTAGAACTTATCAAAAAAGTCAACCATTCCCAAGCCACGACGTTAAGATTATCATAGGAGATTTAAATGCTCAAGTTGGC
Organism: Aedes aegypti; assembly: GCF_002204515.2. Taxonomy (NCBI): domain Eukaryota; kingdom Metazoa; phylum Arthropoda; class Insecta; order Diptera; family Culicidae; genus Aedes; species Aedes aegypti. Next base: position 198,486,404 of record NC_035108.1, read on the forward strand.
CAGGAGAGGACTATTGGAAAGTTTAGCGCTCACCAGCTGACGAACAAAAAAGGCTTACGACTGATTAATTTCACCGCCTTCAAGAATATGGACATTTCTAGTAACTACTTCCAGCACAACCTTCCGCACCGATACACCTGGAGATCACTACAGTTGACAGAATCACGAATCGACCACGTTCTGATTGAAGGACGGCACTTTTCCGACATTATCAACGTCAAGTCCTATCATGGCGTTAAAATTAACACTGACCGCTATCTTATTATGGTTAAACTGCGCTCAAAACTCTCCGTCGTTATCAGCGTACGGTACCGACGGCCGCCCTGGTATGACCTAGATGCTGCAACTGCATAACGGATGTTTGGCTGACAACTTTATGGGATGTTTGCTTGCTTCTGATGCACCAGCCAACCTCCAACACAAAGGATGCCGTGCACCTTTCTCGACGGACCGTTCCACCATCGGGATTTGTTTGGCAGTTCGGTTGGCATCAGACCTCGGAATAGTTCATCGGCACGATTGTTCATTCCGGGAATATGTTTCTAGGACTGTCCTTCTGTGTTTGATTGGATTGGAAAAATCCTTCAGGAATACCTTCTGGTGAAATTATTCCAGAGATTCCTTCAAGTATTCCTCTACTAATTATTCAGGGTTTCCTCCATTTATTCCTTCAAAGATCAATACAAAAAAGTCCTCTAGTGATTTCTTCAGCAATTCTCCAGAGCTTACTCCAAGGCTGCCTCCGAAAATTCCTCCAGAGATGGTTATAACAATTCTAGAAGTTCCAAAGATTCGATCATGTATCATCCAAAAAATTTCGAAGGTATTCCTATATACCCCCAAGAATCCCTGGAGATATTCCGGAAGGAATCTTTTGAGTAATTTCTGTAATAAAATCATTATACTTTTTTGTTAAAATCTGTGGAGAAATTCCCATGTAACATTGGTAGCTGAACAACAGCTTGTTCAGCTAAAATGTAGATTATGCAGCTTCTTTTCAGCTGAACAAACTGTTATTCAGCTACCAATGTTACCTGGGTTGCTGATAACCCTTAAAGAAATTCTGAAATTAATTCCTTGAGGTTTTAAGGGAGATATCCTTTGATTTATTCTGAAAGAACTCCCTAAGAGAATTACTGGCGGATTCCCTCGAAGAATTTCTTAGAAAAACCCCTGGAAGAAAATTCTGCTAGAATCCCTTTATATTTCAGGAGGAATCCGTAGTTAATAGCCTTTGGAAGAATTCCTGATATAATCCCTGACAGAACTTCTGATGGAATTCCAGAAGGTGTTCATCATGGAGTCCCTGGAGGATTTTATAATGAAACCTTAGAAGTATTTCAAAGGAAATCCATGGAAGAATTTCTGATGGAATCTCTGCAGAAACTCATAATGAAATCTATTGAAAGACTCAAGTGGAAATCCCTAGAAGGAACGTTTGATGGGATTCTCAGAAAAAAACTTCTGATGTAATCCCTGGAGGAAATTCTGATGGAATCTCTAGAGAAACTCTTGATAAAATTCCTGTAGGAATTCAAGTTAGAATCTCTGAAGGATCTTTTTATGACACCTGGGGGATCGCCTGCATTAATTCCTAGAAGAACTCCTGATGAAATCCCTGGTGGGATTCCTGATAATATGCCTGGCGGAACGCCTTAAAAATCCCAAGAAGAAATCATGATGGAATATCTTGAAGAACCCCTGATATAATCTCTAGAGAAATTCCAGGTGCAATCTCCGAGTGAACTCCTGATGGAATCCCTAGAGAAACATCTGAAAACACCCCTGAAGGAATTCCAGGTGGAATCTCTGAAGGAACTTCTACAAAAACTTTTGATAGAATCCCTGGAGGAATTCTCGGTGGAATATCTAAAGAAACTTCTATTAAAATCCCTGAAGAAACTCCTGATGAAATCCCTGAATGAACTTCTGATGTAATCCCTGGGGGCGTTCCAGATGGAATCTCTGAAGAAACTTCTGATGTCATCTATAGAGGAACTCCTAAAAGAATCTTTATAGAAACTTCTGTTCAAATTTCTGAAGAAATTGATGATAAGATTATTTTAGGAATTCCTGATAGAATCCCTAAAAGAACTCCTAATGCATATCCTTGAGGAACTCCTAATATAAGCTCTGGAGGAATTCCAGGTGGAATCTCTGTAGAAACTTCTGAGTAACTCCTTATGGTATTCCTAGAAGCAATCCTGATGAAATTCCTCGAGGAACTCCTGATATTATATCTATAGGAATTCCGGATAGAACCGCTTCAGGAATTCCAGGTGAAATCTCAGAAGGAATTCTTGATGCAACCTCTGGAGGAACTAATGATAAAATCCCCTGAAGGACTCTGATGATAGCTCTTAAGACGCTTTTGATAGAATCGCTACAGGAAGTCCATCAGGAAATCCTGGAGGAATTCCTGATGGAGTCCTTGAAGGAATTCGTACAGATATCCTTGCTGGAACTCCAGATCGAATTATTGGAGAAACTGCTGATGAAATCCTTAGAGGAACTCCTGATGGAATCCCTGGAGAAAATTGTTTTAGAATTTCTAAAAAACCCCTGATGGAATTTCCAGAGGAGTTCCAAGTGGAATCTCTGAAGGGACTCCTAATAGAATTCCTGGAGGAATCACAGATGGAATCCCTAGAAGAACATTTGATGAAATTTCCAGAAGAAATCATGGTGGAATCCCTAGAAAAACTTGAGATGGAATCTTTAGAGGAACTTCCGATAGAAGCCTTAGAGAAACTTCCGATAGAACCTACAGATGAACTTCCAATGGAATCCCTATAGCCACGTTTCTCAACAGGGGGTCCATGTTAAAAGTACGCTAAAACAAACACCTCACAGCGAGCCGTTTTTTCGCCGTTACTAAGGTAGAGAGACAGTGCCCCCAGACAAGCAGAAATCGCATGAAAGTTCACGTTACAACTCGTTTATTCATACTAATTACATCAAACCCGCAAAACACCGTGGATAAACTCGTCAGTTTGATGAGTTTCCTCACATAAAACACTTGTTTTCTGAGTTCATTTATACATTTTGTTTCGTCCCGTACACTCGTACAAAGTAAGTCGCATCAATCCGTTGCAGTTGTCAAATCAACATTTGTTATCATAAGATAAGTCGCATAAGATCACAGGTTGATTCGGTAGAATATTTATACACTCGCATTGTATGTTATTATTCATCACATAATATATGCACGCATATCGCCTCCACTTTTGTACGTAGAAGGCCTTTTCGCGACATCTTATAAGTGAAATTTTGCACATATAAAGCCTCCAGGTCATTTCGTTATATGTACATTTTGGTTGTCTGGGCCCTAGAGAAACTTCTAATAGAAACCCTGAAGAAATTGTAGAACTCATGATTGAATCTTAAGAAGTACTCCTGATGTGTCTCGGAGGAAATTTTTGTGGAATTACTAGTGGAATCTCTGAAGGAATTCCTGGTTCAATCCTTACAATAACTTCTGATGGAAACTCTCCTGATGGAATCCCTGGAAGAACTTTGAAAGGAATCCCATTACCTGGATTTAATCCTGATTAAATTTGAGATGGATTCTTTGCAGGAATTCGTGGTACAATCCCTGGAGGAATTCCGTATTGAACTTTCGGTAAAATCACCGGTAGAACTGCTGATGTACCATTTTGATTCATATTACAGACAGCTTCAAATTCTGGACACTCTACTTTGTATGGGAAACATTTCATACGAAATGTTTCAATTTTTGCCGTCCAAAAGGTCTCAATTTCGAGGCTCATTTTAGTAAGCTTTTTCCATATACATCTTTGAACATTTTTTAATGCCCAACTACCTTAGATGTCTGTTTAGTGGTTTGACGATTTCAATTGATGATTTGACTGTCCCATTAATGATTATCATGAGCTGTCCGGAATTCCAATCAAAGTGTCCGGAATATGAGGCAAAAGTGGGGAAGCATCTGGAAGAAGAATCATGAAAAGGCCACGCATTTTGATTTATTTAAAATTATTCAAGTTGCAGAAGCGTATTCTTTACCCACCATTCAAAAGTTAAGGACTTCCGACGCTCGATGACGCTAAGTAATCATACAGAATGATTTATTTTGTATGCTCTATGCTGGGTTACACTTCACTAAGGCCTTAAGTGTCCGTAATACGAATCAAAACGGTAATTGCTAAAGAAATAGGTTAAAGATTGTGGGAAAACCAAAGACTTTGGGAAAACGCACACAGTTCGAACGAAACGTGTAAATTTCTGAGATATATAATGCACATAATTGGAGCGTGGAATATCATGGATATTTACATGATATGTCATGTAAACTTTAATTATATATCATGTAATCCAGCAGAATCCTGAGTAGTTACATGACATATCACACATTTTTACATGATTTCAGACTTAAATTTACATGACGTCATGTTTACATCGCATAAACGAAGTTTACATGACATGTAATCTTCATTATTTTTAACAGTGCAAGTTGAATATATAGAAACAGCTTAAGAGTGCACATTTCCAAGATCACTATGTCATCTACGCTGTGTAAATTCACTTATTTTGACTTGCCACCTATTTGCATCGGCAGTTCATGGGACGCCGAAGCTTCGATTTGACATGCTAACGTCGATGTTTGTGCAACATCCTTACAGAAGGTACGATCAGTTCGTCAAACATTTGGCTCCGTCAATCAGTGGTTTTAGCAAAATCAAACTCGTTCGATGTTGACCTACCGATTTGCCAACCGTCAAATCGGATTCACAAACTGTCAAATTAGTTCGTCAAGCAGCATCACACACGGTCAAACATAGCACCCACATGAGCATCAACCTGGGGGCGGAGTCAATGTTGGTCAAACCGTCTGAGCGTCTATGGACTGCATAATGATTGTACAACTTTCTGGAAAAGTCTGGTAGACAAGATCATCGCCTTCGGAGCGCACGTAGCAACAGGCACCGTAGGCCAATTCCGACGCATAGGAAAAGAAGTGTACCTGGATTCTGGGTACGCCGTCAAGGGAAATGAATCGAGGAATCCAAAGTTCGGAGAAAATACCCAACGTGGCGTGGTATTTCTTCCATTTGTTTTTATATTAGTGATTTGGCTACGTTTTTCGATGGCAGCTCCCACTTTATCCGCTCCGTAGAGCAGCTCATCGACGTAAAAGTTTTCAATGGCCTGAACAGCATCTAGATACTTATCTCCTTCATTCTGGGCCAACTACAGCAGGGTTCAAGTGGCCAGATATGGGGTTGCTGTGGTGCTGTATGTCACGGCGCGAAGCTAGTATCGAGTGGTTCCGATGCATTTTGACGAAACATGATGCGTAGAAAATACTGATTGACGGAATGATGGTGGACTTGTCGATACATTTTCTCCAGGTCTGCCACTACGTGGGCACAGAAGCGGATGATGATATCGACGAGAGGTTGTTGCACAACATGCAAGACGCGTTGAACACTACGCGTCAACAACATCGAGTTTGCGCATGTGACCGAGCTGAAGGTATTCGTCGATTAGCTGGTGGTAGGTTTGCTTTAAGGCGGAATCTTTTACAAGGCGTCTCTCGAGGCTGTAGAAGCTGTGAGTTGAATTTGTTCGAGAGTAGCCGAGGATTACTTGCGGCTCTTCAGACCGAGGAAAGTGGACGACGTACCATTCTGAGTGAGTTCGGGTGGTAGTATTGGCATATATTTCTTCGTATCGTTTTCCCTCAGTGGAACACGCAGCACCTCGAGACTGCATTACCGAAAGAGGGTGCGCTGGATGAAGCCCCTCTTGAGGACTGCTGGAAACAGTGAAGGAAGCCATCAACAATACAGCAGAGAGCAACGTCGGGTACATGGGACGGAGTCGACGGAACGATTGATTCGACGAGAAAGGTAGGCAGATTCTGGAGGAGAAGAATGCAGCGCGGGCGGTTATGCTGCAGCAAGGGACCCGGCAGAACGTGGAACGTTATAGACGGAAACGGCAACAGCAGACCCGACGCTTTCGTGAGAAAAAACGCCGCCAGGAGGAGACAGAGTGCGGGGAGATGGAACAGCTGTGCCGGTCTCAAGAAACACGTAAGTTATATTAGAAGCTCAGCGCATCCCACAACGGCTTTTTGCCGCGAGCCAAGATATGCAGGGATAAGGATGGGAGCATTTTGACGGACGAGCGTGAGGTGATCGAAAGGTGAAAGCAGCACCTGAATGGCGTTGAGAGCACAGGCACTGAAGGTCTGGACAACGAAGGATATGCCTACGTCAGTACTACGGATGATAAAAACAAACCAACCCTCACTTTGAGGGAAGTTAAGGATGCCATTCACTAGAGATGGGCAAAATGATCAAATTCTGGGAGCGAATCGTAGGTAAACCACTCACAACAGTGAATCGACTCTTTTTACCGATTCGGTGACTCAATTCTGACTGGGTAACAGAACATTTGCCGGAGAAGTGGGAGCAAGGGGTAATAAGCCCCATATACAAAAAAAGGCGACAAGTTAGATTGTGAGAACTTTCGAGCGATCACCATTCTAAATGCGTTATCTCAGTTATCTCAGATCATCTTCTGTCGTCTGTCACCTGTAATAAACGAGTTCGTGGGAAGTTATCATGACGGTCGATCGACAACGGGCCAGATCTTTACTGTACGGCAAGTGCTCTAAAAATGTTATGACCAGGTTCCAACGCATCACCACTTCATCAATTTCAAGGTTTCATATGATAGTATTGGCCGCGTACAGCTATGGAAAATCATGGGCGTGAACAGCTCTCCAAGAAGCTCACAAGACTAATGAAGAGCAACGATGGGAGGTGTGCAATATTGTGTGAAGATTTCAGGCGAACATTCCAGTTTGTTTGAACTCCGCTGGGGACTACGACAAGATGATAGACTCTCGTGGCTTTTAATCAATATCGCGTAAGAATATGCGCATAGTCAGGTTTAACAGCTGGGGTAGGATTGTCACGAGATCCAGACAATTTGTCTGCTTCGCTGATAATATAAACATTGACGGCCGAACATTTGAAAAGGTGGCAGACCTGTACACCCGCCTGAAACGCGTGGCAGCACAGGTTGGACTGGTGGTGAAGTAGGTGTAGAACTGATGATCATTTTTTCGCTAACAACGGTTTCAGACACACCGTGCTCACTGATTGAGGATTGAACGGTTGGACGGACGGACGGTCCAGTTCACTCTCTTAGGCATAGACACCGCGTTGACTTATGGATCTTGCGACTTTGAAGCAGAAGCAGCATCGGACGGACGAAGAAGTGTTTCGGTGGCGACCCGGGGGCGATTAGATTACTCCGGATTGACGGACTTAAGTGACTAGGTAAATGCTACCTGTCGTCGTCGCGATAGGCCTATTTGGACAGTAGCCGTAGATCGGAGCGTATTGGACATGCCACCCCTCGAGTAATTAGGGAGCAATTGGCAGCAAATGGAATCATAAGTTTGGAAACATTTTATGACGCTTGATTTATTGGTGTCGAATCTTTCTTGGAAATCTACTGCAATCGACGGGTTGTTCCACTTTTCATAGCTTTAGCAAAGCCCTAGCATATAAATCAGCGAAGAAACATACATATCACACGTACTCCCAGTATGCGGCGTTGCAGCCACGAGCAAAACTTCCTTCTTCATAAAATATTCCTATAAATAGAGCCATCATATATTCCATCATCGGGGAGGTGCAAGAAGAAAAATGTTTTATAGAAATTGCTTGACGCGTATTGGATTTGCATACAATCGGCCATAAACTTTAATCCCGGCCACGAGGGCCAGCAGCCAGCAGCATCGGCAGTAGTAGACCTGAGCCGCCTGTCACCGTCGAAACCACGTCCAACGCTGGATGTCTAACGCTCGCAGTTTTAAACGGGCAATTTACGATCGATATCTGATTGCCGTGAATACTAAGCATCGATGAGCCCTGAGCGGTTTCTAATCATACTTCCCGAAGCATGACAGGTTTTTGAAATTACTTCATAAACTGAATGCTTCTTCTTGGTTTCTGCGTTTAGAAATAATGTTGATAAAGACGCATAAAATTCAGTAATTGAAATTTAAGTTCAGCATCTTTAATAAGGAGTTCGTAAAATTTTAATAAACAGGTTTTCTATTTCAATGTCGAAATTGGCTCCAAAAGATTTTCCAAAATTTTAGATGGTTTTAATTGATGTTACTTAATTGAGTAATATTTTTTTGCAGATCCTGTTTGATAACTTTCATAGAAGGATCGCGAGTGCGTCAAAATTGGCTTCTCCTTACGTTTTCAAGACGGATCAAGATTATCGTCTATGTGTTTGTGACATTTTTGTGAGTGTGATAGAAAAAAAATATATTGAAATTAGTAAAGTGCAGTCAATATAACAATGCACAAAATTTACGAGAAAAAATCATTATTGTTTGAAACAAACTCCAAGCTTAAACCATTCTTAAACAAATGTGTCCTCTCTTGTCGCACTTTAATTCACCCCATTTATCATGTTGTCGTACCGTTTTCTTCTCTCTCTCTCTACAGTCACCAGAACTAGAATTTCGGCATGAGCTGATGGGGCGCATAAATAAATTGGAAAGTGATGTCGAGCTGGACGTGGTACCGATTAATCAGCATCATCCATCATCCAGCTCCCCGCTGCCCCAGTCGACAACACTGTCCGGATACGGGGCCCAAGGTTACGACTATGGCAAGGAGTTCTTTTTCGGTAAGTATCGTTTAGCGTTTGAACTCCCAAAAAGAAAAACAAAAAAGTATGATAAATGCTCACGAGTTTTGCCATATCTTAAATCCCCCCAAATAGCTGGAAACAAACACCGAGATGCACTATGCACGGATGGCGACGATTCGTTTCTGCGACCTCCACTGTGGGAGGACATCACAAGTTCAATCCAAAACATTGACCCTGAAAACGCCGTCATGTTGGGCACCTTGAACGGTATTCCACAGGTCAAAACGGAGGCTGTAGATGATACCTTTTTGGAGCCTCTCTCCTCGCCGCTGTTAAGCCCCTTGGAAATCAAAACCGAGAAGAACCTCTCGATGCAAAACAACAACAGCATACACCAAAACCAGTTACTTAGCGATAGTAGTTGTAATAACAGTACTAGTACAAGCAATGTATTCCTAGCAAATAGCGAATCAAACTACCTGCATCACTCGCATCCGCATCCGGCAGCTCTTGCCACTAGTCAGCATGCCCATGCCCAGCAACACAATCTGAACGGCTACATGGGCTGCACCAATGGAAGCGGAAGTCTCCTAGCCAATACCCACCATGGTGCCCATCAAAACCATCACCCTCATCACCAAGGTCACCATCTGCAGGTGAATCAGAACAACAACTACTATCATTGGCCTTCCCATCAGCCAACGCATGGAGCTCCACAAATGTATCATCCAAAGTACCATCCACCCACGCAAGGTTCCACAATCTGTACGCCAATTTCGAGGCTAATGTACGTCCCACCATTAACCCCACCCAACTCCGACCCTGGAAGCCCAGGAACCACCCTTCAGGTAAGTTCTACTCAAGCCTTCAAAACATATCCCCGATTCAATACAAATGCCCCTGATAAAAACAGAATCCTCCTCGCCGAACTCCTCCACCGCCATACCACCCACAGCAGCTGACATCCCTCTCGATTCACATGGGCCCCAACGGTAATCAACCCTCCCACCTGCATCACCACCCCCACGGGATACCACCCCAGCAAGCGTCTTCAGTGGCCACCGTTCCTGCCGGATCTCAACAGCATCCGCCCTCCTCAGCGGCACTCGTAACGGTGAATCCGAACACTAATCCAGCAATAGCATCGATAGCAATTGGCAATAGCAGCACCAGCAACAATAACGCTAGCAACAACAATACCAGCAGCAGCAGTAGTAGTGGCAGTAGTGGTAACAGTTCCGGAACCGGAAGGAAACGGTCGCAGCACAGCATCAACCACGTGCTCAGTAGTGTGGGTGTTGTGAAGCACATTGTCGGGCGGTACAACCGGCGGAACAACCCGGAGCTGGAGAAGCGACGGATACACCACTGTGATTTCATGGGTAAGTACTCAGTTTTTGTACGCTCGGGTTTTAACACTTCAGTCGTCGCGCTGTTGTATTTTATACAACACTGTTGAAAAAACCTCGCTTTTCGTTCACAACAGCAGCGCAGTGGTTTTGATGGTGCCAAACCGTGCGACGACTGGAAGGTTAACAGTGGCAATATGGCGCATTACGAGATGACAAATCTTAATCTACTGCGACGAAATTCAAATCCCAATTTCCCGTTTCTGATCACCAAATAATATCTGATGAAGCAATGATTTTGGTGCCAAAAAAGTGCATTTGTGTGTTTTTTATCTTCGAATTTGACATCATATCATTACAATTTGAGATGTACACTCCGACTACTTGTAACGAACATTGTGGAAAACGGTGGTCGTGACAAGAATCGGTCGTGAGAATAATAAAAAGCTGCATTTTCCAGCAAAACATCCAAATGTTTACACAGGGTTTTCTTTAAAAGAATCGTGAGCAGGCATACCAATCTCATCTGATCACTTATATCAACTTTGGCTGATGGAGAGATATTATCTTTTATGCAAGAGCGCTTTGATGTGATACCATCTTTCGATCTGATGTCTCATAAGATGTCCTTGACAGTTGTTTGGTGTAAAAAGGCAGAGTCGATAAATGAAGAGTCGCACAAACAGTGAAACCAGATTGAACTTTTCGAACTGTCAAACCGTCTACATAGAGTTCATTCACAAATTTCATAACGCTTTTTGTAAGATTGTTTCACATATTTTGTATGACCTGTAGCACCATGAGGACACCACCCATCCATCCCCTTAAGCTTTATGAAATTTGTGAATAGGCCCCTATCGAGCAGACCAGCAAAACAAATAGGTTCTATTTTCGAAACACGGGATTTTTTGGGAGATTTTTTTGAGAAATCTTTAAAGGTCCTTTGTCAATTGTTTTAGATATCCTTGTATGCGAATTTCTGACGAGATAGACTAATATTTGCAAGATTTTTGGTGGAATTCAAGCCAAACACTTGTCTTGTAAGACATTTGGTGGATACAATGTATGGTCCGTCAGCTCTGACAACATTTTTGTTACATAATTGATAATGTGTCGATTCATATGATGATCTACAGTGAATTCTTTTGATCATTCTCAGTCGATTTTTTGTGAAATGATTTATAAGTGCATTAATGATGAGATCTTTTGTTTTTTTTTAATTGTGTGTCTAATTTCTAGTGAAATTTTTGACAAAATCCATAGGTAGCGAAAATCCGGTTAATTGTTAATCGACATATTTTCGCTGTAATCCAGACTATGGACATGCCCTATAACAACTGCCGCGATTCGCAGTAGACAGCATGTCCGGGCTCGATTCATTTGTCGATACACACTTAAATTATTTTATTCTTAAAATTCAACAGCCTCAACAGCTGAACAGTTCGGTGAAATAAATTAACGGAGTACGGAATTTTTACTGTATTCGTTGAAAAATCACTGGAATCCGCCAAATGTTGACGAAATTAAGGTGTTTTATTTCATCGAACTTTTCAGCTGTTGAGATTACGTTGAAATTCACCGTAAGAGCTTAGTGTGTAGCCTGCTGTAATCATAATTACACTATGAATGTCACCGTATTCGACTGTTTTTCATAACGATAACTTGCAAGTGGATTGCTGAGTTTGAATTATTCTATCTAGCATCATATGAACCAGAGATATTGTTTAAAGATCGATCAAAGAGCGCTAAGATAATATCTTGTTATTCGATCCGTATCTTTCTCAGATGATCGAATGATCAGATAAAAGGCAATGCCTGGTCGTAAGATATTTCTTTTAGGGATTTGTCAATTGATAAATCCATAAATTAACCAATGCATTCTTTCAGGTTTATCTTCGGGAATTCTTCATTTCGTACCAGAAAATCTTCCTGCAATTGATTGAAAATTTTTCCGGATGTTTTTGTAGGATTTCTTAAAGAAAATTGCTGAAATTTTCTGATGAATAAATAAACAATAATTAATTTAATTGATTGAACCTAATTCTTATTTACAACTGGCCAATAAAAGATTATGCCTGGTAATGGAGGCCACCTTATAAATTTGATACTAAAATAAATTATCAAAATTCAATGCCGAAATTCGTATTAATATTTTTTAATCCATTCGCCTATATACTGTCACCTCGATTTATGAACCCCCGATTGGTTTGAAAATTCAATCGATTCGTAAATTGAATCATTTCGTAAAGCAAGGGAGTTTAGTTCGTAAAACAAGGTTTTGACGTTTGGAGTCGAAACTAGGAAATTATTTTTTATTTTTCAGAAATTATGCTTTTTCAGTATCCTAAGTATACTATTGATTTATACGGACCTGAATCTAGCAAAAATATGCGCAAGTTAAGGTCTTCCAACAATTCCTTGGAGTTTGAGCATATGATTCTACATGAGTAAATAGCGATCTATTTATCATTTATAAGTACAAGCATGTCTCGCAATTTGGGATACTAGAAGACAGTTATATTTTGAAGAACCATTCGTTACGTCAAGATGCCTCTTTATGTAACTTAGTAAATACAACAGGTGTTCTAGTTCATCGAAAAACTTTCTGGAACAAATACTTTCAATTTAATTGTGTAGTAAGCGATCTTTTGATGGTTTTTAATATAAGTCAAATCTTTAACCATTCATATAAGTAAACAAAGCATTGTATGGATAAGTACCAATGTACTTGGCTCTCCAAGAACTTCATGGTTATATTCTATGGCCTAATGATCTACAGGTCTAAGCAGTTTTATATTGATGCTTTTTTTAATGACACATGCTCTTAACCTTTCATAGAACTAAACGGAGTATTGCATTGTTTTTTTTCTCCTCCAAAGGCTCCATCGAATATAGGCCTTATTGGTCTTATTTATACCGATGTTCTTGATCTTCCAAAGATCTTAAGACCTATATTCCAGGAAGTTCTTGGATGAATCGGAACATCTCACAAATGCAACACATCAATTCAAAAACAAAATCAAAGCTACATATTGATCTGAACTAACTCGAATATTCAAAAATTCCAAAGGTTCATAGATCACGTTTGTAGATCTGGTGGCTATATTTCATAGTATTCTGAAGTTGATGCCAATAATATGCTATGACATTTCATCCAAGTGTGAACTAAACTACAAAACATAAGTTGAACACACCTTAGATTATTTCCGCTAAACTTATCATTCCGACACAGAATTTATCATTTAACCGTAAATTGAGGTTTAAGTGTACTATTAAAACGATGGTATTGATGAAGAATGAATGATGTTAATGAAGAAAACCGTAGCAAACCAATAATTTTGGAGTAATGAAATTTTTGGCTTCGATGTTCGATACAAGAGGATCCTCTTTATGCAAAATTGTACGGAAACATAAATCTTATTAGAAATATTCTATTTTGATAAACTGAATACTAAAAGTAATAACATATTTCTTAGGTTTTGTCGTTTTCTCTCACCAGATTTCTTTGTTTCATCCTTTTCGAGCGCTAAGTTTCTAACGTTTTCTTTCCACATTTATTCATTCCCTTTTTTCAATATTTCTTTTCAATTAGCTTTTGTTTATTTCTTCGTAAATATCCCATCTTATTATAAACTTCTTTGGTTTTTTTTTCTTAAACTTTGTTTGTATTCTCGAGGCTTGCATACTCTTTCAACATCTGTTGCTTTATGCTCATCCACACGGAAAAAAATCCGTTGCCGGAATCATGAACAAAAAGTCATGAAATCATAAAATTTTATGTTTCATAATATCATGACTACAAGTCATGAAACCATGGCTATTATTCAAGAATTTGTGTGCTCAGGGCGTTACATAAATCCAACTGTCACTTTTTTCATTTAAGTCAACACGTCTTTTGCGATCGGTAGTGTTTTTTTTTCCAGTGAAATTATGAATAAGTTTTGTTTACGGAAGAGGTTAATTAGAATATCATGCTCGTCGGAACTTTGCCATCATATCGATGACATTCCCGATGACCCAATGACTGCCATTGCTATTAGATGTGCGAAAATGTACTTGCAAGATTTCACACTGATTATTCCGTACCGGGCAATGATTGACGAAGGTTTTGCTTGACAAATTCGTCGGCGATTTTAAATTTTCGGTGTGATGCATTCTCTACATCTTACAATAGAGCAGCTCACACAAACCTTCGGCAGCCGGATGATCTCTACCACTTTCCACGCCCGCAGAGTCGTTTATTTTTCCATCGCCAATACAATCCACCAGCGTTTTGCAGCCCAGGGACGATGTGCCAATTCAACTGATGTTTGGAATGACATTTTTCGTGCAAACCTAACCACCGGATGTTCGCGTTTCTGTCAAAGATGTGGCACTCACAGTTTATTCCGAAACTACCGGCACAAAATCCATCTTCATGTTATTTGTTTACCTATGACAAATATACAGGGATCATAATTGACGTTTGTATGTTTTCATGAAGTTAGTTCATGATTTCATGATCCTGCTTCATGATTTCATGACTCAAATTTCCACTTTTCATCACCAAAACTGGAATCATAAATGACGGGTATCTAAATCCATGAATAGTTTTCATGTTTTCATGAATTTTATTCATGGTTCCAGCATACATAGTTTATGATTTGATGATTTGAATTAACACTTTACGGTAAAAAGATTCATGATTTCATGACTTTTGGTCATGGTGTATTTTCATAACATGAAAATACACATTCCTCCCAAAATCATGACCTTTTCTCCTTGTTTTGGGTGCCGCATTTTTACCCGTGCAGCGGTACGTGTACGGATAAGGGTGTTGCGACATCCGCTCGGTCATCCTCGGGGATTTTTTCTACTTACAATTCATTCTTTTTTTAGGGTCTCATTTTTGGGAGACAAGACGTCAAGCGTGCGCTAGAATAAGGGCGTAAGTCGCATGTTCGATTTCTTTTCATCGATCCTCTCTTCTGTTAATTAATGTGACAAGGTGCACATATTTTAGCTTACTTTTTCACTTCAGAATGCTACATCATGAGAAGCAAAAATGCCAACAAACTTGCACCTTGTCACCTATATTCACAGAAGAGAAAATCTATGAAGAGAAAACGATCATGCGACATGCACCCTTATTATAGCAAACTTTCTAGTTTCTCTCATAGGGGTCATGCACAAATTACATCACGCCCCAAGGGGGGGGGGAGGTCAAGCCAAGCGTGACAAGCCTTACAAAATTTTCGAAGGATGCATACATAAACCGTCGAAATTTAGCGTGACATAATCTACCATCCCATAGCTATGTTTACTATGCATAGCTTTGTTATTATTTTCGAACTTGCCAACGGTATACATATTTAAGTGATTTGTTTTTGTATAACAGAAAAAAATGATTCGTATTTTGCTTATTTTTCGACGCCCATACAATTTGTATGAAATAGAGAAATCTGCCTTCCCTAGCCGAGTGGTTAGAGTCCGCGGCTACAAAGCAAAGGCATGCTGAAGGTGTCTAGATTCGATTCCCGCTCGGTCCAGGATCTTTTCGTAAAAGAAATTTCCTTGACTTCCCTGGGCATAAAGTATCATCGTACCTCACACGATATACGAATGCGAAAATGGCAACTTTGGCAAAGTAAGCTCTCAGTTAATAAGTAGCGATGTTGATACCCCAGCTAGAAGACGCCTCTTACTGATTCTAGGACCACCTATGTTGAGCATAATTCTTGTGAGCACATTTTGCAGTATTTTGCTTATTTTTCGACGCCCATACAATTTGTATGAAATAGAGAAATCTGCCTTCCCTAGCCGAGTGGTTAGAGTCCGCGGCTACAAAGCAAAGGCATGCTGAAGGTGTCTAGATTCGATTCCCGCTCGGTCCAGGATCTTTTCGTAAAAGAAATTTCCTTGACTTCCCTGGGCATAAAGTATCATCGTACCTCACACGATATACGAATGCGAAAATGGCAACTTTGGCAAAGTAAGCTCTCAGTTAATAAGTAGCGATGTTGATACCCCAGCTAGAAGACGCCTCTTACTGATTCTAGGACCACCTATGTTGAGCATAATTCTTGTGAGCACATTGCTCGCCTTTGCCACCATCTCCCATGCACAATCGACGTGACTGTTGAGCATTATGCCCAGGTGTTTAAGCATTCGCTATGGCTATGGCTCTCGACAGTGATCTCGTCGTTCATGACTGCTTTGCAGTTGCTAACTAGTAGCACCTCCGTTTTGTGGTGGACTATCTTCAGCTTAACTCCCTACATCCAATCTTCGACCAGACCAACTGCCTCCGTTGCCAGCATTGCTACTTCCTTTTGCGTCTTGACGCAAAACGGTAGTTCCAGCGATAGGACCCCTTCGTGGAATGCGATGTCCACAGCGTTGGATTCAGTATGGAGCTTTGTGGGATTCTAGCCGTTATTCTTAACTCCTTCGGGCCGGCGTCTTTTTCATACCTCAGTACTCTGTTTTGGAAGAAGCTCTTCAAAATCTGGCACAAGTAGTCGGGATCCCGCATTCTGTGCAGCGCTGTGGCAAGGACCTCCCAGCTTGAGCTGTTAAACGCGTTCTTCACATCTATCGTGACCACAGCACAGTAACGATCCCCCTACGCTTTTGTTTCAATGCTTTCTCAGCGTCCGAATTGCGTCCACCGTCGACCTTCCTTTCCGGAATCGAAACTGCTTTTCTGATAGTCCGTTCTCCCTCTCTGTGCATTTCATCACTCTGTTGAAGATAACACGTTCCAAGAGTTTACCAAGTGTATTCAGTAAACATATAGGCCTTTATCATCCTGGATCCACGGGCGATGCCCTTTCTCCCCGCATTTCCTGCACAACTCAGAACCATTACAGATTGCATGTCCATGTCCGAAGTCCATGTACTTGAAGCTCCTCATCGGTTCCTCTCGACTCAGAAGACGAGTCTCAGTGGACAAAGCGACCATCCAATCTTCACTTTTTTCTTCTCCACCAGTTTGTTGGCTGCGGCTACTGGTAGCCGACTCGTCGCTAATTGTGTACCATCGTACAACTTTGAAAGTCGGATTGTCATAAACACATCTCTCATATTGCACCTTGTTGCTGGATTCCTAATACAGTCGCCTCTCCACATCTCGATATCGAAGGAACCATCGAAATAGGGAGAGATCGAGACAAAGAACAAATATTTGATGAATACTAGATTGAAAAACATTGCCAAGAAAGTAATGGGGTAGATGTACCAATAGTGGAGGTACTAAGCACAATTGAACTTCATTTAACCGCGTAAATTCAAGAAGTGCATTTAATCTACATGATAATGTTGTAACGGGAAGTAACGACTATTGACTTGATGAGAAAAAATATTTCATCACAGTAACCCACGGCATGTCAGTGAAAAATAACACCTCCACTATTGGTACACTGTTCCTTTAGTTGCGGTATATTTTTAATTTGTGTTCCTATAGTTGCGGTATCCGTTGTTTTCTTATGGGATCCTCCACTATAGGAACACTTTACCGCAACTATTGGTACAAGCAAGAACAGTTTTAGCAATTTTAGTGATATTTCATCAGTTTTAAACCAATTTGAACGCTCTTTTCAACTGTTCCGTGTTTCAACAAGCCAATACGTCGATTGGCAGTGTCGGTTCTGTGGCTAGTGTAATAAAATCAATGAAAACGGCACTACCGCAACTATAGGAACACCCTTAACTAAGGGAACACTTACCCTACACAAACAGAAGTCATTTTGCGCTCCTAATTTGTTTTAAATCCCAAAATTTTGGTCTAGTAAC
Source organism: Aedes aegypti (assembly GCF_002204515.2). Classification (NCBI taxonomy): domain Eukaryota; kingdom Metazoa; phylum Arthropoda; class Insecta; order Diptera; family Culicidae; genus Aedes; species Aedes aegypti. Next base: position 198,504,178 of record NC_035108.1, read on the forward strand.
CTTCGGTATTGGTCATATCGACATACGGAGAGAAACTTGAGAACAAACAATCAACAGAAACACATCGAGATATGGAGGATGAGATATGGAGAGAGAAAATGTATGCAGACTGAAGGGACCTATGAAATCATCGACATAGGGAGAGATATCGAGATGTAGAACATCGAGATGTGGAGATTCGACTGTATTGTGATACATATTAATCCTGTCCTTTATGTACTCGTTGAGTTAATTGATTTTATTTATGACCTCCATCAAGTTCAAACTCCCCGTTAGGCCTTCCTGGCAAATGTTTTTGCTTGATTTCTGTGTGAACGATGGGCTTTGGAACCTTAGTCCTCCTTGGAGACTAAAATTCTCCCTTTCCCAAGTAACATTTTAAGTTTTTTTTTTCATTTACTACAAGCTGTTGTTACCACCATATCATTAAGACTCATTTTGGAACTTATTAGTCTAAATAACCTTAATAAACCTTTGATAAAATTCCGTTAAGCCCGAAAAGGCCCACACTACAGGAGGTTGTTAAGACTATACCTTAGAACCGTTTCTAAACTTCTTAGTTTTGTATCGTATGAATACATCTACCCTTATAGTGTACTATAATACTTTCATAAGAGCTGTTGTATAGCCTTATTGAGCTCAACTAGCGGTACTAAATCTTTTACGATATCCCAATACACGGAATAAAACCATTGTTAAGAGCTTATGATTGAACAGAAAGCAACCAATAAGTTGTTTATAAACCATAACCCTTTTTTAATATTGAAACCATCATGATGTCTGTCAACTCATAATAATTAATAAAAATAATCATTTTTTGCATGGCAGAAAATTCTCTTACGATCGCGTGAAATTCCTGCCAATAAAAATTTACTGGTGTAGTTACATAAAAATTTTCGATTTACAGCAACGCGCCACAATTACGACATCATAATTGGATATCTAATATTTGACTCCATTCTATTTACAGAATGATTTCATGATCATCTCAATCATAAATTGAAATTTTTTGTTGTAATTATCAATCCGATACGGCGACAACAACATGGTTTAAGATCAATTGGTGATTATTCCGAACAATATAATCATTCATGAACGCTTTTGATCTTAAGGACCTGTGCGCAAAATCCTTCACTGGCTTAAATATTCCTAAATCAGAATATTTGTTCTGCACTAAGACAAATAGGTTTTTTGGGAGCCTTGACATAAACTTAATGCACTCAGTAAAGATAGTGCTGTCAAAAAGATAAACAAATCGGAAGATACAATTTTGTGATGCAATTCATGTTATTAAAGTTATTAAATTTGTACCGTTATGTATCTAACTGTTTTCATTGGAATGAATTGTTATAATAAAGCCCGTCGTACTTGATCGGTTGTACTGATGCAGAAAACGGTAAGTGAGTGCCTGAAAAGTGAAAGTTTTTTTTCGTGTAGCTTAGCTGTTGTAAGCAGCGTAGTTGTCCCACTAGAACGGGAAGTTCAGCCAAGCTTGGGAAAAAATATGCTTTATACGATAGCCTGATAATTCTACGAGAGGAATATTTGCCTTTTCTATGAATGCGTTCTGGTTAACTCATAATTCACTACATTATTATCATTATCAACAAAATGATATTGACACGTAGACTGCATTCAACAACATGCACCAGACAGTTGAGATTTAAAAAGGCTTTACCATGACTTAGTGCAGTCTTAGAAGTTTTACCTATGTCTTTATTAGACAAGCAAGATAAAGTTTTAAGTATAGGTTTTAATAGACGCTACACAGCTCCTTCAAAATACAATTTATTATTAACAAATGGTCGGCGTTAAGTCAGAGTGGACCAAGTGACATTTTTCATATTTTGAGAAAAATGGGTTTAATGTCTAACGCTCTGTAATTTTTAAACTCGTTTATATTTTGGTTCAATATTTCTACACATCTTTGTGTTACTTTCAAACAATATAATGTTAAGTGATAATCATAAAAAATCATAATCCAAACCGTTGATAGAACGGATTTTTGATGGACTATGTGTACTTGGTCCACTCTGAGTGAACTAAAGAGCAACGTTCAGTGAATTAGATCACTCTGACTGAACAATTTCCAGGAAAATAACAATCATTTAATGCTTGCATGGTCAAACTGGGTGCATATCTCTAAGATCAGCAGATTATCAAGACCCTTCGACCGTCAATACCGAAATCAGTGGCATTACGATAGCTTGGAAATTAAGGTTTTGTAGGGTCAGGGCATTGGAGACCAGAAAAATTCAAATATGCGTTCAGTCAGAGTGGACCAAGTGAAAATCTTGAGTACCGATCAAAATATGCCGGTCTAATAAGCGGGTTCTAGCACATTCCATACATACACCATAGAACTACCATAAACTTCTATCGGACTCTGAAATTGACTCAAAAAATGCAATAATCAATCAGTTTATTGCTTTTCAACACTTGGTCCACTCTGTCTGCACAGAAATTGTTGCAATTTCTGACCACCCATCCAAATATGGTAAATGTTCAAAAATCAAATTCAAATGCACCAAATTAAGTAATATTTTTAAATTTCTCTTGATGAATAGGTAGAAGAATCATTCGATGTCGATAATTCTGACAAATTTCATTAAATGTTTTTCATTTCCTCGCTTTCCTCAGCGCGCTGATCATTTTCGCTATTATGGAAATAAGCACTTGGTCCACTCTGACTGCATACTTTATCGATTTTTATTGATCATCCAAAGTAAATTTGTTACATATCTCGCGCAGTTTACAGCATTCATCAAATCTGGTCAAAGTGAAACGGAGGTAAGGTAATTTCGCATCTAATGAGAGAATAATCCAATTTTCCCAAGTTTTGTACTTGGTCCCCTCTGACTTAACGCCGACCAAATGTGGCTAGCAAACAAGTTTTAACGGGAGCTCTTATAGATATATACAAAGCATTTTAAAGTGGGTTTTACCGAAAAGAACGTTTAACACTTCGCAATGTTTTATTAAATCTGTTAGGAATGAATACATCTCTAATAAAACCTTCATAAATAACATCTAAGTTCAAAAAGCGCTGATATTGTTACTTGGGAATTGTAACGCCCTGCTGCTACTTGCTAGTATATCTTGCTATGCTACAGGTAAACGTTGTAGCTTTCCGCTTCTCGTATGTTACCAGCCCAGAAATCCATTTAGCCGAGCTGTGCTTGGGTTTAGTTTGTAAAACTTTTAATATGATATGTGCATTTTGTCATTTAGTTTTGAAATGTTTAAAGCAATTACGTAATAAAATTACTTAAATGACTCGAGAATTAAGATCAAAAGAAAGTTAGGGGGCGTATACAAATTATGTCACGCTCAAAGGGGGGGGGGGTATGTCAATCATAGCGTGACTAGCCTTACACAATTTTTAGATGACTCATACAAAAAGCGCGACAAGGGGGTAGTGGGGAAGGTGGGTTTTAAAAGTCTAAATTTAGCGTGACATAATTTGTGTACCATCCCTTATTCTATGAAAACTTGTCACCGTATTTACTCAATCATAAATACAAAAGCTTGGCTTGGAGAAATGGAATGGATATTTTTAAATAAGTATTGACAAATATGGTGAAAATGTAGACAAACGTTATATTAGACTTTGATTTGGAGTGATTTGAATCAAATTGAGGTGGTTAGAATCCAACGAATGTAAGTGACAAAACTCTAAAAAATACAAAAAATAAGTACATCTCCTAGAAAATATGTTATTTTATCTTTCGGACGGAAAAATAACCTAAGCATATCGTTGGAAAGCTAGGAAACAGAAGAATACTTAAGTATACTTAACTCAAAACCGACCAAATTGTCACTCGTTTTTCTTTGCGTTAAAGCCTCTCAACTGACTTCGTAACATGAAATACGGAATTTTCATATTAAACTTCATGTTTAGTTACTCAATAAAAATAAAATGCTATATGTCTTCATTGGACAGACTAATTATGGTTTATCATTGTTAATCGATAAAACATTTGTTTACTATCATAACATGCAGCTTTTGGTCTTTTGACGACCAAAAATCTGTGTTATTTCCTTTTTTCGAACATTTATTGACCAACTTTTTTTTCTTGTTAACTCCATTCTGATTTCTCATAACAAGCATTTTCAATTACTATCGAGTCACCTCTCAAATTTTTGCATGTGTTGAGAAAAACTATTCAAACCTTTGTATATCTTTGATCTCGTTTTCCTTCTGTTATAACCGTTACCGCCATTAATCTTTTTATCACAAAACCAACTCCTTAGTGTTTTCTAAGCGTAACATAATTTCTCGCACTAAAGCCCCATCACTCGAAGAGACCGTTTTGTCTTAATCTACAACGACACGTCCCCAATCCGATCGCTTCGGCTTCGGCTTCGGCGGTGATCTACTGATGGGCGATAATTAATATTATGGGGGTAATTTTCCCCTGAGCTACGGCAGAGGATCCCTTACAAGGAATGTGAGAAAATCTCACCCATCAATCGTATCTTTTGCTGCCTTCGGGGGCAACGTTGTCTCACTCTGTAGCCCCGTAATGAAGACATCGATCCATACTCACTGCCCCGTGTAACGACTCCAAGAGGAAAGCGTTGATTATGTTGTTTGAAATGGCACCTCCTTGGCTATAGCTCTTTATTACAGTCGATTACCGCGGAGCGATTAGGCTTCGTATGGATCCACGGGGTTGGAAAACCGTCACCTATTTGAGAAGTCACTGCTTAAACTGAGAAAAGCGATAATTATCACCCGCACCACTGCCTGGAGTGTCGTTTGTTGGCGTGGTCTGAGGAGTGTGAAAACTCCTTTTCGGGAGATCTCGTCTAGTCGGTTTATGTTCGCGATCGCGATCATTAGTCAGTTCGAAATGGGCTGTGTTTTGACCAGTGATAATTAGTGTCTTATGGGCTGAGCAACATTGCAGGGATTCCTTCCTAGTTTTTATGGACCTACAGCTTGACATTATGTTGGTGGTGATCAGATGGATCTGAAAGGGAAGGCACAGTATGCTTCATGTTATGTATTGCATTGATATTTGTAAATATATTCTTAGTATTTCGTGAACATTTGAACACATTTTGACGAATCTCAATTAAACAATGTCTATTGGCACGGGCGAATAAAAATCTTTGAAAATTGAAACAAAATATTACATTTCGTTTAAGTTTTTTTTGTCAGGCCCTGGCACCCTTTGGTTATGCCCATATCCATTTGGCCCTGAATTACGGCTGCTATGTTTCAAACGAGTGACTCAGCAGGACATCTCACATTGCGATGTATACATTAATGCAAAACATTTTGATTGATTAGTAAACACTCGTGCTGCATAGCTACTCCAAGTTGATGTCAAGAATCTGTGCTCTAAAGAGAATAGCAGCTAAGAGGCCTCTGCGCATTCCAACAGAATTTCTGCACCTATTTGCAAACATAGATAGGTACTTGTAGTCGCCACCCTCACCACCTCTTGAATCAGATGGGCTCGACATCAAGAATCGAAAAGGCGATCGGGTTGCACATGTTTTGCCGATTTCGCGAACGTTTCCGCAGCAAAGGGGCCGCCCATTGCCAAGAATCAGTCATCAAGCCACGTTCTATCTTATGCACTGAACAACAATCGTGAATTTGATGGAAGCTGTGATGTGGTGCGCTACTCGACTCACAGTTAACCACCAGATACCTTACTGGCAAATTGATTCAATCAGCAACAATCCTGTCCAACCGAATTGAGTACGCCTCCCGCCAAAGTCTGTGAAACATGGGAACATTGTCGTTCCACTCCTGATTGCATTAATCATAAATTCAATATCTAACAAATGTGATTGCCATGAAGCATTGTTTCAATCCGAGGGCGGATGTAATGAGGCAAGCTAATGAGCCATATTATTAATGATGTTTCGATAGCTACCCCAGAATACGGTGGTGGCTTAAAGTGTGCAGTGTGATTTAGCCATTTGTCGATTGTCACGTTTCACTCCGACGCGAGATAAGATCAAAGCATAGGTATTCACTCGCACGAAACACGCTCAGTGCCAAAGGAATCCTTATCAATTCAATACAAATCTCAGCTCATCTTCAATCCAACTTTTCCCCTGGATGGTACGTGATCAGCTGTGACTCGGTGAAATGCTATACACCTGTCTGACCCCCCCCCCCCCTCGAAGACCCCATGGAAACTAGTTCAATTCAAGTGACAGCAGGAGACGCACTGGAAGACAAGTCACACCTGAGTTGCTGCACTACAGCTTGTTACACTAACGAACTGAATTTACCATAAAATGGAACAACTGTCTCGTATGTCGCAGACGACGTTCACTGGTCATCTCGTTTCTGGTAGGTGCACATATATGATAGTGCAGCGATAATTGCCATAGGGAGTTTTTTTTATTGTGCAGGCTTCTTCGTTAAGTATCAACCGATGGATGGAATGCTGTCGGTTGCATTTCACTTTTATTTGCGGAACTTGAGAATGAACAAATGGGTTGTTTTGATTGAATCTCAATTAGGGTACAATTTCTAACTTGAAATCAATTGTAAGCGAATTGCGATGCATGCAGTGATCATCAACACGGTTATCTTGAACTGAAACTATCATTATTTTATTTATTTCGTTTATTTGGAAGGTCCGGGCATAACATGGCGGGAAACATATAGAACGTAAATAATCTGATACTTCAACGATATCTTATTTCATGGACAGACCAAAGAGTACAAATAAATTTTCGAAGTCTGGAGAGTTAATACGGTTGATGTGAACTGAAGTGGAGGTTACCTCATATATTTTTAAGCTGTTCTAAGATTTTTTGTACCCTTGAAAACCCCTTAACCAACATCAGAGTCGGCCCTAGTCGTCAAGAGGCAAAGAAGAATAGATTGCTTGTAACAATACTGCGGCAATATTGGTGCAGTTCATTACCTTCGGTACGTACTGTCGAATAGGTTGTTGTAGTTTGAATTAATTAACTCATTACACTTGGAGAAGATGGATAAACTATAAGTGAGGGTATGAAAAAAACATCCACGTGCTCAGGTGAGATACGAACCCACGACTCTTGTGCTTTACCTACTAAGCTACCGAGCTACTTGGTTATCCAATAACTCAGAAGGTTACAAGCTTTGAATTCAAATTTCAACAGTGCACTCAGAACTTTACTATAATCAGTTGTCCAAATAGCTTAGTTCCCAGAAAAGGTTTTAGCACTCGTAATTAGCATTAGCATTGGCATTGAGCACTTCGCACAAACTCTTAGACAAGATTGACGCATCCTTCAATAATCGAAAGCTGTCCTGGCCACGTCCTTGCGAAAGCTGGGGAATGGGAAAGGATGATTGATTGAACATCTACTTAAGAAAAATGCAGAGAACTCTACGACCTCTCATAGGTGTTACGGGATGTTGTGGAATGTTGATGGAAAGGGTAGTGCCATAGGATACGATTGGTAGACGTTCTGGCCGACAAATAGTTAATATTTACGCATAGTGATCATGCGCTGCTTATCAGAACAATCTCACCAAATTCCTTTTTCGAAACTCCTCTGCAATCCGTTGCTTCGCTAATAATGAACAATAGCGTGAGCTGTGTTTCCACAAAACATTTGCACGTGGCATAGCCAGTTTTTAGCACTCGTAATTGTCACAAATTTTTTAGGGTGGTGAACAAACCGGTTAACGGATATGAACCCTTTGATTGGGGGTTCTTTTGAGTTTTTGGCAATGAGTTTTTGGCAATATCTCCTTGAGAGCTTTGTGGTCTAATGACTACTGCTTCTATCTTGGTCAGCAGGAGCTCATGGTTTCAATCCCAGGCCTCTTATGTAGGTAGATTACTTTGCAAATGTATCTTTGTTGCGAAATCTGTATCTATCGACATCTTTCATCTTTCACTCATTCCAGGTTAATTCGTATGTACTAACAATACCTAGAACCAGAAGCGGACTAGTGTACCGTTTCTCTCTCTCTATGCCTTATCATTATGATCTCTAACTTCCTTCAATGCTATTGAACATAAAAATACTATAAACGGGTAGGAAATGTGATCGTGGATACCAGGTCCGAATCACGGAGAAGAATCTCTCATTCTCTTCCAAAAGCCCGCGGCGAGCGTCTGGAAGTTAAACCACCAGATGGAAATCTTAATATAAATTAAGAGGAACCGTACGACATGACAAGTCCTGCACTAGTTGTGACTCTCAATCAAAATACATACATACAATATATATGTGAGGGATCAAACATTTCCTTCTTTTGATTGTTTATGGAGCTTTTAGTTCAGCACCCTGTCATTAAAGACTATTCTTGAACTGCAAACAGGTCATTTGGGGAACTGGCAGTCGGGGTAATGACATTCGGGGAAAGTAGCACAATCGTTCTCCTACACGCCACCAGAGAAAGCCTTAAGCACACGTCGATTCAGAACCCTATGAACTTGCAGGTTCTGATTGAACATGTTCTGCGTTGTGGGGCCGTGTCTATGTATATTACGTCTAACGTTATTATCAGCCATCATCATGTATCCCAGGTAGACGAACGCACGTTTCAGTCTGCCATTTTGGCAAATATTCGTCTGACTGTGTTCCCCCCCAGCAACACACATGTTATAATTGTGTATTATCAACTGATATATGACGAAAATTAGTTATATATTAGTTGATAATACACAATTATAGCATGTGTGTTGCTCGGGCCATAGCATCCGTGAAGCAAACAAATTGATTGGATCTGTTGAAAATTTTCTTCGGCTTTTAAGCCCGATATTCGCATAACATTTTATAGCGCGATATTGGACAACAGACATGGAAGTCCATATGCTGGTTTCGAGTCATTTGGCCGAATGTAATCTATTCGAATGCCGTTTGGTCGAACGCCATTTGGCCGAAAGGGTCATTTAGTCGAATGTAATTTGTCCGAATGTATTTGTAATGAATTTCAAAGAACAGTTTATTCTTAAAGAAAAATAAATCATCATTGATATACAAATAATCCGCTCCTTAGTGTTAGTTCCAGAAACAATCAGAGATTAATGAAGAATCTCCTAAATGTAGCCCATTATTGACTTCTTTGCTATGCATATTTGTAGCAACCACAAATTTTGGGTTCTTTTATCACAACGGAGAGACAGTGAGCTTCTTTGACGTACGTGTTCACCAAATCGCTTGGTATACTGCTATACGAAAGCAACGGAGCAGAGTACACTTCACACGTTGCAATCTTAATCTTGGAGGAGTATAACATCTCACCTAAATAAAAACATGCTTTGAATAAGACTGAGTATGAACTATTATGACCCTTCATTCAAATTGATAGGGGATAAGCACTAATTTTCGAGCTATAAGAATTCTGTGCCAATTTTCGGATTTTCATACAAAGTAGGCCGAAATCGTATGAATGGGTCGAAAATTGGTGCTCTTCCCGTGAATACTTTTCTTTTATAGGAACAGCACGGTGCCCCGACAGATCGTTATTATGCAAAAAAAAAAAAATTGTCCATCAAATCTGAGCACAGGGCTCGATTTCTGAGGTCATTCTGCACCTCTGGGCCAAGATAAAAAAAATCCCTAGGAGGAATCTCGAGAAATCTTGATTTGAAGTTCTTGACTTAAAAATTCAATATGATCCATATGAAAATTTTGCAATAGCGCTGAAAAAAAAACCTACAAAATCGCTCAAAAAGTTGCCAAATCTGTTCTCAACTATATATAGTATATAACGGTTACCGTTGTTATAGTTACAGTTCTTATAGAAATATGTACAAATGACTTAACATACCAGGGTGGCTTAAGTATGTTTTACATGGCTTAAAACAGTAAGCTTAGTTTAATGGAATGAAATCTAAGAAATTAATATTTAATGTACAGTTGATGGTACGTTCGATAAACGTGACACATTCAATGCTGTTTGTTTTTTTTTTTTTTTAATTTACAGCTTAATTTTCGACTTTCACACTAAGTGACCAGCCCACCAAATTCTGCCGTATTTATTTTGCTAAATAAAATTTGCTTCTTTGTACATCTAGCACTAATCTTGATGTTTATTTTTAGTTTTCCACCGAGTATTGCCCTCAGAATTTTACGTAAACAATATCCTGTTCAACATTCTCAGCCGCAACAGGATAATAACTACACGGGAAACATGATTGTCATATGTCACAAATGTTCGAAGATTAACAAAGTCTTTAACAACTTAAAACAAATTCCCAAAAGAAAAAGAAAGTACTTCTTTAGTATCTATATCACTAGAACTTCCACTCTATAGATATACCTGCACCCATTTACTTCGTTTTATTTTGTTCGGGAATCATCATCAATCTGTTTATTGTTAACAGCCTACGATCAAAAATAGGAAAAATCTCTTATGGAAATTTAAGCAAGTGGTACGCAAATAATCGTTATGTCAGTATAACTTTAAAGAACTGTCGGTTATTTAGAGAAGGTAAAATTCCCAATTTTTATTTTTTTTTATTTTTTTTATTTTTTTTTCTTATTTCTTTATTAACGAGAATTTTAACTTATAAGCTAGTTCTTCTCGTAAATTCCCAATTAAAATATAAGCTAAATAATTTAGCTTATATTTTAATTGGGAATTTTACCTTCTCTAAATAACCGACAGTTCTTTAAAGTTATACTGACACAATTCAGCCTAAATTACTACCAATAGTAATGAAACCAGTATAACTCATAAGATTAGCCTATTTAATTAATTAAAAAAACACTTCAAAATTTAGCACAACACTGGTAATCAAGAGACGAACCAATCATCAGCTTTGAGTCTTTATGCAATGTGTGGAGTTCACAACTTCGTTTAGAATTCGGTTCGCGGCACAATGCCAAGTTAATGCCCCCGAAAATGCAATTTCACGCAATCCTTAAACATTGCCTTCGCTGTTGTACACCACCAAGGATTTCATTCAGATCATTTAAAAAACATTCCATCAGTAATTTCCTCCAGATATTCCTGATTTTTTTTTTTCGTAGTTTGCCTTCCATTTTTTAAAGCTATTCCTCCAAGTACTCTGAACTCTCACAAAATTGATTGAAGAAATATCTTAGGAGTACTTTGGAGAGACCGAGCAAGACGGTTCGTTTTCTGGACGCCGAGAAGTTATGCGGTTTGCGTTGTGTGAGTGCGAAAAGATATTCGTGTTCAGTCAAGGATGAATTTCCAACTGGTGAGCTCGTTTCATGCTTATGATAACACATTTTTTCATGACAGCGTTACTTTTATCCCGACTAAGGGTACATAACAAAATTATATCAGCATATGTTATTATGTTATAAGTTTTTTTTCGAACATAGGTTATTACAAACTTGATGCAGGATGTTGTTAAAATAACTAAAATTATAACAAAAAGTGTATGAATAGTAACATAAACATAACAAAATGTGTTTTAATTCTATCACAAACATATCAAACCAAGTTATAATGTTTGATACAAAGTATCAAAATTATAATACTGTTCGATATACGATAATATTGTAAATTATTGAAATGCATAACTATCTATTTATTTTATTATAAAGTTGTTAAAAATGAACAAAAAAATATCTTAAAGGGGAATAAAACACATTATGTTATATTTCTTTTTTATTATGTTCTATGGATAACGGAGTCTAACAAAATTATATTATAATATGATATGCATATTATATTCTGATAGAATTTTATTATATTTTTGTTACAAGCCTCTAGTCGGGATGTCATATTCAAACAAATTTTGCATGGTTCGTCACTACAAGTGTCGGCATTATGCCTGTGTCATACAATTTCACATGTAATTATCTCATTTTTACATTACTAAAAATATCTTTCAAACGGTTCGACATTATAAATGTTAACGTATTTTTTGCAACTTCTATCAAAAACTTAATCTCGAGACAAAAATGCACAGCGTTACTCTTATGTAATTTTCAAACAAAATATGTATGGTTCGTCACTACAAGTGTCGGCATTATTCATGTTTCATAAAATTTGAAGTATATACATATGTTTTTCTCTAAAAGCTAAAAGCACTAAAAGCATCTTTTGAATAGTTCGACATTATGGATGTGTTGACGTGTTTTTTTAATCTTCTACCAAAAACTAAACTTCTCGTGACAAAAAATGGAAAACTAGCTTTAAGTATAAGTCGTATTTCTCCTCCTTATCCATGGATCGCATCACCGATCAAAGGTGACTCTCAGATGTTTTCCTCCTTCTCAAATAAACACGCTTCCCGTAGTGATTGTGGAGCTGCAGAGGTATTCTCGATCTCTAGAAGCAACAATCATTACACCCTAACAATCCTTCCCCATCCCAACTGACTGTAAGGACTTGGCCGGCGCCGTTATTGATCAATAATATCAATCGAATAACCCAAAGAGTTCCCCAGAAAAGTTTTAAAGCTTGTACTATGCATTTTTCTGAGTTTCACACATATTCCATAATTTTTCAAATGGAATTTTCAATAATTTCAGAAGAAATACTTCAAGTTTCCCAAGGGATTGATTCGGGAGTACTACCAATGTTTTCCAGAATTCAATTCACTTCTTTCTAAGCTTCTTCTACAGTTTTGTCCTACTACTCTCTATAATAGGATCCTAAAATGTTTAATGAAATCTTGTTTTTATTTAATAACACCAAAGAGCATGTTACTGCAACTACTTTAGATTTTTTTCCCGCTCAAATAACGGCAATATCATATTTAAACTTTAATTTAAAAATTGGATCCATAAATGGACCTTGATACTTTTGATCATGTTTTACGTTCGCTTAATCCTTAATGTCTTTAGGATCCTAAAATGTTTAATGAAATCTTGTTTTTATTTAATAACACCAAAGAGCATGTTACTGCAACTACTTTAGCTTTTTTCCCGCTCAAATAACGGCAATATCATATTTAAACTTTAATTTAAAAATTGGATCCATAAATGGACCTTGATACTTTTGATCATGTTTTACGTTCGCTTAATCGACAAAAACACCACAGGGGTTTTAGTTTTAACGCTGGGGTTGTTCCTATCTGACATTTTGGAAGGGACACGGAAAACAAAATACACCCAAATTTTGAGTTAAAGCCAAGAGGTGTGGCAAAAACTAAAAAAAAACATAACAAATTGGTTTTTGGACTTGAACAAACGGGAGACATTGAAAAATTGAGTAAACATGTGTTTTTGGCCTAAACTAGAACGGCTTTAGGCTATTCCTTCAGGCAATACGCCTGGTAATAGTTCTTAAACTTTGGCATACCTGGTTCTGCCTTTTTTCTTCGTCATCTTCTTTTTGGCATTACGTACTAACTGGGACACCACCTGCTTCTCAGCTTAGTGTTCAATGAGCACTTCTTAACTAAGAGCTTTCTTTGCTGAAGTTGCCATTTTCGCATTCGTATATCCTGTGGCAGGTACGATGATACTCTATGACCAGGGAAGTCAAGAAAATTTTCATTACTAAAAGATCATGGACCGACCACAAATTGGACCCAGACACCTTTAACATGGCTTAACTTTGTAGCCGTGGACTCTCAGCTCTCAGCTAAAGAAGGCCCCAGAAAGATATTCAAGAGCTTTTTTAATCCCTTTGTTACTATCATTTTAAACATTACAATTTTCTTGTGCTTAAATGCTCTCTGTTAGGCTAATTTTGTAAAACTTAAATAAAGTTTTAATTAACATTCTGTTAACAACATATCACATTCATTTGTCGTAGCAGTTCAGAATGTTAGCAGATGAGATGATTTTACATGCTCATGAAATAAATTAACTTTTTTTAATTTACATAACCTAATTTACCCTAAATATGTAACACATTAATTGTGGTAATAGAAGGTGCAACGATTTTTGTCTAAAATTATTATTAAATTTTATATAATTTTAATAATCTGCAGATCTTTCTTCCTGGTATTACAAAAGCTAGCTATTGGTACATGGCCGGCCTGAAAATGAAGGTCAAACGCTTGTTCCTAAGACAAAGTTTTGATTAAGCTGATTTCTCACCCCGTACTCGTTAATTCAAACTCTTACTCGCAACCAAACAAGAAGGGCCATCGCGTTTCCGCGTATTGATGCAGAAAAGGGCTTGTTTCTTTTCACCAGCTGACACTAGACAGATCGACAGTCAGTCACACAAACGGCAGCAAACTCAAGACAAGACAGTCGGAAAGCCGGCGGCGAGAAAAATCAATAAATCATTGTTCCTTTCAGTCACCTATCAGTCTGCAATTATTAAATACTATTATGTGATAAATCATGATTAAAAATGCTAACACGTTCAATTGGCTGGCTCTGAGAGTCGAACCTGGCGAAACCTGAAGACAGTAGTTAGTGAGCTGTTGCGACTACACCCTGAAGCCTGAAGTGACTGGTAGGTACTTCGGTGTCGCTTCTGCAGCCGTCCACTGACAAGAGAGTGTTAAATTAAATGATCTTAGACGAGTCAACTGCTGTTGATGTTGTTGTTGTCGCTGATGTCGCAAACCATTAAAAAGGTACATGCAGTGCGAAGATAAAAAGTGAACCCGATATACCCAGCTACTGGTTTCTATTATAATTGATTTAATTAGAGAAATCATTACGTGCCTCATTAGACAATCGATGATAGACAGCAGTTTTGCAATGTGGAATTTATTATTGGGTTGAAATTATTTTGCTACGTGGAGAAATTAGAGCACATTCGAACGACTGCTGGAGACACGTGTGTCGGGACCTCTAGAGGAAAAATACAGCATTTATCAACCCGTTGTTTGCCAGTGATTGATAACAGAACCGACTGGACTAGCTTTTATGGAAATCGAAATCGGTCTAGACGTCTGGTGATTGTATACCATATTACCAAATACCATTTCACGGAATTTTCAGATGCTTCTTGTGGTGTCTTAACTTTCCATATAAAATCCATGGAATGCTTTTCGGAAAATTCTTATACAATCCATCTGGTTGTCCGTCAGTGGTTTATACATCACCATAGTTAGATAAAATAAATAAACTAAAACTTTTTGAACTTTCGATGTCGTTTAAAACTATTTGACGTTCTCCATTCAACTGAGTATTACGAAATCGCAACCATGCCATAATTTAAAATCCAATGTCGAAATGCGCGATGCGAGATCTTAATCTGCCCACAAATGAACCCATATTCATGTTCTATTCTGCACCATAAAACTGCACGGGCATGGCACGAACCACAATAAAGATTATTCATAAACCACCACGTTGGAGGCCCTTGATCCATAAACTCCGTCCAAACTACATTATAATCTATTTACTATTTTTCACGTTTTCAGCCAATGGCCAATCATCACATGCTCCCCTGCTCCTCCTCTCTCTCACTCTGGGGGCAATCGCTTTCGATTCAATGCACGCCAGCCAATTCCGATCAAAATGCAAAGGACCCTTATGTTGCTCTCAACACGACGACCGAATCGCTTTCCAAGTTTGATCTGAATGCGAATCTGTCAGCTCCAATAAAGATCAATTCAAATTCAACTTCCCCCAGCTAGCTGCCCGGCAGCATACCTTGTGCATACTTAGCCCGAGTCAAAAATTTTCTTATGACACCGATCGACCGACAACGGCGCGACGAGTTCAAACCGAAACGAAGATTGACTCTGACTGTGGGTATGCCGACCCGAGCAGTGGTCTCCAACAGAATAGGAACCAATTTTGGAACTTAACGTTTTTTTCTATATGCGGCTAAATTTCAAAATATTAATTCAAGAATAATTCTAATAATGTTTATGTGTCCTCAGACAGATATCTTGCAACATATCTTAATGCAACAAACGTTGATATAAATAACAAATATTTTTGTTATGTTTTTTAATCCGGTTGCTCTTTAACTTTTCATGACAAATTTTGTTGTAAATATGAATCCAATTGATCTGATTCAATAAAGCATTTAGCATCATAATTAATTTTTGTTTCAATTGTGTTATAATTTCCACTACCAACTACTAATTGAAACAAAATTTGTTAATTGCAACCGATGTTGATATAACTGAAATCAAATTTTGTTGCTATCCCCTTGTCGGGGACTCCTTCGCTCTCCAGCCGTGGTCGATCAACAATGCGAAATAAAAATAAAATATTGAATTTTATAACGCTCTTTTCTGATCATTTATAACTTTTGATCGCCCCAGTCACTACTGTGGTTGTTATTGTTATTGTTAGTGCCCAATTCGAATGGCCGTCGTCGGTTGGACGGTTCTTCGAAGGGATCGGTAAGGCCCCTTCCGACTCCAACTCAGACTCTCGGCGTGGGGCAAGAATAGTACAACAACACGAAACATGGTACCTCTCGCAACGATTGGACGGCTCATAATGAAATTATTCAAATGAACGAAAACAGCTTTACAATGGTGGCGCAGTCGGAGATGAAAAGGAACCCACTTTCGATCGATGTCGGGCTAGTGATAAAATGGGCTTCAAACATCAACCTTTCACTTTTTTTTGGGTACAGAAAGTTTGAAGGCGACTTGCGAAAAATAGGACACATCCTAAACGAGATTTTTCTTTAAAATGTTATTGTAATTAGAGAAATTTTCAAAATGGATCTTAATTGTAATTGGATTGTAATTTTTCTTACTTTTAATCCGCAAATGAAAAATCTTCCTACGTTTACAATGTGCTTCCGTAGTTATTCAACGAGTCCAAACTCAAAGTTTAAATCCAAAAGTTGATGCTACATCGTATTTTATTGCTGATTTGAGCAGACTGTTGGGGCTTTCAAGGATTTTTAACAGAATTATAACTCGAATCCGAATGCAACAGACAATATTTTTAAAATATATACTTTTAGGTTAATTTTGTCCTTACCAAAAGCTCATTAAATTGTAAAAAATACCATGGATAACGGTCAGGTCGTATAGGATAAGATTTTTCTTGGATTCACGAGCGACAGTTCAGGTTATGGTACTGCAAGAGCATGTTTTGCTGTTTGATAGCTAACATTCTTCTTCTTCTTCTTTCTGGCGTTACGTCCCAACTGGGACAAAGCCTGCTACTCAGATTAGCGTTCTTATGAGCACTTCCACAGTTATTAACTGAGAGCTTTCTTTGCCGATTGACCATTTTTGCATGTGTATATCGTGTGGCAGGTACGAAGATACTCTTATGCCCTGGGAATCGAGAAAATTTCCTTTACGAAAAGATCCTCGACCAGTGGGATTCGAACCCACGACCCTCAGCATGGTCATGCTGAGTAGCTGCGCGTTTACCGCTACGGCTATCTGGGCCCCAGCTAACATTAATGTTTGTAATTCATTTTGCACGAAAAGTCAATACAATATTGAAAACATATAAAATCCGGTATTTATTTTTACTAATCTTCAACCCATTTTCAGTAAAGTTTCATTAATTCCGAAGTTCAATGCGGATAGCTACTGTTAGTCAGTTGAAAATGATTTTTCACTGAATTTTAGTGATACTGGACATAATAGCTGAATTCCCAGTCACGTTTGCAAAAAAAAATTCGAGCCCGGTTGAAAAATATATCGAACCTCTAAATTCAGATGGTATGCCAAGTGTCCATACCAAACAATACAATTCCACAAACAATACAAACGAATAATCAATCATCATCGATTTTAACCAAATTTTGGTCAAATATTTATTAATTTAAGACATGCAAAAATAAACAAATACAATGCCTGTCGGTGGTGGGCAATATATTATCGTCAGTAGAAGAAGTAGTCAAATTCGTCTCGTTATTCGTCTGCCCCTTCGGGACCTAAAATTACACAACGTAGGGCCTGGTCAACCCTGGACGAAACATTGGTGGGTCTCGTCCCATGAGACCAACCCCCGTGAAAAATTGACGAAAACATATGATTTTACTAACATTTTTCAACTTATATCTTCGAAACTATTAGACATAAAGAAGCTATTAGCGTAGAAATGCCCTTCAGAACTTTTGAACGAAACCGTTTCAGGAGTCTAGGGAAAACAGTTTTGTCGGATAACACTGTATCAACTTTGTTTTTTTTTTGCAATTCCGTTGCAAATCAATCATATTTTCTTTGAGAAGTTGATCAACATAACGGCCTACTTTTCAGTATTGTTTTGGTAAGCGTTCTGCGCGGCGTGTGAGTCGAGACGAGTCGTTCTCACCTAGGGTGACGTTAGGCGATTAATGTTATTCAAATGGGAGCGAGTCAATACTTCCCCGACTCACAATTGTATCTGATTTTTGGGTTTCTATCTACGACTGGCGTGAGGTGAGAATTGTCGCTGTCGTATAGCGAGGTGACAATTCTTGACTAGAGTGAAGTGACTTTCCATTTGGTTTACACGGCGAGTCACTTCACTGGAGTTTATATCCGTTGTGCAATCTGGTTCCGACACAGGCTGCCGATTCTGATGTGGGATCAGATCGTCCAGCATTTGTAGTCAGCTACTGTTTGTGCTGTCTCACTTGTTCCTTCCTCCAATAAGGATTAAAGATGTGCATGATACCGATGGAAGCGTGAAAATTTGTGACATTCATGGGTACTTGTCACAGCCTACGTGATTGAAAAATACTGAATTGAAACTATGCATGGCTGTGTGCCCCCCCATGAGGGTTCTCTAGAAATGTTGGTTTGTGCTTTTAGAGTTCATCCAGCTGAAACGGCATTTTTCAAAGTAGCAAAAAATGTTGTATGCAACTCGTTGCAAAACTCGATTTTTTCAGCACTCGTTGTATCTATCCAACTCGGCGAGCCTCGTTGGATAAATGTACAACTCGTGCTGAAAAAATCATCATTTTGCAACTTGTTCCAACTATTTCATCGAAAATTTTGATATTTGAATCATTTTGATTTAATTGTGTTTATCAGACATTTTACACTCTAGAACAGTGGTTCTCAACATTTTTGAAGGTGCGGCCCCCTTTGATGTACTACAAACAACCTGTTGGCCCCCTAAATGGATGCTTTTGAAATCAATGTTCATTCAACCCTCTCAGAGATCTCATAATGATTTGTCAGACATAAGTGTAGTGACCAGCCTTTTCACATAGCCGGTTTTACACATTTCCCGATCAATCTTTCTTTCGATTTTCTAACGAGTTAGACTAAAATTAACACTTTTCTTCCATCATTATAAAAGCACGTTTATTCTTCCCAAAATACATCAACAAACTGATCTTAATTTTTCTTTCCTCAAGCTGTGCCTACTACGATCTCGATTGATTTCATTTTGAGTACTAGTTAAACAGTTCTTTAGCTCACGGACCTATCTTGGTTTTACTATACTCTGTTTCCAGCCTCTCATAATCCCTACAATAAGTACTTGTCACTTGGCAGGAGTACAAAAAACCACGTTTGAAATTCACCATAGATAATGTAAATATTGCAGCCTTAAGCATCTCAATTGTAATCTTTTGGTTAATATAAAACACCATTGGTCGCATACATTCTACATAAAATGAAACATATTCGCTTATGTTTCTTGACCAGAATGAGAGAGTGTCACCGATTATTACACGTGGTGACACACAGTGATCGGCACTTAACAGAGGACAGTGTGTTTTTTGTTTCTCATTACCTTCCATAAACGTTAAAAGTAATGCGTGTTGTGTGAATGCGGACGCATTCAAGGAATCAGATTATGGATCAAAACAAAGCAATTTTCGGAATCAACAATAACTATTTTACTATGAATTGATCAGAAATTTATTTACGCATTGATAGCAATTAGATAGTTTTTAGGAATCTTCATAATTCATTTTGACATTGGGGTTTTCTTAAAGTTGTTTGAAACTTTGCAGTATGATTTATTCATAAACGGTGTAAATTGTTGCAAAATATGAGCCCTTTAGCTTTCAATAATTTCCTGCCAAAGTAAATCAAAAGTGTCGGGAATAAATAAGGAGATATTCACAGGAGTTCATTGAAGATTGTCTCGAGACTCACAAGATGGTCTGAAAAGTTTCACAAGATTTACTCAAGGACTCAATCAGAAATTGAAAATGACCGCGCTAAACAGGGTATCTATTGATATTTTAAGGAATTTTATGATTGGCTTCTCAGGCGTAACTTATCGGCCGTGGGATGAATTAGGTAAAAATTTCTTCAAGAACTCTCTACATCCGGGGGCAAATTGATCACTTTTTCACAAATTTTTGTCATGATTTCCTTTGGAATTCAAAAATTGTCAAATTTGTTTCGGTAAAATCAATACTTCATTGATCTCTATCAGTTCATGTAGTCGATTTTTTATTAAGTTTAACATTTCATAAAATTAGTTTTAATATCAAAAATTGAAAATGACACATTGGGGCGAAATTGATCACCATTTAATAAATATTTATTTTTGTCGCATATCCTTCAAGTAGTTTCGCAGATATCTACCAATGATCACTATTGTGAATGTTTTTTTTTAATCCTGTCGATAACTGCCACGGAGCAAAGTAATTTTTCGGTGAGTTAGTATACTTGCAAAATCAAATCTGACGCCTGCAGAATTATGCTGAATGCAATTAGAATAAGGGAAAAAAAACTCTAGAGACCATTTTGAATAAAATAGATGCATTAGAGACCTTCCATTAAATATAGAGCCTTTCATTAAAATAGAGATCGAGTCTCTAGAAAAAGACCTGCTGCCAGCTCTGAACCAATTAATTGAACTTAAAACTGTTTAATAAATCTGTATATTCAAAAACTTGAATATTAAAACATTAATAGAAAAGGCATTATTTGAATTAAGGTACCAATAAGAAGAGAATCTTCAAATGAATGTTGTTGAATGTTGTTGACGAATACGCCTAAAAAACATTGAATTTAACCTGTAAATATATAAAAGCTACAAAGATATATAAAATATTAAAGGAAACGTGAATTAAGTAAATCAATTTAAATTTAAAGTGAGTTTACGTTCATAAGGGATTTAAAGCATTTTTTAACGTCATAAAATAGTTTGACTTCGGATAATGAAAATCTTACAAAGAACATTACAAATATCTAGTCTATTCTAAAATATCAAAAGGTTTTTTGTGGAAAACGATCCCCCACAAGACAATGGCCCCTGGGCCTCCTTATTTGTAAATTTGGTTCAAACGTCATTCAGCTCACGGAAAGAAGTAAAGTGAAACGGAATGTTGCGGAACGGAATGCTGAATCAAACCAAAACAGCAAAAGAGGTAACCAGAAAAAACGAATTTTTGTTGTTCGTTGGGTTACTAGAAGTTCAAATTAATAGTGAACACCTATGGTTTTCACGAGGTGTCGTTCAAATTAACGGGGGTGTACGATATATGGTAATTTCGTGAAAATAATCCTTGATCACCGCGATTTCTTCCAAAAATAAAAGAACTCGTAATTATAGAACATAACGAATGGTTTGGATTGTTCATACACGTAAATGACCACTATGATGGCCTCCAAAAGATCCGGAACATGCGTAAAAACGATTATTATGTGAAAATCATCCTTTTTTTTCAAAGATATTAGGTCATAATTGTAGAACACAACAGATGATTTGAATTGCTCATGGATATAGTTGGTCATTATAATATCCTCCAGAAAATCCGGAATATCCGTAAATATAGTCATTTCATGAAAATCATCCTAGGATACCAAGAAATTTGTCGAACATACCTGAAATCATAACAACCCAGATTATCCATTGTGTTGATAATTCAGATCGTACATGGACATATGTAGGCACTGCAGTGCACTGTAATAGCCTTAGAAAACATTCTTTAATATCTCGATTTCGTTAAAATTGATTCGATTTTTTTAAACTGACTTTTTTATCTTCAACCATTTTGTTCAGTGATAAGTTCTGGACAAACATTTCAAAAGGGCACATCGACATTGGTAAACATTGGCTTTGCAAGCCGCTGTTGAGCCCAATTCAACTCGATCACGCTCACCAATATCACTATCAGGAAGAGCTAACACCAATCTTGCTGATAGTGGTGTTAGCTTGCGTGGGCGGGCTAAAAAGGGCTCAACAGCAACGTTTCTGAAAAAAGGCTCAAAACCTCCTAGGCCCTTTTCAAATGTTTGTCCAGAGTTATGATTAAAGGCGAATTGCAAGTTTGATACACGCCTAATAAGGAACGATTTCCAGAAAGTTTTCTCAACACATTTTTTTTTTCAAGATTTTTTCAGAACAAATTTTAAATACTCGTTTTATTTTTTTACTCACCTAAACTCTACACACTAAGAAAAAACTAATATCAAATTTGACGAAGATTTCATGGTGAGCAATATATTCGAAGTAATTCAATGGTATTTAAACTTGAAAATATTTCATTCTTGTAAAATTACTTCCAACTTGACTGAACATTTATGAGATCCGAACAATATTAAGTTCAATGTGACGAGAAATAACGTTTGTATTTGTAAACAATTTGTAACTTTAATTAATGTAATTTTACTTTATTTTAATATGTCGGGCACATATGACGTACATTTCAAAGTTTTTTCTATGTAAGTACGTGCATATTGACTAAACAAAACAACAAATCAACACAAACATAAACACCGGCTAGAGTTTTGATGGATTTCAATTCTCTAAAACTAGAGATCAAACATAATAGTTCACTGAACATTCCAATAAGCATGACACAGATGTTAATTAATGGCCATTTGATCGTAAGTTTGAGGCGTCCCGGGTATCCGAAAATAATCATTTGTAGGATCAATCATTTGCAGGACATATGGTTATCTGTGAGATGAAAGTTTTAGTATTTCTTCTTTCACTCAGGCTTATACGGATTGAAAGCTCTTCAAATTGGGTATAGGGTCTTATGAAATTCTAAGGAATGAATGAGCAAAAATCACTATGATTATTCTAAAACAAGTGCAACCAAACATACCAATAGTATGTCTGGTAAAATTGTTTTGTTAATCAAGGGTTTTCGTTTATTCCTTTTACTCAATAACATAATTTTCAACCACATTATTATTCTATTTAATGATGGACAAATTCTAAATCGAAAAGCTTTTAATCCTGACATATAAACAAGCATCACGTATCAAGAAAATGCGACGTCTATTATTTACTAGTTTTAATTGATACTCCTATCATCGTAATGAATTATGACAGCTCAAACAGTATAAATAACAACCTCCTATCTACCAAAGGTCATCTCCTTTGCTTAACCCTAGAGCATTGCCACAATTACCCCTTATAAAAAATAATTTTAATAACGAACACCTTTTTGGTACAACCCTATCGTATTACGCTCCTCAAACTGCTCCCTCTTGCGGCACTATCTCTCTGTTGTACACCGCTGTGCCTTACGGTTGCAATTCGTCAATAAAAATCCTTAAACGACTTTGACATTTACAACCCGCCTTTTTATGAGCCTCTTCATTGCGGTCCATCTGCTACCATTACAGTTATATTCGTATTCGGTTTGCTCCTCAAGCAAGGGAACCGCTGCTTGCTGCTGCCAAATCAAGAAGTGGTCTCTGCAGGTTTACGAGGAGCTGCAATTAAAAAATTTACTTTTAATTAACTGCGGCTAATTTGCGGTACTTTGAGAGATACCTTCGGCACCCGAGAAACAACAGCGATTGGACGTCAGCATCGTAATTTGTCATCAAAATGTGCCATTATTTGCTGATAAACAACGAGTTGCTCACATCGCATCTTGCCTAATTGCGCTTTCTCAATTTCTCTCTTTGCCATTGCAGGCTGCACGAAAGTCTATACCAAAAGCTCGCACCTAAAGGCCCATCAACGAATCCATACAGGTAAGTGGAATTGAAACGACGTTTGCCTCCCGAAACCAATCGTAAATAATTTATGTAATTTGCCTACCCACTTTGGCGAAACCACCATTCAACCCCCGTTGACAGCTTAATAAAACATCACTCATCGCAATAGACAATAATTAGCCGTGTAAAAATGATACACCTTTCCAAACGAATCGTTTTGTATGGTTTGAAATTGAATACCGCATCAAGAGGGCAATCAGTTAAACAAAACCACAACATTATACACCGATTATGTGTGCAACTCCTTAAACTGACCGCACGGACCACACTTCGATCTCAATGTTTCAGCGACTCCGATCGCCACCCTAACCGATCATTTATTACCCGCCCCGATCGCCTAATTTGGATTGTAAAAGGTGCCACAGACAGCCTCAATCGATTTTTCAAACCAACCAGCGACGAGCCATCTCGGTTGGAACATCTTGGAGTCTAATATCTACGGCCTTTAAACCGAAGTTCGTCATTTTCCCATTCATTCAAATCTCTCGATCATTTCCATCTGTTGCGCGCGATTTGGTTGGAGTCTTTTCACGGTGCACCCAAGATGGTTATTATCAGAAAAAATCACCATCCTAAGACACCAATAACAAACAAATTGACTTATTGCTTGTCTACTTTCACAAGTCAGTTTGAGGTAAATTAACTTGCTGCCCAGTGCATTGAAAAGGTAAATAGGCAGCTATAAAAGTACGTTTTCAAAACTTCGGTTTCAAATTACGAAAAAAGTGGTTGCTGTATACGCCTATGAATGATGATTGCAACTCCATCACATGCTTCATCCAGGCGATCATTAGGATAAACAAAAAGTTTGGAACTATTTTGAGTTTCGAATAAGTTTAGTAATAACTGCTATAATTATGTTATTAACTGTTAGAAAATTGAACAGCTCGTCATATATGGCATTGAAAGAATAAGCGTTCCAATTCAGAATATTTATTAAATTGTATGGGTCAAGCGAAACGTAATCCCAAGACAATTTATTTAAGTAAGTTATGCACCAACTTGGACTGCTTCAGCCATAGTGATGGTTTCGTAAAATGCATCAATCATTTGATTCAATTGTCCAGTTAAAAATCAAAATCGAAGAGAGACATGTGACTTGAAGTAAGTACATTTTCTGTTGATGTTCTGTAATATTTTTTCCGTTGATGAAGAGACGGAATAGAAGTTACCTGCGATGGCGTAAGCAGAGATGTTTCCATTCGATTATTACCTGCGGTAATATGGGTGTAGGAATTTGCTCGGGTATTTCCATTCGAACGGTTACCCGTGGGAGAGAACTAGCTTGTGGATGAGCATGAATATAATTTACCTGATGAGTATAATTATTAAGCAAGCGATCGTTAACTGAAAAATTGTAATTGTTGGAGATCCTGCCTGGGGAATTCCGGCGACGAAAAACGTCGCCGTTCATCTGCGTGGCACGGGCCTCGACGATTCGATTACGCAAAGGGCAATCCCAAACGTTAGACTTATTGTTGCCCCCGCAATTTGGGCATACACAATTTTGAATCTTCCTTCACATGACTTATGCCCTTAGCGTGCTCTGCAAATCATGCATTTAGCATCCATGCAGCAATGTTTGGTAACATGACCCCACTTTTGGCACCGATGGCACTGAGTGGGGTTCTGAAAATTTCTTCAGGTTTCTGGAAATTGACATGGAAACGATTCACGGATATCAAACAAAAGTGTTGCTTTTTATTAAGCTACACTAGGATCCCCGCGATCAAAATTAAGTTAAACCTTAAATGTCAATCAGCCATATCTCAGCAATCGCTAAACCGATTTAAAAAATTCTTTTACGTATCTCATGTCCATATTTCATAGTTTTGTACGGTATGAAAAAAAAATTCATAGAGGTGTTCAAATTTCCTCTAGAGCAATGGAACCTATGCAAATTTTGTTCGCAAACTGAAGCGGCGTTAATTAGTATTTGTCAAGTTTTACCGAAAATGTTAGGGGGAGATCCCCCAGTGCCGGACAGCACCCAATACCGGACAAAGTCGAAACAATGAGAAATCATGGTCCAATCAAGATGGTGTATTAGTAGAAAAGAAAGCTCTTATGTAGACTAATGTTTGCGTAGAATAACACAGCCTTGAAATATGCATGCCTTTTTAAAAAAGTAGAAAAGTTTGAATATCTTTAAAAAATTGACGTATTTTCTTAATTTTGAGCCTATGTAGTAATTATTTTGAATATGAAAAAATACTTTGGATCCCGCAAGCATGATCGAACATAATCCTAATTTGATAGTATGAATGTATTTTGTAGCATAATTGAAGTAAATATGGACAAATTACAATTTTGGTTAAGTACCTCCTGTCCCTCAGTTTCGGACAGCTTGATTTGTTTTCTGAAATCTTTGTAATTATTACATCAGTGTCTCAAAATACTTTCATTTTTCATGGGCTCCGTCGATCATGGTATCAAACATGCAATAAAATTAAGAAGAATGAACATTCAGAACAACATCGTAAAATGTGCTATTTTTCATCATATATGAAAGAGGTTTTTGATAGGCATCTTGCAAACTAAGAAAAACTCACATTATTCTTGTAAATGTTGCAAATGCATTGAATTGGTAATTATAAACTATTCCTATAGTGTACACATTCAATGATGTTCAAATTTATAGAATTCGAGGCATTTCCAGATCGTGTCCGGTATTGGGTGCCACCTTTCAAGATCGATCAATTTGGTACTAAAATACATCATCAAAACGCAATGTCAAAATTCATATTTCTATTTTCAAATTTATTTTTGTACACTACAAAAATGATAATATTTATCATAAATGGGTAACACGAGCCCATAAAATCAATATTTTTCGAATTATGAATTTAGTGGCTTAAGTGTCCGGTACTGGGGGATCTCCTCCTATAAATTAAGGATTTTCATACCCATATGACCCTAGATATTTAGCCAAATAATGCATGTGAATCAAAAACAAAATATTTCGAGCATCTCTAACGAGGCAGATTCGTGTGTATTGCGGATTTCGCATGCCAAATCCTTTAGTGCTCTGGATATGGATGCTACAGGTTCGGAATCTACGACAAAGTACCTTAAACTAAGTTGCACCACATTTGATGCGCTTGGATTGGATCTAAATAACATATAACTGATCTAGACCATTTTTCCTCTGGGTAGATAAAAACTTCCTTCTGTCATGTTGTTCAATGATACAATTTCATCGTTTCGACATAAATTTGCTTGCAGAATTGCAGAAAACATGTCTGATCAAAACTAAATTTTTTTTATTACACTCTTAATTTCAATTACTGAAAAGAATCAAGAATACCTTCATTGCATAACTGTTTGCCTATGAACCAAAATTCAAAGCACTACATGTAGTTTTCTCGACATTTATTTGACTATAGAAGTCAAAAGAACATCGAAAAGAGAATTTTGAGATTACACACAAAACTTATTTTGATTAAAAAACTTCAAAACACATCTTTTTGACCTGTTTTTCTATAAATCAAATTTCAAAGCGATGACATGTAGTTTTTGTCGGTATTAACTGGATTTAACGTTCCCAATGAACAAGTTTGAGCGGAAATAGAAATTTTGTATTACACTTAGAATTTTGTTTACTAAAAATCTACGAAAAACTTTAGATTTTAATCTCGTCTGCCTGTAGAATATTGTTGAAAGCAATGACATGTAATTTTTTACATGAATTCTTTTGTAGAAATCTAATGACTATGTTTGGGCAGAAATAGTAATTCTTGGATGCAATAAATTTTGTTTTACATAGGAACTACGGAAATGCTTATTTTGTTATAACTTTTTGCCTATAAATCGTATTTCAAAACTAGTAGTTTCTTTACATAAATTTGACTGTGCAGAAGCAGTGCGTATGTTTAAGTAGAACGATAAATGTTAGAGTACTCTCGAAACTTCTTTTACTTATAAAAACATCTTCTAAAGATTTCGAATCTGATTGCCAGTAAATAATAATTGAAAGTAACTACATACACGCAATTTACTTGAAGAAGTTGATTGTACATGTTTGGGATGGAATATAAAATTTTTGATTACATTCAAAATTTCTTTTACACAAAAAATACAAGGAAAAATTTAGGTGTTTTGTGTAACTTTGAAAACTATGAAAAACTTTGTTTTTTTTTAACGTGTGTGTTAGCCAGTTGATCAAAATTCTTTGCTATGACATGTAATTTTTTCGACATAAAATTTATTGTAGAGGTCAAGTTATCATGCAATAGCAGATTTTTTTGTATTACATTTTAAATGTTATTTTACTTAATTACAAGAAATCTTAGTTTTTAGACCGATTGCTTTAAAATCAACATAAAAGCAATCTCTAAGACGTCCACTCAAAATGTCTTTAAAATCTAAGAAACATCCTATTTTTAAGTCTGTTTGTCTGCAAATCAAAACTCAAAGCGATGACAAGTGTTTTTGTCCAATTGAAATTTTTCACAAGTCATCGCTTTAAATAGTTCAACAAGTTTGCTTGCTATACATATGTATTTGATGGATTTCTACAAACCAATTCATGCAGCAAAATAACATGCCTTTGATATAAATTTGAGGCTAGAGGCTAAAACTAGGGATTTTCATAGATTTTTTATGTAAAATAAATTTCAGGTGTAATCAAAAATTTTGTTTTCTACTGAAATAGATTCACAAGCCTTTAATATTTTCTCAATTTGGTGGACCCCTCGTACACCCGGTAGCTAAACAGTTTGCGAAAAAGCCCATTTTTCGATAAATGTTAGGTATTTTTTCACATGATATGTCTCACATTTCCTTTGGAACACATATCGAGCTTAGTGGCATTGTATAGACAGAGGAAGGATATAGCTTTCATCGGAGATTATAAAAAATTGGCAGTCATTTTGAAATTGGTCGCCATCTTGAATTATGTTTGAAAACTTTTTTTCGCTGCTCGTTTAAACTACAAAAACTAGGTGAGCAATGGTTTTTACCCTATGAAATGAACGATTTTCTAAATCGTGTTCTACGATTTTGACGTAAATGGCGAGTGCAATCAATGAAAACATCATATTTGTACAACACAAAAAAAAAACAAGTTCTTAATCGTTGGCGTTTTTTCGAGTCGAGTGATGAATAAGAGTATTAATTAAAGTGAAAAAACCTGGCGGCCATTTTGGATTTTGACGCATATACTAGCGATCAGTGACATGAAATTTTAAGTTTTTTTAATTTAAAGATTCGGATTTTATTCAAACAATTCTATTTCTGCTTAAACATGTTCACTGAGTTACCATAATTGATTTCATGTTGAGAAAAAAAACTAACTGTTGTCGGGTTAAAGTAAGATTCATATACACTGCCCATACTCGCATAACAGTCCCATTTATATAAGAAATCCCATAGAACATGGGACTGTTATGCAAGTATGGGCAGTACAGCAGGTTTGAAAAAATGGGTTTCAACCCGAGCAGAAGAAAATAACTACTGACTACCAAATTGAGGTATTCCATACCAGATAATTTCCAATACTACATACCTGAATGAGGTATGAATTAGCCCTGCATAAGAGGTAAAATACCTCAAATAATATCTCAAGCATATTCTACGAACACCAAACTGATAACTAGATCAGGTATTGTAATACCTCAATAATACTTGATGGATTTTCATATAAAAATGAAATTTTTCAATTGTAGTTCAATACCTCCAGCAGACCTCAATAGCTGTTTAATACCTCAATGAAGTATTTTTAATTGTTTTAAAGATTTTTTTCAAAACCATTATAATACCAAATTGAGGTATTGACAACTGAACAATACCTAATTTTGGTATGATACCAAAAAATGGTATGCATAAGTTATTGGGGAGTTATTTGTTCCTCCTCGAGAAGTATAGCGTATTTTGAGTTTAAGAAAAAAGAAACAAGTTCTTTTGCACACATATTCATTGGAGTCCTAAAACTATTAACAAATGTCATAATTCATAGCTTGGAATGCGGTTGAATTTATGCCAAAAGGCATACCGGATAAGCTGAGAAATTTGAACACCATTAGAAATAGTTTTTTTTCCATTCTTTTGTACGAATTCATGAGATACGAAAAATAATTTCGAAAATCGGCTGAGCTATCACAGAGATATAGCCGATAATCCATAAATGCTTTTGATGCCGGGGCTCCTACTGTTAATATTTATTTACATCACTTTTGTTAAAGTGAACTTAATAATATTTTTTGAGAAAGCCCTTTCCATCGAATGCCAGATTGGATGCTCTTTTTCATAATAATTTCTTGGACTAGGGAAAATCCAAGTAAATCATTTATTCCATTTTTGATATCTCCAGGTAACTTAAAGTCACATGAGAGACCTTTCAAGACGACCTTGAACAATCGTTCCGTTTTGTCGCCGTAAACAAAAATAATTTGCTTCTTCTCTTCAAGATGTTTGAAAAAAAAAAATCACGATTTTTGAGAAATTCCGGCAAAACGTGGCAGTCTCATTTCTTTGCGATTTGAAAGGATACCTTGATTTCCCTAATGGAGTTCAAGATCTCCTACCTAAATCCCCCAAATTCGGAACAACTGACCGCGATAGGCGGCACTCTTTGCTTCCACACTTGACTCAAAGAGGGCTAAAGGCTGATTCGATTTGATGTTCGGAAAATTTGTCAAAAGCATCGAACCGTTTGCTCACTTCGATGCAAATATCAACATTAACCATGTCACCTTTGGGAGAAAGCGTGTATTCTTGAGAAACGTTATATATTCCGTTTTTGCCACGTTCAGCGACAGTTTTAAACTTAATTTTTTGAAAGGGAGTTGTGAATTCAAAGGTTTACCCTTCCTATTGTTCGTAGTTGCAACCATGTTTTGTGAATAAACGAAAGAATAAGCGACCTTCTAAGAGGTTTTTTTTCTCCAAGACGGTATCTAAGAAGGATTACCACCGCTAGCTTTCACCAACGGATCCAACGAAAAATCGAAGGCATGGCTCCTAACAAGGATCGTAAAGGAATCAATAGTAAAAAAATTGTACTGAAAAGTACTGTTTTTGTAGCACTAAAATTTACTGTTTTTATAGCACTGAAAAGCAGGAAGTTCAAAAAAAAACATCCAAGAGCAGAGAGAATTTGTGAACGCACAGCACGGGGTTACGATGCGCACTGGGGTAATTTATCCTGATAATAACTCTTTGAAGAGCACCGTGCTTTTACAACTAGGTACCCGACCGCCGTATTCTCAGCCAGGGGCATCTCGACTAATTTATCACTGGGTCGATCATTTATCTCGCATGGTCTTGTACTGTTAAGGTATCGGTCAGCCTAGACATTCAGTCGTCGTCGTCGTCGTCTTCGTTCATCTCAGAAAGAGCATCTTTGAACATCATCGCGACGAAGAGTCGGTCAGTCCGGTAACGATGGGCTCTGCATTTCAACCGGTTTCTTGCGATCTCAGATCTTTTCACTTCTTGCTTTGCTACTCCTTTTGCCATCGACGGATGACTTGCATGCTACAGGAGATTTCCCTTTCGATGCGGGACCATGAATTGGGTGACCCTCCCTTTGATGGTTGCTACGTAATCACGAGGGCACGTTTGGTGCTATGCAAAGCATTAATGGTAGAGCAGTACATAATTAGAATGCAGATATTGTGGGTTACACATGATTACTTAATTTTGGTAGTGATTTTGAAAAAGAACTGAGAATCTTAAACAAAATCCACAAATAATCATTGGAATTACTCCGAAGAGTTCTCCACAAGTATCTCTAGAAAGTTCTTAGCAAAGAAGAAGTAGCAGATTAGAATCGTACAAAATTTTGACGTGATCTCTGACAACGGATAAGTGTTTTGCATTTTAATTGTTCTTAGCAAAAAAAAAGTAGCAGATTAGAATCGTACAAAATTTTGACGTGATCTCTGACAACGGATAAGTGTTCTGCATTTTAATTGAAAATTCACTCAGAAAAATGCAATATGTAAGTCTCTTCCAATACCTAGACAATACCCTTTTCAATGTAAAACAAAATTTCCCTACAACAGTACTCGATGTACTGCCCATCGGTCCAAGTTTTGGCTCCAATCGAAAAATTCTCAAAAAGATCGCATTGCTCGTGTGAAGTCTTCAACAACACTTCACCGCAGAACATCAATAACACGTGCTTCAAAAAACCTCGTGAAAGCACTTCCATTGTCATTCAAAAAAAAAGCCTGCATCAACTCAGTTTCAACAAAGTGATTATTTTCGTTTTGGCACATTTTTCGAAACTGGAAGCTTTGAGCTGCCGATGATGCCGGTCACTGTCTGTCAAGAAAGGGATCTGGGTCAGAGTTGGTTTGCATCCAGCTCTCTCAGTATGATCTACAACTGTTGAATGTTGGACAACAATCGAACCTCAAAAGCGTGACAGGAACATTATGCGTATAGAAAAACAGAGTGTTGAGCTGAGCTGGCTGCTCCTCCATCAGCTAGCCCATTGTCCCAAGTGGCCTAAGTAAGCAAGCTAGCAAGCAAGTAAGTGAGTGGTAGCTCAACAAACGATTCTGCTGACACCCGCGACTGACAACTGACTGACCGGAATGCCTCTGGCTTCAGGCTTCAGACCCATAGAGGCCTTGATACTCGTCATAACCGTAAAGACGACGGCCGGCCGACGAAGAGCCCTTTAGCTACCATGTCAAACAGCGCTCTTTAATCTGAAGTGGATATACTGAAAACACCCGCCACTCACCGGTCCACCTTCCAATTTCCGCCCGAAGCTCTTGAACTAGGACTGAACTCGATAGTATTTTTTTTTTTTTTCGTTTCGTAGCCCAAGTCAGAATAATTGATTTAAACAAGCCCCAGCTCTGATCGGGCTAAGCGTAAACCAGTAATTTGCCTCCAGTCATTTTCAATAAACTTCGCATAGCTCACGTTGGATTCGCCGATTTGAAAAAACTGTAGCAGTGCTGAGCTGTAGTACCTTAGATACCAAAGTGATTCACGTTTCGCTTTCGCTTAGACCCTGCTGGCAGCACGCGGCGATCAATCATTTGGCCCAACAGAATCGGGAGATATCGCATCGGACAGTGGTTCCGGCCATAGGCCAAAAATAGAAAAATAAGTTGTTTTGTTAATCAATCCTCTATTCATTAATGGATCAATTATGAATTATTCTACATTATAAAGAATGTAGAATAAGGTGGTTCATTTTACATCCCTCAAATTTGTTCATTTGGACCCGCAGAAGCTACTGTGAAAAACTAAACGGAAGCCATTAACTGTAAGGGAAGGGCAAACTAGCTTGAAGTTTTGTATGAAGAAAATCAAAATGGGAAAAACGATTCCAATTACATTTGCGATCATAGATGGTGCTGCGGTCGATGGGGGACATTTAGCATAAAGACGTTTCGCATTTGGCTTCAAAATGGTGCCTGTTCTTGTATGAAACTGATTTACGCCACTGTAGGTGCGGATACTTCGGTCGGGTTTTTAAAAGCACGTAACATAAAACTTGACGGGATCGGAAATAATGAACACTTTTATTCCGGTAAAATACGATTAAATTGGAACACTCTTTCTGCTATCCACGTTCGGAAATTATATCTCAAATATAAATATATTACCTACGTATGATCGATTGTAGATGATCGAGTAATGCGCTCACAAGTCTTATGCCCAACATAGGTGGTCCTAGAAGCAGTAAGAGGAGTCTTCTGGCTGTCGTATCATCAACACTACTAAGATACAGTGCGTCAGCCTGGGGCGCGGCGCTACAGACCAAGCAGATTCGGGATAAGTTGAACAGCACGTTTCGACTCATCAGTATGCGAGTGGTGAGTGTGTACAGTACAATATCGTTGGATGTGGCATGCGTAATCGCTGGGCTGATCCCGATCTACATCATCCTGTCCGAAGATATCGACTGCTATCAGAGAAGAGAAACCAGGCAAGAATGCGTTCGCTGGCTAAGTGGCAGCAAGAATGGAATGCCTCCAAGAAAGGAAGGGGGACCCACAGGCTTATCCCGAATCTATCGGCCTGGGTGAACAGGGAGCACGGAGAAGTGAACTTCCACCTGACACAGTTCTTGTCAAGTCACGGCTGCTTCAAGCAGTATCTGCATAGATTGGGCCATGCGTCTTCACCATTCTGTCCTGAGTGTATGGAGATAGAAGAAACGCCGAAACATGTTGTCTTCGGCTGTCCGAGGTTCAACATAGAACGAAACACGGTGGCGGCTACTATTGGTGTGTACTTCAGCGTAGAAGTTGTGGTACATGGAATGATAAGCGATTCCGATTGGAATATGATGTCCAACATGGTGGTGCAAATAATGTCTGGCTTACAGCGCAACTGGCGGGCAGAGCAGCGAAACGAGACGCAGAGAGCAGCGCTTGACGTCGGGACGTGGGGGGCGCTGATGAACAAGAAGCTAACCTCCCACCGGAATTGTCGGACCGATCTCGGCACTCGACAAGTCAGTCTGTTAATAAGAGGAGCGCGATCGGAGTAAGCTAGATCCTCCGTCAGGGACTAGACCGAGTAGAACGAGCGTAACGTAGTATCGGTAATAAGTCGTCGAGGCGCCTGTGAACTGGAATTGCAAAACCGACCCTGAAACTTGGCTGACCAGATCGCGAAACAGCACCGGCAAATGGTCGTCGGGGCGCCTGTGAACCGGAAGTTTTCTTCCACCGGAATCGCAGGATCGATTACGACATCGGCCCGGATAGCATCGGTTCGGAAGATCTTCTGCCGCCGAGGAAATCTTTGTCGGAGTAGGATAGATCCACCGTCGGGGGCTATTCTGAGTAGTACGAGCGTATCACTGGCTTGAGGCACTCTACTGGTCAACAACGGAGTATGAACAACGCGTAACGTTACGCGAGAGATATTTCTCCGTCGAGGTACTCTCCATCGGAGTAGCTTCACCGTCGGGAACTACGCAGAGTAGTATCGATCACGACGAACCGCCGGCTTTAGGTCGTCGGGGTGCTTGCGAACCAGAAGTCACACCTCAACCGGAATCGTAAGACCGACCTCGGCATCTAACCGGTCCGACCGTAGAGCATGACGAGCAGAAAAATTGAGTCAAGCGCACCAACAAAACACAGTAGCATCCATCGAAAAAGTCTCACATGGCCCAGGAGTGTGGTCGGCCCCAAAGTGTGAGTGACGTTGAAGAGACAAATTGCAGCCAGATCGAATAGAGCAAGAGGTGACGAAAAGGCGTAGATGAATCAACAAGCCCTCTGCCCTCTGAAGTAATGCCATGAGGTAGTTTTAGGGGGACATTGGACTTGTAGCTCAAGCGACAGAAAAGAGGCGTGGTACAGAGTTGTTTTCCCCTTTTCTTCTCTGTTACCGCACTCGAGATGTGCATCCATAGTAGATGGTTGAATAATAGACCGTAATAGACCGTTAAGTGAGAACCACAGAGCCTAAACGCCATGTGCTCTCCAGATAGCCGGGTTAGGTGAAAGTTTCTAGCTTTGTGCGAAACTTCTAGAAGTGCGAAAATTCTACATATATAAAAAAAGATCGAGTGAGATCAATATATTTGTCTTATATAACTGATATTAAGTATAGGGTTTGCGTTAATATACGCCGGCCCCGTTGAAAGGATAGGCCTTTCAACCAAAAACACCTTAATAAATGTTGGCTCTCTGTGGACAGATTACTCTCCTCGTGGTTTGTTTTGGTTCTCCATCTCAACAAGGAGGTCATCGACCTGCGTACCGTCGGGTACTTCATCACTGCTCCGTTCGTTGAACTTCATCGTTTGGACGGATGGTGCTGATGACGTCAGTCGCTAGCTCAAACCGGTGGACACCATTTTTACATCGGGGTTGGGCGTACTCGAACCGGGATGGAGTCGCCGTCGAGAAATCCAGGAAACATGCCGGAGGACGAAAATTTCTTAAGTTTTGTTTTGCAAATTCAATAAAAAAAAACAAAACCTACAGGGCTCGGAGGCCCGCAGGCCTTCGATCGTTACGCAGCATCGAAATACCGCGATGGTAGAGGTCAGTGGTCATCGAGTTGTTGAACGATCTCATCAGTACGTACAGAGAGTACGTATATCTTGGAGATGGCACGTCGAAATTATCCATCAGACATCTTCACGTCGACCACCCTGATGTTGCCGCCCGGTCCTCTGATGATTTGGGTAATTCGGCCGTATATTCACTTCAGTGGAGGGAAGTTGTCTTCCTTTTAGACCACCATTGTGCTCACATCAATGTTGTTCCGGAGCTGCGTTCATTTGTTACGTGGGTGCAGCCCGGACAAGTAGTCAATACTCCAGTGTTTCCATAATCGCCGAAGGAGTTCTTGGTTTTCCTGCCAACGATCCAGACGATTCCGAGGGATGTCCAAAGGGTCGGGCTCAGGGAAGGACGTGAGTGAGCGGTGGACTAAGAAGTGGCCCGGAGCTAAAACTTCCAGATCGTTTGGGTCTGCTGAGATTGGCATGATCGGTCTGGAGTGTAAACAGGCTTCGATACGGATTAGCAGCGTAACGAACTCATCTTGCAACGGAACTGAGTTGCCAACGGTTGCTTGAATTATGTCGCCTCCCACAGCTTTCCGAAGTTTGGGCTGCAGGCGGTATGAATTTGAACACGATTCCGTCGTTGGCGCAAAGAGTTCACAACCGCTGTCGAATGGAATTTTCTCAGTAAATTTGTAAACTCTCGCGAGTATTGTCGCAATGAATAGAGCTCGGTTTGCCCCTACGGACGATAAAGCGATGCTATGCCGCAATGAAGGCGGCTGTTGAGAGATCGTAAACCTTTTCCACGTAGATTGCCTTCGTTGTCATGCAAACAAAGATGGCGATGTAACATTTGGTAGGCAATGATCTGCTTCAGAATCGAAGGCAAACAGCGAAATCTCTTGATTCACGAATGGACCACATTCCGTGCCAGGTTACGGATACGAAGTGGCCAAAACTTTTCCCGAACGCATGCCACTAACAATTGGCCAAGTGGTTGGCGTGTAAATGCTTGAGATGAAAGTACCGCAAAATGGTTTCAGTCAACGATTGCCAGGCGAGAGGATCATTGAATGCTTCCTATCGTTCGGCATCGGTACATGCTTCAAAACGCCTTGTTTTACAACAGGGTGAAGATTCTTCAGAGGAGAATTCGGTTTTACCACCGGAAGCGATCGCAGCGATATCGTTCGAAAATACTTCCGATTGAGCCAACCGCAGCAAAGTTCGAACTGCTTCATTTAGTTCGGCAGCACGTAGAAATCCTGTTCTTCGATTGGAGCGATTCTATAGCGTTTCTATGGAACTCATTCTATGGAAACTCATTCAATCCTTATCTGGACAACTCCAGAAGGCATCTGGTGGCCAAATACGGCGCCGAAGCCGTAACGTAGGTGACAGTGGTGAGTTCAAAGGTCTTAAGCGGCCTTGAGATCTCAGAGAATGCAATGGAGAGCAAAATCGGATGGATGCAGATACATTTTTCAGCAGCGGTGACGATGGCGTATTGACGCATGCAAAATCGAAGCGATATAGCGTACACATCATCCTGTACGACAGGTAACACCAGCAATGTCTGGTTCAGCGACACACCCGAGTCCATTCGACAGGAAGCGTCGAACACTTAGTTTGGTGATCTTACTGTCTGCCTTTTTCACGCCATGATGTGAAAGGTAGTAGGATGGAAAATAGTTGTGGTTGCCTTCGATTAGTCACATATGGTTGAGCTGCAAGTACTCCGAAATTAAGGCCGAGTATACCTCCTTCCCAAGCAGCACACATGTTATAATTGAGCATTTTCTACTGATATATAACCAAATCTTACGGTATAAGAGATGATACTGCTCGATTATAACATGTGTGTTGCTTGGGTTGAGCTGTGGGTTGGGTTTCCAGTTTGAGTGAAGTCAGTCGGCTGAACAAAATCCTTGCACTTGGATTTCCAAGTGAACGAAATTCGCTTACCTAATGGTGACTTTACTGCCCATAAAAATATAACTGTCCCATATGGATTTCCGAACCAACACCTTTTTTCATCGAAACATTCATGTTTTAACATATACTTTACGACGCATATACAAATTTACACATTTTGTTTGAAAATGTTGTGGAAATATATGAAGTTGGTGCAGTCCCATATTGAAAAATAAAGGCATAACAGTCTCTATATGAACTTCAAATCCAAATAGCATCTGAAAAACGTGAATTGTGTTCAAGTTTATATTTTTTGCTGATCAATAGAAGCAAAATGAGTTATCTGTACGGTAATGCTAAATGAATATGACATGCAGAAATTCACTAGAAAATTATGAAAATTTGTATGAAAAGACAAACTTTAAACTTTGAGCGCTATTTTCTCAATGTCTACTGATTCAATATGGGACAGTTATGCTTTTATGGGCAGTTTACTTCTTCCGATGAAGAAGTTTTAGAATGCTTATTCAATACACACTTCCCCGGATGTGTGGACATAGCATCTACGGATGAACCAAATGTCTTTTCATGTAGTTACGAGTCTCTGGCCTCGGCTCGCAGTATCGTAACTACTGAATCGATTCAATGGGCACTTAAGGTAAAGATGAATCGAAGCCAAAGTACAAATTTTCAAGAGCACGGATCTGGAGAACCAAACATCCGGTTGAGCTGAAAACCTAATCGATTGGTCACCACCAGCTAGTGACCAATCAATTAAGTTTTCAGCTTAAACGGATGTTTGGTTCTCCAGATTTGTGCTCTTGAAAATTTGTACTTTGGCTTCGATTCACCTTCACCTTAATAGTTTTGCTCCTTTCAAATCTCCAGGAGCGGATGGGATTTATCCTGTTCTGCTCCAAAAGGGGTTTTAGTTTATCAAACATGTTTTGAAAAAGCTACTTGTAAGCAGTTTTGCTACCGGGTATATTCCCAGATCCTGGCGTGATATTACTGTAAAGTTTATCCCGAAAGGAGGACGTGCGTCGTAAAAAGAAGCGAAGAGTTTTAGACCAATCAGTCTGACCTCATTTCTTCTGAAATGTCTGGAACGCATTATCGATTATCACATCCGTGATGTTTATTTGGCAACCATGCCTCATCATGTCAATTAACATGCTTACCAATCTGGAAAGTCCACTGTGACTCTTTTACACAAAGTTGTATACGATATCGAGAAAGCATTCGCTCAGAAGCAATCCTGCTTGGGTGTTTTCTTGGATATTGAGGGTGCCTTTGATAACGTGTCTTTCAATGCCATATTGGAAGCAGCACGAAACCATGGGCTACCTACAATGATTACCAATTGGATTCATCAAATGCTCAAAAACCGACATCTCTTCTCGACATTGCGTCAAGCAGTTATTCGAAAATTGAGTGTTTGCGGATGCCCCCAAGGGGGAGTCTTGTCACCACTTTTGTGGAATCTCGTAGCAGATACGCTATTGAGGCAACTCAGTAATAGCGGTTTTCCAACATATGGATTTGCCAACGACTATCTAGCTCTGATAGTTGGTATGTGCATAAGCACCCTATTCGACCTGATGCAAAGTGCTCTTCAGGTAGTCGAGAGTTGGTGTCGCCAATATGGCCTTTCGGTTAACCCGAATAAAACATCTATTGTTCTGTTTACGGAAAGACGAAACCGCGATGGAATTCGACCTTTACGTCTTTTTGGCACTGAGATTAATGTGACTGATCAAGTAAAGTATGTCGGAGTCATTCTAGATTCCAAACTTTCATGGACACCTCACATTGATTTCAGAGTCAAAAAAGCTTGCATGGCCTTCGGTCAATGCCGGCGAACCTTTGGTAAAACTTGGGGCCTCAAACCCAAATTTATCAAATGGATTTACACAACAGTTGTTCGATCAATATTGACTTATGGATGTCTTGTGTGGCGGCAAAAGGGCGAAGTGAGAACAATCCAATTAAAATTGGGCCATCTCCAAAGGATGTGCTTGATGGCGATGTCTGGTGCGTTCTCTACAACTCCCACAGCAGCGCTCGAGGCCCTTTTCGACGTTGCGCCACTACACATATATCTTAAACAAGAAGCACTTTCTTGCTCTTACCGTTTATGGGTACTAGATCTACTGGAGAAAAATCCAGTGAATCGTAGATCTACACACACTTCGCTGTTTCCACTTTTGGTGAAATTAGACAAAATTGTCCTTGCTCCAAGTGATCTCACAATTGCTTGTCACTTTCCTTACAGGACAATTACCACACAATTTCCTTCACGGGAAGAGTGGACGTCTGGCTATTTGGAAAGAAGTATATCAAACAATATAGTATGTTACACTGATGGCTCCCTTCTTGAAGGTAGAGCTGGTGCAGGAGTATATTCTCGTGAGCTAAGGCTGAATCAGTTTTACTCTCTTGGTAGAAACTGCACCGTTTTTCAGGCGGAAATATTTGCCCTTATGTGTGGAGTGCAATCAGCACTTCAACAGCGCGTAATGGGTAAAGTCATATACTTCTGTTCAGATAGTCAAGCTGCTATAAAAGCTCTCGCTTCGGCCAACTCAAGGTCGAAGCTTGTTATCGCATGTCGAACTCAAATTGAGGAACTGAATTCAGTCAACTCTGTAAACCTTGTATGGGTACCTGGCCATTCTTCCATCGTTGGAAATGAATTGTCTGATGAGCTAGCTCGCGATGGAGCATCGCATGACTTCATTGGCCCTGAGCCGGCTATTCCAATTTCGAAGTGCTGGGTGAAGCTTCAGGTAAATTCTTGGGCGGCAACTCAGCACAAGCAATATTGGAATAGTTTGGAGTCATGTCGTCAAACAAAATTGTACATTACTGAGCCATCTCCAAGGGTGGCGAAGTATTTAACAAATCTGTCAAAGCAGAATTGCAGTCTCTTGGTCAGAGCGTTGACAGGCCACTGCCGACTCAACTATCACATGGCAAATATTCAGTGTGCTGACTCATTTGTGTGTGATAGTTGTGACTCCGATTATGGAACTTCGTATCACCTGATATGTAACTGTCCAGTTTTTGCGCAAATGCGATTCCAATTACTTGGTAAACACTTATTAAGTGAAACTGAATTCAGAAGCCTGAATCTTCAGGACATTCTGTTATTCTTAACCCGCTGTGGTAATGAGCTATAGGCTCTCTTTACACTCATGCGTTTTGCAGTGCCCTTTTTAGGGCGCTGTTCGAACCCATTGTGGTATGGAGCTACATGCTCTCATTTCGCTTATGCGATCTTCCCTCTTCAAGGGACCCCACTCCTATTTCCTCCCATCTTTCCCTTCCCTTTCCTCTCCCATCGGGTAGATGATGAAATAGGCTCAAATATGGCGATGGCACAAATCTCCCAACTGGTGGGGAACGTGCCTTTGGAGCCGGCCTTCTGATAGTTTGGTGATCTTACTGTCTGCCTTTTTCACGCCATGATGTGAAAGGTAGTAGGATGGAAAATAGTTGTGGTTGCCTTCGATTAGTCACATATGGTTGAGCTGCAAGTACTCCGAAATTAAGGCCGAGTATACCTCCTTCCCAAGCAGCACACATGTTATAATTGAGCATTTTCTACTGATATATAACCAAATCTTACCGTATAAGAGATGATACTGCTCGATTATAACATGTGTGTTGCTTGGGTTGAGCTGTAGGTTGGGCTCCAGGCGACGTTCGAGAGCGTGGAATCTGCGAGTAGAAATTTCTTTCGAGTGGCCGAGCTGTGACAGAACATCAGGACGCTTAGGTAGAGTGACGACAAATAGGCTCGATTCAACACGTAATGTGTTGGCTATGAAGTGTTCTTTTCAAGATGATACTTCGGGAGATTGAATACTTGGCGACCAACAGAACTCCAGTTCCCAGAAACAAGAGATTGAATCCCCGTGCTGCAAACATGAGCTACCTTTCGCTGATCTTGCTAGGGCTAAGCTTGTACCCTTGCGAAGGCCGAAAACGATGTTTTGAATAACAGGTCCCTCTGGGCCCAGCTTAATAAATCTTTCC
Source organism: Aedes aegypti (assembly GCF_002204515.2). Classification (NCBI taxonomy): domain Eukaryota; kingdom Metazoa; phylum Arthropoda; class Insecta; order Diptera; family Culicidae; genus Aedes; species Aedes aegypti. The sequence continues at coordinate 198,545,743 of NC_035108.1, forward strand.
AGCAGCAATTCTTATTACAGTTCTGTACCCAACAGTAGGTCTATTGCTTCCGGTTCATCAAATTTCGGGTCAGCTAGGGTCTTCCACTGGGAGGAATCGATGGCATTAGCCGGGATCTCATGAGTGATTCTCTTCAGGATGTGACAGGGATCTACAACAGTGTACCGTCAAACGGGCTGGCTTGCAACGGCGGGGTGACTTGCAACACATTGCAATTTACAACTAAATTTCACTATAAAATTCAAATTTCAAAACAAAATTTGTTTTAAATTGGTGCTTCAATACGTGTGACTCGCAATTCAAGTATGGGCCACGATTAAAGCTGTTATTATAAATATGTTTATACATTAGACATAATTCTTTTGAATATCTTGAAAACTGATACTTGATGGAAGTTCAAAATCGTGACCTGAAAACATGAGATAGATTTAATTTACAAAATGAATACTCTGCATGGTGTTTCTATAACTAATAATTGATAATATGACGAGTTTCATTTTACAAAACTGTAGCAACAAATTTTTAATAAAAATCATGTTTATTAAAATGTACCTATGCGGGGTGACTTGCAACACTTTATTTCTAAGCAATTTAGAGTTTTATAAAAGTGAAAAAATATTGTGTTAGGTCTACTTTATAATCAAAAGAGTAATAATTCATCAATCAACTACAAACACTTATTAAAAATATTGATCAGTTAAGATATTGGACCTTGGTGATTTAACGCCTCTTTTTCCCATACAAAAATTGCTCAACTATTTTCTTACAAAAACGTATTCAAAATGCTCTTTTGCTGGTTCGAATGCTTTAAATACATGAATAACAATACTTAACATGTGCGACTAATTAAAAATATCAACATTTTGTTGGCAAAAAAAAAATTAGCATTGAGTGTTGCAAGTCACCCCGCACAAGGACGTTTAAAAAATTTCACCTTTTTGATGACTTTTGATATGACAAAATAATTCGATTCAATCTTTTGTCATCCCATTCTGTAGGCGGGCCAGCCATTAAAAGTTCTACAGGGAATTTAGATTTTTAAATGACGTTTAGATCATGGTTTTGGTTGATTGAAGTTGAAAAGTGTTGCAAGTCACCCCGTTTGACGGTATACGGTGCAATGTGACCCTAATCAGACATCCACAGCGTAATGTGAAACGCCAAGTGTGTTTCCTACTCCCCCAATTTCTTGACGACTGGGATAGTGTTGCAATTTGAGCTTCTTGTCATGCTCTCGGTGATTAACGATAATTTCGATGCTGGATCCAGCATTGCTCTTGCCCACTGAATACTTCCATCGGAAACAACAACCTTGATGATGATTCTTCCTTTTCACTTGGTCGGAGCGTTGGGATACGGCCATCTTCAGGAACACGTCGCATTTGAATGGTGGGTGTGGAGTGGATTCTTCGAACAGAATGGACAGAAACTAGGCTTCGAATTTGTAATGGTGTGGACTGTGTTAAATTTTGAGTATTTTGATGGCCGGTTTGGGTAAATCGGACGAATGGTATGCTAATTTGGCATAGGTTGCGTTCAAAATTGTCAATAAGACGCATTAAAGAATCGTAGCATTTTCTTGTCATTGGTTTGATGGCGAAATGTGAATCGATACTTATTATCAAACCTTTTTTTCTAAAAGCTGTCAATATACAGCATAATTTGCTTCGGTACCTTGCGAGCATCTTTGGTGAGTGATGCTACAAGGTACGAAAATTTGTCTATCTGCGATAGCTGAGTGTTAGAATCAATCAGCGATTTGTGAGTATCTCTGAAAGTGATCGTTTCAGAAAATGACCCATCAAATTCGGGACTGAGGGGGATTTGCGGCACTCACTGAGTGTCTTCCACTATTGACACTAATTCACAAAACAGAACCCAAAAGTTGGACTTTTCAACACAGCTGATTTTGATAAAAAAGTAGGCGTTATGAAGTGCATTCTCTCAATAAAAAGTTGACTGACATGTAATAAATTTACAAAACATGATTCATGACCACTTCGTTGAACAAACGCAACCACTGTGGCACCGGAGGCGCAGACACACGCTTTAGAGGGCAGCTGCCGGATGCCCGCCAGCAGATTTATCTGCCCCATTGCCCGTACATGGCTATCTTTCACTCGCATTTTGGGGTCCATATCAAGGCCCGTGCTGGCTGTAACACATACGTCATTTGCGGGTGGTGGCCGCACAAGATTGGAGAGTTCTCGTTTTGATGGATTTCGCTTCCATCATCGATCGTGAGCGGGCCTGGCGAATGGTCCGAGAAGAGGCGAGGTGGTGGTGTCCCGGTGATCTATCCAAATTGGCCCTATTGAAACCGTTACGCAAGTTGTGGGTCTCTGTTTTCGGCAAATTTTCGCCTTTTGACCGAGTTAGAGACCATCGAACATCAATCTTCTTTCACCGCCACCATTGGTAAGTTGGTAGTTATATCCACTTATCCCGACGAGGCGAGCGATACGGCGCGCGATTGGCCGAGATTTATTGGATTCTGTAACTTTGTCGGCAGCTTAAAGAGACCCTACATCGTTGGGGTACGCTGGAGAGCCCGTATAAAAAACAAGCTCTACACAGCTTTGCTTATCGGGGGTCTTAAATCGAATGCTTTGAAAGTGTAGTTGTGTGTACTCGAAAAGTAAGATAAATATGAAAATAATGACTAGGTTACAGACGGCGGCGATAAGAACACCTTTCGAGTAGCCCGCAGTCAGCAGGTTTTTTGATAGTGTTAATGGCTAACATTTTTTCTTTGCAAATTTATGTTTAACCCTCAAAACCCGAAACGTACCTTAAATTTTCAAATGGTCACAATATTGAGACCTATAGTTCAATTAATTTGAAAAAAATTCTATAGTTTATGCGGTTAGATAGGTTAGATAGTTTTGGTGAGACATCCCCCTGACTCTTTACCCTTTTAAACGAATTGCGTAGATGTGGATTGATGTGCCACATGATATGGTTTCGAAGTACAGTCCAAGCTCGTTATAACGCCAAATTTAAAAGCAACAAAAACTCTGTATAACGACATATTTTGAACTCTTGAAAATTGTTTTTTGCAATTTCTCACCGTAATAGGCTGTTTTCCATCACGCCAATCTGTCATGAAACGGCCTACTTTCCTGCACTGAAGTATGCAGTGCGGGAATAGTCATTACGCAACTGAAATAAGTGCTGTAATGATTCATTACGCAACGCTTTCTCATTACGCAACTGTTTTGAGTTGCGTAATGAATCATTGCACTTTTTTTTTCAGAAATTGTAAAATGATGATGAATGCATTCCGATATGATTTCTGATACCCTCAAGTGTTCATCTACGAAATTGCAAAAAACCTTGTACGCAACTCGTTACAGAACTCGATTTTCACAGCACTCGTCGTAATTATCCAACTCGGCAAGCCTCGTTGGATAAATGTACGACTCGTGGTGTAAAAATCATCATTCTGCAACTTGTTGCGTAAACAATGTCGTTATAACAAGCTTTGAGTGTAATACCAAGAATGACCCCGATTATTATGAGATTATGGATACAATCTGGAACATCCGGAACCGGTTCCACTGTGGCCGTTGAATGCGTTAATTAGCATTCCATTGAACATATTTCATTGTGTAGATGTGAATTCATGTGTCATATGCCATGGTTTCTAAGTAATATTAAACACGACCCATGGACACATAATCCGGAACATCCGGTACCGGTTCAATTGTGGTCACGCCCTCAAAAGGCAACACTTTTTTTTTTTTCAAAACCCCATTCTAAACTGAGCGTTTTGTGTCAAAAATAACTGAGACAAACAACTCGAATCCGAAAAAAACTCTTGTTTCCACGCTTTTTTTTTCAGGATAAGGATTTGATAAATGTAACACACTCTGCAAATTTGATTTTTTTTTTTCATTTGGACCCTTGAAGACAATTAGCAAAGGTTATCAAAATGTTTTCATTACCTACCATGTTCCAAAATGATTATGGCACAAAAACATCTCAAGTAATTATTTCTTATATGACCAATACCAAATTAATTGTTTTACTCTTCAGCCATTCCAACAATACCTACCAAAACGATTTATCATCTTTCCTCTGGTACTGTCATAACCAAAGAAAACAATTTCATTTTTATTCGTGATTCTCGTTTTTTGGAAATTTTTGCCACCGCATGAATTGGATGCTTCTGGATCTGGAGGCCATCAGTGCGATGGCGGTCAACGTTAAAAAGGCACCAACCCGTTCAAAACAGGTGAAAGTTATCGCCGTGCGTAGCGCAATTGTGTTTCCTTTTCGTGAAGAAACTTTCCACTCAAGGCATGAGAGCTCCCCGAGCCGAAGCCCAAAAAGGAGATCTGCATCTTGGCTGAACTTTTTTTTCACTCCTTTTGCACTGTACGAAATTCGTTATCAATGTGTACCATTAACACTGGGCTCAGGTGTATGGACGGGTCTTCCTTCAACTCCCTCTCGCGGTGCTTATTGAATGTGAACTAAATGATTGACAGATCCAATGAATGGATTCGACAGTGATTGCACACTTCTGCACTGCTCGTCTCCGTGCTTTGTGCTGAAATGAGGTGCCCCGAAAGGCTGGACTACCTTCGACAGCAGCGTCAGAAGCCCCTAGGGAAGCGGAATCATGTCAAGCCCATATGGGTTGGCAGGCATGGAAGCGAGTGTGATTTAATTGCCACTACTGGAAAAAGGTGCCGTGGACTACTACCTACTGTTGATGGATGGGCTACTGAATGTGTGATAGATGTTGACCAGTTCCTTATTCAGCGGTTTCAGTATGGTGCCTTCAGGAAGTGGAAGAAATTTTGATTGAGATGTTTTGTTCGCGGTTTTCAATAAATTTCAATAAATGTTTGAATCAGAAACGTACCTTACTTCATCAAAGTATTTTTTTACGTCACTGTTGGGAGGGAGTTCATGTCATGGTTTTGTAAATACAACGATTTATTCATCCATAATTTGGTATATTTTTTCAGCTCTACATTCCAAACCGGCATTCTGAACACCTTTAAATTTTTATGAATTTTCACTGTTGTTAAGTGAGTGGCGTTATGCAAAACTAAACAAATTCAATTGTACACTACGCCCAGGAAATAGAAAAGGGAACAGTCAACTCTCAGTTATTCGAAATTTATTTGCAAAGTTAGAGGTATATCAAGTTTTATAAAGAGCACAAAATCAGTGCAAGTGTTTTTAAGGGACGAATTTTTCTCAAAAATCACTTTTATAATGGTTCTATAACAAGATACCGAGACCCGGAATATCAAGTTATCATACCTGGTAGCAGTTCTATTTCAAAGGAAAACAAATCTGTTGTTGATATAAGTTCTCTAAAGTCACCTTTTAAGCATACAAGTATTCAAAGTAGCTTTCTCTAATTTCTATCAGCACGAATTTACACCAAGGAATGGGGTAAATATTAGAAAATCCATAAATGACCCTGCCACAGGCTCTGCAGGAATTCCTCCAATATGTGGTTGAGAACTTCAAGAAAACGAAATCTCTGGATCGTCACAATCGCATTATTCTTCGATAAAATTAATCAGAATCCTAAAGTGAAACTTGATGATGGCCTGTCATGATACGCAAACGTCAAGGTCAGGCCGGAAACAGTACGTAATGTTATCCATGCAAAAGGATATCGAGGCTGCGCTGCACGGAAGAAGCCGTTCATCTCTACCAAAAATACAATTTTGAGTCAGACGGATTGGTAAGGGAAGATTCAAATATGACGTCCATCGTTTTCCGGGGTTTCTAGACCTCCTCCCGACCTTCTTCTTCTTCTTTCTGGCGTTGCGTCCCAACTGGGACAAAGCCTGTTTCTCAGCTTAGTGTTCTTATGAGCACTTCCACAGTTATTAACTGAGAGCTTTCTATGCCAATTGACCATTTTTGCATGTGTATATCGTGTGGCAGGTACGAAGATACTCTATGCCCTGAGATGGAATTTCCAACCTGAAAAGATCCTCCACCGGTAGGATTCGAACCCACGACCCTCAGCTTGGTCTTGCTGAATAGCTGCGCGTTTACCGCTACGGCTATCTGGGCCCCTCCCGACCTCAGCCACGCTTTTTCCAATACCTAATACATGCACTGTCACACTTTCATACACCCCCCGCCTCCCCCTAATGATGAACGTCATTTTAAGATGACTCCTAAGAGTGTAGCGCAAACCAAACACAGAATTGAATCCGAGAAATCTACGGCCGACTGTAAAACATGGTGGTGGCCACTTTATGGTTTGGGATGCCTTCAGAGCAAATGGAACTGGAAACCTGTCTTTCATTGAGTCTACCATAGATCGATTCATGTATCTGGACATTTTGAAGAATAACTTGAAAGCAAGTGCCGTAAAATGGGGCCATGGATCCAATATATTATTCCTTTCTAGGCAATGATCCGCATTCTTCTAGCTGGTTAAGAAGTGGCTGTTGTACAACGTTAAACCAAGCTTCCTCATCCCTCTCAGTCTAGAGACCTAAATCCCATTAAAAAATTGTGGGATCATCTTGAGCGAAAAATTCGAGAACACCCGATGCACAACAAAAACCAGCTAAAAGAGGTTCTCATGAAGAATGGAAGAAGATCTTCTCTGCGACAACCCAAAAATACGCTTGCTCGATGAAAAGGCGTTTGCAGAGCGTAATTGCAGTAAAAGGTGGACATACGAAGTATTGACTTGATGGTTCGAGTCGTGTTTTATACACTGTACGGACATTTTTGTCAATAATTTTGCTACTTGTTTTGGTTTTTTGAATTTTATCAAAATGTTGAATCAATTATCTTGCTTATCTGATGCTAGCTTAAAACAAGAATACATTGAATTTCTTCACGATATAAATAAGGCATTTGTTTGAATTGATTTAATATATTTGATCAACTATTTTGTATCCTAGGCATTGCTGTACGGACATTTTTTGATTGAAGTATATGCCTGTTAGTAGTTAAAAAAAACTATAAGAACATTACACGAAATTGAAACAAAGTGAAACATGAGTAATGATGACCTAACATTTGTAGTTGCTACTCCTTGATTGCTCAGTACAGTCGAAATTCCACAAGGAATCAACATACGGAGCTCAGGAGAAGCTTACCGCCTTCAGTGTTATTCAAGAATTCCAAATATTATAAGGTCAATGACGGCACCGGCCAAGTTCTTGCAGTTATCATGGAAGGAGAGGAATGTTAGTGTGATATCAACTACTACTAAAGACAGAGTATATCTCTGCATCTTCATGGTTGTTACGGGAAGGAATTTTGTGTGTGTGGGGAAACAATGTATGGTATAGTTTAATAAAAAATAAAACTCCCTCAACAGAAATACATCAAAACTAATTATTTGGTTAATTTAAATAAAACTAATAATGCATCAGTAATTGCTCTCTAGTTCTTCATAACAATCTGTGTTGAATGTATTTTTCAGTTAAAACAAATTCAAACCAAGTTTTTAACATCTTATTTTGTTGACGAACCAGCCTCGGGATGAAAGTCTCCCAAATATAGTTAAGAACATATAGTATACATATATAGTTATTTGCATTGTACAATGGCTTCCTCTATGAATTTAGTGTGATGTTAAAAAAAATGATAAAATTTGTTATTTGTAACAATACAATTGAACAATTTGGAGGCCTTGCTTAGCCGAGTGGTTAGAGCCCGCGGCTACAAAGCAAAGCCCTGCTGAAGGTGTCTGGGCTCGATTCCCGGTTGGTCCAGGATCTTTTCGTAATGGAAATTTCCTTGACCTCTTAAGGCACAGAGTATCATCGTACCTGCCACACGATATGCGAAAATGGCAATGTTGGCAAAGAAAGCTCTCAGTTAATAACTGTGATATTGCTCATAAGAGGGGCCCAGATAGCCGTAGCGGTAAACGCGCAGCTATTCAGCATGACCAAGCTGAGGGTCGTGGGTTCGAATCCCACCGGTCGAGGATCTTTTCGGGTTGGAAATTTTCTCGACTTCCCAGGGCATAAGAGTATCTTCGTACCTGCCACACGATATACACATGCAAAAATGGTCATTGGCATAGTAAGCTCTCAGTTAATAACTGTGGAAGTGCTCATAAGAACACTAAGCTGAGAAGCAGGCTCTGTCCCAGTGGGGACGTAACGCCAGAAAGAAGAAGAAGAAGAAGATTGCTCATAAGAACACTAAGCTGAGAAGTAGGCTCTGTCCCAGTGAAGGCGTAATGCCAAGGAGAAGAAGACAATTGAACAACTCTCAAATAATTTCTCCCACTAAATACATCTGCGTCTGTCAATTTTTACATGTCTTGTTGGGTAAATTCGTAACACTTCCTTTAGAGATTTTACCGGTAATTCTTCCAACGACTTCTCTATTTAAGTCCAACAGGAATTTTTACAAAAAAATCAAAATGAATTCATCCAGGAGTTCCTTCACAATTTTTCTATTATTCATCAAGAAATTCCTTCTAAACTTCTCTCCGGATTTTTTCCGGTAAACTCCAAGAATTTCTCCAAGGATTGTTTAAAAAAAAATCTCCAGGAACCCTTCCAGGAATTTTTCAGCCAATTTGTCTTGTAAATAGTCCAGTAGATAGTCACTAGATTCGCAAAGAACTTGCTCAACAGTGTCCCAATCAATTTGTTTTGAGTTTCCTTTTGAAGTTTCTCCAGGGATTTTTTTTTTCGGGAATACATCTAGAGATTTTTCAGCATTTCAACCAGAGAAGCAGAATTCTCTAAAGAGATACAGTAATGATTACAATAATACATTTACTGATTTACATATACCCTCAAAGATTCTGTCCAATATTTTACAAGGATTCCTCAAAAATATTATTTTTTTTGGTGATCTTAACACAAGGCAAGGCTTTCTTAATCCTTAAAAGCCCGAGGCGAACCTTGAATTTTCAAATGGCGACTATTCGGAGACAAGTAGGTCAATTAATTTGAAATAAGTTTTGAAGTGAATGCGGTTAGTTGGTCTTATTATCCTTGGGTGAGACATCCCCCCTGACCCCTTCTCCTTTTCTAGGTAACGGAAAAAGCGTGGACACGAGGGATTCAAAATTGGCCTCTTACGGATATCTCAATATCTAAATGAGCTAGAAGGTTAATGTCTTCGGCAAAGTTGTGCAGCAGATCAAGGCTATCTGGCGGTGAAGAGTTTGATTGGAAAATTATCCACTAGGTGGCACTTACTAAAAAAAATCTTCAATCTTCTCTACTTCAAGATCCTTACCAGCTATAAGGTTGGTGTCTTTCGCAGTTTTTCAGCTGATTGAGAGCTATTTACCGCTAGGTGGTGCTAGTGATAATTATTTTTCAACTTCTAAGTAGAGCTCTTCAGCAGATCAAGGGATATCTGGCGTTGAAGAGTCCGATTGGTCAGATTAAGGGCTATCAGGAGATAAAAAAATATTGGCGCCAATGTATGACCAACCAGAAATTATTACCAATGCATTACTCAAACAGTTATGAAGTATGCCATAGCCTAGTTAGAGGCCAATTTTGAACCCCTCGTGTCCACGCTTTTTCCGTTACCTAGAAAAGGGGGAGGGGTGGGGGGGGATGTCTCACTTAAGGATAATAAGACCAATTAACCGCATTCACTTCAAAACTTATGTCAAATTAATAGCCCTACTAGTCTCCGAATAGTCGCCATACAAAAATTCAAGGTTCGTCTCGGGCTTTAAAGGGTTAAAGTATCAAACTTTTTTATTATGCATGTGTTCATCAGGTGTTCCTTAAGAAATTTTTAACGACGATTTTATTAGGATTACTCTTAATTTTCCAGCAACTCTATCTTCATTAAGATAAAACAAAGTGCTTATTTTTCCGACGTTTCGACACGGGTATTGTGTTGGGTATTGTGTAATTTGATTTTTGTACTATTTGTGTTATACAATTTAGTCGTTGTAACTTACAATATAGTTATCGTTTTTCGTCCTATATTTTGTCTAACACTAACTGTATAGTATAGGTTTTTTTTGTAAAGGGCGAACACGAAATTATTACGACACATTCAACAGGGCATAACTTTTCTATCATTGGGTAAAAATCAACCAAATTTTGCACACTTTTTCATTGATGTGTATTGTTTACATGCTGTCAAACTCGAAGTCGTGTTTTTCGATTCAACGAAAACGGAGGTGAACCAACGCGAGTCGAGAGAACAAATTCTTTCCAAACACCTGGAATTTCCTGACCTGTCGCACCGGCAGTTGGGAAAAATGTTGAACATTCACCATTCAACCGTCTGCAGAGTGTTGAAGCGGTTCCAGGAGCTGTTGACGTTGGACCATGGCAAAGGAGCTGGAACCGGAGAACAAAAAGACGGAGGGAAAGGTGAAGCGGATGATTGAAGCAAATCCCAACGATTTGGCTAAAAAGATCGGCATGTCGCAGAGCTACGTCCAGAATGCAAAGAAGAAAGCTGGACTACATACATACAAGGTACAGAACTTCCCAAACCGCGATGAGCGGCAACAATCGACGGCTAAAACTCGGGCACGGAAGCACTACGAGAAGATGCTGACAAAATATGGCTGCTGTGTAATGGACGACGATACGTATTTAAAAGCCGATTTTAAGCAAATTTCGGGGTTAGAGTTTTTCACCGGCAAGAGCTAGTTCGATGTGGACGACAAATTTTAGAAGAAGAAAATATTTCATTTGGCAAGCCATCTGCTCTTGTAGACTGAGGAGTGAGCCTTTCGTGACAAAGGATACAGTGGCGAGATCTACAAATCTGAGTGCCTCGAGAAGCGCCTTTTGCCATTCTTGCAGCAGCACGACGAAGCTCCGCTATTTTGGCCAGATTTGGCATTATGCCTAAAAGTGTCCTGGAGTGGTACGAGGCCAATTCTGTCCATTTTGTTCCAAAGGACACGAATCCGCCAAACTGCCCGGAGCTGCGCCCGGTGGAGCAGTACTGGGCAATAATGAAGCGGGAACTTCGGAAGAGCAAGAAGACAGTTAAAGACGAGAAGGACATGTTAAGAAAATGAAAAAAAACTGAAAAACTGGTACCGGATGACACTGTAAAGACTTTGATGGAGGGCATCAAGCAAAACTGCCTTCAATTTTACACTCAAAGCTCCATTGATTGACTTTTCTTTTGATTTTTGAAGCAAATATATGTATAAAATTACCCTAAAATTTTGATAAGATTTTGAACATTATAAGAAAATTGGCATGACATTTTCGGTGTCGCAATAATTTCGTGTTCGCCCTTTACACACTAAAAGTTAAGTATCGTTAAATTTAAATTGTTTGAATTGAATTGAACTATTACATTTGACGATACAAAAATCACTGTCTTTTTTGTACACAACATGGACTGGCAATGGCGCAAATTTTCTTTGAGATATTCAGTGTGTTTACTGATGTGCCCTATCGGCGAAATTGATTCCCTCTCATCTTTGTTCTGGAAGATACAATACCCGTATCGAAACATCGGACAAATAAGCACCTCATTTTATATTTGTAATACGTTGCTGGAAAATTATGATTAAACAAATTAGGATCACTTAAAAAAAACCCTCCTGGATTATTTCAAGAATTTTCCACATTACATAGCGTAACAAAAATTACATTTTTGCGTGTCTCAAGGATCAAATTATGTGTCTCTAGTAGATTTGGGGTCGCCGTAGCTGATACCGTTCTCAGAAATGTTCCAGCACGTCACAAATTTTAGCTACAGGTCGCCAAAGTTATATGAAATTTAAAGTATGATTTATCTTTTTTTGTGATATAATTCACCAAGCATGCACTATATGACTTGAATTTTCATAGTAGATATAATTTGGTTGAAATAGCACGATTAAATTTACATTTAATCGATTTTTCCAACATGCTTACAGTCTCCATACAAAATTTTTTGTTTCTCATATATGTCAAAATACAGTACTTTTTGAAATCATCAAAAAATAACTTTTGAGCATCAAAAGTATTATTACTTTTGTTGATAATAATGGTTATTCACATGCAATTTGTATTCTGTGGTAAATTAGGCGAATAAGTTGCTATAGGGTCGATGTACCAATAGCCGCATAGCTAAAACAAAAATTCGTATAAAATCGAAAAATACCGCTAGCGTCATTATTTTTACATAATCTGATAGCTTTTTATTTTGGTTTTGTGGGAAAAATATGAAAACTACGAAAACTCAAATGTTTGTATTTATTATCGTTTGTGCCACTATAGGAATACATGTGCCTATAGTAGCACTATTTCTAATTTCTGTTCCTATAGTAGCACTAGCATCACGGCGTTGGCAAAATAATTATCAAAACCGTGTTTTTACAAAACTTTTATATTTTTCCTACAAAGTGTGGATCTACAGCTTTCGTTAAGTGTAAAAAAGTTATTAATTCAGCAATTATTTCGTATAATAAAAAATAGTTTCTCTCAGTAGTGCTACTATAGGAACAATATGTTTACTATAGGCGCAAGGGAGCTCAAATTTTAAGCAAAACTAATTGTTTCGATCATTTTTTGAGCAAAATCAAGCTGTAAATCAATGATACTTAGATAAATAGGTCCTGACCTTGATGTCAAAAAATGTTTTGAGAAGATGTATAGCAAAACGGCCGTAAAAAGCCACTAGTGCGACTATAGGGGACTGTCCACTAGGGGAACACCGACCCTATAAGCAGGCAAACTTACATGCAAATTTGCTGAAATAGTCAATATTTGCATTATCAACTATCATAGACGTTCTATGATATTTTTAAACGGAAATGGATTCAGCAACCCTTAATTTAGTAAATATTTTGGTGCTTGAGACAAAAAAGGTGCCCGCAGTGTTATTTATGAAAAACATCTTTTCTAGATAAAATCCTAGGGAAATTTCTGGAAGAATATCTGAGGTAATAGGGTGCCGGTACCAATGGTTGTAATGTACCAGTAGATTGGACTATGGAATAAAACGTACATTTTTCGATAAAAACGACATGTGCTATTTTTGGTGGATAGATCACCTCTAGTTTAGTCGATTTGCCAAATTTCAGCTTTTTATTTTATCAAAAAGTCATATAAATAATTAAGTTTACGTAAAAAATTGGCTCCCTTGCACCAATAGTAGCCGTCGTGTTCCAGTAGTGGATGAACGGTTGGAAGCAGTTTTTAAAATGGATGTATAAAAATGAAGAAAAGTCCCAGAGATGATCTTTATGGTTCATTCGAAATATATTAGTTGCTGTTCCGAGGGAAAAAAGTTAAACCCATGTAAAAATTTACCATTTTGTTTAAAATTCCTTGTATCATTCCCGAACGTCTACTACTGGAGCACTAGCGCAACTACTGGAACACGTGTACCAATAGTGGCTCAAGCGATTTTATGTTAAAAAAAATAGTTTTATCACTCTTTTTATATTTTTCCCTTATAGTTTGAAATCTTTCTGTTGACGCCAAAAGATCTCTGTTAGGGTTTTTCGTTATTTTGTTATGATTTTTTATAGCTTAGGTAGTCCACTAATGGCACCGGCACCCTGTATGAAGAAATCTCATAGAAAAGTCCAGAAAAAACCGGGGTTAATACCTGAATGAAATTTTGAAAGAACTGAGAATTTTGTTGAGGAATTTTATAAAGAAAGTTGGATTTCATCAGATTTAATTTTCATCTTTATAAACTTTGAAGTCGTCACTTAAACCTTCACGTCATAGGTGACTATCTCACCATCCCATCCCATTCCCGGGATCCGATCCTCGGCGTCAGCGTGAGAGCCGTGTGTTCTGTCTACAACACCAAGTCCTCCTGGAAAAAATGATTATTATATTCAAGAAGGAGTTTTGAATGGAACTCTTGAAGGAATGTCTAGGAAATTCCATCTAAGAGTCACAGGATGAATTCCTGATCAAATTTTGGGAGTAATATCAGACAGATTTTTGTTTTTGATAAATGGCTGAATTTGATTTCCGATTAAATTACCGTAGAAATCATTTAAAAATCTTAAAATAATGTATCTTATGTCGTAAAGTTTCAATAAAACTTTATTTTTCAACTTCTTTATTTATTGCCTTTTGGTGTCTTGAAAAAGACACTGTACTATGAGCACGGATTCAAAATTTCGCAACATAATTCCAAACACCTTCAAAAGGAAAAAATCAGCTTAAAGGTAATACAAACTTAAAAGAAAGAAGAAAGTCGTGTTCGGGCGAAAACAATGTATTTTGAATCGTGTATTTATTAAATATTTATAAGGAGAAGGATTTTTTGGAACAAAAAAATGTAGATTAAAGCATTATTAACTTGGGGAAGTGTACCAGTTATGACCATAGTGGTTCCCTATTTGGCCATACGGGTAATTTCGAAAACTTTCGCATTTGAAATATTTTTGAATGTTATACATCAAGATATATCTTAAATCTTACTACTACAACACAAAAAATCTTTCAAAATGTTAAAACATTCAAGTTTTTCCGTATGGCGAAATAGGGAACCACTCTGTCCATAACTGGTACACCTACCCTAGAAGGTAAAAAAAATTGATTATTTTATCGCATGTTCAAACTAATGTATCTCGTCCATCCACAAATATATGCAAAAACTTTCAGTAGCACATGAAAGAGTGGTGTTTAGGATTCCACCTCAAACTGGTTGCAAGCTTAAGTCGGTGGAATACTTGAACTCGTAATATTAAAATAGCTAATATTATATATACATTGTAAAATCAATGGTAAAATTTGAAATATATCTTAATATCATATTAGACGTGTGAAATACACTAAGTTTGGTTACAAAAATTTACATAGGGACCGTACATAAATGACGTGGGATTTCCTACCACGATTTTTTGACAAACCATGTATGTATGAGGTTTAGGAAAATAGGCTACGATAAGGGAGGGGGTGTCAAAAATCTTCCAAAATCAAAGTTATCGAATTTCGAATAAATCAAATAAGATAACTTTTTTTTTTTTCAATACAATCACACATGTTCATGATATTAAGAAACTCATCTCTAGGTTTAATTTCATCAAAGAAAAGGTATATGGACTTTTTTCGCGAAATTTTGATTCCTGGCCCTTAGTCTATCTTTATTAACAAGATTTTTAGCCCTGGGCTAGTTCATCTCAGGACCAGGCTTTACTTCCCTTCCGAAGGAAGTCGTCGCTGAAATTTTTAGTGACTATCTCGGGGATGGGAGTGCTCTGTCTTCAGTCATTTATTTGCACAACAGTCTACCGCAACTAAACAATAGACAACGAACAAGTAATTTCTCTGGCTAGCAGTCTAAATAAATCACGAAACAATTATTCTCGCTACAACGTTTCGATCCGGATTTGGATCTTGTTCAGGGTATAATTCCAAATCAGGATCGATACGTTGGACCGAGGGGTATTGTTTCGTGAACCATTTATTCAGACTGATAGCCAGAAAAATTACTACAATAACTAATCCAAAGACAACGGAAAAGCATGTCCCAATGACACATTCTTGACCCATTTGACCTATGATTTCTTCAATGAATTTGCTACTCAATCGAACATGAAATGTAAATTTCGAAAAACTCCAGCAGCCTTCCCTGAATCATTAGCATCCGTTTATTTGGTTTGAAAACAATGTAACTTTAAAGTACACATTCGGCAGTATTTGTTCGTATGCAAATATGCTCTCGAAAACTTTCGGCCACCGGCATTGCTCGACCATTATTTCCTCACAATCACCTCTCGCGTCAACGGCTGCTTACTGCAAGCCCCAAAGTACTCACCACCAACAGCCATTCCAGCACCAGAAGTAGCTCCTCGCAGTTGAAGATAAATTATGCGTCCACTATCGGCACTGAAAGACCCATACCGTTCAGCTCCCCTTCCTCTGACTCCCAACAAGATTTTAACTTTGCCATCGGAACCCGGCGGAGCAGATCTACGCGGTTGTTTATTTTCTCACGCTTGTCTACACCTCTGCACGGCTCCTGCCCAACGTCCAGTCCCTCCTGTTCGCGCGCAACTTTGCTTTATTTTGACAAAAAAGTTTTCGAACGCGACATCGCGACAAGCCACTTCTCGTCGTTCCGAGATGAATGAGAAAAACGGTGCCACTTGTCCGGGTTACCCAACGGAGAATGGCGGCAGTTGAGGCTGGCGGGCGGCGCAAGTCTGTTTTGAGTCGAGTGGCCAGTCAGCGGAGAACAGCACTTGAAAAAGGTTCAACGGTTGGCGAGCTGAACGGAGAAATGATCAGAGCAGGTAGCTTGGAAGCGTACCTACACCCAATGTGCAATTCATTTCGTTTTCGTTTCAACATGCGGCAGCAGATGAATTGACCAATTGGTTGAATACCTCCCGAGTGAGCGGCAACACCCGAAAGAAGGTGTCGGACGAGGAGCACCATTATTGTGGTGACAAGCCGAGGGCGGGCGGCCAGTTGCTAAACTGTCTCAATCAGTGTAAATGATCGCTCTAATGTGTGGGGAGAGAAGCTTTCGGTGCGCCCCACTGTCACTGATATATCCGAGCGATATGTCACCTTCTTTCAATGACAGTTTGACATGATACGGGAGCCTGATATGCCGGCAGCTCGTATGGCGGGGTGATAAATTTGTCCATTACCTGGAAGGAGATTTGTGAAATGTGGGATATGTGAGATCGGTGATCAATATTTCAAATACTTATGATAATTGCAGCCTATTTTTGTAATGAGTTTGGCTTGCAATTCATCCAATAAATATTAATCAACAAATGTTGCATAAATAATTCTCTTGTATTCTTTCTTTATTTTTGACTCTATTAGGGTAAAGCCTTCATTGTCCTGAAAGCCCTCACTGATCTGTATGTTAATATTGTACAGTTGTGCTCAGAATAATAGTACTCAAAACTATTATTTTGGGCTATTTCACCATTGGCGTAACTAGGATTTTTTCTGAAGCGGGCCTAGGCGGGTCCTAGAAAATAGTTGTGTTACAGAAGTAATGTTGATAGCAATAATCAAGATTTTCACATTTTTTTTTTGGTTTTTACAGATTTTTATTGATTTTATTTATTTGTTATTTTGTCATACATTGCGTCACATCAGTGATGTTTATAAATTCAAATTTTCGCTACGATAAAGATTCATTATTTTTGTAATCCAGTCAAGAATCCTTCAAGGATTCTAGCAAAAAAAACTAACAAGGAATGTTCTTTATGATTCTTTTGCGATTTTTTTGGTATTAAACCATGTGCTTTGAAGAGATTCCTCTGATAATTCCAACGGAAATTTATTCATGAATTATTTTTGTACTAATCAATTTTAATCATTTCTACTGGAAGGTCCTTTACGTGTGTATAACATATAAATTCCAATTATTGATTTAAAGTATCCTACCGTTATTCATTAATAACTTGTTTACAATTTTCAGGAATTACTAACAATTTCTAAAAAAAAATAGTACAAAAAATTCGAGGAGTCTCACCAAAAAAAAAGTCTTCAAGATCACCAACCAAGGATTTAAACCACGTCTTCTTCAGAGAATTCAAACTTTGCTTTTGAAGTTCTTCCTATAGTTTCTCTAGGATTGTTTGAAAAAATCGCAGCAAAAATTATCTAGACTTCCTGTAGAAAAAAAAAACTAACAAAACAGCTCTTCCAGGTGTTATTGTAAGGATTTCACAATAATTTCATGAGCAATTAAAAACAATTAATTGGAAAAATTCATGATTTCTCTGAGAAGTTCTCCACAGATCTTATTATATTTTTTCACAAATAATTATTGCTTACATTTCTCTAAAATGAAGGAGCAACATCTCGCATTCTTTCAAAACTCTATCAAAAGTTTTTTTTTATATATTTTTTTTGTAATGTCTAACTAAGAAATGTTTAAAGATTTCTATCATCCCTATAAAATTTCTAGAGTTTAATTGTTCTTTCGAAAACTCTTCCACAAAAAAACTCAAAGATTTCCTGATTAATTTGTTCAAGGATTTTCTAGAGAATTTAATTACTATTTCCCTAAGATTCACCCGAAAAAATTACCAGAGATTTATCTAGCTATTCTCCGGAGATTTTTTTTTCTTAAAACCGCACTTACGATTATTTTGGGGATTTTGCACTTCTCAAAAAAATTCTCCAGATGTTCCAAGAAGTGTTCTTTCAGGGACTAATGAAAGATAATCTACAATCGTTTCCTTTCCAGGTAAATTAAAGTATAGTTGAAACTTCTGAAGATTCGAAGGCAAGAGACATTTCAAAAACAATTTTCTCTTCTTGACAAGACTATAGAAACCACACCTGAAAAACGTGAAAAATTATCAATTTCACCCGAAATTACGGTATACTGAAATTCTATGAAAAATATGGAGAAGTTTTTTGGAAAATGTTGCTACAAATCTTTCGGAAATGCGAAAATACTTTTTAAATTTAATCAACATCAAAGAGAGAATTTGTTGTTGAAGCATACTAACACGATGGTCGATTTTGTTACATTTTTTCACACCAGGTTAACGGTCTGTCATTTATCTGAATAAAATTCCCTTATTTTTCGACAAAAAATCACGCTATGTATTGTCTGAGAAATTTCTTTAGTAATGTATGGATTTCTTCAGTGAGTTCTCATAAGAAAAATCGTCATCACCGGAAACCTCGAGCAGGGCATCCTCCAAAAACATAAGAAATCATAATGGAGTGAATATGCTGCTTTTGCTGAAACAGCATCATATGGATTTTTCAGATAAAAAAAACGATTTTTAGGAATCGAATTTCCAGGAGGATATTGACGCTTATTTGTACCACTGTAGTTTTGCAATGAAGATGTCGAAAAACTGCGCTTATCGTATACAACAAGGAGCTATTAAGGTGAAGATAAATCGAAGCCAAACTTTAAATTTTCAAAAGCACGGATCTGGAGAACCAAACATCCGTTTGAGCTGAAAACTTAATCGATTGGTCACTAGCTGGTGGTGACCAATCGATTAGGTTTTCAAACGGATGTTCGGTTCTCCAGATCCGTGCTTTTGAATATTTGAGCTTTGGCTTCGATTTATCTTCACCTTAAGACGATTAAACTTTCGGCTGTCGCGCGATTCATTGAAGTCAGAACCACCACGCTGATGCTGTGTAAGACAAGCGGGGTTTTCTCACTATAGTTGTAAAATAATGTAACTACTGAAGAGATTTTGGTCAATAACAAGATTCTTGGACATTAATTTAGAAAATTTTGCTTCATATTAAATTGTTCTTTTTTTATCATTATCAAAAATTCTGGGGGAGGCCTCCCTGGTCCCCCCTGTTCCTACGCAAATGTATTTCACCTTAACATTAACATTAACATAAACCGATGCTTTGAAATATTTCAAATTTTGTGCATATTTTTAGTTTTCTGTCCGAATTTCATACCGACTGCTCGTAGGAAGACAAAGTTAATACATTTTAAAGTTGAGCATTTTGTATGAACATCTGCTTTCACAACTATTATTCTGAACATAATAAGTCTATAAATTTCTTGTTTAGTACTTCATTTACCAGTATAGTAGTGTTTGATCCTTTGATCTTGTCGCTTGCTTATGCGTGGGGGACGACGAACACTTGTTGACCGTGCAATGCGGTTATCTAATTATATCGCGAATCCGGCATGAATTTATCATGGCTCGCATCACCAACCAGTAGGTGACTCCCAGATCGTTACATTATCCCACTAAACCAATATTCTTTTTCATGATAATTGTGAGGATGCAAGAGATTGCTTTTGTACCACAAGAAAATATTCCAATCGTAAAAACTAGTTTTGCAATATCTCATCGTGATAGGCTGTTTTTCATCACGCCAATCTGTTATGAAACGGACTACTTCCCTGCACTGAAGTATGCAGTGCGGGAATAGTCATTACTCAACTGAAACCAGTGCCGTTATAATTCATTACGCAATGCTATCTTATTACGCAACTGTTTGTAAATCATTACACAACAATTTTTCAAGTGGTCTTCTACGGAATTGCAAAAAATGTTGTACGTAAATCGTTGCAGAACTCGATTTTTACAGCACTCGTCGTAATTAGCCTACTCGGCAAGCCTCGTAGGATAAATTTACGACTCGTGCTGTAAAAATCATCATTCTGCATCTTGCTCCGTAAACTACTATTGTTTTTCACTATTTTTGCACCATTTTCATACAAGTTATCATAAGAACACTAATCTTCTAGAATCTGTGTTGATTTTTGTCACTGGTCATCTGGATTCGGAGATGTTCCGAAATTCCTTGGAGGATCAACGCGTTTATATCCCAAGCTACATTTTTTTATGCTCTGCTATTAACTTTTCAACCATACTTTGAAGAGAGTCTGTTGTGAAAAATTGAAACAAATTCGTGCAACTGTTTTTCGGTAATGAGCATTTAGGTTTTTGATACCACTCCGGCCAATCAAAGTTTTAAAATCTGCGGAGAACTTAATTTTGTAATTTTTAAATTTCTTGGAGACAACTCCACCTATTTATATGATTTTTTCAGAGGGAGAAGCTTTTTATTACCTTGTATAGCCCACATTTTATTTATTGGATAAACTAACTAAAACAATTTGGATGCCAACAAAACTTCATATTGGAAGTATTGGTTTCCCAAGATATATCGGAATATATTCAAAACCAGATGACAAATGGTCAGTATCGACACAGATTCTGAAAGAAAAAGAGATGTTTTTTAGACAACTTGTGAAAAGTTGGTTCATAATATGGGGAAACAGAATAGTTATCGCGATTTGAAAAATGATTTGTAGTAAAAAAAAATTGCTGCCGGTAGAGGGGTTAATTTACCAGTACAGGTCGGACTCGATTATCCGGCGACTCGATTATCCGGGATTTGAGTTTTGATGTTCTTTTTTTCAGTTTTTATAAATAAATTTGAGACAATTTGATATTGCAATATACAATATGAATGGTTTTGAAGTTTTGGACGTAGGTATGAACATGGGGTGTTTGAAAAAGGGTTTTTTGAGTATGCTTGCCAAAAATAAATTTTTCTTCCCAAGACCCCTAATGTTTCTAAATGTTCCCTAATTTCTGGCTACGCCACTGCATCATCTAAATATAACAACAACAAAAAAAGATAATTTTTGAGTTCTTTTATCGCATATTTTAATTTTTCTTTGTGCGATTCGATTATCCGGAGGATTCGATATCAAGAGTAAAAAAATTGATACTCCGGATAATCGAGTCCGACCTGTAGTCATTGAATAAATTTAAGTCTTCTTAAGCATCTTGAGGTGAAGAGCCACAAATTTTATCTAAAAAACGACAAAATCAAATGTTTGTTCCAGATCATCTGAAAGTGTTTCTCAATGGCCTATTCAGCATTTCAAGGTATCAATAATGAAATAAATGATTAATTAATATTTTACCACGAGAACTCGATGTGGAAAGGTGATTCGCAAGAATTGTATCTAGTTTATTTTAAACACAACTACAGTACAAGCTATCTTAAACAGGGTTATGCTACTTTTTCCAGAATGTCAATTCATCGAATGACGTTTCCCCGAACGCCAGTTTCCATAAAATAATTGTCATACTTTGTTGCATTTTAATGTGGTGAACGAACCGGTCTACTGATATGCATCCTTTTTTACTTGATTGGCGGTTTTTTCAAGTTTTACCGTCCTCAGCATTTTTCAACAAGTCGAGAATGACAGAATGTCTCCTTCTTTGATTGCTTATATTTATTTCTAATGCAGCACTCTGTCACCAAAGACAATTATTGCACCTTTTTGAACTGCATCAATTTTCGGGGAAACGGGTCTTTCAAAGAAACGGCTCTCGGGGAACGAGCCATTGGGGGAACGGGCATTCGGGGAAATGAAGTTTGGGGAAAAGTAGTACAATCCTTAAACTGACATACATTTCTCAGAGCCACGCATTCAAAGCAACCAGACCTGGAAGTTAAATTAAAGAAAACATAGAACTACAAAAGTACAATCAGTTACAAACGTAAGTAACCAAATGCTGTTTTTCGGTACAAAATTCCCAAATTTGGGGCTCTATATCTCAGCTGCTGATAGCCTGAATTGGCTGAAATTTGGATGATGAACTACTGATAATCTGAAAATTTGTTTACAGCGAATTCATTACAGTGTAGTTATTTTCCAGTTTCAGTTCCACCCAGTATTTTTTTTATTTAATTCAAAAACGGTAAGTTGAAAGTGGTTGGCGTGTTCTGAATGTTTGCGTAATTTCTAAAAGTGAATAACTTTTCCGAAGAAGCCAAGCACCCACAAAACCCCTTTTGGATTAAATCTACAATTCTCTTGGTTACTAACTTTTATTTGTTAACAATCCTCTGGAACACCTTGGAAAATGGCTTCAGTGTAATGAATTGGCTGTGAACAAAATTTAAGGTTATTTGTAGTGCATTATTCAAATTTCTGCTAATTCGGACTACCAGAAGCTGCGATAGAGAGCCCATACCTTAGGCATTTTCAATGAAAAAAAAAACAGATTTTAGTTGCTAACTTTTGTCACTGATATGGTTAAACCATACAGTCGACATTCTATTAGTAGGAAATAAACATGAATCAAGTAAAATATATCAACTTTTTATGTTGCCTAATTTGTTTCCTCTAGATGGAATATATTGAATAAATATTGTATCATTAAACATATATATGAAATTAATATATAATTTTTTAAGCTCTTAAAACTCGGTGACTGGAAAAATAATAAACCTGCACAGCAATGACCAATAAAATATAGTTCGTGGGGCACACTTGAACGAAAAGTCAAGCATCTGAGAGCTTTCTCAACGCGTGAACCACTTCACCAACCACCACCACTCAGGAAAAAAATGTAACCCGGTGTGAAGTGCTCTCATACCTTAAAGGAAAACAAGTGTTAATTACTGTTAAATTCACCAGCCATGATGTCCGAACCATGTTGCCATTTGCGAACCGAAAGAAAGGGTGGTTGTTTTCGAAAGATAATTGGCCTCCACCACTAGACGGGTAGTGTCACAAATTAACTAATTAAGACACATGTTGAGGATACACTTGGCAGTGACGTCATTCTGAATGGTTTTGGTTTGCTTTAAGCGATGTTTCTTAGAGAGAGAAACATATGTTGTGGCACTGAATTGCATAACTACGACAACGAGGACACTCAGCGAGCTTAATTTGTGAACTCGTTAGCAGCAAGTTTTCCATTCCGGAAAGCAACCTTGAAATAACATAAATGACCCTACTCTTTTGGACTAAAACAACAGCTTGTTTTCAGGTCACGCAGTTCTGTCCCGTGGCATGTCGATTCACATTTGCTGATCAGTTCAGTGTGTGCACTTATTCTGTCTGACGAGAACGTTCTGATACTGGACGCAGAACAACACACGCGGGAATTGTGAAAATGGCACAAGTTCGGCTGACAGTATGAGTCATCTGCGTTTGGAACATTCCCGCCCGACAAAAAAGGACCTAGTATTATGCAAATTTGAGCTATGCTACTACATGGCTTCTTAGATACCGGTCAAACTGAAAATATGTAATTGGCTGCAGTCAGAGCAATGTATGGTTACCATAAAACTGTTGCGAATGATTTAAAAAGATGGAAAATATCTCCAATTATCATCTGATCTTTGACAACTCCCCGAGGCGCTAGATTTTTTTTTGCGGAATATCACGTTTCTTCATCGATCCTACCCATTTGACATATAGTTTTACAACGCTTGTGTCATGCTGGATTACTTCACGATAGTGTTATGTGAGTCCTCCAATCGAACGTCACCGCCACCTCACGCTATGTCTGAGAGGGGTTATTATGCAACTTTCATGTACCGTCGTCGGGGGCGAGAATGGGTCAAAAACGCATATGTTAAAGTTGATTTTTGAACAACTCTCTTAATTTGACTTAAAATATTCCTCGCAGTCCCAGCGGCTGGCGAATGACCTGGATAAATTCTGGAAGTATAACTTGCACAATCATCATCTGTTTATTGATTTCAAGGCAGCGTACGATTCAGGGAAAAGAAATGAGCTGTGGCAGATAATGTCTGAACATGGTTTTCCGGCGAAACTAATTAGGCTGATACGTGCAACGTTGGATGGTTCAAAATCAAGTGTTTGGATTGCAGACGACATGTCATCCTTATTACAGTCTATTACACATTTCAACACATTTATTACGCACAAATTAGATCATTTATTTAACTAAACTAACTAACATTTATTTTGCTATTCAGTTCTTAAAATTGGTTTCTCGGCTTCGTCCGAGCCTTATACCAGAGTTGTTGGGTGACGAAATAATTCGTTCAAAGATCGGTTATGCTACACCTGGGGGTTCTTCAAAGAGCTTCCCGATCGTTGTAATACTCGAACATCCTAGCCCGTTTGAAATGACTGGGATAGCTTGCTATCGTTTCTCTTTGTTGGATTCTGAGTGCCCCAGAATACTCTGCAATGGTATACCCCTTTCGTTGATTCTCTCTCTGTACGCCATCTGTCAGATGCACAGTCAGTGACATAAGTTAGTAACCAAATGCTGTTTTTCCATACAAAATGCCCAAGTTTGGGGTGCTGTATCTCAGCTTCTGGTAGTCCGAATTGGCCGAAATTTGGATGACGAACTACAAATAACTTGAAATTTTGCCTGTAGGGGAATTATTACATTGCAGTCATTTTACATAGAGTTTCAGAGGGTTGTTCAAAGACAAAGGTAAGTAACCGAGAGACTTATTAATTTAATTCGAAAACGGTAAGTCGTGGAAAGTTAATGTAGTCTGCAAATTTGTGTGACTTCTGAAATTGAACAACTTTGTGGAACAGACCAACTTTTCACGACTTACCGTTCTCAAATTTAATTACAAAGTCTCTCGGTTACTTACTTTTGTCTTTGAACAACCCTCTGAAACACTATGTAAAATGACTGCAATGTAGTAATTCCCTTACAAGCAAAACTTCAAGTTATTTGTAGTTCGTCATCCAAATTTCAGCCAATTCGGACTACCAGAAGCTGAGATACAGCACCCAAAACTTGGGCATTTTGTATGGAAAAACAGCCTTTGGTGACTAACTTATGTCACTGACCTTATCTGTTGATTCACTTGTCTTCGACAAACCCTTCTTGGCTAACTCGATATTCTCTCATTAGAAAACCAGGTCGGTAGCTCTTTCGAACATTTCGCCATGTTACTGGTTACACATCTGTTTGCTTGTGGTGCTTCCACAACTCTGGACTCTACCAGGGTAGGCGTTCTTCGGCCTCACTGGTGATTGGGTACTACTATCCGCTGTAGAAGTACGCACGGATGGTGATCCGTTTTCACTTTGGGTAACTAGGGGTAAAACGCGCCGTCTAAGGAAGGAAGCGTTTTTAGCTATCAAGTACATTATTATAAGCTCTATTTTAATCATTATCTTTTTTCTGGAGTTAATAAACCAATTTTTAAAAAATCATGTTACATATACGTTGCATACATAAGGGCGTTTGATCAGATGCTATTATTCCGTTATACTATACATGCTGATTCGAAAAATATGCATTTGTAAGGTTCAAATTGACACGTAACTACAGCGTGGCATTACGTTTGCTGGAATTAGAATTCAAACGGCTGTTTTGGTGTTATGAAATAACGGTGGCCGTTTTGCCCCACGAGTTGATGAAAGTTTAAATTGTTCAATACGCTTTTTAAGGGTAAATTCAACACTTTTTTCGCATGGAATACAAACTATGGGAGGGCACAAGGCGATTCTCGGTGATAGTTTCAAAAGTTAAGTTATTTATCGACCTGAAAAATGATGTAGAAAATAACACAAAATTACAACAAATAAATACAGCGAAGAACGTTTTTTCGAGTATTTCGCAAAAAAAAAAAAATATACACACATATATATATATATATTATCTCAAGTAAAAAATCACGTCATTAATTAAAAACGAAGGTGGCACGTTTTACCCCAACGGCGCATTTTGCACCCAGTTCCCCTACATTGTCAGTAGATTGGAAGAAGACCTAAGTGTGATGTTATTCATTGCATTTTCGACACATAAACCGAGAAGAGCATTTCATTGCTCGATGTCCTCGCCTGAAACAGTTTTGGCAGAGTGCGTTACTTTGTAACACTTTGTCACGATAGATTAAAGCCATCTGTCGGAAGTTTGGACATTGGTAAAGGAGGTGGTCTCCCTAGCACGCCACACAGCATCGGATTATTGTTTTTACTGGGCTGTAGTTCGATCGGAAGTTAGACAGCATTAGTTCCGGTTGAATTGAATCTGGATCGTCATTGGATGATGTAACAGGTAGGGATTCCAGAACCTGCATTCTACGCCGTAGGAATTCGACCAGATCATTGAAAGTATCCCGTTCTGGGGTCGAAGACATTTCTTTCCAACTATGCGATAGCATAGAATATCAAGATGCAGAAGATCTTTGTAGTCGCCGGGCTATACTAGTTGGTCCAACGTCTACACAATTCGTTCGAATTCCTCCAATAAAGATTGCATTACGGTAGCTGACTTCTTAGCCAGCTTTGGAAGGCTAAACAAGGCCTGAACCTGCCGCCGCTTCAGCTGTTTGCTGTCGTTGTCTCGCATAGTTATGATAACCCAAGCAACTTGGTAGTTGGCCCTTGTAATCGCCAACGGGTCCACCAGCGCCTTAGCCTCGCCTACTAAGCATCCTTTTGAATAATGGAACTTTTCCACATCTGACAGATCCGTCTTCAAATGAATGAGCGTCGTGTACAAGTTGCGTAAGCTCAACCAGTGATCGAAGTTGCCATCAAAAGTCTGCAACTTGATTTACGGTAGACGCACGTGCTCGATGGTTGACTGCAGAATCGTATTCTGGTTTTGGATGGATTGATTCAGCCCCCATGGCTCCTCCAATTCCTTTACCTTGCCCAGCAACAAAGACTTCACGTCGTGAAATTTACTGTTGAACTCCGATCGCTTCTTGAAATAGATTTCGTCCTCCTCGATGAACTCTTCATGGGCCATCAATAATGTCTACAAAATTCCGTCTAAACGGAAGAATTTCGGAAAGTCCCCAAAAAATCGCAAAAATCGGGCGAAAACTATTCTGTAATTTTGTACGGAAGATTGAAGAACGTGTTTCAGTAGCCTAAATGATTGCAAGACAATGTTTGCCTAGACCACTAGTAAAGGTATGAGTTCCTATCGATAACTAAAAAAAATCCAATGGATGATTTCTCAAAAAAAAATCTGGAATATATAAAAATTACATAGTAACCCCCTCTGGACATAGCGTGCGCCAGTGGGTACTATGACCAGATCAGAGTGTTGCAGGAAAAGTCACCTTAATCACCGCGATGCATAGAGCCAGCCGTAGCAGCACCTATGGGTTCAGCTGCTAGCTGCCGAGCCGATAACGATCAAAAATGACTCAGCATTGACAATCGAACTGCGCACTCGGTGCTCCCAAAGGCCTACGAGCCTGCGCGGAGAAAACGATCATCGTCATCATTGCTCATTTAATTCGAAAATTAAACCACCCACGCAATATCTATATCCAATCCGCGTGAACGACCCCGGCGGAGGGAAGGGAAAACTCATCATTTTTGCTAGTTAAACGATATCTAATTTCTGCGATCAGCTAGCCGAGTGGCGTCTATGCGCAGCTGTGGATACCTCGAAGTGGTGGCGGTAATATTGTTATTACTTGGCACTAAGGTACGGTGATGATGTTTTGCCGTTGAGAAATGGATATTGGAAAAATGACAATTGTATTCCTTATGCTGAGTACACACGTGGCGGGTACAGTTAATTAAACGATGGTTTATGGGATTTGATGTGCGATTAAACTTGCGAGATAATGTCCTGCAGAAAGGAATTTCTAATTAAAATCGTTGGGTGATTGTTCTTGGTGAATTTGGTAGATAATCGTAGAACGTGAAGGTTTTCATTTTTGCAAGTAAATATCAAGAAATTTCACACATTAAACATTGGAATAAGTTGGCACTAATATCACCTTAGAATCTAGGGATATTCCCGACAGCCGACATATTTGTTGGAATCTTAGTTTTTCCCTCAATTTTTCGGCAACGCAGTCTTTTTTAGATAAAACGAGGTGCTAATTTGCCCGACGTTTCGACACGGTTATTGTGTATTCCTCAGGAGGTAAATATAGTTTTCCTTTCTGTCAACCTATTCATAGTCAAACTATAACTTTCTGGTCTGTTTTTTAAATACAAATCACTGTCTTTCTATGAGCAACTTGAACTGGCAATGGTGTCAATTTTCTGTTCTGTTCACATTGGTTCACATTCTATATCAGATTGAGAGACTGGTATGTGTTTGATTCTTATTAAAACTTTCACAATTTGCTTTAATTCTGAAACTTGTCCGAGAACAATATAAATATGGCAAATGTCAAAACTTTCTAAAATTCTAAAAATAGAAGAGTTTTTCGCGAACTTGTGAAAAAATGGTGCAAAAATATTCAGAAACAAAAAAAGTTATCGTTATTTGTTACGAAAAAATGAAGCTGCCGGTAGAGGGGTTGAATATCAATCTTTCGAAAGCGTAAGGGAACTCCACTCAATCATAAAGATTTGGCTGTGAGTATACCAACACTGACTGCAATATATTCGATCCACAAAGCTTCTGACATTTTATTGAAAAGACACATTCTCTCTCGATTCAACGTACGAATCCCCCCTTTTTTCAGCGAGTACTCATCAGAGGATTAACCTCTCGAAGTCTAAATATTTTATCGCCTTCCAATAAACGTCCGATTCACTTGCTTTCCTCCGATTCGCACTACTTTAGCACCCGAGATAAGCGAAGCAAGAAAAAACTCCATCCTACAGAAGAATGCATAAACAGAAGTTAAAATATTCAAAACACTTCATAAATTTTGCGATTTGGCTATCGGGACAGTGCGACATGCAAATTGGCCTGGAAGCGGAATTCCAAACCGAAAGCCTCAGCACACGAGAAAGAATGTCGTCGATGTGGCTATACGCCACATTACGGGCACTAAGGTGTATATTTTAATGTATAACAAGCTCGTACGGAAAGAAGCCAAAGAGTGTCTGCGCGCGAGACTTTGTGGCATAATAAGGGGCATTATGAAAAAAGAAAAAAAATAAACATGACCATTTCTTCAATGAAACCAGTTTCTTCACACGTTGTACATCGTCAGCAGCATAGCTCGATGCACAGTGGCGCGTTTCCATACGAATGTCAGACAAAACCCCGAAAATGCATCAAATCGAATGCAAATAAAAAATTACCAACTTGTCTTGATCCTCAAGTAATGTATAAGAGACTAATAACAAAATTAATTTAATTCGAGAAAATGGCTAATTTAGCTTACAAATAAAATGAAATACAAAACATTGAATAGAAACTGCAAACCAAGATACTAGTTCAACTTTCCGTAGGTAATTTAATTGCAATTGCAAAGTATATGTATCTAATATCTGAATTATCGGTAGTTGTTAACACGCGATCAATTTAAATTTGTTGAGAAATACCATTCAATAGTATAAATATTTAGAAAATAAAATACTACCAGACAATTCTTTGAATTTCTATTTTTGAGGTTTTGTCCAGCTGTGCGCCACTGTGACGACGTGAGGAGAAAAACGGCTCGTGACCCTATCTTCTCTCGACTTGGGATTCTGTTGCCCAAGCGCGTTTGCACATGGCCATTCTATGCATCGTCTGAATGGGGCTCCAGTAAGCTCTAGATCTATTGGAAAACAAGGCGAACCGAGCATCCCCTTGATCTTCGAGAGGTGTGTAGCAACCGTATGCAAAGCTTAGAGCGAAGAAAACAACGGCCAAGAAGAACGATACCACCGTGGATACAAGTGACCAGTTCCGGGAGGGGTCCTCCTGCTGATACCACCTCCACCGCCACCTTCATCAAGCGAGGCGCAAAACAGGAAATGTTGTACAAATTCATTCATTCTCTCCCGCCATTCATTAAATCTTCCACGGTTTCTTCTTCGGCGTTGGGTTTTTGGGTGCTCTAGGCGTCTTATTCTCGCTTTTATCTCGTCTTTTCTTTTACAACCTTTTAGCGCGGTCGAACACACATCTTTCTGGGATGGACCACTTGCGGCAATCTTAATGCCATGCCGGGGCGGTGGAGGTGGCTGTGTTTCAGCCAAGTGATCTTTAGTTTTTTATTAAAGTTTTTCCATTGTGCGATATGTTTCTGGCCTGCCCGATCAGGCCGACGACGTCATTACGTGTTTCTTTCGAAGTCTATCGCGTGGATATCGGCTGACATTTTGACCCCCAACTTGTTCCGAAAAGTTTTTGATGGTACGGTGTTTGATGGCTGGGGATGTTTGATAATGCTGAATATGTGATGCGCAGAGTGCTTTGGATCTGAACGGACGCAAACTGGGAGATGTGGGCGTGATTCGATCAATGTGTTATTCATATTTAAATATTGATGTATTCTGCGTGTTTCCTCTACGTATTTTGTTTTGAGACTTACAACGATCAAGTGAATGTTTGCCCGATGGCCAATCTGTGTCACAGGAGAGAGTTAAAAAAGTCCATTCAAACTAAAAAAGGTATGTGGCCACAAGAATGCCTGACAAACGATAGCGAAAAAACTAACATTACGGTCTTCCAGATCTTCATGTGACACCAATGACCTCTGGAAGCGATTCAGACTTCGTTTTCTTTTAATTCTCTACATGTTTCATATCATATAATAACAAAGAAAGATTTTAAGATCTAGATAACTAAGTAGAGGAGACTAAAGATTTTGGAAACAATACGCATGCAAGAAGAATCATTCATCATAAATTTATTGAACATTCCCAAGTAGCTGAACAATAGCTTATTAAGTTTAAATGCTGCTTATACAGCCTGTTCAGCTGAATAAGTTGTTATTTAGGTACCAATGTTACCTGGGTTGTTGTTTGCAAATTTAAAGTTATAAACTACCACAGAGCATAAAGTCCTATGTTCCATGAAATTGTTGTATTGTTAGGGATGTTCGTTGAACTCAACTTCATGAGTCTTATCTTAGCTTACCCTACCAATCAGGATGGGGTCTGAGTTTTTTTTCTTCACTGATTTCCCGCACTTCGACCAAAAGCAAGAGATTTTCACCTACCCTGGCTATCTGAGTTCCGATAGTGATTACGCTTAACAAAATCCGTTTCTCTATAGACTTTGTATAACTCGTGATTCATGTGATGCCGCCAGATGTCATTTTCCAATGTACCACCGAGTATTGTTCGCAGCACTTTACTCTTAGGTCGACCTCTTTCAACGTCCAAGATTAGTGGCTCTACAAAGCATCCGTAAGAATTAGAGTCTTGTACAACTCGAGTTTGGTCTTCGTCTATAAGCTGTGGGATTTTAGCTGGTTACAAAGTCCGTAAAAAGCCCTACTCGCAGCTGTTAAACGCACTTTTATCTCGTGGGTGGATTTCCAAGGTACACAAATTCTTCAACTACTTTCAAAGTTTCACCACTTAACACAAGCCTACATCACACCCAAAAGTTGAAACCGTCATTATAGGCGTTTTCTGCGTCTATTGATGGCGGAAAAGTGTTCTTCTGAGCGACATGACGTTTTTGAGCGTCTATTGATAGGCAGATAATCCGGTCATTGAGTCGAGCAGTTTTTACGGTACAAATGGGGAAGTACAACTTCATATGCTTTTTGAACCAAGCATACCAACAAGCGGGTTTAGTGCTGTGGTATAGTATTTAGTTCTCACGCTCATGACCAAGGATCGATCCTGGTTGATGTCGCATGTGTATTTTTTTCATGTGCGTGCATCACCAACACATGTATTAAAAAATAAAACTTCCACACATATGCCTCTTTTAAGTGCATGTATTGGAAGTATGGAAATACGCAAAAAACCGAGAGGGTGCAAACCAGATTCGAACCTTAATCATCGGATCGACTAGCACACTATATGTCTACTGACCCAAACTTTCTACTGAAGTGAAGAGTAACCAAAGTCGATGTGGTTTTACGTTTCATATGCATGATTGCTCATGCTGTTAATAAACATGTGAACATGTGTTATCCCCAGCAAAATAAAGATATACAGTCAAGTCTCCTGTAAAGCGTTAATCATCGTATGTTGAACAAGTTTAATGTATATTCATAATAATTTATCACCTACCAGAGTAGCCACATTCTCTATTGTAGAACTTACTTAAGGACTGTTCATTTTATAAAGTGGACACCTTGTGCATGCTATATCTTTATAATATATCAATAGAATCGTAATCGGTTTTCTGTATTCAGTATCGTTAGACTATTATATTATTGCACGATGGTGTTATAACAAAAAAGCCATCAAAATAATTATAATTCACACGAATAAGGAACAATGTTTAGAATGGTCAAAGATTGGTAGGTCTGGAGCCAAGTATAATAGTTGAGTATACCAAAACACAATTCATTCATAAAAATTTGGATTTTTGGTATGTGAAAAATATTGTTTAAGTTTGAAGAACATCTTTTCTATGAAGTTTTTGTCGAAACTTCTTTGTTCTTCTTTGTAAGATCTTATATTTCCATATAAGAGGAAAATAATAGTATTACGATGCACAGAAAACCGATTATGATTTCATTGATAAACTAGCTAACCCAGCGTGGCTAGTCACGTTCCATAAGAATTTTCAAGCAAAAACCTCTTTCAAAGATTAATAATGTTTATGTTCAATTGCAAAATGATAACATGGACAGAGAACTTTCTCTGTTGATAAATATGCCATTGGTGTATGAATAATAAGCTGAGACACGCATGATATTTATGAACGCAAAATCGCCCAAATTTATGCTCTAACCATACTCCATTGTTATAGTGCCGTTATTCTGATCTGAAATAAATACAGCCTTAAATGCTGTTGTGAAATATTTCAAAAGTTCCAGAAGCTTCTATAAATTAGAGAGAAGAATCTGACTGAAAATTCTAGAATATTCTATTGAATCCCGATTAACCAGTGCTACAATTTCTGTATAGATCTTTGTGCTGCGATGGCGATCGTCAACGATATACAACGAATCGAATTGTAATTAAGGGACTATCGACTAATGAATATATCGAGTCATCGAACAGGAATGCTTTGGAAAGCTCTTTTAGGGGACCATTATAGTTACCATAAAAAAATATTTTTATTTTGCCTTCATAAGTCGATATCGAACCATGGAACATCGACTCAAGAAGGTTGTGTAAATAAAAAAAAACTAGAATATTCGGCCCACAATCATGTTTATTTTTCCTTTGCAAATATCTTATTTGTTTTTGAACCTTATATTGAAATGACGAAACCCGTAATGAATCACATTTTCAACTTGCATCGGAATCTAAGTGCGGTCGAACAGCATAAAGTTGGTTTGTTTACATTTTGATTACCGTCCAAGTTCATAAAACCGGAAAACTACAATGATAAAAAGATCGTGACTTTTATACGAATTAGGAAGGACAAAGCTCCGGAAAACTCTAGAACACCCTGTGCAATAGCTGTTATAGTGCTCCACAATTTGCAATAGGGTCCTAAAATGGTTAATTAAATCTTGTTTTCATTTAATAACACGAAAGATCATATTACTGCAACTACTTTAGCAATTTTTCTCGCTCAAATAACGGATATATCATATTTAAACTTTAATTTCAAAATTGGATCCATAAATGAATCTTGACACTTGAGATCATGTTTGACGTTCGCTTAGTCGACAAAAATATCACAGGAGTTTTAGTTTTAACACTGGGGTTGTTGCTATCTGACATTTCGGAAGGGACACGGAAAACAAAATACACCCAAAATTTGAGTTCAAATCAAGGAGTGTGACAAAATCTATAAAAACATAAAAAAATGTTTTTTGTACTTAAACAAATGAAAAACATTAAAAAATTGACTAAACATGTGTTTTTGGCCTGAACGTAAGCGTTTGGCACTAAAATTGGGACAGGGCTTTAGGACCCTATTGTAATGTTGTTACATTCAAATGGACTTTTGCAGTGCTCTTAAGGTGATTATAAAACGAAGCCAAACTTTGAATTTTCAAGTGCACAAGGCGAGAGAATCTGACAACAGTTCGCGTTGAAAACCAATCAAATTGCTTGCTTGCTGGTGGTGACCAATGGGATAGATTTTCAAGGCGGAGCGCTGTTTGGTTCACAAGTCTTGTGCTCTTGAAAATTTGAGGTGTGGCTTCGTTCTATAATCACCTTAATTTGACTGTTGTTGTGCTCTTAAATTGCTGTTGTATGCTGCTCAATGAAACCTTTCAAAGCGTTACTGACAGACAGAAAACTCTGGGATTTTATATACATGATAAAAAAGATATAGCATAAACAAGGTGTCCTCTTCATAAAATGAATAGTCTTTAAAACATGAAAACTCTGTGGAATCTTTTGCTGGTGCTATTCAAAGAAAACAAGATCACGGTTCTACTTTCACATTGATAAAAAATATCGATCCAATGCTGATGAATGCTACCCAGAATGAGCCGATTATAAGAAACCGTGCCCCATATATGGGATTAAATTTTAACCATGGTTTTAGTATAATAGTAAAAGAGTTTTCTATAGATGAATCGATCATTTTGACTCAAGAACAACTTCTGCAAATTGGCTATTAGTTTTTGCAAGCAATTTATTTTATGAATTATGGCACCGATATGTTGATTTTAGAACAGAACGTTCAGTGGGGAGATTGTAGTAAACCGTTTGGAGAAGTCAAGAGAACATATATACTGATTTTTTTTTATCATGAAAAATATGAAAACAAAATTTCATTTTTATATAACGCAATAATCTTTTTTTTATCATTTTTAATTTTGACTATCTATGAATTGTGATAAGAATTAGTTGTTCAGGACAAAATTTCAGAGACATTTTCGATAAGAAAGTTTTTCTAAGAACAACTTATGCTGTCCATAAAGGCCCATATTGAAAAAAGTAGGCACTGAGAAAATAGCGCTCAAACTTTGGAGTTTTTCTTTCATACAAATGTTTATAATTTTCTATTAGGGGCCGTCCATAAATAACGTAGCATTTTTCACTGATTTTTTACACCCCCCTTCCCTCTCGTACCGTTTCGTCACAAATGCTGATACTCCCCCTTGGAAAATACGTAGCATATCAAGCACCCCCCCCCCCTTCTTCTTCTTCTTCTTCTTGGCATTGACGTCCTCACTGGGACAGAGCCTGCTTCTCAGCTTAGTGTTCTTATGAGCACTTCCACAGTTATTAACTGAGAGCTTTCTATGCCAAAGTTGCCATTTTCGCATTCGTATATCGTGTGGCAGGTACGATGATACTCTATACCCAGGGAAGTCGAGAAAATTTCCAACCCGAAAAGATCCTGGACCGACCGGGAATCGAACCCAGACACCTTCAGCATGGCTTTGCTTTGTAGCCGCGGACTCTAACCACTCGGCTAAGGAAGGCCCCCCCTTTGCATTTTTTATTGTTTTTCCTCAGTGATTGGGTTGGAACAAAAAATCAGAATTCAGAAGTTCAATACAAAATTTGATATTAATTACTGACTAAAATGTAAGGATAATCTAATCTAACAGTATGATATACAGTAGCGCTCGAAAGTAATTTGGAAAACAGTTTCAAATAAACACAGTTCCTGTTACATAATTTTGGTATCTAGTTTCATATAGGCTAAATTGTATTACTTTTGCTGTTGTCACCAAGCCAAACAAGTTTACTATAGAAAATGTGAAAAAAAATTGATTGGATTGATGAAG
Source organism: Aedes aegypti (assembly GCF_002204515.2). Taxonomy (NCBI): domain Eukaryota; kingdom Metazoa; phylum Arthropoda; class Insecta; order Diptera; family Culicidae; genus Aedes; species Aedes aegypti. Next base: position 198,581,325 of record NC_035108.1, read on the forward strand.
CTCGTTATTGTTGAGTTAGGGTACAATATATTTTTAGTTTATTTTTAGTTAGAACAAAAATTTCGTTATTAAAGGATTGTTTTTTTTTTAAATTATTCTTTGTTAGGAAATAGATTTCAATGAAAATGAACAATACAATATATTAATTCGAAATGAATTATTATCCAAATTCAAATCCATTTGGCAATCAGTGGCCAGATAAAGAAAAAAATAAACTTGATATATTTGGAATGTTTAGAAAATTTTAGCGATTATTATACAAATTATAATTCTCTATTAATATTTCAGCTGAACTTCATTATCTTTCTTCATAATAAAATAAACCTACACAACCTATAATGAAGCAGTTAAATAATAAAAAATTATCAAATTACCAAGTTATCAATAAAATTGAATGATAGGGCAATTCGATATCACTCGAATCTGTTGTCCTCATTAATATTCAGGCTATTCCATCAAGAGCATTGATACATCAAAACAAATCGATGAGTTGATTGAGTGAGATCTCCTGCAACATTGAATGCACGGTATGAATATCTTGTTTCATGTAATATTTGCCGAAAAGAGCATATTTTATTGTCTTGAAATCGGCTGACTTTATGACTTGTTAACAAATGAGAAAACAATGTACTCCAAGTAGTTAAAGCATTGATTTTTAATTAATTTATTAAACTTTGATTTTGTTTATTTATAAATTTATCAATTAAGACACGAATATAATATAATATTTACATAACCATAAAATTTCTCAGATTTCTTTTCAATCTTGATGAATGTTTTGAAGCTGAATCATCATTTTATAAACCAAGTTTATAAGTCAAAAATAAACAGAGGACAGAGCCTGCATCTCAGTGTTCTTATGAGCACTTCCACAGTTATTAACTGAAAGCTTACTGTGCCAATGACCATTTTTGCTTGCGTATATCGTGTGGCAGGAACGAAGATACTCTATGCTCTGGGAAGTCGAGAAAATTTCCAACCCGAAAAGATCCTCGACCGGTGGGATTCGAACCCACGACCCTCAGCTTGATCATGCTGAATAACTCCGCGTTTACCACTACGGCTATATGGGCCCCGTAAAGATCCCCCTCCCCCCTAAATAGCTACGTCATTTATGGATGACCCCTTACATTTCTTCCTGACATATTTAACACAACCGCATAGCTTACTAATTTTGCTTCTAATGATCAGCAAAAAATAATAAACTTGAACACAATTCACGTTTGCAGCTGAAATTTAAATTAAAAGTTCATATGGACCACGACCCTCAGCTTGATCATGCTGAATAGCTCCGCGTTTACCACTACGGCTATATGGGCCCCGTAAAGATCCCCCTCCCCCCTAAATAGCTACGTCATTTATGGATGACCCCTTACATTTCTTCCTGACATATTTAACACAACCGCATAGCTTACTAATTTTGCTTCTAATGATCAGCAAAAAATAATAAACTTGAACACAATTCACGTTTGCAGCTGAAATTTAAATTAAAAGTTCATATGGAGACTGGTATGCCTTTATTTTTCAATATGGGACTGCACCAACTACATATTTTCCAATACATTTTCAAACAATGTGTGTTTATTTTTATATGCATAATAAAATGCAGATTAAAATAAGTTTTATTGCACTCATTCGATAACTGTCAAGCAATGATACATAGTTTTGACATCATGAATGCTCTAAAGCATGACTTTAAATCGACAATATGTTGAGCATTATTATTATAAGTAAATTTTCTGGGATGTAGAAAAAATATTGTTCGGAAAAGATCTTCACGAGTTTTATATAGTTATGCGGCTTGGCAAACCTCTGAACGAACACCAACACCAAAAAATCCACTTAAGGGTTGAAGAAATCATTTCGTGACGCGTTCACCATTATTTTGCGATTATGTTGTGCACATAAGTTTTTTGAGAATTATTATTTATGTATATCAATTCCAAAAATATGGAAAATCTGGCTTTGGTGTAAAATGTTGAGTGCGATAATTCAACCTTATTGTAATTTCTGTAAATTCCAGTTAGGTACTATTGCATCTTCTTTACAAAAAAAAATATAACGGTAAATGTAAATGACTACTAATAAGAGCGGTTTTAAATTTAAAAAAAGTTTGAAATTCCAATCCCCATATCTTTCTTAGGGGTCGTCCATAAAAAACGTGAACATTTTTCCTGACTTTTCAGTCACCTCCTCCCCCCCTCGTGCTTTTGTGTGGTTTTGACGAATAACCCCCCGCTCGCCCAATGATCATGTGTTTCATTTGTTCATGAATGAAACAGAAATTTGAAAAATGGGAGAAGAGATATTTATGAATTGGTTTGCTATTATTAAGCGAAATGTGAGATTATAGTGTGACAAACTTCTGCAAAAATCCCTAACAAAATTAGCTCAAAAAAGATTTGTTTCTACTGCAGTGTTCCTTATTATTGTTTGAGGAATTAGTTTTCACTTAGAGATAATTTTGTATTAACATTACAGTACTAACATGTGGGGAACCTTTTTTTTTTTTCAAATTTTGTCATAGTAATTTCCATAGAAATCTTAATCGTTTCATTAGCAGTCGGATAGTTCAAATTAAAAAAAAAAGTTTTAAAATTCTATATTTCATATCTTTTTTACCAACAACGATTAGAAGTTGTTGGTAGAAAAGATATGAAATATTGAATTTTAAAACTTTTTTTTTTAATTTGAACCATCCGACTGCTAATGAAACCTTTCAGGTTTAGTTGATGGTGGAATTTTCTTTGAAACACAAATGGGTGGACCGTGGTCTTTGGCTAGATACCCCCTCCCCGCTAAATGATAACATAGTTTATCAACGGCCTCTATTTTGATAAGTAATTGTTAAAAGAATTACGGTAATTAAGTTTGCTGTATGCACACTTAGATGTTTGATTACAATATTACATCGTCAAATGAATCGAATCCCACAAACCCTGGGTCTCCTACTTCGAGGAGTCTCATACCGCCCCCAACCATGCGACTAATAGGAGACCAAAATGTAAATAAATGAAAAGTAAATCAATCAGCAAACGTCAACGATAAAATTCTGCTTATAAAGCGCCCGACTGTTATAGTCAAGTGTGTTTATTTGTTTCTCCCTAATATATTACCCAATCCAACACGCACGGCATGAAATTCTATTTCCACTGCAAATGTATAAGTCATTGCCGATAATAAAGATATACAAACATATAGATTTTGACTCTGGTATAAGTAAGAAATTCCCGCAGCACCGCGTTGGTATTTTAAATATATTTATAGAACATATCATCTCACCCCTTCTCGCACTTGGCTGTCCAACGGGTGTTGTATTTTGCTCCTCTTGCAGGTTGTCCTCCGTGACAAGATGGTTCCATGTTGTGTGATGTAGAGATCTCCACACATGAGAAATTGTGGTAGGCGAGTGGTGTGGGTTTATGTTTAAGTATCCGAAGGTTGCGTATTCGAATCCAGTTACTGTTATTATTTTTTTGTTTTTCATATTTTGGTGTCTAAGGCAAATTTCTTGTGGCGGAGCCTTGGAGCAATCGGGTATATGGGGTAGCTAACAAGGGAAGGTCACGATGTGTTACACGGGGTTTTCAACCGGACTATTTTTGTTGGATTCAACATGTCGAAATATGTGAAACCCCAAAGCCTTTCGGGTGAAGAGCCAGGGAGATGTAGTATGTTGTTAACAAAATGTTAATAAAATCTTAAATTTGTTTTACCAAATTAGGATGATAGTGTTGTCTAACACAGATCACCTAGATATAAGAAATGAATGTAATGTTTGGAATGATACTAATAAAGAAATTAAAAAAAAAAACATGTACATCGTAATGTTCTGAATGGCTTCAACGGATGACGCATGAATTTGGATACTAGGTTCAAATAATGACTTATTCAGTAGGTACAAGAATGTTAACACTTTTGACCGGGTTAATTCCGCTCGATAAAGGCAATAAATACATTACTTAGAAAAGAGATAACTTAACTTTATATAAAATGAGTAGTAGAAAATCGGTAAAATAAATGGAATGGTGTTTGATTTTCGATGATGTTATTACTTTCAATAAAAGTAACATTGTTGCTAAATAAATAACTTTACTCAAGAAAATTGTTTTAAAAAGAACAAAATGTTTATTATTTATGTGTGATTTTTTGTGTATTCATACACTAACAAATGAGGCCATTTGAAATCACAGATCTGACTGTTATTTTTTTAGTTTCAGTTCAGTCATTTAAAACGACAATATTTTCACTTGTCCCACTAGTTTCCAAAATTTTCAATATTTACCTTGAACTTTGGCACAAACATTAAATTTAAATATAGCATAGATTTAGTAGGAAACAATCTGAAAAAATATAGTAGATCTTATTCATTTTATTTTGTTTTAAGAACCCTCTCATACGATTTCCTTTACCCATTTGTCACACGGTACCTTATTTCGATAGTCACTCAAGCAAAATGATTATCTAATTACAGGGACCGGAATCTATTATGATAATTCGCCACAAGAAATCGGGTTGAATTTCATAAATTTGCCTGAAGAACCAAAAAATAAAAACAAAATATATATTCGCACTGATTCAGAATCGAACCAAGGACCTCCCGATTCATAAACCAGTACTAACTCCACGAACCTATCGACGGCTTGATGAGAGAAGTGACAAAAGCAATATATAAAGCGTTTTATATTGCAATATTCATTCCATTCCTCTGACATGTCCACCATCCATTTGCCGCGTGACCATTTGCCTAAGTGTGCGTTTCCGATGCCATCATTCGGCTTCGGATTGGTTGTGCAATTGTGTGGGTCGGGCGTAAACATTTAGATTGCTCGAATTTTCAAGTCCAATGTGCTCGATTTCAATTGACGGGTTTGCCCGTCTACGCTTAGGAGGCGAATTTTACCATCAATAGGTGGATTTAGCACCTAATACGCTAGGAGGGAAATCCGCCATCCGAATTATTTTGGGTGCACCTGTAGGTCCATGATGTCTACCAGAGACCATGTACATTGTCTTTGTGGTATTAATAATGAGCCCAATTCGCGTTTTCTCCCTTTCAAAAGGCTCGTTTGCCTCTCCCACGGCTCGGCGATCAATCCCGATTATCTCGATATCGTCCGCAAAACCAAGGAACATAGACGAACGTGTGATGATAGTGCCTTCTAACGCTATGTTGAAGAATGATTTCAATCTTATTCTTATTGCATCGCCCTGATTCAATCCGTCTAAGATTACAAAGGGTGTTGAAATCTCATCTGCAACCCGTATATTGATTTCGATCCATCCAAAGTTGCACGAATTAGTCTAATCAGCTTCGCCGGAAAACCATGTTATAAAATTATTTCTCACAACTTGTTTCTATTCACTGAATCGTACGTCTGGAATCTATCGAGGATCTGTCGCAAGGTGAACATTTGATCCGACGTCCATTGGCTTTCACATAAACCAGCTTGGTGTTCGCCGACGCAGGACTCTTTAAACGGTATCACGGTTCAAACGATGTTCTGTTGAACAGAATACGTGACATTATTTTGTACGCCGGATTGCTTCCGTATCCTAACATACAGCTACCGTTCCTTCTGTCTTCTTTCGATGACTAGTTCTGGTGTGAGAAAGACGGCCACAATGGGTGTCTCACCTACCGGTGGATATCGCAGAAAAAGTGTTCACACTATGCGTCATCGTCTTCGGGTTGCAGTCCAACAATTCTGATTGGAGATAACGTCCGCACTGTCGATGCCCTAAGATCTTCTTAATTCTCCGTCGTGTGCCGAGTCTGCTTCGACTCAAAGTTAAGTCGGTCCGACGATTCCGGGTGGGCGATGCCATCCGATGACCCAAAGCCAAACACTGCCTGCGTTCATCCACCTTTCCTGGAGGATCGACATAGTCTGGATTACTGTACTATTCACCCCACTCCACTTATCCACTTCATTACACATATCATACATCATATCTGTCGACGTTGACGTCGTCTCTACACCCAAAATAATTCGGATGGCGGATTTCCCTCCTAGCGTATTAGGTGCTAAATCCACCTATTGATGGTAAGATTCGCCTCCTAAGCGTAGACGGGCAAACCCATCAATTGAAATCGAGCACATTGGACTTGAAAATTCGAGCAATCTAAATGTTTACGCCCGACCCACACAATTGTACAACCAATCCGAAGCCGAATGATGGCATCGGAAATGCACACTTAGGCAAATGGTCACGCGGCAAATGGATGGTGGACATGTCAGAGGAATGGAATGAATATTGCAATATAAAACGCTTTATATATTGCTTTTGTCACTTCTCCCATCAAGCCGTCGATAGGTTCGTGGAGTTTGTACTGGTTTATGAATAGAGAGGTCCTTGGTTCGATTCTGAATAAGCGCGAGTATATATTTTGTTTTTATTTTTTGGTTCTTCAGGCAAATTTATGAAATTCAACCCGATTTCTTGTGGCGAATTATCATAATAGATTCCGGTCCCTGTATTTAGATAATCATTTTGCTTGAGTGACTATCGAAATAAGGTACCGTGTGACAAATGGGTAAAGGAAATCGTATAGAGAGGGTTCTTAAAAAAATAAAATGAATAAGATCTACTATATTTTTCAGATTGTTTCCTACTAAATCTATGCAATATTTAAATTTAATGTTTGTGCCAAAGTTCAAGGTAAATATTGAAAATTTTGGAAACTAGTGGGACAAGTGAAAATATTGTCGTTTTAAATGACTGAACTGAAACTAAAAAAATAACAGTCAGATCTGTGATTTCAAATGGCCTCATTTGTTAGTGTATGAATACACAAAAAATCACACATAAATAATAAACATTTTGTTTTTTTTTAAACAATTTTCTTGAGTAAAGTTATTTATTTAGCAACAATGTTACTTTTATTGAAAGTAATAACATCATCGAAAATCAAACACCATTCTATTTTACCGATTTTCTACTACTCATTTTATATAAAGTTAAGTTAGCTCTTTTCTAAGTAATGTATTTATTGCCTTTATCGAGTGGATTTAACCCGGTCAAAAGTGTTAACATTCTTGTACCTACTGAATAAGTCATTATTTGAACCAAGTATCCAAATTCATGCGTCATCCGTTGAAGCCATTCAGAACATTACGATGTACATGTTTTTTTTTTTAATTTCTTTATTAGTATCATTCCAAACATTACATTCATTTCTTATATCTAGGTGATCTGTGTTAGACAACACTATCATCCTAATTTGGTAAAACAAATTTAAGATTTTATTAACATTTTGTTAACAACATACTACATCTCCCTGGCTCTTCACCCGAAAGGCTTTGGGGTTTCACATATTTCGACATGTTGAATCCAACAAAAATAGTCCGGTTGAAAACCCCGTGTAACACATCGTGACCTTCCCTTGTTAGCTACCCCATATACCCGATTGCTCCAAGGCTCCGCCACAAGAAATTTGCCTTAGACACCAAAATATGAAAAACAAAAAAATAACAACAGTAACTGGATTCGAAACCGCAACCTTCGGATCCTTAAACATAAACCCACACCACTCGCCTATCACAATTTTTCATGTGTGGAGTTTTCTACATCACACAACATGGAACCATCTTGTCACGGAGGACAACCTGCAAGAGGAGCAAAATACAACACCCGTTGGACAGCCAAGTGCGAGAAGGGGTGAGATGATATGTTCTATAAATATATTTAAAGTACCAACGCGGTGCTGCGGGAATTTCTTACTTATACCAGAGTCAAAATCTATATGTTTGTATATCTTTATATCGGCAATGACTTATACATTTGCAGTGGAAATAGAATTTCATGCCGTGCGTGTTGGATTGGGTAATATATTAGGGAGAAACAAATAAACACACTTGACTATAACAGTCGGGCGCTTTATAAGCAGAATTTTATCGTTGACGTTTGCTGATTGATTTACTTTTCATTTATTTACATTTTGGTCTCCTATTAGTCGCATGGTTGGGGACGGTATGCGACTCCTCGAAGTAGGAGACCCAGGGTTTGTGGGATTCGATTCATTTGACGATGTAATATTGTAATCAAACATCTAAGTGTGCATACAGCAAACTGGATTACCGTAATTCTTTTAACAATTACTTATCAAAATAGAGGCCGTTGATAAACTATGTTATCATTTAGCGGGGAGGGGGTATCTAGCCAAAGACCACGGTCCACCCATTTGTGTTTCAAAGAAAATTCCACCATCAACTAAACCTGAACGGTTTCATTAGCAGTCGGATGGTTCAAATTAAAAAAAAAAGTTTTAAAATTCAATATTTCATATCTTCTTTACCAACAACGATTAGAAGACGATTAAGATTTCTATGGAAATTACTATGACAAAATTTGAAAAAAAAAAAATGTTCCCCACATGTTAGTACTGTAATGTTAATACAAAATTATCTCTAAGTGAAAACTAATTCCTCAAACAATAATAAGGAACACTGCAGTAGAAACAAATCTTTTTTGAGCTAATTTTGTTAGGGATTTTTGCAGAAGTTTGTCACACTATAATCTCACATTTCGCTTAATAATAGCAAACCAATTCATAAATATCTCTTCTCCCATTTTTCAAATTTCTGTTTCATTCATGAACAAATGAAACACATAATCATTGGGCGAGCGGGGGGTTATTCGTCAAAACCACACAAAAGCACGAGGGGGGAGGAGGTGACTGAAAAGTCAGGAAAAATGTTCACGTGGTTTATGGACGACCCCTAAGAAAGATATGGGGATTGGAATTTCAAACTTTTTTTTTAAATTTAAAACCGCTCTTATTAGCAGTCATTTACATTTACCGTTATATTTTTTTTTGTAAAGAAGATGCAATAGTACCTAACTGGAATTTACAGAAATTACAATAAGGTTTTATTATCGCACTCAACATTTTACACCAAAGCCAGATTTTCCATATTTTTGGAATTGATATACATAAATAATAATTCTCAAAAAACTTATGTGCACAACATAATCGCAATATAATGGTGAACGCGTCACGAAATGATTTCTTCAACCCTTAAGTGGATTTTTTGGTGTTGGTGTTCGTTCAGAGGTTTGCCAAGCCGCATAACTATATAAAACTCGTGAAGATCTTTTCCGAACAATATTTTTTCTACATCCCAGAAAATTTACTTATAATAATAATGCTCAACATATTGTCGATTTAAAGTCATGCTTTAGAGCATTCATGATGTCAAAACTATGTATCATTGCTTGACAGTTATCGAATAAGTGCAATAAAACTTATTTTAATCTGCATTTTATTATGCATATAAAAATAAACACACATTGTTTGAAAACGTATTGGAAAATATGAAGTTGGTGCAGTCCCATATTGAAAAATAAAGGCATACCAGTCTCCATATGAACTTTTAATTTAAATTTCAGCTGCAAACGTGAATTGTGTTCAAGTTTATTATTTTTTGCTGATCATTAGAAGCAAAATTAGTAAGCTATGCGGTTGTGTTAAATATGTCAGGAAGAAATGTAAGGGGTCATCCATAAATGACGTAGCTATTTAGGGGGGGGAGGGGGATCTTTACGGGGCCCATAGAGCCGTAGTGGTAAACGCGGAGCTATTCAGCATGATCAAGCTGAGGGTCGTGGGTTCGAATCCCACCGGTCGAGGATCTTTTCGGGTTGGAAATTTTCTCGACTTCCCAGAGCATAGAGTATCTTTGTTCCTGCCACACGATATACGCAAGCAAAAATGGTCATTGGCACAGTAAGCTTTCAGTTAATAACTGTGGAAGTGCTCATAAGAACACTGAGATGCAGGCTCTGTCCTCTGTTTTGTTTGACTTATAAACTTGGTTTATAAAATGATGATTCAGCTTCAAAACATTCATCAAGATTGAAAAGAAATCTGAGAAATTTTGGATTTTCTTGATAAATGCAATCAAACAGATTTTTCAAAGCTTTAAATGGTTATGTAAATATTATATTATATTCGTGTCTTAATTGATAAATTTATAAATAAACAAAATCAAAGTTTAATAAATAAATTAAAAATCAATGCTTTAACTACTTGGAGTACATTGTTTTCTCATTTGTTAACAAGTCATAAAGTCAGCCGTTTTCAAGACAATAAATTATGCTCTTTTCGGCAAATATTACATGAAACAAGATATTTATACCGTGTATTATGCATTCAATGTTGCAGGAGATCTCACTCAATCAACTCATCGATTTGTTTTGATGTATCAATGCTCTTGATGGAATAGCCTGAATATTAATGAGGACAACAGATTCGAGTGATATCGAAATTGCCCTATCATTCAATTTTATTGATTACTTGGTAATTTGATATTTTTTTATTATTTAACTGTTTCATTATAGGTTGTGTAGGTTTATTTTATTATGAAGAAAGATAATGAAGTTCAGCTGAAATATTAATAGAGATAAATAATTTGTATAATAATCGCTAAAATTTTCTAAACATTCCAAATATATCAAGTGTAATCTTTTCTATATTTGGCCACTGATTGCCAAATGGATTTGAATTTGGATAATAATTCATTTCGAATTAATATATTGTATTGTTCATTTTCATTGAAATCTATTTCCTTACAAAGAATAATTAAAAAAAAAACATTCCTTTAATAACGAAATTTTTGTTCTAACTAAAAATAAACTAAAAATATATTGTACCCTAATTCAACAATAACGAGCTTCATCAATCCAATCATTTTTTTTCACATTTTCTATAGTAAACTTGTTTGGCTTGGTGACAACAGCAAAAGTAATACAATTTAGCCTATATGAAACTAGATACCAAAATTATGTAACAGGAACTGTGTTTATTTGAAACTGTTTTCCAAATTACTTTCGAGCGCTACTGTATATCATACTGTTAGATTAGATTATCCTTACATTTTAGTCAGTAATTAATATCAAATTTTGTATTGAACTTCTGAATTCTAATTTTTTGTTTCAACCCAATCACTGAGGAAAATTAATAAAAAATGCAAAGGGGGGGCCTTCCTTAGCCGAGTGGTTAGAGTCCGCGGCTACAAAGCAAAGCCATGCTGAAGGTGTCTGGGTTCGATTCCCGGTCGGTCCAGGATCTTTTCGGGTTGGAAATTTTCTCGACTTCCCTGGGCATAGAGTATCATCGTACCTGCCACACGATATACGAATGCGAAAATGGCAACTTTGGCATAGAAAGCTCTCAGTTAATAACTGTGGAAGTGCTCATAAGAACACTAAGCTGAGAAGCAGGCTCTGTCCCAGTGAGGACGTCAATGCCAAGAAGAAGAAGAAGAAGAAGAAGGGGGGGGGGGTGCTTGATATGCTACGTATTTTCCAAGGGGAAGTATCAGCATTTGTGACGAAACGGTACGAGAGGGAAGGGGGGTGTAAAAAATCAGTGAAAAATGCTACGTTATTTATGGACGGCCCCTAATAGAAAATTATAAACATTTGTATGAAAGAAAAACTTCAAAGTTTGAGCGCTATTTTCTCAGTGCCTACTTTTTTCAATATGGGCCTTTATGGACAGCATAAGTTGTTCTTAGAAAAACTTTCTTATCGAAAACGTCTCTGAAATTTTGTCCTGAACAACTAATTCTTATTACAATTCATAGATAGTCAAAATTAAAAATGATAAAAAAAAGATTATTGCGTTATATAAAAATGAAATTTTGTTTTCATATTTTTCATGATAAAAAAATCAGTATATATGTTCTCTTGACTTCTCCAAACGGTTTACTACAATCTCCCCACTGAACGTTCTGTTCTAAAATCAACATATCGGTGCCATAATTCTTAAAATAAATTGCTTGCAAAAACTAATAGCCAATTTGCAGAAGTTGTTCTTGAGTCAAAATGATCGATTCATCTATAGAAAACTCTTTTACTATTATACTAAAACCATAGTTAAAATTTAATCCCATATATGGGGCACGGTTTCTTATAATCGGCGCATTCTGGGTAGCATTCATCAGCATTGGATCGATATTTTTTATCAATGTGAAAGTAGAACCGTGATCTTGTTTTCTTTGAATAGCACCAGCAAAAGATTCCACAGAGTTTTCATGTTTTAAAGACTATTCATTTTATAAAGAGGACACCTTGTTTATACTATATCTTTTTTATCATGTATATAAAATCCCAGAGTTTTCTGTCTGTCAGTAACGCTTTGAAAGGTTTCATTGAGCAGCATACAACAGCAATTTAAGAGCACAACAACAGTCAAATTAAGAGCACTGCAAAAGTCCATTTGAATGTAACAACATTACAATAGGGTCCTAAAGCCCTGTCCCAATTTTAGTGCCAAACGCTTACGTTCAGGCCAAAAACACATGTTTACTCAATTTTTTAATGTTTTTCATTTGTTTAAGTACAAAAAACATTTTTTTATATTTTTATAGATTTTGTCACACTCCTTGATTTGAACTCAAATTTCGGGTGTATTTTGTTTTCCGTGTCCCTTCCGAAATGTCAGATAGCAACAACCCCAGTGTTAAAACTAAAACCCCTGTGATATTTTTGTCGACTAAGCGAACGTCAAACATGATCTCAAGTGTCAAGGTTCATTTATGGATCCAATTTTGAAATTAAAGTTTAAATATGATATATCCGTTATTTGAGCGAGAAAAATTGCTAAAGTAGTTGCAGTAATATGATCTTTCGTGTTATTAAATGAAAACAAGATTTAATTAACCATTTTAGAACCTTATTGCAAATTGTGGAGCACTATAACAGCTATTGCACAGGGTGTTCTAGAGTTTTCCGGAGCTTTGTCCTTCCTAATTCGTATAAAAATCACGATCTTTTTATCATTGTAGTTTTCCGGTTTTATGAACTTGGACGGTAATCAAAATGTAAACAAACCAACTTTATGCTGTTCGACCGCACTTAAATTCCGATGCAAGTTGAAAATGTGATTCATTACGGGTTTCGTCATTTCAATATAAGGTTCAAAAACAAATAAGATATTTGCAAAGGAAAGATAAACATTATTGTGGGCCGAATATTCTAGTTTTTTTTTATTTACACAACCTTCTTGAGTCGATGTTCCATGGTTCGATATCGACTTATGAAGGCAAAATAAAAATATTTTTTTATGGTAACTATAATGGTCCCCTAAAAGAGCTTTCCAAAGCATTCCTGTTCGATGACTCGATATATTCATTAGTCGATAGTCCCTTAATTACAATTCGATTCGTTGTATATCGTTGACGATCGCCATCGCAGCACAAAGATCTATACAGAAATTGTAGCACTGGTTAATCGGGATTCAATAGAATATTCTAGAATTTTCAGTCAGATTCTTCTCTCTAATTTATAGAAGCTTCTGGAACTTTTGAAATATTTCACAACAGCATTTAAGGCTGTAATTATTTCAGATCAGAATAACGGCACTATAACAATGGAGTATGGTTAGAGCATAAATTTGGGCGATTTTGCGTTCATAAATATCATGCGTGTCTCAGCTTATTATTCATACACCAATGGCATATTAATCAACAGAGAAATTTCTCTGTCCATGTTATCATTTTGCAATTGAACATAAACATTATTAATCTTTGAAAGAGGTTTTTGCTTGAAAATTCTTATGGAACGTGACTAGCCACGCTGGGTTAGTTAGTTTATCAATGAAATCATAATCGGTTTTCTGTGCATCGTAATACTATTATTTTCCTCTTATATGGAAATATAAGATCTCACAAAGAAGAACAAAAAAGTTACGACAAAAACTTCCTAGAAAAGATGTTCTTCAAACTTAAACAATATTTTTCACATACCAAAAATCCGAATTTTTATGAATGAATTGTGTTTTGGTATACTCAACTATTATACTTGGCTTATAAAATGAACAGTCCTTAAGTAAGTTCTACAATAGAGAATGTGGCTACTCTGGTAGGTGATAAATTATTATGAATATACATTAAACTTGTTCAACATACGATGATTAACGCTTTAAAGAAGACTTGACTGTATATCTTTATTTTGCTGGGGATAACACATGTTCACATGTTTATCAACAGCATGAGCAATCATGCATATGAAACGTAAAACCACATCGACTTTGGTTACTCTTCACTTCAGTAGTAAGTTTAGAGCAGTAGATACACAATGTGCTAGTCAATCCGATGATTATGGTTAGAATCTGGTTTGCACCCTTTCGGTTTTTTGCGTATTTCCATACTTCCAATACATGCACTTAAAAGAGGCATATGTGTGGAAGTTTTATTTTTTAATACATGTGTTGGTGATGCACGCACATGAAAAAAAATACACATGCGACATCAACCAGGGTCGATCCATGGTCATGAGCGTGAGAACCAAATACTTTACCACAGCACTAAACCCGCTTGTTGGTATGCGTGGTTCAAAAAGCATATCAAGTTGTACTTCCCCATTTGTACCGTAAAAACTGCTCGACTCAATGACCGGATTATCTGCCTATCAATAGACGCTCAAAAACGTCATGTCGCTCAGAAGAACACTTTTCCGCCATCAATAGACGCAGAAAACGCCTATAATGACGGTTTCAACTTTTGGGTGTACGAACTTGATATGCATATGGTTTTCTGCCTGGATGTCATATTCAGCCGAGATTGATATATCGCCGTCTTCAACGCTGTCACCCACTTTGGGCCTATATATTCGACTTTTTACCGAAATTTTACACATCCCATACTTTTTTGTCCCATGTTGTCCTAGGCTAAAATTTATTTCCAAGGTTATTCAAAAATATAAACAAAAGGATCGTCAAGAATTTAGCTGCACATATTTGCACTTTTTTCAGTTAAGTTCAGTTAAAAACGTATTTTTTCGCTATAAGCCCTTTTCAAAAGTTGGTCTCGAAAACTTGTATATTGAAAACAAAATATCAAATTAGTATCACAAAACTCATAAAAATGACATGAGATGGCAAAAACTATTTTTGGCCATCTTTCTATATGGAAACCGCCCAACTACGAGATGCATGGATGCATCCTTGCTTATGCTCATACCGTTTATTTATTATGCCCCTTATTAACCTACCTTGCTTTGTTTACTGCGAGTTTTACTATCCTCTGCTTTATTATAATTGCTTCCTATTCTTACTAGCTATGCACTAGCCCACTGTTTCCCAATCTTGGTAACCACTGAAAAAACAGTACTCGTTTCAGTGAGCTATTTACATGGTCGGGGGTCCGTAAACTCCATGTTGGGAAACGTGGCACTTGACTGTTGAAAATTTTGAAGATTTGGCTTTCCTATGCTTAAACGATGTTAATTTGGGTAAATAGCAAAGTTAGAAACGATTTGGATGAAATATGGCTTTACACTCGTCATTTAAAGTTTGTATGGAAATGACTATGCACTCTTTGAAATAATGCAAATTACTGTGGACGTTATTCTGATTATGACCTAATGAGACATAATGTAAGTGATGGAACGACACAAAAACGTGTCCTTGAAGATGTATTGAAAAAACAAATGCAATTTCACATGTTAAAGAACACGACAACGATGGATCTGTGATCGACATTTCCCGAATCAGACACTAACGTATTTATAATTCGACACAAATTTACGTCATTCGGCTCGCTTCTTTTATGTGCATCCCAAAAACGTAAATTACAAAATTGTTTGGTAACGTGTGGAAAAGGCCAACTTTTTGTGTTCAGCCCTCTTTCTCTTCGTCATTATATTCTAAGGATACTCTCCTACAGTGAAAGCTTCCCAGCTACAACTTTTCCTAAGACCACATTTTGGTAGGACGTCAGAACAAATTGTTATTCATTATTAGTGGGTTTGCACGTAGCATACTTCATCAACAAGCTGGGAAGCTATCAATTGGCTTTTTCATAAAATATTATGACATGGAGTAATAAGGTCTGTGTTCAGCCCAGGTTGGGTTTTTTTGGTAGTAATTTCCAAATAAACTTCAAATAGCGTATGTACAGACAAATTTCTTCCAAATCAGTTCAAAATTTGGGAGAATAGTTTTCATCATAATTGACACCATTTAAACATAGGGGTGCAAATACTTCAATTTTTGCATCTGCGTGCTATGCACGCTATCCCTGATGACCAATCGTGCACCTTTAAAATGTACAACACTTTGTATGGAAAAGCAATTAGAAACGAGATATTTTAAGAAATTAAATCATAGGTGAAGTTCTATTTGAGGGAAATACAAAAAAAGGAGTCGAATCGAAAAAGCTGGAAATGATAGTTCTGAAATCACTCTAGTTATACAACCGAGAAGGTAAAGCAAAAAAATGCGAATGCATTCAGATTCAGGCTTGATCACGCATTTGCTAATGATTGAGAATATAGATCGCATGTGCATACTGCACATGAACTGATCGTGTGCAATTAATTTTGTCGTTTCAGTGACAGAAAAAAGCGAGATTTGACAGATTTACATACGGAAATATAGGTGCCTTATCAGAACTTACGAAAGCTAACATTCACATGTCGTAGTGAAGCCATTGTTTTACAGCAGATGTTCGATGACATCCACCTCGTTCATTCCGTTGGCACCAATTTCCAGTTTCCGAAACAACCTTGCCGAGAAGGAAAAATAAACACTTGCGGGTACAATTTATTGATACATATTTTCCCACACAACTTATCGTTTCGCCATCAGGTGGAATTATAGTTTTGCCTATAATGAATTAATAACCCACCGCACTTATCGAATAACCATAACGGCGGAATGGTTCGCTCTCTTTACGTCAACTACAAGCCACCGTCGTCCGATCGAGTATAAGTTGAGTATCGATGCGATCGTGCGCTCGATTTGGAAGAGGCGCTGTTGACTTGGGCCGACTCGGGGCGGACACACCGTAAGTACGCTAGCATTTTTTATATGCATGTTTATTAATTATCACGAAATTTACGAGCCATAAAATGCGAGAATTGACGATAACGTGCCGTTGCAAAGTATCCAGTCTAGAGTGTGGAGTGTGAGCAGGGTTCGAAGTGCGACACAGATACCGGCTACCACACTATAGCAGAAGTCAGTGCTCTAGGGGTCATCCGGTGGTCATAAAACTACATACTTTGCACTGTTCAATAATACGGCTGTTCTCTGCACGGTATGTGGAGTGTGTGTGTCAGTCAGCTTGAGGGTTTGATGGGCGTCTTTTTCTTCTTTATGTCGAATGAAAGGTGCACTGGTGGTTCCTATCAGTCGGGGGTTCGAGATCTAGGACTGTTCGCTAATGATGACGGTAAATCACCAATGATGTTGGGACTAACTTTCGGAGCTTTAATATAAGTTTCTTGCGGTATTTTCTACTAGGACATACCATGCTTTTTGTTCAAATAATTTCCTGGATTTCCCTAAGCATAAAGTAACATCGTATATGCTACCTGATATAGGAATTTGAAAATTGTATCCTTGACCACGGCATAAAAATTAACAAGGCAGGCTCTTTACTAGTGTAGATATTGAATTTGATTGTAAACATGTGACGTCACTCCTATCGTACCATATACCATCCGGATCACTAGATCATTTTTTTCACAATTAAGTTCGAGATGGATAGGAATGACGTCGTCAATCAGCTATCAGTTTTCGGAATATATCACCTTCTCTATATAGTACACTGTGTCCTTGACAAAAAAAACTGCTCAGTTAATACCTAATTGCAGAAGTGCTTACAGACCACTTAAATGAGAAGCATGCTCTGTCGCAAGTAAAAACAAGTGAGACAATAACATGTTGTTCTGACATCAGAGGCATAAAGCATGTTAAACTATAAAATTTACACATATTCTTGGTCATATTGTCCTTAACTACATTAATCCCTGAATTAAAGTCTTCAGAACTATAAGCGTAATTAAGGCGAAGTAGGCCGTCATTCAAATTTGTACGCGTCGTTGATGATTGTTACTAATTCATCTAACGATTTCGAATCAAAGAAAACCAGTTGGTTTTGCACTGACACAGTTGAAAAAGTATCATCATACTTTATGCATGTTAACGCGTACAGTGATACTTCCTCAAGTCAAAACAAACTATCAAGACTGAGTTTTATCACTTTGAAATTGCAAGCCGAAAAGTTATCATTGTTTCCAAAACGAATGACGGGCTACTTAGCCTTAATAATCCTTTGGAAGTTTCTACATTGTATACACATATGAAGAAGCTCTGCGAAATGATTCGCACTGTCATACCTTCCCCAGGTATTATACTAAGGCGAATCACTTGATAATCACTCGAACTATAGAGTTCATTGATTCTCCAATTCATGATTCCTACAGCTACAGGATATTACATCGACAATCAATTTCTGCGGAAGATACTAATCATACCCACATTTGCCCACTTTTAATGTAATGCGACCAGAGAATCCAAGAGTAGCCTCCGCTTGAGCCCGTACATTTGGGTCCATTACCTGCTCTGTAAGCAAACTTTGGCATTTGTTCACAATCACTTGCCCTAAATCCTCCACTGCTACTTCTTATGCGCTGTTTGCATCTGTCGAGGCCATTGAATTCGCACACCTTACGAAGTATTTGAAGCAAACTTCAAGATGCTGTTGTATGCACATCGGACATTCCGACCAGCCTTCCTGGCGTATGCTCAAATTCATCGCTTTACTGCCACTTGGGAGCCCTATGAACACTTGCTTATATGCTGAACCCTTCAGCTTGGCATCTTTCATGAAGGCTTGGATGATATCATGTCGAAAGTTGTTTCGTGCAACGCATCACCTTTAGGACTTCGGTGTATATCATCTCCTTCGTGTAAATAACAAAGGTCTTATCTAAGTTCTTCTGTTCCACTGCCTTCGGGTTTTCTTTAGTCGTCTGACGGGGTTGGTGGTGTAATGGCTACCGCTTCTACTTTATAAGCAGACAATTATGGGTTCAATCCCAAGCCTGTCCCTTTCCTCATACTATGTAGTTTCACCTTTCACCTGTTTCAATCTTCAACTCTTAATCTACCACACTTCAACTATTCGTTCATAGCAATCCAGTCTTCCATAATTATAGCACGCCTTTCCTTCCACCTGATACACAGGCTGTCGACTAACCAAAAGCAAACCTCTCTGCCATAAAATTACCTTACCCCTCTACAGGCGTAGATGCAGGGGTATAGTCAATTTTAAATATAACATCAATTCCTCTCCCTTTTCCCTCATTAGTCAGCATTCTGACGTAGCAAGCGCCATTGTTATCTTAAAATAGAAGACCACCAGCACTTATACACTGAGGGTGTCTGTTAGTCTCGAGCAGTCATCTGGTTGATTCCTTGTGTAAGTGCAGCTGATCTGACTATACTGGAGTAGCAATTACAAGCGGCCACACGCATACCTGGAACCATGATATTATTTAACTTAAATGAGCCCAAAATTTTCCTTCGCAAAATGTTGTATGAATGGAGCCTTCCTTAGCCGAGTGGTTAGAGTCCGCGGCCACAAAGCAAAGCCATGCTGAAAGAGTCTGGGTTCAATTCTTGGTCGGTCCAGGATCTATTCGTAATTGAAATTTCTTTGACTTCCCTGGGCATAGAGTATCATCGTACCTGCCACACGATATACGAATGCGAAAATAGCAACTATGACAAAGAAAGCTCTCAGTTAATAACTGTGGAAGTGCTCATTGAACACTAAGCTGAGGAGCAGGCTCTGTCCCAGTGAGGAAGTAATGCCAATAAGAAGGAGATGAAAAAATAAATCCTAGGTGGACAACTCATCAGACAGAGTATGTGGGTACCTTTCGTGACTCTTAGCCTTTGAATTTCTTCAAAAACCCAAGACCCAAAAAACAAGATATGATGAAATGGTCGGCGTTAAGTCAGAGGGGACCAAGTACGAAACTTGGGAAAATTGGATTATTCTCTCATTTGAAGCGAAATTACCTTACCTCCGTTTCACTTCGATCAGATTTTAAGAATGCTGTAAACTGCGCGAGATATGTAACAAATTTACTTTGAATGATCAATAAAACTCGATAAAAGTGTGCAGTCAGAGTGGACCAAGTGCTTATTACCATATCAGCGAAAATGATCAGCGTGCTGAGGAATGCGAGGAAATGAAAAACATTTCTAGAAATTTGTCAGATTTCTCGACCTCTAATGATTCTTCTACTTATCCAACAAAAGAAATTTATAAATATTATTTATTTTGATGCATTTGATTTTGATTTTTAACCATTTATCATATTTCGATGGGTGGTCAGAAAAAGCAACAATTTCTGTGCAGACAGAGTGGACCATGTGTTGAAAAGCAATACACTGATTGATTATTGCATTTTTTGAGTCAATTTCAGAGTCCGATAGAAGTTTATGGTAGTTCTATGGTGTATGTATGGAATGTGCTAGAACCCGCTTATTGGACCAGTATATTTTGGTCGGTACTCAAGATTTTCACTTAGTCCACTCTGACTGAACACATTTTTGAATATTTCTGGCCATCAATACTCTGACCCTGCAAAACCTTAATTTTCAAGCTATCGTGATGCCACTAATTTCAGTATTGACGATATGGATTCTTAAAGTATTTACGAACCTGGTGTCGAAGGGTCTTGATAATCTGTTTATCTTAGAGATATGCACCCAGTTTGACCATGCAAGCATTGAATGATTGTTATTTTCCTAGAAATTGTTCAGTCAGAGTGAACCAACTCACTGAACGGTGGTTTTTAGTTCAGTCAGAGTGGACCAAGTGCACATAGTCCATAAGAAAATCGTTCTATCAGAGGCTTGGATTATGATTTTTTATGATTATCGCTTCACATAATATTGTTTGAAAGTAACACAAAGATGTGTGGAAATATTGAACCAAATTTTAAACGAGTTCAAAAATTACAGAGCGTTAGACTTTAAACCCATTTTTCTCAAAATATGAAAAATGTCACTTGGTCCACTCTGACTTAACGCCGACCAAATCTAAATCGAATTATTACTTTTAACTGAGGGCTCGTTTATCATATGACATTACGGTGCCGAATAAACTTTGAAATTATTTGTCTATGACAACATTGTAGCAATCCATGATGGTTTTGGGAATAAATGTTCTTGGTGTTTTCGCCCAGGTAAAAGGCGGCGTCCATTTATTACGTAACGCTGAAATTATAAATATATAACTCAGATATATTCCTGTGGCCAGAGTTATTCGGGTGGGTCACTGGGTCAAGTCGGGTCAAAAAGGGGTAATTTTTCGGGACATGCCAAGTTACCTATATTTATTAGGCCACGTTATAGCCGAATCTTGAAATTATCTGTGACTTGAAATTTGCCTACCTCCAGGGGCACAAACGCACAGTACCCTTTTCACCCGACCTGACCCAGTAAACCACCGCAATAACTCCGGTCATAGGAATATTTTCGCGTTCCGCTGGTCACTTCTATAAATTAGATATGTGTGCCAGTATACCGATAAAAAATCATTTGAATCTATTGGGAATACGCTGAGCGGTGAGAGTTTTAGTATTTTTGCTTTCACTCAGGCCTATACGGGTTAAAAGCTTTGATATCACGATCAATCACATTATTTGGGACTGCCTATGATAGGGGTCGTCCATTTACCACGTGGTCATTTTTTTTAACTTTTAGCAGTTTAATACTAATTTTCTGTCATACACAACTTTCAAATCCGGTCAAAAACCCTTCAGTTTCCCTTTCACATAAAATATGCTTCTCAAAAAACGAGTAGTATTCATTCTATGTAATGTAAACATGTTGCAATGATTGATCACTATATCGTTATCCACCTTTCTTGGTGAGCCGCTACAACCACTTTTTTAATATTACATTACCAGAATACAGCTAAATGGCAAAAGCATAACTAGCCAAAGACTAGTACAGTGACCCCACGCAGTTGAATCACCCACAATTTATGAATCAGCTGATTTCAAAAGACAATATTATTATCAAACTTGTCAAAGAATTCTTTTTACACATAGTTTCTTCTCAGTAAAAATAATTCTGTGATGTTTTGTGACAAGTTTGATAATAATTTTGTCTTTTGAAGTCAGCTGATTCATAAATTGTGGGTGATTCAACTGCGTGGGGTGACTGTAGGTCTCCAAACAAAAGATTAAATAAGAAATAATTTCCGAATTTATTCGGCTCCCTAATGCCATATGCTACATGAGCCCTCCGTTAAAAGCAAAAATATGTTCAATTTTAGATTTTTTTTTTTTAAATCTTGTTGCTTGCATTGCTTTAAGTTTTATATTTTAAGAAATTGAATGGTTAAGAGGCATGAAAGGTATTCTCATACTCTGTCTGAAGAGTCGTCCACGTAGGACATTGTCATATAAAATAATGAACTCGAATATTTCAGTTTTTACCGATAAAATATTTTGAGGCTAGGATTTTCTGAAAGGTTAGATCATAAACTGAAAACCCTGCGAAGGAAAATTTTAGGTTCATTCAAGTTTGATAATATCGTGGTTCCAGGTATGCGTGCGCCAATCAAGCTCAAACTCAAGTGCAAGCTGGAATTTTCTTTAGTCGTCTGTTTCGAACTTCTTTTTACAGGTTGCTATTGCTTTCTATTAATAGATCTTCTGAAAGCGTTGCCCGGTTTATACCATCCCAGTGTTTTTTTTTCTTGGCGTTAGCCACTCCACTGTTGCCATACTCTCTTGATCACAGAACATGGCTCGTGATAGCTTTCCCGCTTTAGAAGATAGCTGTGTAGTAGACCTGTTCACTTTTTCTAATGTAGCCTTGCCACATCAAATTCTGATTTTTGTTACCAAAACAAGTTATCTGTCCTAAAATGAGCCATTTTGGTCAAGTTTTAGAGGTGTATCAAATCGATTTTGTGTTTTTTTGGACCTTTTCACCGAAATACGTACATGAAACCCAAAAATATAATTGAAAATGATTCGAAAATATCACTAGCCTCTTGCTAACACAATGGTCTATCACTTTGCCAAAGACACTAGGGTGTTTTGACCGCTTCTTCATTATGCTTTTATCGTAATTCTTCAAAAAATCTCCAAAAAAGCAATATGTTTTGTCCAGTTTGTCATATAAATTCTGATAAAAATTCCTTTTTTTTTTATCCAATTCAACTATCTAACAAATTTGAATGTTACAAACATATCGTTCATACATCATTTTCATGTGGAAATCACTGAGAAATAAACGATACACTTTCGACTCTATACCCTAAAATCTCATAGGATTACCAACACGAATGCACTCCATGAAATCCACAGTTACCCATGATTCAGACGTTATATCTTTGAACCGTGCAGTCCATCATCATCGGCTCAAAGTAGAATTGATGGTGAGGTTTGGGTCTGAGGATCCGAAGATCCACGGGTTGCAAGCTTTGTCAAGTACAATAATCTTTTTTTTTATGCATAATCAACAGTAATCGTAGCTTTGATGGAACTTAGCACGCATAAGTGAAGGAACATTACCACTGGTATTTTGAGTAATACATGCCGAACATGAAGGTTTGAATGGTATGAACAATGTGTGGGTGTTGGAACTCACCCACACCCTCGTAACACTTTTTGTATGAATTATCTACAAGTTTTGTATGAGTTGTATTTAGGTTTTCTGTACGATGCTGGTTTACTACCCAAAGACTGGACGACTCGTTACTTAATTGGTACTCAATAAGGCTCTCAAGACTGTTGTTACGCTGATTTAACTTCAGTCATCACTTATTGTTGCCTCTACATATTACAAGGTAGTTCTTTCTGTAACGTGATTTTTAAAGACCGGTTTTGTATATAGGAACAAAAGATTTCATTTATTCATGATATTAAAGAAAAATCTCCATGAAAATGTTCCAAATAGTTACAACCATTAACTCGATTGGTGTGAAGAGCAAAAAACAGATTGTCACTTGTACTTCAACCGTAGATCTACTGATCCTCAGGCCCAAACTTTACCACCAACCCTATGAGATTTTACGGTACAGAGTGATACACTTTCGATTATTTTGCAGTGAAAATCAATTTCCACATGCAAATGATGTATAAACGATATGTTTGTAATATTCAGATGAAATAGATATTTAAATTGAATGCAAAATATAATGAGATTTTTATCGGAATTCATAAGATGAACTGTAAAAATATATTGCTTTGTATAAGTTTTTTTGAGTAATTACGTTAAAAGCATAATGAAGAAGCGGTCAAAACACCTTAGTGTCTTCGAAAAGGTGATGAACCATTGCGTTAGCAAGAGGCTAGTGATATTTTTGAAATTTTTTTTAATAATATTTTTAGGTTTCAGGAACGTATGTATTTCGGTGAAAAGGTTCAAAAAACCATAACATCTAAAACTTGACCAAAATGGCTCATTTTTGGACAGATAGCTTGTTTTGAGAAATAAGTTCGGAATTTGATGTGGCACAGAGAGTCGGAGAACTTTTTCCAAAAAGTGAACAGGTCTGCTCAAACTCCAGAGGATTTTGGACGGTGAGTTAATGCTTTTATAGTAGACTAATCCTGGAAAAAGAAAAGGAAAAAAAAATAGCTAGCAGGATGAACTTTTAAGGATAATAAGTTAAAAGTATAATCAAACATATTTAGAAAAAAAGAAAATCAATATTATTTCATGAATGTCTCAAGGTCTGTACTCCTACTCATTACATTATATTATTAAAAACATGCATTCCCAAAAAACGTACAAATATCGACTGTGCCTGCGAAGCTAACATGTCTCTGTTCAAAAAGAATCTAATAAAGGAAAAGAGCATACAAATAAATTTTCACCTGAAGTCTGGCATGCGATGCGGCGGCCCCTGACCTCAGAACCAAACCTTCTTCTCCACATGAAGTCTAAAGCTGGTACCGTTCGTTGCGGCGACCCATTTTCCAATGGTTCATAATTATAAATTAAATTTCGACAGAATCCAACATGTCACATCAATCCAACGCGGCTTGAGCCGGCCAGACCTCGCACGACGCTACCCAAAAGGGGCAAAACAGAGAAGGATAAAAGCTGCAAGACAAAACAAAGATAGGAAATCCAAACTTATCGATGCATAAATTAAAAATGTTATTGATCGTAAAAACTGAAGTGACCAACAAGAAGCGAGAAATGGTACACACGACGATTGATCCGACTACAATACTCAGCAGGTTAAGCACCGACAGTGGTCATAAGAAGAAAACCTCCGTATGCTAATATTGCCCCCATCTCACCGCTGCTGGCGAGGGCATTCGGAGATCACCAATTATAACACTTCGGAGACCAGCTGGATTCTGACGTCCAAACGACCGCGCGGAAGAGAAAAATCTAAATCCCCCCACATCGATCGGAGCTCTACAGAGGATGTGAGCTGGCAAGTGCCTGTGTGGTGCCCGGGAGGATTTCAATACCAGGTCAAAACTCAATAACAAATCATAATCGTAAATTATGTCATATTTATGACCATTTAAAGCTTCGATGCGAAGTCCCCGTTGCTGGTTCTGTTCGTAAAAGGAACATTTCATCTTGATAATGCATTCTTTCTCTTTTGGCAGGGTTGGGAAGTCCGCAAGTCGTGCCCGATCCTCGACGGTTGCCAAGGTTCACTTTTTCCACATTACTTAACGCTTCTGAAATCATTCATCTCGACCGCGTGTTCGATCGGTGGCTGCACGCAGAGTCCGGTTGTTCCGCTTCGACGATGTTCCGAAAGCATTTTTATGGATATCGTTTGTTTACCGAAAGCTTCATCACTCGGATGTTGGTTTGACATCTGTAACGAGTGTCGGCGCACGCCTTGTCAGAACCACGCGCTACAGAGAAGACGTCATCAAAATCAAACAAGTGTGAAGATAACCTCTCGAGTCGCTGAAGGAATGCTGTTAGATTCGATTATGCCCCGCTGAGCGGAAATGGAAGCGAGTTAATTTTATGAGATTGCTTTAATTTGTAATTAAGAATGCGGGAGACGCGGTTCTTTATCTGACTAAAATTAGAGTGAAAATGTTTATATGATCTTCATCGTAGTTCTGATTAAGTATAATCGTGTTTCAAATCATCTCATGAATTCAGAGGATCACATAGACGATCACATCACATATGTCGACCCTATACAATCTGTTTCACTTGATATGACTCATAAAATAGATATGACAACCAAGACAGGACAGATTTCAAGATACATAACACGTTTTTTTTACCGAAAGAAGGGGTTCGTCACTTGATGCCAATCACTCCAGCGCAGTTCTCATTCCAGTATTAGCTCGCCCAATTGCACGCCGTGTTTCACTTTAGTAGAACACGTCCTAGTTTGACAGGGGAATGCAGTTCACTGCTGTTTTTCGTGACAAAGGTTTAATTGGTGCTCAGTTGTCCACGGGCCGCATTCTGGACGTGGATGTCCAAGAGCAACTACATTGGTTCCCTTGGATTGACGCATGTGTGCCCGATAGTTTACGACGAGTGAAATAGGCGCGTTTTTGACAATCCCGCAAATGGCTGATAATAAATAATTCCCACCAGCAATGTAACTCTACCCCGATATGAGTGATTTGAATATTCCCGCCTGGAATTGATTTTGTTTATCTGTGAGGCATGACCTGCAGCAGTCGGATTAGAACACTGTGCTCTGCTCTAGGGTCCAATCTGGTTTGGTTGGTTTTCAGCTGACGGTGCGGAGATCGTGTCTGGTCCAGACAGGGCCAAGGAGCTCAATAGTCCTGATATTTATTGCTGTTGAGTTGTCTACGGTCGTCGCTGATGGGGTTTCAAGATTGCCGGCCGAGGGTATTCTCGCGTCTTTAATTAACTTTTGGCATGTTGTTGGCTCAGTAAGGTAGAAAGCGCATACACGTTCCTGACACGAGCCGATTAGTTTATGGGTTTGTTGCAAGACATGTGCGAGAATCTAAGGAGAAAATATGACTTACTGCCGCCACCGTCCGACCGCAATTGAGTGGCGAGTTTTTCACTCGTGAAGTGTAAGAAGGAGCATGCATTCCGTTGACGATACTTGTTACGGTATCCTGGGAAATCAAACACATATCGTAACTGTGAACATTCTCTAGCTTTTCGGTGAAGTTTTCGGCTATATAGCAAAGCCATGTTGATGGCGTTTGGGTTTAATTCCCCGTTCCATTCGACCAAACTCACAATGATTAGTTTAATGAATCACTAAGCTACCTCCATAAATCACTTCGGCATCAGGAGTGTTTTTGGACCCTGATTCCCAGGAAATTCACAGAGTGCACAGAGTTGGGGTCTCTACTAGACTCGCCACAGAGAGCATCATAGTGATCTTTACAGGGATTTCCATAGATGTATTTAAATAGGTGTGCACAGAGGTTAATTTTCGTAAATCACAAAAAGCAACCAACAGAACCGACGAGTTTTTTGAATAAACTGAAATTGTTGAGCAGTTGCTTTCAGGGCCATCCACTCTGGAGGATAGTAACACCTACCATCTAAAACGTGTTTCAGTTGGGGTTCTGCTTGGAATTTACAAACAGAATTCACAAGGTAAAAATACCTAGATTAGGAGGTTTTTACTGTTTAAATTCAAAATCAAATTGTCTGAAATTCAGCTTTGTTGAGGCCAATGAGTTTTAGCGAAAAAACTCTTCATGACGAATTGAATCAAATGCACTGGGAATTAGATGTATCTTCCCCTAACCCCGTACGATACTTCAAGATACCCGAACAGTTAATTCGAACAAGACGGAGTATGGGTTCTTTTTACTGGATTCTAAATATTAGTTAGCCCAGTCCAGTGTTTATGCTGAGAAGTAGACTGTGTCCTTATGGAGACATAACGGCAAAGAAGGAGAGACTCTGGGCTCTAGTAAAAATATTACCGAAATACCGAGTCTGCTCGCTCAGCTACTCCAATCTCGTCTAAACATTACCGAACTTGGTATTATGTATTGTAAGTATATGCTGCATTTACACAGTACACATCGGCCTAGTGGACATCAATCCGATAAGTGTCGTCATAAAAGTTGTCCTTCACTTAAGGTGAAGATAAATCGGAGCCAAACTTCAAATTTTCAAAAGCACAAATTTGGAAAACCGTACAACCGATTGAGCTGAAAACTTAATCGATTTGTCACCACCAGCTAGTGACCAATCGATTAAGTTTTCAGCCTCAACGGATGTCTGGTTCTTCAATTTTGTGCTCTTGAAAATTTGAGGCTTGGCTGCGATCGTCTTCACCTTAAAAAGAAATATTTCAAGTGACATAATATTCAGCAATTCTCATTTCGACTTTTGTTCGGGATACCGCAATGACTTCAATAATATATTTCGACATTCCACTAGAGAGTTTCAAGTGAGTATTAAAATTCTATTTCAAATCATAAACTCTTCTTATTTGCTCACACTATCTTGAACTTTATATTAGAAGTTTGTTTATAAATCAATAAATTCAATTTTATATATAATTCGTCAATACTCTTCCACTTTTTCATTTGAGAAAAAGTTTCGCTTTAGACATTTAGGCACTGACACTGCATTTGATGATAGACAAGCTATTTAATGCAGTGTTGTGAAAAACTCAATTTCTCATAACTCACGCTTGAGATTTTTCATGCGTGAGTTGTAAATCACGCAACTCAGCAGTCAAAAAATCATGGATGAGTTGGCTCACCTTTTTGATTCATTGTCTCGTATTTCCACAGTTTACTCACACACGGCAATAATTTCTTGTTGGTCTGGTAAAATTATAGAAATCCTTTCTAACGTAAACAACAACATTCGGGTTTCACGAGTTTTTGACGTGTTTTGCGACTGATTCATTTTTCACGGTTTGATTTGATTGAATGATTTTGCATCAATATCTCAAGCGTGAGATTTGCGAAACAGATCTCTATTGAGTTTGCTCTCACGAGAGAGCGTATTGATTGAGATTTGAGTATGAGTCTATCAACACTGCTTTAATGTTCAACATTTCTCGTTGACTTCTTTTGAGATTGCAAGTTATGATGAAGATTTTGCAGCGAAATCGCAAATAATTTATAAAAGATTTCATCAAAATACTGTAAACTTATTCCAATTTCCGTCAGAATTTTCTCTCGGTAATATTACTAAAAAATTCGTCAAGTACGTACAGAAGTATTTGTTTGAATGTTTCGTTTTATTCCTTTTAGTGGAAGCAGGGATTAGCTTCCAAACTTAAACGTTTATGAATATTCAATTAAGAGTGAAGCTTATTATTTGCAAATCGTATAACATTAAAATAATATTTGTTAACATTGAATTAATTTTATCAAGCGCTATAATAAGAACCAACGAGGGCTATTTCTTTATTTGGTTCTACATCAACTAACTTGATAAAACCTTGCCAACAATATTTCGCCAATTCACTCGGTTCATAGTCGCTTCTATCCACCGTCGACTGCGACCCACGCTCTTCACTTGGTCAATCCACCTTCATGCACCTGATCAAGCTACCTAGCTCGTTGCGCCCCACGCTTTCTTCCTTCTTCTATCTGGCGTTACGTCCCCACTGGAACAAAACCTGCTTCTCAGATTAGTGTTCTTATGAGCACTTCCACAGTTATTAACTGAGAGCTTTCTTTGCCAATTGACCATTTTTGCATGTGTATATCGTGTGGCAGGTACGAAGATACTCTATGCCCTGGGAGTCGAGAAAATTTTCTTTACAAAAAGATCCTCGACCAGCGGGATTCGAAGCCACGACCCTCAGCTTGGTCATGCTGAATAGCTGCGCGTTTACCGCTACGGCTATCTGAGCCCCACGCCATCTTGTTCCAACCGGATTCGAAGCGAACACCATCTTTACAGGGCTGTTGTTTATTTGTTTATTTGTTTATTTGTTTATTTGGTTTCTAGCTTCATCTGCTTTTGCTTAATGAAGCGTTTGATGAGGAAAAGCCGATTTGAGTAGACCAACAACTCGCGACTTGCTCAAAAAGGCGTAAAAACCTCATATCTTTTCTACATAAACATTACAATCACTGTCAGTAACAATTATAAACAAAGTCATTAAATACAATACGATCACAATTACTTTTCTACAAACATTGTCAATCATCATAAAACTTAAAAACTATTCGTGCATCATCCATCCATCCAAACATCGTGGTCTACAGGAAACATTACGATGATCTCTGGTCAAGACTCGGCGACAATTGTAATCGAGAATGAGAGAAAAAAAAAACATCTGGTAGCACCATTTACAACCTTTAGAGTTGTTGGAGAGGAACTCACCTGTTCAAAGTCGGTAATGAGCCTTGTAATCGGCGTTTAAACGCGGTTGTAGAGATGTTAAAGTCGAATACGTGAAATACTTCGTTAAATCTGGCAGATATGAAACGGATTGGGTCATGAAAGCCATATACTGCACGGCGTGGCTCAAGCTGTAGAAAGTTGCGCTGGCGTAGAATTCTTTCAGGAGCATAGATGTTCAATCGTCCTAAAATTTCGATAGAGTCGACTTCTCCCTGCAATGTTTTTCCAACAAACACTGCTTGGCTAATACATCTCCTTTCTTCTAATGTCCGCAGTCCGAGTAGTCCGCAACGATCTTCGTACGACGGCAAGTTTAGCGGGTCACGCCATGGAAGGCTTCGAAGCGCTTGCCTGACAAACTTTCTTTGTATGGCCTCAATTCTGGAGATCCAGTTCGCTTGATATGGGCACCATACAACAGCATTAGATTCCAAAATTGAGCGAACTAGTGCACAATATAATGCCCGCAAACATAGAGGATCATGGAACTCGCTGGTTAGTTTAAAGATGAAGCCGAGTTGTTTGTTGGCCTTAGATATGATGTGTTCGTAATGTAGACGGAAAGAAAATGCCTGATCGAGTATAACTCCCAGATCTCGGATATGGTCGACGCGCTCCAGATGTTGATTCAGTATTGTATAGTGGTGAACAATTGGTTGCAATTTTCTGTGAAATGTTATCACGCTGCATTTAGCTAGGCTGATTGTCAGCTTATTATTGGAGCACCATGCTACGAATGAGTTTAAAATCCGTTGGAGTGTGTAACAATCTTGAATGCTGTTAACTACAATGAAAATCTTAACGTCGTCCGCATAAAACAATCGACAGCCCGGTGGTAGCAATCTTGAAAGCTCATTCACGTAGATTGAAAACAGCAGAGGTCCCAAATTACTTCCTTGAGGAACGCCAGTTGGATTAGTGAAGAATTCCGACGACTCATCGCCTATTTTAACTAGCAGCTTGCGATTCGTGAGATAGGAATTGAACCAATCAATAAGATTTGATGAGATTCCTAACTTATTCAGTTTGGCAAGTAATATTTTGTGATCAACTCGGTCGAACGCCGACTTTAGATCAGTATATATCGCATCAATCTGTGATCCAGCATCAATATTTCGAATGCAAAACGAGGAAAAGTGCAAAAGGTTCGTTGAGGCTGACCTTCTAGGGTAAAAACCGTGTTGATCCGAAGAGATATAATTCTTACAGCTCGCAAAAAGCAACTCGTAGATGATGATTTCAAAAACTTTTGAGCACGCGCATAGTGAGGTTATTCCTCGGTAGTTCTCAACGTTTTGCTTGTCGCCCTTTTTGAACACTGGAAACATTACAGAAATTTTCCAGTTAGATGGAAACAGACGCTGTCGCAGAGATTCGTTGAACAAAAAAGCTAGCGGACGGATCAAATTGTTTGCGCATTTTTTCAAGAGACAGGATGGAATTCCATCCGAGCCGGCAGCGGTTGAATACTTCAATTTAGAGATGGCGGCCTTAACCTGCTGGTGATCGATTTGAACGTTGCTCAATTCACATACATTATATGGTACATCGCGGCACGTAGCTTCTGCTTCGTCATTAGATGCAACACAGCTGTTGAAAGCATGCTTAAAATGCGTGGCAAACAACTCACATTTTTCGGCGGATGTGTTAGCAGAATTGTCTTGTAGAAACATTTGTACAGGTAAGCCGTTTTCATTACGCTTGGAGTTCACAAACGACCAGAACTGTTTAGGATTTCGACGCAGGTTTTCCTGAATGCTCAAGGTATATTCTTGGTATAAAAATCTGTTATATAGCCGGTAGTTGTTGCTCGCATGATCAAATTGTTGTTTAACATGTGGGCATCTAGTTCTGCAGAACTTCCGTAAAAATTTTGACCTAATTCGTTTAAGCTTCTTCAAGCGAGCATTAGTCCAGGGAGGCTTGGGAGCAGGTCTACGAACAGGAACGTAATCGGACATTGTCCTGGTAATCAGGTGATTAAAGAGGTTCACGGCGTCGTCTAAGTTCGGGGTAGATTCTATAATGTTCCAGTCAATTTCTCCGAGGGCTTCGTTCAGACCGATAAAATCGGCCTTTCTAAAATTCAAACCACATTCGTTTGACATATCTTCAAAAATCAAACGAGACGGAATTTTTACTTCCACGGTAAACGCAGGATGGTCAGCATCAAGAGAAACTAAAGGTTCGACGGCCTCTAATAATTCACATTGGTTTAATGCAGAATCAGTGACCAGGGCTAAATCAAGAATCCGCCCGTTTTGATTAACAATTCCATTGATTTGATTTAAACCGCTTAGACTGAATCCATCAAGAAGTGTGGCGCATTGAGTCGAAATGTGTGATTCTAATGGGTTGATTTGCAAACGATTTCTTGTTGAATAGTTCCAAACAAGCGCTGATTGATTATAGTCACCGAATAAGAAAGCGTGATCCTGAATTCCGAGATTCGATTGAATTAGCTGGATTGATTCAACATGTTTGGATATACTTGGCATGTCGTTCTTGCGATCAGGAGGCAGATAAATGACACCAACGCTAATTTTCTGCTCAGGAAGACTCAGCACTACCCATAATTGTTCGAGAGAGCTATCGACAGGAGTAGGGTCAAGATTACAGTTCAAACCAGAGGAAACAGCAATAAGTACCCCGCCACCTCTACATTTTCTGCTATTCAGCGTGCTACGATCGTTTCTAAATACGGTATAAAAATCTCCAAAAAGCTGCGCGGAATAGATCTTATCGTCGAGCCACGTCTCTGTAAGCACGATGATATCATAATGCAAATCTGCCACAGCCAGGAAAAAATCATCGATTTTTGTGCGCAAACCCCGAACATTCTGATAGTAAATACGCAGTTTTTTGAAGCTGGGTGGTGGAGAAACGCTGATGATCGACGAAAGAGCTGCACTGAGATGGGAATTACTTAACTGATGTCCAGAATCCACATCAGTCGTAGAAGACAGTTCGCTTTGCATTATCTGAAACGTTTGATCTCGATTGAGGGCGGGTGCAGTAGTTTTTGCTTCGGAAGGACATATACTACATAAAGCTTTACCTGGACCAGCTAGCTCTTGGTGCTGATGTCCTGTATCCGAAGTGGTAGCATCTATTGGAGACTCCGTTTTCTCTGAAGCATTAGGGAAATACAATTCGGTGTGCACAACGGAAGCATCAGAAACAATTGCGTTCAGATAAGTAGGAACATTCTGCAACACGTGTACTTGATTTAGGGAGGGCGTAGTACCTGTAAACGCTTCGGAAGGACATATACTGTAAGAAGCTTTACCTGGACCAGGCTGTTCGTTATGCTGGTGTCCTGAATCCGGAGACAGCGTATCGGTTGGACCAGCATCACCGTCTTGAATTATTTCGTCAAGAGAAGTAGCAGCACTCTGCAATATGTGTACTCGATTGAGGGCGGGCGTAGTACCTGTAAACGCTTCGGTAGGACATATACTGTAAAAAACTTTACCTGGACCAGCCAGTTCGTTGTGCTGGTGTCCTGAATCCGGCAGTAACGTGACAGCTACGTTTTCTTCAATATGTGTACTCGATTGAGGGCGGGAGTAGTACCTATAAACGCTTCGGTAGGACATATACTGCAAAAAGCTTTACCTGGACCAGCCAGTTCGTTGTGCTGGTGTCCTGAGCCTTGAGGTGACGTGTTGACTGAATAAGCTGCATTGTAAGCTCCAGATTCACAGCAAAGGGGAGTGATCAGCAGCATCAGTTCTGACTGCTATGTGGAGTAGTCAATCCTTTGTCTTGACTTTTCCAAACGCTTCAGATACACCGGACATTCATTACTCCAGGAGCAATGGTTGACTTCAAGCTGTTGATCAGCAGGTACGTTTTGTGCTTTATTCGCAATAGTGCAGTTAATACACTTCTCGTATTCAGACATGCATTCAGTTGCCTCATGACATTCAGTACATTTTGGACAGCAGAAGGGTTTATTACAATTGGCCGCAATATGTCCAAATTCAGAGCAGCGGAAACAACGAAGAACATCGATTGATTCAAAAACCGGACAGCGTTCCCATTCAATATTCACGTACTTAGCGTTGAGCAAAATTTTAAAGGTGCAGGCATCCACTTCCAAAACGACAGACATTGGGTTGTCTTTCAGTTTTTTGGATTTGGTAAATCGCACAACTTTCAACTCTGCGTTATCAGGCAGGTTGTTTTGTTTTATGAGCTTCGAAATAAATTCGTCTTGCATAACTTCAGATAATCCAACGATTTTAACTCTAGGACGCAGTGCAGTTTGAATACCTATCTCATATTTGGTACCCAATGAACTTTGAGCAGAATCAATTAGTTTAAGGGCAGATTGTTGCGAATCACATCGAATGATGGCATTTCCATTATCGTTGAAGAACACATCTTTAACGGCATGAACGACGGGGTCCAAATTGCTTTTTATCTCAGATTTCGTCGTGTCTACGTCCTGTGATACTTTCGGTTTTATTACTACAGTACGATTCATTTTGGGCACCTGGCTAGGCTTGGGTCGGCCAATAGGAGTTCTGATTGAAGATTCGACAGAAGTGGCTTTTAAATGTGTACTCTGAATAATCCGATTCCGCCTTTTCCCGGAGCGCAACCATTGTCCCTCATCATTTGCAACGTCATCATCAGCAGAGTTAGGTTTCAGCTTCTTTGCAGAGTTTTGAGAATAAGTATCGGCTACCTTGCGTTTGTAATTTTCAGTTCGTTGGGATAAGGGCACTCCAGTTTGAACCACAGCAGCATACGAAGGATCGGCAGCGATGTTAGGTACAGCATGTTGGACATAGCAAGCAGAATCACGGAGGTCGGTTAATAATTTCTCAATGCATTTCGAAACAACTTTTTCGCAAGAACTTGATACCGAATCAGCAATAGAGCGCTCGAGATTAACGATCCTTTCAATGGTACTTTTTTGTATGCTGTGCAGCTCATTAACGGATTTCAGAACAGACTCACATTTACTTTGAACATCATTAATAGATAATTGATTCTTGCGGCAATCGAAGCAGATGTAACGAAGTGCTGGATTCTCTTTCAACGCTTTCGCTCCAGTTAAATTAATCTCAGCACATTTAGTGTGCAAAATTTTATCGCAGCCAAAAAAGCAATACACTCGATCGCTCTCTGTTGTGATTTTATGCACACAACCACTGCAAACCACCGATGCCATGGTAGCAAGCGGTGATTTATTGTTGGCATCTTATTCGCCCCACGGGCGACAAACAAAGCTTTATCTGCTATATGCAAATCGCTTGTTTTGGATCGATCAGAACAGAATTATAAAATCAAGTATCACACATCCAGAAAACAGAAAATTATGATAACTTCACGACGCACGTATTTAGAATGATTTTCGCTATCCAGTAATATGTCATGTCACGCGGAAAATTCACGAATTCACATTAAAATCACACGATGAAACGACACAATAAATCACACCATTGAAGCGCGCTTTGCGTTTCTACTATCATCTTTACAGGGCTGTTGTCCGGCATTCTTGCAGCGTATCCTGCCCAGCGTATCCTGCTAGCTTTGGCCACCTTCTAGACACTGGGTTCGCCGTAGAGCTGGGTGAACTCCTGGTTCATCCTTCACCACCACACAACATTCTCCTGCACGTCACTAAAGATTGTCTTAAGCACCCTTCGTTTGAAAACCTCAAGAGCGTGCAGGTCATCCTCGCAGGGATATGCCCGAATCTTCTTGCTTCGCGTTTCAGGCAGGTAAACAAATCTGCCACCGTTTCAAATTTTCTCTCGGGATCTTCACGAAGTTTTGCACACCACCCATCATTGCTCTAAGCTATCTTGTGAGCACCCCGGGAAAGCTGTTCTCGTCCATGATCTTCCATAGCTCTACACAGTCAATACTGTTTTATGCCGCTTTGAAATCGACGAACAGCTGGTGCGTTAGAACCTGGTACTCACGGCATTTCTGGAGGATTTGCCGCACGGAAATGGTCTAGTCCGTTGTCGAGCGGCCGTCGATGAAGCCTGCTTGATAACTTTCCACGAACTCATTTGGTACAGGTGTTAGACGACGGAAGATAATCTGAGATAGCACTTTAATTGCGGCGTTTAGGATAGTGATTGTACGATAATTTCCACATTCCAGTTTGTTGCCCTTTTTGTGGATAGCGCATATAACGCCTTGCTTTCACTCCTCCGGTAGCTATTCCGGTATCCGGCTCTGACTACCAGCCGATGCAAACAATGTTGAATGGCATCCTTAACTTCCCCCATCGTGGGAGATGGTTGGCTTCCACTGTCCGTTGTGCTGACGCAGCCATCACCTTCGCTGCCCTGACCTTCTGTGCTTGTGTTTTCTGCGCCATTCAGGTGTTCATTGTAGTGCTGCTTCCACCTTTCAATCACATCGCGTTGAGCTTCCGATATAACGCGTATTTTGAGAGCGGTGCAGCAACTCCATTTCCACCTCTTCCAGGCAGGCCTGCTGTTTCCGCTTCAGTCTGTATCGTTCCACCTTTCGCGTACCATTATGCAGCATTGCAGCCCGCGTTGCATTATCCACCCCCAAAACCTCCTGACACTCCACATACACCCAATCGTTTCTTACACTGCGTTCAACATATCCGACAATGCTTCCAACAGCATCGTTAATGGCTGCTTTGACGGTCCTCAAGCAGTCCTTAAGAGGGGCCCTTTCGAGCTCGCCCTCGTCTGGCAACGCTGCCTCAAGATGCTGCGCGTACGCATTGGCGACATCTGGTTGGTTCAGATGCGCTAGATTGTACCAAGGCGGGCGTCGGTACCGTACATCGTTGATGACGGATAGTTTTGAATGCAGTTTCTCCATCACTAGATAGTGGTCAGATTCAATGTAAGTGCCACGGTAGGTTCTGACGTCGGGTATGTTGGAGAAGCGTCTGCTGAGGTTGTTTGTTTGTTTGTTTTATTAACGACCCTTTAATCGTTTCCGATCATTCGGGTCAGAGAGTAATTCATTAAATACAATACATTTTATATTTTCCCCTTCCTTTCTAACCAAGCGATCCATTGAGTGACGTCACTGGGTTCTACATCGTCATCCAAGTCAACCGTTTCCATATCGCTATCGCCTGATGATTCCTCCTCTGCAGATAATGTAGCTTGCTGCTGTCCTGCTTCACGAATGGCTTTTTCGGTGAGATCTTGCTTCTTCCTCGGTGGTGATTCCATTGACGAGTCGTTCGGGCGGCTCACTGAACGTTTGGTTTGCTGCACATGTTTCTGTTGTTGTTGTCTGCTGAGGTGATCTCCAGGTGTACCAATACGGAAGGCTGCGCTGGAAATAGGCCATATTCTTGGAAGCGGCGGTGAGCGCTGAACTTTACAATCGTCGGTCTGAACTCCTCCTCCTGACCAACCTAAGCGTTCAAATCTCCTATGATGATCTTGACGTCGTGGCTTGGGCAGTGGTCGTTTTAGCGTTCGAGCTGCGCGTAAAATGCGTCTTTGTTATCATCAGTGCTTCCGGAGTGTGGGCTAAGCACGTTGAGTATGCTGAAGTTTGATTCTTATTTCGCACATTCTTTCATTGATCAGCCGCCACCCGATCACGCGCCTTTGCGTATCGCCCATCACTATAAAAGCTATTCCTCACGTGTGTTGCCGCAGCTTTGATAGATGGTATGGTTACCTCTAAACGTTCGCACAATTGATCCTGTTCAGCACACTTCAGGTAGCGCTACGATGCTGAAACCGCGGATATTCAGTACATCGGAGAGTATGCGATGAAGTTGAGAGATTTACAACTTATTTATCCTAGGTATGTAACTACGTGCTCTCATTTTGCCCACCTCTATTTGCTCCCATCTTTCCTTTCCCTATCCTATGCAATCGGGTATTTATATGATGAAATAGGCTCAAACATGGCGATGGCACAAATCTTCCAATTGTCGGGATATGTGCCTCTACAGCCGCGGATTGGTCTAGATTTTCAAATAGGTGGCAAAAACCCTATTTCCAAACTTAGTTTTTAGTTTAAAGAAAAACAAAGTCAAACATTCATCTACTATATCAGATAGTTGACAATACGTACGAGAACTTAAAAATGACCATGTATTTCTACATGTTCATACGTTAAACATCTACACATGTCCAAAAATCTAAATTTTTGCTTCAAAACTCAACTAATCAATTTTCACCAAAACCCGTGAAAATTTTGAATTCAGCATATTTTTTCTGGTCGATAACTCATTCTCATATATATTCAACATCTTTGGATGCAAATTTATATTCAAATGTCGTTGACCTTATTAAATTAATACTTATTGTCGTAGGTACTTCGCTCCCCGCGGAGATATCTTGTCCAAACGCGCTTTTAAGACTAAAGAATCGATTGAAGAAGATTCTTCTTGCCTAAGTTTGCCTAAACGATAGCTGTTTGAAAAAGTTGAGAGCCAAAACACGTAAAAAACAGCGTTTTTGTTAGAATTTTGCTCTATGGCAACCAAAAAATTGTGCCTATGCCCAAAATAGGCCATCACAACACTTGTAATGGCTTAAAATAGTGAAATATAGAGAATACGCAATTTCTGCCACGATTTTTCAAAACTGGACCAATGTGAGCCGGTCCACTGATACCTGATACCCGAAACTGTTCGATTCTCTATTCTGAGTATTCAGATTTGTGAGACGCTTCAGATTCGTAAAAAAAAATAAGCCAATCTTGCTATTACAGTGAGCTTCATGGATAACGGATTATAACTTTGCTATCACAAAGAAAATTGCATTGCTAAACATACCACTACATTATGCCAAAATTCCAAGTCCTTCTAAAAATGATTGTACTCCTTAACCTCGACCAAACCGCGAGTTTTGCGGCTCCCCAAAACTAAATCAGCTAATAAGGAGCAAATATGATTTTGTAAAATAAATCAATAGAATCCGGCTCCGTAATGCCTAAGAGCGCTTGAGCCTGCTAAATAAATGATAAGATAAAAAAAGACTTCCAAAAGTTGGGTAAATAATAAGTTAAAATTTATGTTCGAAAAAGACTGGATATTTAAGACAAACAGTATTAGATACATTAACATAAGCTCAAAATTCCCACGAAATCAGCTTCCATATGGCATCGTTAAACCAGTAAAAAAACAATTCCGCACTAGAGATAAAAGAAAAAAAAAACAATTTGCTCCACGCTCTATCACGACCCCCATCGCTCGGACCCGGTGATCTGTTTGTTTTTATCACACAATGATCGCGACAACCAAATGTCAACCCGAGCTTGATAACGATCGCCATCGCAAAGTGGTCGTGCGGTGAAACGATTGATTGGATGACAAAAGACAGCTCTTGGTAGCCTGCGGCTAACCCGTATCAAGAGACTTCAACAATTGGTGCAGTTGTGCAGCAACTGGGCGATAGCAAAAAAAAAGACTGGAACCAGTTTTTTCGCAAACATTGACCAGCCGTAGTTTTTGCTCCGATTTTCTCTCTAACCACTTTTGACACAGATATTATGATAACAATGTTTGATATGCAATGCACCTGCCTGATCGAATGAATTATAAGCCTCAAAGTTTGCCTCGGGGTAATCTCGGCTCGACTCTCTTTTCCTAGCTCAAGGGGGGCAGCCTTTGTGTACGGGCAATTAGCAATGATAGCTTGTCAACTTCTGTTGTAGAAGAAAACTAACGCCAACACCTTGGTCTCGACTTCCATGTTCTTGTCGGAGAGTGGAGTGCCATGTAGTAGTCGTAAGGGATATCACATCATGGCAAATGCCCGTCTTGACAACGTGAAGCCAACCGTGAGCCCAAGGAGTGAAAACTCTTGTCAAGCTGACACTCTTCGTCCGAGCCAGCGCTCATCCCGAGTGGGAGTCATCGACGTAGCCAGGAACCCCGAACGTCAAATGGTATTTCTTCACGTGTAATAAGGACTGTATCGAAAAGAAGTTGGCGACATATTCAACTGTCCCAGAAAAGTGGGTCTATCTTATAAACTTTTTTTAATGTTGTTAGTGCTGATTATATCCTCTATATACAATAGCACGGTATATTTTTGACAAAAAGGAAAATTATAATGGTCACCCAGTCATTAACCTGACTGTTAAGGTAAGTAAGGCCAAATTCAAAGTGGAACCGCCGTTGCAAGAAATTACAAGTAAAATTCAATAAAAGGTTAAAAAATACCAACAAAAAGGATGGAACATGAAATAAAAATTGTATTCTTGTATTTTCTATATAGCTTAACCCCTCTACCGGCAGCTTCATTTTTTACTGTTTAAAAATATTCAAATCGCGATAACTTTTTTGTTTCTCGATATTTTTACACCAGTTTTTCACAAGTTCTCAAAAAACTCTTTAAATGTAAGAATCCGTGTCGATGTTGATCATTGGTGATCTGGTTTTGAAGATATTCTGATGTTCCTTGGGAGACCGACATTCTCCATATAATATGTCTTTGGCGGCCATTTTGTTTAATGTCAATTTATCAAAAAATAAAATGTAGGCTATAAAATGCCAGTTAATAAGGAGCTACTCTGAAAAAAATCATTCAATTCGGTTAAGTATTATTGGAGTTATCTGAATATTACGCTACGATGTGTTATGAAGTTTTCAAGATCTTTATTTGGCCAGCGTGGTTCCAGACACATAAAAGCTCATTACTCAAGGCAGCACCAAATCGCTTCGTTTTTTCACAATATACTCTCATTTATTCATTGTTTCGACGAGTGAATATCCGCATAGGATACAAATTCGGTAGCCTGAAATATTTACGTTGGTTATGACAACGCGTCGGTCCCCCAAGGAACTTCGGCATATCTCCGGATCCAGATGATTAATTATCAATATCGACAAAGATTCTAAAACTAGAAGAGTTTTTTGAGAACTTGTGAAAAAATATCGAGAAACAAAAAAGTTGTCGTGATTAAGATATTTTCTTGACGGTAAAAAAAAATGAAGCTGCCAGTAGAGGGGTTAATAACACACTACAACATGATTCGCTAAAACATATTGTACGTGTTTTTAATTATGAATCGTGGTTTACGGCTAACCAGCCGAGTGGAAGTTTAACAACCACCGAAAAGCTAAACATTACATATAATTTGCAATTGGATTAGATGGACAAATTGATGTGAAGATTTGCGAAAAAGTTACACGTCTTCTTAGTGAGAATCGAACGTTTAGCTTTTCGGTAGATATTGTACGTTTCTTCATCGTTGAGGAATTGCTCATTTTGTTTGATTAAATTCTAAAAATGACAGTGGGG
This sequence comes from Aedes aegypti, assembly GCF_002204515.2. NCBI lineage: Eukaryota > Metazoa > Arthropoda > Insecta > Diptera > Culicidae > Aedes > Aedes aegypti. The sequence continues at coordinate 198,622,656 of NC_035108.1, forward strand.
CCTTAAATATGGATCAACTTGGTTTGAGCACTAGTGCTAGTTTGACACTCTTTCGCAAATAAAAGGTTTTCTGAAAGTTTCTGTTGGAATATTGAAAAAAAATTTGGTTTATTCAGTAAATATAGTTCTCAAAAAAATATGTTTCCATATTTTGCCTATAAGTTCTGTTTGAAACAAATTAACGAAATGCTCAAAAATGTTTCACATTTTGTGCAATATTGAATGTTGCTAACTATTTTCTAATACAGTCCTTAAGCAAAGATTGTGTCTTGCTACGGCATCGATCGGAGGAAAACAAACAAGCACCACATTATCGGCTCTGCGGATGTCTACGTTGTGACGAAAGGAACCATTCTGCGGAAAAGATCGCAACGGACCCCATCATTCTGTTGGGAGGAAAAAGCAAAAAGGCAAGAACATGAACGACCAAGATAAAGACTTGAACTTGAACATGAATAAAGGGATTAAATAAATTAATAGCGACAGCGCCCTACACGGCTGGGTCTTCCAGCAGCAAAGCATCTCCCGAAGAACGTGTGGCAAGGAAACGTACGATCGCCTCAAGGGAGAAGAACAATTGCCTAATGACAGGGGACAGCTCCAGACAGATCCGAGGGAACATTATGGTTGTAATAAGACCCTCTGCCCGCACGCTTTTCAGACCACCGAACGATGTCTTGGCACGGGCTCTGGGTGTCATCAACGATTTCTTCGGATTTCTTTGGTGCATTTCCGTTCGTCCGGCCGTCGATATGGGAGTTCGGGATTCGCGGAAAAATTGCTGTCTTCTTTCACTTGCAATCATACGTGCTTTGATCACCTCCGTTGGAGGTTGGCCAAAGTGATGATGTTGACGATGGGATGATGAACCCAGGGTAGAGACTCTTGTGACAGTAAACATTGAAGCAGATAACAAAGTCGCAAATAAAGCTGACTCAAGCAGCAACGTGAACTTAACAGTAAGATTTCCTATATTTGAGACATTTCATAATTTTGCTCATAGCACATTTTCGTTCACTCACATAAAAATTTCAATAATACAGTATCGGACATATAAAATGCACCAAAGCCGTTTTCCCATACAAAATGGTCAACTTCAGATAGCTATATCTCCGCCGTTTCTCAACCGATTCTTTTCATTTTATCTTTGACGAACTACAAATTTCCTCAATTTTCAAAAACTATTGTAAAAATTGTGTGAAAACTATTGATTCAAAAGTTACAGATAGGTTGAATTTTGACATAAAAAATGCACCAAGACACAAAGTGATGTAGCAGAAACACTACGCGTCCTACAATCTTGGTGTCTTTAGCGCATTTATTCATTGGGTGATAAGGAGCAATACGCTGAAGACACCAAAAGGATACGACGCATAGTTTGTCTGATACATCAATTTTCGTCTTGGTGCATTTTTTATGTCAAAATTCAACCTATCTGTAACTTTTGAATCAATAATGCTCACACAATTTTCACAATAGTTTTAAAAAATTCAGGAAATTTGTAGTTCGTCAATGAAAAAAATAAAAGAATCGGTCGAGAAATGGCGGAGATATAGCTATCTGAGGTTGACCATTTTGTATGGGAAATCGGCTTTGGTGCATTTTATATGTCCGATACTGTATGTTCATACATTAGACTAACCGAGTCTAGTACACAACACTGAAGATGTCCTTACAGTTGAGGTCAAAATACACGTATCTATTAAAATGATATAAACTCTAACCGTCAGTTTTGTTTACCGAAGAATTATGGCGCACTCCGAAAAACAAATATTCGTAACATCCAGAACAAGTTCTGGTATTACTATACAGGAACGAACTCACCAAATTCCTGTTGTCTAATAATAAAAAAATCGGTTTTCATTTACTCATAGATATTCCACCAAACATATCGAAGAATATAGCCTTCAAATTTCTAAAAAAAAACACAACATTTAAAGGAAACAAATTTAACATTGTGTAATTTGTTAAGGGCTCATGTAGCATAAGGCATTACGGAGAAGAATGAATCTTGAAATTGTTTTTCGATTTCAACGTCGTAGCTTAGCTGTCTACAATGTTTTTAGAAATAAATGTTCTCGTTGTTTTTGCCCAGGTAACTAAGTAGAAACTTAAATAGTCAACAGTTATTGAACCTTTTATTTGGCATTTAGTCATTCATCAACACTCTATTGAATAAGATGAAACTGCATCTGAAACTGAAGACAAAAAACTTTGCTTTGCATATGGTAGTGCATGGTCTGCACTCTTAAAAATAATCAAAATTACTCCGGATGTAATTCACATTATGACTGAATGACACATGATGTAAGTGATGAAATGACGTAAAAAGGGTTCTGAAAGATGTATTGAAAGAAAAATGTAATTTTAAATCCTTCATCATGAAAACGATGCCGCTATGATTAACATTTCCCGAATCAGACACCATCGTATTTGAAATGTGACACAAATTCACGTCATTTGGCTCGCTTCTTTTATGTGCATCCAAAAGACGTAAAATCGCATGATTTTTTCGGAGTGTGTGCGTTAGTATCACCCATGCAGTTTTAGATCTTATTACAGCATCAATTTAATATTTCAGATTTCTTAAAAAAAACTGTACCATCATACAACCAAGTTTATTTAACATATCATGTATTCGGAACAGTCTTAAGGGGTCATGCACAAATTACGTCACGCTCCGAAGTGAGGAGGTGGTCAAGCCAAGCGTGACAAGTCTTACAAAAATTTCGGAGAACTCATACAAAAAAACGTGGGTGGAGGGGGTCAAAAAAGTTGAAATTTAGCGTGACATAATTTGTGTACCATCCCTAAACAACGTGATTGATGTTTTTCTAACTTATCGTTGCTGTAGTAATTGCAGTTTGTGAGCCCTATCATATAAAAATACGAATGAACTGATTGAAGTCGATAAATTATTTAGATGTAGTCTCCCTGTTCATCAAATCAGTGTTGTTCAGACTCATTTCCCCGAAAATAACATTTTCCGAACTACGAAGCCACGAACTACTACAACCATGCTCTGTCCTCCTTAGATAGAAAAGCAGATGGTTAAGCTTGAGTACTGCACACAAAATCGATCAATTTTGATCCCAGAGAGCCACAATTCAAATTTCGGTGAAATGAAATGAGTGAGTGCGAATCATTTCACCGAAACTTGAATTGCGGCCCACCGAAATCGAAACTGTCGGATCCCATGTGCAACACTCAAGCCCTCCAACCTCCATCTCAGGAATACAACGCACAGTTATAACAGTTCATGGCTTCACAATTCGAATTTCGGGGAAATGAGTCTGGTCAACACTGCATCAAATGTCATCTGGAATGTCCATTCCTGCAAATCACGTGTCCTTCAATACTTGTGCTAAGTAATGCAAATATTCTACAAAGATAAAAATATTTAAATACCAATGTAGTGTAAACTGAGGCATGGAATGAAAATAAACCAAAATAATCTATTTTTACGGCATTTAGTTTAGTTTTCGACCAAACATGCTTGAATGTTACATGATCGTATAAATTTGAAGTGCATTTGATTCAAAAATAAGCGATTTATCGTTCACATTTCAGTCTATTTTGATGCTCCAAATATGTGCATGTAAATAAACTTAAATTTACAACATATTTTAAGCAGTGTACATTGTGTTATTGGTGCGAGCTGATCGTTAAATGTAGAATTGAATCATCTTAAATTTATGCAGTACCATAGACTTTAAAGTTCTGAATGAAAATCCGCACTCAAATATCACAAATGTTATCTGATATGCAGTTCTGCAATAACTTATTTATTTATTTATTTATTCACCATCTTCGACTTTGTCGTACAGACTGATTTCTTGAAAACTATATTATTCTATACTTCTTATTCTAAGTTTGAACATATCTTTCGAGAGGTTAAAATCAAATGCGTTGCTTACATCGTTAAATGATCTTAAACACGAGTTTAAAGAATTATTTGAACCATAGTTCGTTCTGTGGAAAGGGACAGCAAACATTAATGTATTTCGGAAGCGTCGAGGTGGTGTGTTCCACGGAATCAGCTGGATAAGTTTCGGACTATCTACGTTACCTGTTATAAGGTCGAAGATAAATAGTCTTTGCAATTTGGTACGACGGGCTGAGAGAGTTTCTAGGTTGATCAGTTTGCAACGATCATCAACCCATACAATATTCATGGTGAATCACGTTACTGTGGCGAGTGTAAGATATAACCTTACATTTCTTCTCATTGACACGCATGCCATTGTCACCACACCAAACTAACAATAGATCAATATCAGCTTGAATATCGAAACAGTCAGCTGGAGAAGCTATGGTTCGGATAAATTTTAGGTCGTCGGCAAAGGATAGTTTGGAACAAGAGATCAGTTCGCTCAGGTCATTAATGTAAATAATGAAAATAAGTGGTCCAAGTACGCTACCTTGCGGTACTCCGGATGGAATGCTAAAGTATCTTGATCTAATCGAGTTCACTTTTACAAAAGCGCTACGTCCAGAGAGGTATGAGTACAGCCACTTTGTAAACCAGCCGGGGAAACCTAGATGCTTCATTTTATCGATGATCAGATTGTGCGGTACTGTGTCGAAAGCTTTCGCAAAATCCACATAAACTGCGTCGACTTGGTTTTTGGTTTCCATGCCTCGGGATATTTCTGACACATAGCACATCAGGTTTGTTGTCGTTGATCTGTTCTTCATAAAGCCATGCTGACTAATTGAGATATACGGAGCAGCAGCACTATACAGAACTTCGTGAATCATTTTTTCGAACACCTTGCTAAGACTGCACAGAATAGATACACCACGATAGTTGGAGACACAGTTGAGATTCCCGGATTTGTGGATCGGTACAATTGCCGCCAGTTTCCATGCCTTTGGAAAAATTCCATCTCGGAGCGAACGATTGAACACAGCAGCAATGGGCAATGCAAGTGTATTGGCGCAATTCTTTAGTAACACTGGAGGTATGTCATCCGTGCCAGGTCCTTTCGAGGTGTCCAGTCCTTCTAGAACCTTTCGTACCGCATCTTGAGAAAACTCGAAGCGTGGAAGATGTATGTCGTGAGACGTTATCTGGGCAAAGTGGTTATTACGTTGGACGGGTGAGGTTCTGCTAAAAACGCCTTCAAAAAATGAGGCAAAACAATTGGCTGCTTCCACATTCGAACGAGATGTCACTCCGTTGAAACTGACCGAGAAAGGAATGCGGTTGTTGGATTTCCGTTGCTTGACAAAGTCCCAGAAGTACGAAGGGTTTTGCTTCACAGATGACTGAATCCTTAGCAAATAATTCTCATACGTTGACGAAAGAGCCTGTTCGTACTCAGCTTCACGCTGCCGCAGCTGAACTCTGTCGATGTCACTCTTTGAGAGAAAATAACGCTTACGCATTTTTCTGAGGCCATTACGGAAATTTCTTAGCTCAGGAGTCCACCACGGTTTGCTAAAAACGGAGACAGACGCTTTCCTTTTCCTAGGTACATGATTGCTGACTACATCATTGAGTAAAACATAGAAAGCGGCTAACATCTGATCTACTGTGTCACTGAACAATTGAAGATCCCAGTCAATTCGTCCAAAATTAGAATTAAGCAAATCAAAGTCGCAGGTTGCATAGTCAAAATTGCTACAAAAATTTACGGTTTTGTTACTGAAAATAATGTCAAATACTCTGTTGAGTTACAATCGTGTATTTTTTTAATGTTAACGATGATGATAATAATTCCACCACATACTTTTAAAAACCTTGATATCATAATTAGAGGGTCTTGTCCCGGGATCTAAAAAAATCCGAATCCCGGGATACTTTTGAAAATCCCGGGATTTCCCGGAATTTAATGTTTAACTAGTTTAAATGTTTTCATAATATTGCCCTAAAATTTTCATACAATTGCTCAAAACTTGCGGCATGTATTTTAGTGACTGGTAAAGCAAGAGTTTACCGTTTCGATTCATATTATGGACAGTATTAAATTCCATACACTTTACTATGCATGAGAGACATTTCACACTAAATGTTTCAATTTTTGTCTTTCATAAGTTTTCTTCTGCGAGGGTCATTTTAATGTGCATATTCCAAAGATATCTATGCAAATTTATTATGCTCAACTGCCTTAGACGTCTTCTTAATGGTTTGAGTTTTTCAATTGATGATTTAACTTTTATATTTAATATTTTCATGAGCTGTGAGGAATTTGAATCAAAGTGTCCGGTATATTAAGCAACAGCGTCCGGAAGAAGGATCATGAAAAGGGCACATATTTATATTTATTTCAAATTGTTCATGTTTCGGAATAAAACTCTTCACTCACTTTTTGGAAGTTAAATGTTTTCAAGGCTTAATAACGCGAAGGAATCAAAGAGAATGATTTATTCAACATGCATTTTGATGAGTTTTACTTCACTGAAGCTTTAACTGTCTGCCAAACGGCATTTTAGTTATTGCATTTAGCTCACTCAATAAGCGTTTTTATTGGGGTTTAAGGCCACTGATGCTTAAACTTATATTTTACTGACATGTTAGTAACGTAATTTTCAACAAACTATAGCAGCTTTTTTAAGGTTTGTACCATTTGTCAACAAATGCTTTGGTGGTTGAAATTTTCATTCCATTAAAATTTCATCGATTCCATTTTATCTTCCCGTAACCGTTTTAATTTGCCGGTTTACCTTATACTTTTTCAGTTCGAAACATTCATATGGCTGTCATGTCAATAATTTAAAAGCAAGAAGATTCGATATGACACGACAGTGTAAATAAGTTGCAGAACCATGAGAGTAAGTTTTGAAGATTTCTTGGTAAAATTTGAGATTAATTGATATCACCTATACCTACATATACCTTTACATCATGAATGATTTTCGTTTCAAATTAACTATAATGAATGCCCATTAACTTCTACTGCAGATAGGTGAATTATTGATAAATGAAATCAAGGATATCTTTTTTTTTCTATTTTAATTCAACTTAACCTTCAACAATAGGATTAGTAATTATAAAACTGATCTATAACACTAAACTTTGCTTCAAAACCCACTCTGACCGTTTTTTAGTCGTTTTGGTTTTTGTCCCGGGATCCCGGGAAATCCCGGGATTTTTAAAAATAAAATCCCGAATCCCGGGATTTTTTCGAGTCCGGGAAACAAGACCCTCTAATCATAATTATTCACGTCGTTGGATTCTTCAGTTCGTAGATTTCACTTATCAAATATTTGAGTAGTTTCTCTAAAACCTGTTATGCTATACAATGAACATTTGTACATCATCATTATCTAATTACAATGCTTTCCATAGCAAATTTTCAATACGATGCAATAAAAAAGGAACAAAATGCTAATTATCTGTCAAATGCAACTGTCAAATCCAGTTTAAGGCACTTCAGTGTTGCCTTAATCTGGCAGTTTGACGTAAACACCATTTCAATTTTCAGCATCTTTATGATTATTGAACAAAACCCATTGAGAATTTGAGGGAATCCACCCTCCATAATTATTAATGAGCACAATTTCTTGAAACCCCTCGTCAATGAAATGTCCATTTATCATTACCGCTGTCGATGTGTAACAAAATAAGCCAAAACTTTAAATGGCGCTTACGTCACACCGGCAGATTACAGCACTGTAACGATACAGTGATCATTCATTCATCGCAACATGTTTGCATTACAAAGAATGAATACTTTTCGTTCGAATCATGTGCAATGGCAAAGTGAAACTCCACTTTGACATTGCACATGATTCGCAATGAACGAGAAGAGAAGAACTGGGGGTAAAATGAACACCCTAAGCAATTTTCATGTTATCTTGCTTATGAAGCTGTCAGATTCTTTTTCAATTGCTCAAAATTAAAGAAGGGTGTTAATGCAATGTAACAAGTTGAAATATTGTGATGGAAATAAAAAAATATCAACATTATTATAATTTTTGAAATTTCTTTCCTCAGAGTCAATGTTCCAAACCTGTGGGTAAAATGAACATGTAACGGGGGTAATATGAACATATACTGGGGGTAAAATGAACATGAAGTGGGGGTAAAAATAGAAATATTAGTAGTAGAACGCTAGTAGCGCTGTTGTCACAAACCTGATTTTAATTATTCGTACCTTTAATTATGGTTTTTCATTGTTTGTTCAATGCCTTGTCGTTGTTTATGTTTTAATAATTGATTTGACACTTTGATTCCCGGTACTCAGGCTGTCAGTTCGTGGCAAACTAGATGTTGGTAACACGAATAGCAGCGACATTAGCATTCTTAGGTTAATGCTTCTACTGAGTAAAATGAACACCATTCAAATTGAACGGGTTGCAATATGATTCTAAGCATCTGGTACATGATCAATGAAGATCTCACAGACATTCCAGAGTCGATGGAACGTTTAGCTGCGACCATGTTGATGGCGGTCCATGTCTGTCTTTGTATTTTCTCTGGAAAACTCTCGGCATCTGAAACAAAATCCAGTAGTATTTGCTCTGCCATGGTGTTCATATTACCCCCATCTCGAGTGGTTCATTTTACCTCCAAAGAATCAACATGTTCAAATAATTTGCTCTAGAAATTGAGAAGAAAAAAATACTTCAAATTTCCGTCTACGTATCATAAATACTTTAAATATATGATATGCTACACAGTTCAATAGATATTTGATGGTTTTAGTCATAAAAACCTTAAATTCCACGAGTAAAAATTTACATCATATAAGAAAACGGAGAGGTGTACTTTGTTTTTGTTTACTTTCCCAGCTTTTGACAGTTCTATATCGCACTAGAGTTATCGAAATAGTTCCCTAGTCTGAGGATTAAGGATGGTGCTATATTTAACATAGAACTGTGGCATAATTACCGTTAAACACAAACCTGTTCAAGGTTGGTTCGTCTCTGAAAAGGCTAAACATCATGGAAAGAATTCTCATGCTCTGTCTGATGAATCGTCCTTCTAGGACTTTCTTACGTATAAAATATTAAAACTCAAATATTTCAATTTTGCACCGACAGAATATTTTGAGGCATAGTTTTCTGAAAGGTAAGATCATAGATCAATTTAAGGTGAAGATGAATCGAAGCCAAAGTTCAAATTTTTAAGAGCACGGATCTGGAGAACCAAACATCAGTTAAAGCTGAGAACTTAATCGATTGGTCACCACCAGCTAGTGACCAATCGATTAAGTTCTCAGCTTAAATGGATGTTTGGTTCTCCAGATCCGTGCTCTTGAAAATTTGAACTTTGGCTTCGATTCATCTTCACCTTAATATATCTTGATATCAGGTATGCATACAGTTATATTCATAATAATAGAAGAAGTGAAGACAGATTATCATGCAAAGTGCTTTTTTGATATTACGTCCTCACTGGGACAAAGCCTGCTTCTCAGCTTAGTGTTCTTATGAGCACTTCCACATTATTGACTGAGAGCTTTCTTTGCCAAAGTTGCCGTTTTAGCATTCGTATATCGTGTGGCAAGTATGATGATACTCTATGTCCAAGGAAGTCAAGGAAATTTACATTACGAAAAGATCCTGGACCGACCGGGAATCGAACCCAGACATCTTTGCTGATATGGCTTTGCTTTGTAGCCGTGGCCTCTAACCACTCGGCTAAGGAAGGCCCCTTAGTGCTCAATTAAGTGGTCCTTTTTCATGCAGTTAAAAATTGTAATAATATGTTTTTGCTTTTCTGTTTTCCCTGGTATAGTTTGTTTTGTTATTAGCAGAAAGACTTCCTGTTTCTTTTTTCATTCTCTTCTCTATTGATTGGAGATTCTTAAAATTAATAACAGAACAAATTCAAAATAAAGCACCACATTCAGTCGAAAATGTTATTGGAACCATTTTTCCTATATAGGAGAAAAGCACTAATTTTCGACCTACAAGAATTCTGTGCCAATTATCAGATTTCCATACAAATTAGGCCAAAATTGTATGGATGGGTCGAATATTAGTGCTTGGTCGAAAATTGTTGCTTTTCTCCTACTTGGTCGTTTTTCTTCATACAAACATCAAGCTCATTTAGTCAAGAAACCACGCTCCCCTCCTCCACCCCTTAAGTTCACAAATTTCGTTCAGATATTCACAGTATCTTCTGATGATCCGAATAAACAAATTTGGGAAGTCTAACTTATGATTTTTGTAGTTTGTTCATTATGGGCCATGGTGCTGAACCACAGTATCTAGAAGATTAAAAACTCAGTATCTAGAAGATTTTAAACTCTACGTGACAGCTGGCGACAATGTTTTGGTGGAAAGAGCATGGAGTATCAAAAGAACATATTAGTACCAGTGTATCAAAGAGTTAAAAGTTCATTATAATATAGTGTGTTTGAGAATTCTTACATTGAAAATAAATCTGTGACGAAAAGGCTCGTGGAAGCGTGAGAAAATTTTCACTAAACTGCTGTTTCTTGCAGTAAACAATCCCTAACATCCCCATAGAAACCGTAGGATGAAATACAGTGTACACAAATCGGCCAGCTAGCCTGCTCGCTAGCTGTTCAAGATAGGTACCTTGTGCTCAGCTTTGCCTTTATGTACCGTTTTGACTCATATTTAGAGACGTTCCGATACTTCCGATATATCGGAATATCGATATTTTGCTTTCGATATTCGATATTTTGGCATCGATATTTCCTAATCAATATATCGGTTTTCGATATTTCTTTTCGATATATTGTAAACCAATATTTTAACAACAATTGTAGGGTTTTTCGTAAAAAATGATTTTTGTATATTTGAATGCAGTTCACATTACAAAGCAATATAAGAATTGTTCGCCCTTCAAATATATCAAATGATATTGCGATATATCGATACTTTGATTCAATATATCGGTGGTATCAATACTTCGATTCGATAATCGCAATATTGGAACGTCACTACTCATATTCCGAACTCTTAAGGGCAACAGTGACTTCAAATGCACCTGGTGGGCATGAATTAGCTGATACTTATGAACATTTTAGTTTCTTCCCTGTGTCTTAATATTAGCTGTTGAATTTACTGATAAAAATATTTATTTAAAAAAATTGGCTCATATTTTTTGTGGGGAGAAAATAAGTGCTTTTCCCCTATTGTATTTACGTAAAAGTATGGAACAACATTTTGATTCAAATGCCGAACACTGTGTTCATTCTGTCTCATATTCCGAACACCCTGATTCAAATTCCGAATAGTATATGAATAGTATGAATCGTATTCAATTGAATAATTTCGCAAATAAATTTATCTGAGCTAGTTTTGGTGTGCACGAACTAGAGAATCATCACTACTCCCGAGGTATAAAATAGAATGTAAGATGATTGTTATCGTATCACTTATCGAAATAAAGTGTTACGGAGATCTACATATAGACTACATTTTATTTTCATTAAAGTTGATTCCTATGGAATCTGTTTAGTAATTATTTTTATCATCACGTTTCGACCATTGGTTGCGCCTTTTGCAAGGATTTTCCTTTAAAAGTACCATAACCAATGACCATACGTAGGATAGCTCGTATTCAATAAATTAAAACTTAAATAGTCGACATCCACCCGTTACTTTCAAGTTTCAATCACATTCCTAATTAATGTATCGTATCCATCCTTCAACTATTAATTTACCAAAATTTTCTTCTTTTCAGGTAAGCAACATGAAGACTGGCATATAACATTTCACGTTGAATGTAAGTAATATATTCAAGAAAAAAGAAAATAAGTATTTACATCGTCCATCGCATCCATTTATTAATATGGGGAACTGGGTGTAATTTGCTCCCCATAGGGGGCAAAACGCGCTACCCTCGGTTTGGACGAACGAAGTGTTTCAGAACGTTTTTTCTTACCCTAGATTATAGAAAATGGATAAAAATGCTTCTCTCTATATATTTTCATGTGTTTTCTCGTAAAAAACTGATGATAACGTTTTTCGCTGTTTTAGTTGCAATTTTGTGCAATTATTAAGGTCACTTTTTAGGTCGATAAGTAATAATGTGTGCACTGTCATAGTTTGTATTACATGTAAAAAACATGTTAAATTTGTCCTTAAAAAGCTTATCGAAGGATCTAAACTTTAATCAACTCGTGGGGGCCAAACGCCCACCCCTATTTCATAACACCAAAATAGCCGTTTGAATTCAAATTCTATTAAGCGTAATGCCACGCTGAAGTAAAGTGCTAATTGGAGCCTTACAAATGCGCATTTTTTGCATCAACAAGTATACTAAGAAACTACGTTTGACCCTGGAAGTAAATCGCGCCGTCCCAGACGGGGACGTACCTAAGCATCAAACTGCTGGTCTAGCCAACGGAGACTTCCGGGTGGGCATCGAAGGCCTCTTTCGACTCCCAGGGCGTTTCGGATCCTATTAAAATATAAAATTTACCTTGAAACTCGTGGTTTATTTAGATGGCTTGACTGGCACTCTATTTTGGCGGGACATATCAAACTGTTTGGGCGAGCGTAAGCGTAAGCGAACGTCGCAGGCAGTGGGCGCAGTACTCGGGGAAGAGGGTACCAATCCGGTTCAGGTTGGGCGAGATGGACAGGGTACGAGGCGACATCCACGTGGGGCCTTTGGGGCTCGGGTATTGGCTGCTGCTGATGAGAAGTCGGTGAGTGATGGCCCGCAGACTTATCGTTGGCACATACTGGGCGCCAACATGAATCTATCGACGGCTTGGTACGGCTGACTTGCGACGGTAATAATGACCTTGCGATTGCCGTGACCGCAAAAACGCTCCCCCTGAGTGATAAACTGGCAGGGCGCTCCCAGTAGAGCAGCGACCGGCGAGGTATCGGCCGACGAGCGGAACCAGTCCGTCCGAAGATCGCCCAGAAGTAGCGATCGGTGGAATCAATCTTTGGCCTAGCCAGAAACACCGAGGATGGGAAAATGGAATGACTTTGGCTTCTTGAAACTCGTGGGTCGTAAACCGGTGTCGTCAATAAGTGTCTATATGCACTTCCATAGGACACTCTCACCCACACGTGGCGTTGGGTTATACGGGCGATTAACTTCGCAACACCAATGTAGTGTCTTTTCGGGTCGATAGGCTAACAGCTCCTGAACTCCCCATCTGATGTCGGGGTACCCTTTTGAGCCTCGTGGTTTTCTTCTTTTGAGAGCGGACCATTCTCACTGTATCCGCCCCCATCGATGCCATCTTCCTTCGCTTTCAAAATTCACCACCCACCAGTCTGTTGTGTGCATGCTTGATCGCCGCAGCCATCGATCATGGTTTCAATCGACCGTTAACACCATATTTTGTTTTGGTTGGTGATTGTATTTATGTATTTTTAGATCTTTTTGTCGAACTAATCCCCAACAATATGTCCCATTTCATTGACGTTATTTTTTCCTTTTAAACCGTTGTTCGATGTCCTTAAAATCTTGATGTGCTTGCTCGCCCTTTCGTCTGAAAAACTTCCAAGGTTTGAAGGAAATCTTTCAAGGGAACAAATCAAAGAATGCATTTTCAATTTAATATTAATGTCTAACTTTTTACAGCTAGCCGTCATGTTACTTATAAGTTTTTTGTAGTTATTAGCTCTATGGTTCCCCAGAAAACCAGCACAAACAAGATTCAAATTTTGGTAAGCAAATTTTTCATCAATTGTCAATATGTTATCAAAATCAGTGCTTTTGAATATAACTCGAGTATTGAGCCCTTCGAACATAGATGGGCATGTCACTAAATTTTGGAAAAAGATCCATCAGATGCTCCTTCACTTTAGAATTTTGTTGAACCACACAGGCTAACAAAACATGGAAACTTTGAATTACCCTTTTTCAGGCCCATGAGAATATTGATCAGCTTGAAATTGGCAATTATTTTCTATTTAAAATCAGGATAATTAATCAAATACAAAATGTCTTGCAGCACGTTGCATTCTTCTTTGTGTATGTTACTGTAAGCCACTGGAATACTGGGGTAAACATTTCAATTGTGCAGTAACAAGGCTTTTAAAGACGATACACTTCCGCCTATAAAAAGATGCCATTCAGTTGGATCGTGCTCGACCTCGAGAAGTTCAAACAGCCCGCGAAGATTCTTTAAATATGTTATTCCGTTGTGTTCATCGAACGTTGAGCGGAAATTACCAAACTTCGACCTATTTGCGGTTCTTGTGCCTGTTTTTAACAGTTTTTTCTCCCTCAATCTGGATCCTAACAATTCAGAAAGGTTTGAAGGCAAATTTAGATCACGGGTTAAATCATCAATGTAAGCTTGACCAACCAAGTTGGGATTATCAGCATGACCCGCTGACGTAGACAGTTGTGGATGATATGATGAACTTGTTACTATTGTAGGCGTCGAGTCTATTAGCGAGAAGTCATCCTCGTGATAATCAGGACAAGAAGTTTCCTCCTCCTCAGCATTAATCTCGTTTCTGGAAGAGTGCACGACGACCTTTTTGGATATCAAATTTCATTCCTTTGGCACCATTTTTAACCCGCACCCACATCAGGAGTTGACCATATCATAGGCACTGCAAGTATTGATTGATATTCCCTTTTAAGCAGCATTGAATGGCAGCAAACACAAAGATGATTTGGAGAAAAATTCTCGTTGATTTCTAAATCTCTTTTAAAGTACTACTTGTTCTTGGGGGGTCATGCACAAATTACGTCACGCTTCGATGTGGGGAGGGCGTCAAGCCAAGCGTGACAAGCCTTACAAAAATTCTGAGGACTCATACAAAAACGTGACAAAGGAGGGGGGAATCAATAAAGTTGAAATTTAGCGTGACATAGTTTGTGTACCATCCCTTGTCAATTAGTTGATTGAAATTTCTTTGCTTGTGTCTTGACGTGTAAAGACCACAAATGTTACATAAGAGACTTCTAACCAAATCACACTTAGAGTTATCCATTTTCACCTTGCAATTAACACTTTGTTTTTACTTGAATGAAGAAACATTTCACGTTGTACATTATTTTTTATAAGTATAGGTATAAACCAACTCAACGGCCGAATGTGAGTCAATCAATCTTTTTTATGCTCATTACAAAATGATCTTACCTGTAAATCGTTGGCCAGGAGACACAAGTGGTGTTTGTTTTACAACTAATCAATATGAAATGTACCGATTTCCAATAGCTTCAATTTCAGCATTATTTATCCTCAACGTTTATCTCAGTATCAGAGCGATAGCAATATAGATAGTATCACTAAAATCACTTATTTCAATCATATATATTTGCGATACTTTAAAAATGGGAAGGGTACAAAAAGGGGGGACCATACCATGCAAATCTTAGTACAACTCTTCATATTAAATTTCAAGTTTAAAACAAAATATGACACATGAAGTTTGCTGTCCTGAAAATAAAACACTGTGTTGGGTTATTGATTAGATTAGATATTTAATTAGAAAAAATGCAAAATGTTCAAGTATATATTAAAAACGACCTGAGGCAGACACGAACATTCTGAAAACGCCATTATTTTTGTTTTTTTTTATACTTTCAATCCCGAGGTGTCCCGTCTCTGTGCATTCAGATCGACTTTTTTTGTCGCACTGTGATATAGTAAGAGAAGCATTTATATCCATTTTCTATAATCTAGGGTGAAAAAAGCATTCTAAAACAAATCGTTCGTCCAAATCGAGGATGGCGCGTTTTGCCTCCTATGGGCAATCCCGAAGCAAGAATTAAAAAATAATAATTTATAAATCCCAGAAAAAAAATAAAATGGATAGCTATTTACTACTTAATAGAAAACATGTTTGTTCACCTGATTGTCATTTAAAAATAGCATAAAATAATGTTTTTCACATAAAAAATCAATGTTTTCCTTGACCATCATGGCATTTTTAGCAATTGTTTTAAATTGAACTAGACATTTCAAAAAGATACTCTTGTCAAAATTAGGCCCCACTCAAAAGAATTTCTTAAAATTCCGAAAACGAAGAATCCAACTGAAATTGGCGGAATTTCGCGTAAAGCAAGATAAAAAAAACGGGTTCACAATTGAAATTTAGAAAAAAAAAACAAATATGTTATATACCTTAACAGTTAATTTTAAAACACTCATTTGTTAAATCCATCTATGCACATTGCATAGTCTCGGCTTAGGGAGGAGGAAGAAAGAGATGTATTACAAAATTTTACAAATTTATTTATTTACAGTTGATATTGAAAACTTTTAAAAGGGGTGTTCAAAAACAAAATAAATTTAAATAAACAAAAGGTTGTAAAAAGATTAATGTATCCGCAAACTTGCGTAGCTTTTGCAAAAGATTAACTTTACCGTAAAAAGCAATCCAGCCGCTCTCAAATTATATCAAAAAGTCATTCTTCTCTTTATATAACCGTGTCAACCTTTAAGAAAGATGGTTCCTGGGTCCGTTTTCCGGATATTTTCGTAATGGAAATTACCATGACTTTTCAAAGCATAAAGTATGTCACACGATATACACATGCAAAAAAGGCAACTTTGGCAAACAAAGCTGCAGTCCCAAAGAGTAGAAGTAAGCATGGCTTACTAAAGTAAAACATTTTATTTTACCGTTATAAAAATTATGTCATCATTGAGATATACAAGTTCTACGCATAATTATTTTAAGTGATCGGCGAAATAAAGATCATTTTAGCAATTTTCGGGCAATTTGATGACATATTCAACCAAATCGCCATACAAAACACGAGTGTTCGTAATATGAATCTGTTCGGAATTCGAGACAAAACGGTAGTTGATTATATATTGTTATTCAAAAGCCTATAAATATAAGGGAGTCAATTTTTATGTAACATAAATGACCATACTGTGTAGCTGCCAACTATTCATCCATCACATTTCCCCTGGATACAACTTTTTCCAACATCGCACATAGTCCTCATAATCATTCGTTCACTCGGATATCAGACGCCCACGCGACAACATCAACCGAAGCGCAAAAAAAAACCTAACATGAAGTGGAGATCTCCCGATGTACCAGAAGAGCCTTCGAATCTTCTTCTTCTTAGCGTCGTAGCAGATCGCTTCGAATCTCTTGAACAAGTCGAATTAAGCCTTATTTTCTTCCGATCCTCCCCTCACGGGACGAAACACCGCGGGAACAATGCAATATTGTTTCGGTGCGACCAACGAAGGCGAAGACGATGGCTTTCCAAGTGCCCGTGGTGATAACGTCTCTGTTTTTTTTTGTTTCGTTTCCATGGGACAAGTTATTTCCGCAAATAATATATCATATCGCAGGGTGAAGAAATTCACTAAGGGAGATCAGGTGGCTAAAAGCGAAAGAATGACTTGCTCTGGTACTTCTTTTAAGCTATTCGTGGAATATCAGAACGAGATCTTTTGTAAGAAGGGCCTTCCTTAGCCGAGTGGTTAGAGTCCGCGGCTACAAAGCAAAGTCATGCTGAAGGTGGGTTCAATTCCCGGTCGGTCCAGGATCTTTTCGTAATGGAACTTTCCTTGACTTCATGGTCATGGGTTCAATCCCAGACCCGTCTCTTTCCTTTGTAGTACTTTGTAGTTGCATCTTTTACTTGCTTCTATCTTCCGCTCTTAATCTGCATCCATTTTCTTTTTCAATATTGAAATAATAATTTCAATGTTGCAACACAAAACATTTGACATATGCCAAAAATCAAGAAAAATATTTTTGACCACTAGCCGATCTGGTTATTGACCATAGTGAAGTATGGCAGACGTTGCCGGGATGAGATCCGAAATCTGCAAAGTCGTTGTTCGCTTGATGGGTGGCCAACTGGGACATTGTCCGCAGCCCAGCAGATGAAAAAAAACGTAGGACGACACTTAATCGCTTTTAAATTAATCCACTTTATCAACAACGATGCCCGAAGGACTTGTCCCGCAAATACGACAGAAACAAGTGGATTTATTCTCTAGTTCGAAAGAAACTAGCCGATTTCATCTCGTGTCGCTATGATGTTGGTTGGATGGCTATTAAAGCTATGCTACACCAACTGACCTGAAAGCCTCGAGGCAATGCGACGTTTGCGTCATTTTGCATTGGAAGACCTGTATCTAATCCGATTTAATGATGGTCCAATCGAGGTCCAATCTTTGCTTCGGCGACACTGACTGACTGGCAGAGGGGTGAAATCCGCAGTTCGGTTCTGTATCAAGAATGTAATTAACGTTTTATCACTCTGACGGGCGACGTTAAGCTCCTGAAGCCGAAATCGCTATCTTTCCATGGTCAATCAAACCAATCATCATCAATCAAAATGCTTAGATTTGATAGGGAAGATCAACAAGTCGGGCTCAATTTTGAAATGGACAGAAGTTGGCCAACCAAAAAAAAACATTTCAAAGTAATCTCGAAGAACAGTCGTAACAACCATTTGGGGCACATAATCTGGTCGAAAATGCCATATACTATGGAAATCGACCATTAACTGCACAAGACAACCAATAAATGTGGGATTTGCGTTCGGAGATTTTACCGCTGTTGATGCCATTTGCTAATATCTCACAGCAATCGAACGGTTTGGTGCATTTGTTACTGGATTCATGGGCTACTCAAATATGAGAGTTAAGTTCATCAACCACATCTTTGCAGTATTTGTGGAGAATTTCGTTTACAAATTCTACTGGGAAGTAGTTTGGAAATCATTCCAATAATCATTTACAGTTTGTTGGCATAACTCATTTCTTTCCTTTTCGCAATAGATGCATCAAAGACATCGCACGGTATATAGGGTAATATTATAATGAGAAAAATGATTTCATCGCAGTAACCCGCAGCATATCAGTGAAAAATAATACCTCCACTATTGGTACACTGTTCTTTTAGTTGCGGTATATTTTTAATTTGTGTTCCTATAGTAGAGGTATCCGTGGTTTTCTTATGGGATCCTCCACTATAGGAACACTTTACCGCAACTATTGGTACAAGCAAAAACAGTTTTAGCCATTTTAGTGATATTTCATCAGTTTTAAAGCAATTTGAACGCTCTTTTCAACTATTCCGTGTATCAACAAGCCAAGACGTCGAGTGGCAGTGTCGGTTCTGTGGTTAATGTAATAAAATCAGTGAAAACGGCACTACCGCAACTATAGGAACACCCACAACTAAGGGAATACTTACCCTATTTGAGTTTTCCTGTGTTATTACAGTAAATCTTTCAAATAGCTTTTGCATCAGCTTCTCCAAGGTTTCCTTGAGAAATTACATCGGTCCATTTTAGTTTCAAAAACCCCTTCTTATATTTCTCATGTACCTACTTCAAAATTGCCCTAATGAGCATATTTAATGTTTCCTTCGTATTTTTTCATTGCGTAACGCGATTATTTGTTCAAAAATGCTCGTAAAAAATGTTTCTTTTAAATTAGAAATGTCATATTGGTATATTGGAAAACAATCTTTCAAGGCTCCCCCAAATCAACGTGATTTCGTTGTTGTGTCGCTGCTACGATTTTCGTCGCTGTCGCCGAAAATATTTAATCGCCTTGATTCAAGGGGGCATTTTGGGTAGATGTACCAATAGTGGAGGTACTAAGCACGATTGAACATCATTTAACCGCCTAAATTCAAGAAGCGCAATTAATGTACATGTTGATGTTGTAACGGGAAGTAACGACCATTGCCTTAATGAGAAAAATGATTTCATCGCAGTAATCCACGGCATGTCAGTGAAAAATATTGAATCCACTATTGGTACACTGTTCTTTTAGTTGCAGTATATTTTTAATTTGTGTTCCTATAGTTGCGGTATCCGTTATTTTCTTATGGGATCCTCCACTATAGTTACATTTTACCGCAACTATTGGTACAAGTAAGAAAAGTTTAAGCAATTTTAGTGATATTACATCAGTTTTAAAGCAATTTGAACGCTCTTTTGAACTATTCCGTGTATCAACAAGCCAATACGTTGATTGGCAGTGTCGGTTCTGTGGTTAATGTAATAAAATAAAACTAAGGGAACACTTACCCTACACCACAATCAAAGGAACCGTTTTCTGCGCCGAACATCACGCATACATTGATGCACACAATTTCAGCTCAATGATTTTAAACATGTTCAATATTTCCAGCAACTTACCGAGAATTTCCTTTTCAGGAATTCACTCAAATATTATAGAATGGTTTCCTCTTTGATTTCTAACAAAGTTTGTCCTAAATTTGTTGTATAAATTCTTTCGCAAAAAATACATAAATTTTCCTCGAGATGTAGGACTACTTAAAAATCAACCAGGAGTTTCTCAAAAAAAAAATCTTTTTGAGAAAATCTTTAGGTGATTGTTTTACATTTCAATGCTGTGATTTATTCAAGAATATCTACCACAGCATAACATAGACTGACTGTACATGTCAATGGTTGCTACTTGTTCAAAACTAGTTTTGAATTTTAATCTCACTATGAAAATATAATGATAGATATTGACGGAAATAAAAAAAGAACGTCCACAGTAATGACAGTAATGACGAAAAAGAAAAGGTATGTGTGAATACTATATAAAACAGGAATAAGAGTTTATGTCGACACTTGTAGTGATGAACCATCCATAATTTGTTTGAAAATTACATTAGCGTAACGTCGATAGGATAAAAATATGTTATCATAAGCATGAAACGTGCTCACCAATTGGAAATCCATTCTTGACTGAACACGAATATCTTTTCGCACGCGCACAACGCGAACCGAAAACGATTGGTCTTGATTCCGATGCTCCCCTCACACACGGGTAGAAATCAGAATCTCAAAATCATGATTATGCACCCGGATATCATGACTTCAGTGCGTTCGCATCTTTTGAAAGTACACCATGATTTGGACTCACGAGTCCGTTTGTCTTAACGCAAACAAGTGTTAAGTATGTTTTTGTAGCTAATTGCTCAAAGTCATGCTTCGAATGCCATGACACTTACATCCATTTGTGATCTATTTATAGCTCTGTCAGATAACCCGACATAATGTAAACAAAAAAGAACAAAATAAGGAGACTTACGGCTTCGGCACCACTCGACAATTATCGGCAACCAAACTTCAAACACCATAACACCGTATTCTTCTATCAAACCGCATCAATGAAAACATTCAGATTATTCTTTGTTCTACCCGCTTGCCGCTGACGAGATTTCCTAGACTGAACAGAAATGTCATCAATTTAAATGAACAAGCCTCAAAATGCGACTGATTTAGAGCTGCCGAAGCGATTCAACAGCAGTTCTAGGGAAAGTTGCCGAAGAGAATGAGGATGCCGACAATAGTCACACTGACAAGGGATGTTTGCAACGTTGTTAAAACGTTTCCAAAAGCATTTTGAAAAGTCTTTCGGTGTGAATTGATATAAGATTTAGCTACGCATAAATTTAAACAGACAAACACGGAATTGGTCTGCTGATGTCCGAGAATTACAAAAGGAGCGCGGCACCGGCTGAGACTGCCGAGAATTATCGTGTACCTACCAAATTTATCGTGTACAATTGTGGGTGATCGATGGGAATGAGTTGAAGTAAAGTGCACCGCTTAGTGTTGTCACCCTGGATGTTACGCTTATGCAGAATCATAATTATGACTCCAGGATCCATGATTTGGTCGGTGTTTAGACAGAGCGGGCTTGATGATCTATTAGTGTTCTAAAGATACGTTAAATATTTCATTAATTATGATTTTTTTGATACTTTCTTGATACAGAACTATCATCAAATAGATAAGTTCCATTATTACAGCGAACAATGCTACGAATGCCAGGGGTGCCTTTTTCTGAGACTATTAAAAACACTTGGTCCAGTTTGTCCGAACACCGACCATTTGACACACACACTACTAACCCAAGAATTCCTCCAGGGAATGCTAAGGAATATCCTTGAAATATTGTATCTTTTAGTCTGCAAGTGGTTGCATCATAAATCACTGCAAGGAATTTTCACTGACACATTCCTGGACATATCTTTGATACAGCCCTTGGGGAAAAAATCCTGAAGTAACATCTGATTCTTAGAAATCGTTAAATGCATTTCTTTATGAATCTCAAGTTAAATTCTTCAAAAAAAGATATGCTTACAGTAAAATCTTGATAGAAGTCTTGGAATAATGTATGACAAAATCGTGGAAGGATTACAGTTCGGACTCAATTATACTCAGCACAGTGAGGCATGGCCGGACAAGATATCAAAAATTCATGATCTCAAAATCACTTGTTAATATTTTCTATAGACTTCTATACCATCGAGTGATTGTTTCTTAAAATTTGAAATTGAAGAAAAACAGTTTTTGATTTTCGGCAGCATCGTAAGTACGGGAAATTCAGCAAAATTGGACTGCTTCAACTTCATCAACTATGGTAGGGGGATTAGGGGCATAATGAACATACGGGGCGAAATGGACACCCCCTCAATATCTGAGAATATGCATACTTCATCAAAAGTTCATACACTGCATGAAATCTGTAATGCATTTGAAATGTTTGACGGTATAAAAGTTTATTTTTTGCTTCAAATGTCCATCCAAATTTGAATTGAAGTTTTTCTCAGTTTCAAATAGGCATATAAGCAAGGCCGTGGAAGAATCTAATTTTTGAGTAAAATAACAAGCCCAGAAAGATTCTTTTTAGCTATTATGATTGAGGAAGAGTCCTTTTACGTATCGGAACGATTGATAGTCATTAAATATATTGGATTCACTAAATTTCATGCAAGTGTTCGTTTCGCCCCGATTCCTTTTTTACCAGCCTTGTTTTCGACCTAATTTTCTATCTCGCTTATCTGACATATGATATGATTTTTATCATCATGAATGAATGTTAATACGTCGTATTAACATCAAACTTGAAAACTAGACGGGGATAAATTAAAAACATTGTCATTATATGGTCTTAAAACGAACATTTGCTTAACGTGTCCATTATGCCCCTAATTCCCCTACACCTAACAAATTTCAAACAGCTGTATCTCACCGAAATCATAACCGATTTAAGCTCATTAGGCTTCGTTTGAAGGCGTAGTGTTAAGCCTTAGACTTGGCAATAATAACATAAATTTCAACACATTAAGTTGTTATTTGTAGCAAAAAATGTTTTTAACAATCTTCCTTCAAAATTTTGAAAAATTTTCAATTCTCGTCCGTTTTATGTGAAGTCTTTCGAGAAAATGAGTCACTCACTATAACGTAGCAAATCATCCATACTTTCTTACGTGCAATAGTTTTTCTTGCCCCTCTTTGCCTCTAGAGGTGAAAATTCCATTTTCATTTTCAATTATAGTTTATGTAATTCATCATTCAAATCTATATAATGTGTCATAACTCGTTAAAAACTTTATTGAAATTACTACAAGGAACTTAAATATGTATGTCTAGTTTAGGTTTATACACAAGTTTCTGCTTAATAACATTTTTTTGTAATAAAAGCTATTTTATTCTATTGGATGAAAGATCTTAATTTTGTCAAATTTCACTAGAAAATCGAATTTTTAATTTAGCAGTTATTTCAAACGGGATGATATCAGGTATCCACTGTGCGCAGATTTAAAATTATTCAACTCCGGATGGGCGAATTTGAAAATACTTGAAAAAATGTTGAATTGGTTTATGAGAAAACCTGTCAGTAATTGTGTTTTCAGAGCAATACTTTTTTGACAAAATACTTCCAGAAATTACTGTTCACAAGTGGCTAGAGGAAAACCTGAAAAAATATAAACAATTTTTCACAGGACTTCTAACCTCCCAGGCTTGAACCTCCAATCTTTGGAAAGCAAGTCTTGTATCTCACCTCGACACCAACTTGTATCTGTTAGAAGGGGAAGAATCACTTTCTACAACCAGCTGTCAATGATTGCTTTCATACAAGAGACATGGTGTTCAATTTCAACGACTTTTCACTTCAGAGTCTAGTGCTAGAGACAGTAGAGCCAATCCAAAGCTGGAACTCTTCAAATCATGGTGATTAGTGTTTTGAATTGAGTCAAGAGAACAACCCATTTAATCGAACGTGATGGTTTTTTATCGTCAAAGCTACGATACGGCAGACTGAAGTATTTTAATCATTATAGCATCCCTAATGTGGTGGACGATTTGAAAATGGTGACTTTGGTGTGGTGAGATTATCTAACTTGTCGGGATGTTCAGTACATAAGATCTACAACGTGATGAGATTCAGGATTTAGTGGTAATAAATTAATAACCACGAAACGAAGCACTTCCGAAACATGGTGTATTCGACAAAGTTTCCAGTCATAATTAGCGACATCTATTGGGAAGCATCCATAAATTATGTCACGTAAAAATATACTATTTTCAACCACCTTTTGTATGAGAACAATTTGTGAAAACGTCAGTAGAGTCTAAATGCGTAAACGAGTAGAAACACGTTTTGAATATATGTGTTTGTCGACGAATCTTCTTCTTTTTTCTTGGCATATCGTTCCCACTGGGAGGAAGCTGGCTTCTCAGCTTAGTGTTAGTTTAGCACTTCCACATTTATTACCTGAGATCTTTCTCAGCTAATGATTTTTGTGCATGGATATATCGTGTGGCAGGCATGCGCCCATACTCTGTGCCCAAGGAAGTCAAGACTCTTTCCTTTACGAAAAGATCCGGTAATCGTCATACAAATCTCGAGCTCTACTTCTTTTTTGCAATCGTGCAACACGACTATCCGTGTAGAGGCGTTACTACTGTACTGTCATAGACAAACAGACGTAACACTCTTGAGAAGCTCATGGTACATGCGTTTAACGATGAATTTGAATCCTTATAAACGAATTATTCTATTGATATTTACTCCTCTTTATTGATGTTAATCAAACCCTAGCAGCAAACCATGCGACCAGAGCCGACCCCCAGGTTCACAGATTTCGATTGGTTATGTAAGCGAAAACAACTGCTGTTACGGATTAGGCTACGACTGGAGATTTCAGGGACTGCTGCAGGGCATTGCGGATGACCCTGAGTATCTCAAAAGTATTTAGCAATACCATTTGATCACACGGAAAGTTCAGTGAACCTGGTAGATTCTTCTTCTTCTTGGCGTAACGTCCCCACTGGGACAAAGCCTGCTCCTGAGCTTAGTGTTCTTTGAGTACTTCCACAGTGTGGCAGGCATGAAGATAAAGGGTGTCCACGATGAAATTGCCACACACAAAATTGATTCGCAAAATTCGAGTTTTCATCCGATTGCCATCAAATTTTCAGGGATTGAGAAATAGCTATTAAACTTCATTTTACCATTTTACTCGTATTTTATTAACAGTTTATACGGAAATGCCCGCACTTTGGCCTCACCCCGGCCATGAGATTCTGCACAACCTGTGAATCAACCGTTTTTTGCATGTGAACCCATTTACGTATGGACTGTAAATAAAATACGAGTAAAATGGTAAAATGAAGTCTAATAGTTATTTCTCAATACCTAAAGTTTTGATGGCAATCGGATGAAAACTCAAATTTTGCGAATCAATTTTGTGTGTGGCAATTTCATCGTGGACACCCTTTACTCTATGCTCAAGGCAGTCAAGAATATTTTCATTACGAAAAGATCCTGGACCGACCGGGAATCGAACCCGGAACCGTCAGCATGGTCATGATGAATACCCGCGTCTTTACAGCTTCGGCTATGGGGGCCCTATATAACCTGGTAGATTATATAACTGAACTCTATTTAGCGACGAAAAAAACACTGCCACAAGGGCAGATTTGAAGTTCTGAGCTCCAGGATAGTTTGGAAAACTTTTGAGATTCTCAGAGGTCAATAGATTCCGTTTGAGTTGAAAATATAATTATTTGCAGCGTTGCTAGATCGACGGAAATTTCCGTACATCTACGGAATTGAGCACTTTCTACGGATCCGTGAGATAATTCTACGGAAAATGTATATTTTCTACAGAAAGCTATGGAAATTCTCATTATTCTACGGTAATTTACGGATTTTTCCAACGGAAATCTACGGAATTGCAATGCCGGGGATCTCTCCCCCCGCTTATCACTTTTCGTCTACGGAATGATGTCCAAAGAAATCTGGCATCGCTGATTATTTCTAGCGCAAGCAACTACTGCTGTAAATTTCCAGAACTGAGCTTCGGGATAGTCTGAACGTCGTAGAATATCCCAGGACATGAAAAGGCATGTGAAGCAGCGTTTTTCTTGACATTATAGGTATGTATTACCAAGTACGAAC
Source organism: Aedes aegypti (assembly GCF_002204515.2). NCBI lineage: Eukaryota > Metazoa > Arthropoda > Insecta > Diptera > Culicidae > Aedes > Aedes aegypti. The sequence goes on from NC_035108.1 coordinate 198,648,716, forward strand.
ATCAATTGTATTTACAAAAGGCATTTTAAGCTACTTTTATACTAATTATTCTATTTGTCAGACTTCTGCATGTTCAGGATGTTCTAGATTGCCAAGTAGGACATTAAGGCATACACCTAAATTTTTTCCCTGACAGGGAAGTATATTTGCAAGAACTTTTCCGAAGACAGTAATTTTATTCATTAGTTCTTTTTATACAGCCATTTTCTGACTGCGGTCGTAAATGACCGTGCCGGCCCCAAACGGAAAACATTGATCATTTTAGCGAGAAAAGTTACTGGAACAAGGGTAGACCTGAAGTTCTGAACTCCTGGGTAAATTGGAGGGCCTGGAATATCACCAACGTTCCTTGAAATAGCCAATTGGTCTGTGAGAAAGTTCAGTGAACATGGTAGATTATATAACTTCACTCAGTTTAGAAGGAAATATACTGGAAAAATAGTAGACCTGAAGTTCTGCAGTCCTAGGGAAATTTTGAAGGATCTGCAATACCTCAATCGTTCCTTGAAACAGCATATTGATCCATGAGAAGGTTCAGTCAACATAGTAGATTATATAATTTCACTCAGTTTAGAAAGAAAAAATACTGGAACAAGGGAAGACCTGTAGTTCTGAACTCCAGGGTAATTTGGAGGGCCTGGAATACTCCAAACGTTCCTTGAAATATCTTTTTGATTCGTGAGAAAGCTCAGTGAACATTAAATAACTTCATCGTTTAGTAAGAAAAATTACTAGAACAATTGTAGATCTGAATTTCTGAACTCCGGGGTAATCTGGGTGGCTCGAAATACCCCAAACGTTCCTTGAAACAGCTAATTGATCCGTGAGAAAATTCAGTGAACATGTTAGATTTTATAACTTCACTCAGTTTAGCGAGATAAATTACTTGAACAAGTGCAGACCTGAAGTTCTGAACTCCAGGGTAATTTGGAGGGCCTGGAATATCCCAAATGTTCCTTGAAAGAGCTTTTTGATCCATGAGATGGTTTAGTGAGCATGTTAGATTATATAACTTCACTCAGTTTAGTGAGATAAATTACTGAAACAAATGTAAACCTGAAGTTACGAACACTAGGGTAATTTGGAGGGCCTAGAATACCCCAAACGTTCCTTGAATTAGCCTATTGATCCGTGACAAGGTTCAGTAAACTTGGTAAGTTATATATCTTTACTCAGTTTTGCAAGAAAAAATACTGGAATAAGTGTAGACCTGAAGTTCTGAACTCCAGGGTAATTTGAAGCACCTATAATATCCCAAACGTTCCTTGAAAAAGCCTATTGATGCATGAGAAGGTTTAGTGAACAGGAAAGATTTTATAAATTCACTCAGTTTAGCGAGATAAATTTCTGGAATAAGTGTAGCCCTGAAGTTCTGAACTCCAGGGTAATTCGGAGGGCCCGGAATACTCCAAACGTTCTTTTTTCTTTTTAAAAAACATCCTATTGATACGTGCGAAAGTTCAGTGAACATGGTAGATTATATAACTTCACCCAGTTTAGCAAGAAATATAACTGGAATAAATGTAGACATGAAATACAGATTTCCAGGGTAATTTAGAGGGCCTAGAATACCTCAAACGTTTCTTGAAGTAGCCTTTTGATCCGTGAAAAGGTTCAGTAAACATTGTAGATTATATAATTTCACTCAGTTTAGCGAGAATAACTACTGGAACAAGTGTAAACCTGAAGTTCTGAACTCCAGGGTAATTTGGAGGGCCTGGAATATCCCAAACGTTCCTTGAAATAGCTCTTGAGATTCTCAGAGGTTGGAAGATTCTATTTGAATTTGTAATGTTATTGTTTTTAACCCAAACAATTACTGTTACGGTTGTAGATTACGAAGAGTGTGCTTCAGGACAGTTTGGACGTCCTAGAACATCCCAGAACATAGCAAAGCAAGTGAAATTGTGTTTTCGTTAAAAGAGTAATTCTGTATTATCTAGCCTGAACATCATTTATGTTCACAAACAGCATTTCACGCTTCGTATGTACTTCTAGTTCAATTTTCCAAACTTCAGGATGTTCAGGATGTTCTAGGTTGTCAATTAGGTCATAAAGACATATACTTCATATTTTTCTCTGATAAAAGAGTATATTTGGGACAACTTTGCCGAAGACAGTATATACATTTGTTCATTGGTTCTTTTTTTACAGCCTTTTTTGTACTGCGGTCATATATGACCGCGCCGGCCCCAAAGGGTTAAACAATCTCAGAGATAATTTTAGAGTAACTAATTGAAAATAACTCCTTAATTCATTTCAACATAAAAATTAAGAAAAATTCACAACCTTTTTTATCCTTTAAAAAATAATTCGAGAGCTCGCCTACTATAGATCTGCTCTGCTCTCTGCTTTAATTCTGAAAAAAAAAATGAGAGTATCTTTCACTTATCACTCTCTGTAACAATCATGATCCGCAATACATCATGAGCTGTATCGTCTACTGATACAGCTCTGATTATATTGAGGGATAATAGTGCATGATATTACCCATCTAAACCCGCTCCAAAGCTGGGTCCACTATTGCTATAGGATGTTCAGGGGTTGTTTATCATACCAGTGAAGTAAAAAACCTACCCCCTATAGTAATTAAGGTGAAGATGAATCGAAGCCAAAGTTCAAATTTTCAAGAGCACGGATCTGGAGAACCAAATATCCGTTTAAGCTGAAAACCTAATTGATTGGTCACTAGCTGGTGGTGACCAATCGATTAGGTTTTCAGCTCAAACGGGTGTTTGGTTCTCCAGATCCGTGCTCTTGAAAATTTGAACTTTGACTTCGATTTATCTTCACCTTAAGCGAGAAAAATGGGTCTTATCATTGTTCTCTCTTTTCAGCTCTCTTTCGCTATTGCTATTTGGTCGGGGTTCTGCTAAACCGCACCAAATACCAAAATCATTATTTTGAGATATTTAACTTTAAAGTTCACTTATCTGCTAGCAAATCGCAAATGCCTCAAGCTGGTTACATCTTCTGAAACATTGCCGATCAAGGGCCAATACAGATGTGATGTTTTTCTCCGTTTGCTTTGATCGTTCTTTGAAATCAATTAAGAACAAATTCTGCAATGCCTGGCTCTAGCTCCAAGACATTGGCTGCACACTGCGCAATGCGGTCGAACATTATTTTATTATCAAATTACAGAATAATATGGCTACTCAAACGAACTCACTGACACTGACCAGCATTTTAATGAGTCATAACGCGAACCCGGCGCTCGGGAACAACTAACCTCATTCGCCACGGAGAGTTTCACGTAGTGCCCTTGATTTCGTTATACTCCTTGTCCATGAAATTATACAACCCGATCTGGCCGACTAGCTGAATAACTTAGAGGAGGGGAGCTACGGATCGAATTGCAAAGGTTAAAAGCTACACGGTGTGTTGGCTTCCTGTGCGCCTATACGGAAGGCAGTTAATGAGAGTAAAGCTCCGACATGATTTACATTACTATTTAACCAAACTGAAACCACGTCACGTCACGTCGTCATCGTTGGTTTGGCTGGGGAGTAGGGTGCGGCTAATTTATTGAAAGCTCTCAAATCCAGAAATTTGTGTGACCTTCTGAATTTAAAACACATAAATTTTGAGCCAAAAATATGATTCAAATGTAGCGCAATTGAAGGTGTTTTTTCAAGTTATAATATATGATCTCAAAAAAAGTAAACATATTAACACTTAAATTCGGAAATCAACCTCGGTAAACGAATTTGTTGAGAACCCAACACACGCTATGTCTGAACCAGACGATTATAAAAATCGAATGTACATCGGATTTTTTCTCGCTAGAGCTTAGTATTTGGGTTATATTTTCATAATCGGAAAGTTTTAAAATATTCCATCGGTGAACTTTTGATTTTTTTCCACTTTTTAGCCATTTTTCATACTAAATCCCATGAAAATCAAGTTTTCACCGATAGAATATTTTAAAACCATCCGATTATAAAAATATAGACCAAATACTAATCTCTAGCGAGAAAAAATCCGATGTACATTCGATTTTTATAATTGTTTGGTTCAGCCATAGCGTGCAACAGCTTCGGTAATTTTGAAACAGTTGCACCACTAATTAAACATTAGGCGAATTCCCCTAATCCTAATATTTTTCAAACTTCCAGGCTTCGTTTTTAAGTTTTCAGAACTTTCGTAAAATAAGCTACACCCTACCGGGGAGATATTTCTAATCTTAACTTTGTAAATGGATGACAGTGCTCGGATTATTGGATTTGCGCGAAGGCTGAGGATACTACCCGGACCGCAAAAGCACCACTCTCTATCTCAAACAGTCTTGTTGAATGGCAGCTGGCACTGCTGAGGTCTGCTTACCCCTGCGCTACGCCCCCGTAATCCATACTGAAGTTCAGACATTCTTCAGATAGTGAAACCCGACTACTCGCTGAACCAGCGTGAATTATTGGCTCGCATTTTGCTCCATTACAATTAATAATTATGAATTATCTCTTTTCTATGGACGGTGGGAGGCCCGGGCGGGGTTTCGAAGGAGTCTCTATTTCCACGCCAACTGTTAAAGGCGGCTACTGCACAGTGGTTCGGTTTAGAACAATTGTCAGTGCAAAGCTCAAACTAACCCGTAACGCGGGTAGATCACCTTTTCGTGGTGCGTTACGGGGTAAGATCTACCAATTTGAACCCTAGTCTCATCTTGTTTTCGGGCTAGGGTAATATGTTCTGGTAATTCAAGGATTCGCGGTACAAAGTCCTTGTTACTGGCAACAGTTTCTGAAAATTAATCTATTTTACCTAGCAGATGGTTAAAGACTCGGAGTTGGTCAGTCCCGAGACTAAACTTGAAGCCAGGATAACAATCATGAGTATTAACTCAACATGGACTGTAAGTACTGGTAATACAAGGACTCACGTGAATTCTGATTACTAAACAAATTTTCTAGCTTGATTCGGTTTTGCTGCTAGCATAAAGCCCCTTTTTTTCTAGTATTTTTCTGGGACTAAACTAAAAGCGAAACAAGGATGGGACTAGAGTTCCGTTGCATGGTCAAATATCAGTAGTACCGATTTGGTTTCTCAGTAATTTTATCGATTATGTTTGCTAAGGAGCGCCTTCGCTGAGATGTAAATTTCTATGAAGGGTGTAAATAGCGGGACCTTTTCATCATAGTCGATTTGTATCAATATCTGAGGAATCATAACAAGAACTGTACAGAAATCAATGCTTCATTACCTATCAATGGAAATAGAGTAATGCGACATGCACTATACACTAAGGATACGGGTAATGCCACAATAGATCTAAATACTGGTCGCAGTGGCGCATCCGAACAGGAAAAAAAAGCTCAAACTATCATTTAAATCATAATTATTGTTGTTTTTTTCCTATGCGGGACACTAGTGGTGCCGGTAAACTTTGTCTTGTTATCCCGTACAAAATGTCAGTTCCGTCCACTCCTGTTTTTTTCGATTTTCTCGTTCAATATCCTGTGCTTTTCATGCACATAAAGCACTTCTTCTTCTTGGCATTATACGTCCCCACTGGGACAGAGCCTGCTTCTCAGCTTAGTGTTCAATGAGCACATAAACAGTTATTAACAGAAAGCTTTCTTTGATACTTCTATGCTCAGGGAAGTCAAGGAAATTTCCATTCCTTGACCGACCGGGAATCGAACCCAGACACCTTCAGCTACTGTGCAACATTATACTGCAATTGGGAAATCACCCATCACGTAGACCACCGCCTCGGAAGGTAAACACACGTCTTCCTCCGTAAGCCACTCAACACTGACTGATCGGTAAGCCACGACAGGGCCGAGACGACACAAATACAATGTTGTCATCTCGCCCCACACAGCTACTATAGTTTTTGGGTATTTTGTAGCAAATATTATGGTTTTAAGAACTTTTCACATCATTTCATTTTGTATGATTTTCAATTAAAAAAGGTATAAAAAATAATTGTAAACATCATTTTAAATTCAAAATACAATAAATATGTTTCAAACTTTAGGATCAAACCACAAACATGCTGAGGAAGCCGAGAAAAATATTACCATTTGGAGAAAACTACTTTTATTTTTAAGACATAGGCCACTGTGCACCACGTTTCCTTAGAAGTAAGTGTATAAATATTTTGTAGCCAAGTGACACCGGCGGCAATCAATGGCAATGGCTTTGGATTTAAAACGCTTTTTCATAATTGATCTGGTTGGGGTGTTTTGCGCTTTGGCGCTCAACTAAACCAGGGTGACTCGTAAACGACAATACCTATGGAACCAAAGGAACGACTAGTTCAGTTCGGAGCGAGGAGGTCGCGTAGTGTCGAGGCAACAACTTTGATTACTTTTGCTACCGCGCAATTTACATCGTGTCTTATGGGAGTCTGGTGTTCGTCGTCGTCCGTATCGATTCGCGTATCTCATTTGGCCTCTCGGAATAGATAAGAGAGACCACACGAGGATCTATTAATAGGGACGAAGTCTCGGATGGAGAAGCGGAAAAGAAGAAAGAAGAAAAACTCGTTCAGTGGGAAAAAATGGATGAAATCGAAACGATCAACACCGACTTCGAACGTTGGACGCCTTATGGGCTATTGTGAGCAGTATGGCTGGCTATCTCCGCCTTTGGTCTCTCCGGTAGTGCGAAACACTATAATTTGTAGAGTTGGTGTTTGGTTACCTCCTGACTAATTGCAACAATTTTATGAATTATGACAGTTTGATGGCTGATTTATGGCGGGTGTGCGCGAAAAATATGTAATAATTCTACTCCTGTCGGAAAACAGTTTTGACAGCATGATGACAGAGAGAATAAGCGTTTCGATCTGCTGTCTGACGTAGCCATGAATTGGGCATCATTTGAAATGTTGAACTTCCCTTGACTCAGTTTGCGCCATTATTTAGTTAATTTCTTGAGGAAACGGAAATATTGCTTCCGTCCTAGGCAAAATAATGTTAGTACATTGTTATCAATCTATTAGATATATGTGTTTCTACACTACATGATTTTCTAGTTTATAAAAAAGTAAAAATAAAAGTTTTCGAATTGCTATTTTTTGAACAATTTTTACTGGCATCTTGGGTTTCCGTTTTTCCTGATGAAATTGAAGCAAACTGTGCGCTTTTTAGTCGACAGAATCTAATCATATTTTACTGAGGACATACACAGATATAAAATGGCCTATATATAATCCTAACTTAACTTAACCACTGGTCTTAACTTAACTTAACTGGTCTGGCTTCCGTCATAATTACACGTGTATTGAATGTTTCTAATCGCATTTGATATAATCTAAAAGCCCCACGATGTTTCGACAAATGACTTAGCTCAGAGCTGATTTCCTAAATTTCCTGAAGCGTTACCAAACGGTCATCGTATATGTGCCTTTCTTTATTTGAATGATGATTCTTTCAAGTTTCACCGTCCTTAGTATTTTTTAAACTTCATCAATTTTCGAGAAAAAAATTCATTCCGAGCACTGGCGTTTCAAGGAACGGAATTCTATTATTCTATACATTTACTACGCAACGCTTTAAATGGCGTTTCTCGACCACGTATGTCCCCTCCGTAACGCCTTTTGTACGAACTATTTCTTTTTTTTTTTTGTATGAACCGTAACGCCTGAGCCTAACCCTCCCTTCACTATACGCTTATAGAGCATTACGAAAATTATGGACAACGCAAAAACTGCCTATCATTGCGCATCAGTATTGTTAGCAAAAAGTGTAGAAGAGCAGACAGTGTAGACAGCTCGTGATTTGTGTTACGCTTTATAAGACCATCTTGTCCTTCCTCACTTTACTTTTAAATGTGGAAATTTTTGTTTTTTAATGTCTAGCATGCAAACCTAAAATGAAGAACAGTATGAGCTAATGTAGAGAGGGACAAGTAAAATATGCTTCATCTTATGCTTTCTACCGTCAATGAGTAATAGGACTTGCTGCTCAACTCCAATAAATTATGCATGATTGGGATATCCTTCAAAATAATTGCTCTATTGTACATAAGCCCCTCATTTGCGAAAATAAAACCCAAAGGCTCCATTAATCATGTTCTACGCTTGGCACTCTCCTATGTAATCAACACGCCTCTCGATTTCGTCAAAACTGCCGCAAAACAAATGCGCATATCGGCCCACAACCGAAACGGTCCATCAGAACCTACTCAGTTCAGCTAAGCCGCGGGGCGACGTGAAAGTGCATTTGCACTCCTACTCACCAAGGGACCTGACTCTGCACCTAGGGAACTTCAGTGAATTAGCAACACCATTCAGTCAACAATATGGTAAATTGGCAAAGGAGCTTTCGGGAGATTTGCTCCCACTCGCTAACGAGATATTGACTGCATTCAGAACTCAGGATACGCACTTCAGCCAGTTATTCAACCCATGGCGATAGTTAACCTGGACTGGAAAGGTGTTTGCGAAAATGACATATTTTTTCCCCGTAATTAATTGCCGCTTATTGTCTTTATGCTAATTAATTTCTAATGACATGCCGTAAAACAATTGGCGAGGAGGCAGAGACCCAGTCAGATGCGACGAGGAAGATTGAGTGCACCGAACAGGGCGAACAAATCGATTTGGTTTCAATATGCAGTTTTCTGCCTCGGTTCGAACAAGACAATCGGTGTGCATTAGACCGGTCCATAGTCGAGTGAAAATTTTTTAGCTGATGTTAGTTTTACTGATTGTTGGCTTCCAAATAGCTTGTTGTTTAATATTATCTCTATGTCTGCTGAGTTTTTCAAGAATGTTTGCATAACAAGGTACTGAATGATGATTTTTGTTACACTTGTAAAAAATGTATTCAGAGAGACTTGCCAACTGTTGTTAAAATCGAATTTTGCACCGAGCTTCGTGAATTTTCAATCTACTTTGTCGCACGTGCCCATTACCGTCGTATAAAACATCGTATGAGCGTTTAAATGTGACTTACCTATAACATTTCCCTACTGCGAGTATATCATTTCCCAAGTTTGATTTCGTGTGCTCTGTCATAGTTTATCGACATAAACACCAAAAATACAAGTAATGTACTAAATTTTGAAAAATAACTTCAGTTTAACACTTCTTTACCGAAGCCACATGAGCAAAGCCTTACTGAGTGGAATCTTAGTTTGTGATTGATTGCGCTGCATCACGAAACCATTTAAATTACTTCACGACCCCCCGTGAAAATATTCTGCAAATCCTCACGGAAAGATTTCGTTTAAGTTACGTGTCGTAAATTTTTTATGTTTCACTTAATGTTAAGGGTTTAATTGAAATTGCAGGGGAGGGGGGGGGGTGTGTCATGTGAATAATGAGCGTACGTGGCAAAATGGACAATCCCTTGCTCTCTAATATTATGCATATTTCGACAACATTACACTGTATGAAACTTGTGCCCTAAATAAACTTGTTGAAGGTATGAAAGATTATATTTTGCTTTCATTTTACTTTGGGAATTGACCCTTTCTCTGTAAGTAAGAAGAAAAATCTAAATTTTTAAAAAGCAACAGAACCAGAGAAGTTTTTTTTCTTGTTAGTGTGATCAAATAGGAGCCTACTTATATATCAGAACAATTAACACTTATTAAACATATTGTATTCACTTAATTTCAGGAGAGTACTCATTATGCCCCGTACCCGTTCACCAGCATTGTTTTCAACCCAATTTTGTGTCTCGTTTTTCTTAAATTTAATATGATATTTTACTTACATCAAACTTAAAAACTTATCCTCAGTTAGTTTATCAAAGTGAAAGTTTCAAAATTACCGTCGGCTAATGTGTCTGTTGCGCTAGCAACTGAAGAAAACTATGTTCCGAAATTTTAAACAGGTTTCTTGAGGCCAACGTTAAAGTTTCCTGAATATATCGATTTCAGTGAGGTTAGTTTACAAATTGTTATTGACAAATGTGTTACTAGCTTACGTTTTGTAAATTTCTTGCGTTTTTATCCCGGGCGATAAATATAACTTCGCTCTGTTGGCTTTATTTAAGATTACATAATTCATTCATCATTTTAAGAGTTTTATACCAATATGATCTTCAATTACCGCTATAACATGTTCTAATTCATAAATTAACTTGAAACCAGCGGCTGTTCCTTAGGAAGATTTATAACTTTTACTGAAAAGTGAATTTAATGTTAAAGCATGATCTGTAGCACTCAATATCAAATTTTACCGTAGTTTGTATGTAGGATAACAAACTTTCAATTCTTATTTTAAGGAAAATTATCGCAATTTATCTATAATTCAGCACTTTATATGCACAATGTTGCTTTTTAGCTCGCAATGATAAACGAATCGCACATGTTTTTCCAAAACACGGTTCTGTCCCCGTCACTCTGCTTCTGTCTAGTCGACGTCAATGTACATCGGGTCGGTGAATTGAAGGTGCGCTCATATACGAGGGGCGTTCGCAACAGTGTCCATTATGCCTTTTATCACCCTACATATTGTTTTCCAGACTTGTATGCATCTAGTTGTGGGTTTCGTAGCCGTGCGATTGACGGCGTCAGTCGTTTAGGCGTATTGTGCTACGGCGTGTGGGTTCGATTCCCGCCCTAGTCGGAGAAAACTTTTTGTCAAACGAAAAATTCTTCACTGGTCCACTGGTCGTTTCGTGTGTCCGTTGTCTAATATAAGTTATGTTCAGTCTGTGCAGCCTATGGCTGAAGACGGTGTAAATTGTCTTTAAAAAATAAAGAGAAGAAGCCATTTTGACTCGAAATTCTCACACTTAAGCTCCGGATCAGCTTAAGACATCATTTTTATAATTGATGATATTTATTTTCATAAGGTACTGTGAATTTGAATGTTTACTATTTGGCATAACTTTAATAAAAAATGTGATTAATCATGGAAAAAACATTCCGGACACTTCTTTTTCGCGATATGTTTCCATATTTCCATAAATTCCATAAATCATTCTAACCAATTCTAAATTTCAGAATTTTGAACAGTTTACCATACGAAATTAAAAAAGTCTCGAATCAAGAAAAACGCTGAAGCTACCGTTTTGATTCATATTACGGACAGCTTCAAATTCCGGACACTCTACTTTGTATGGGAAACATTTCACACGAAATGTTTCAATTTTCGCTGTTCAAAAGTTCTCACTTACAAGGCTCGTTTTAACAAGCATTTTCCATAGATATCCATGAAAATTTATAATACCCAACTTTCTTAGGCGTCTCTCTAGTGGATTAACGATTTCGTTTGATGATTTGATTTTTCTATGTTTGATTTATTTGACCTGTCCGGAATTCGAATCAAAGTGTCCGGAGTATGAGGCAAAAGTGAAGAAGCGTCCGGAATAAGAATCATATAAATTCCACACATTTCTATTTATTTAAAATTTTTCATGTTTCGGAATCGAAATCTTCACTCACCATTCGAAGGTTAAGGGGCTTGAAGGTTCGATAACGCGGAGGAATCATACGGAGTGATTTATTTTACATGCTTTTTCGTGAGTTATACTTCACTGAGGCCTTAAGTGTCCGTAATATGAATCAAAACGGTACCAGAAAGGTAAAAAATGGCAAAAACAATTCGCTCACCTTATAGTAGCGCCTGGATTCATAATGCAGTGCGCCATTTTCTAATTTGATTTATAGTATTACCTTTGGTTTAATGCAGCAGAAACGAATATAACACATTTCATTCTCTCCAATATTCAGAAAAACTGTTCGTTGGTTATCTAGGCACTTAAGCTCCTAATGGTCTTGCTTAATCAACGTTTTTATTTTATATTCGTGTGCATTTGGCTTCGTAACAATCAAATAATTTGCTTCGTAATATGAAAATAACTATTTATTAGAGATTTTTGCGATTATTTTCACTACACAGCAAAAGGACACAATAGTTAACTTTTACTTTAAAATGTAGACTGGTACAAAAACCTTGTTTTCAATCCATGTCAAGTCAAAGTACAAAAACAAAATTGCCTGTCAAAAAAAAACACTTCTCATTGGCCGTTTTGGCAAAGGCCTACTTTCACATCGTTGAGTTGAATTGCACCAGGGCACTTTGTTGCCAGCCTGGCCGTGTTGCCAGTTCATTAATCAGAGTTTTGATAAAAACTTCGGAAACTTTTCATAAAATCTTCTTGTTTCAAATCCATTTATTAAGTTTACCGCATGTACTCCTACATTACTAAAATGAATCAAAAATACTTTATTGGAAACAATTTAATGGAAATTGCGTAATTTTTCTTAAAAAATATCTCCGATTTAGAATATAAACCTGATTTTTAATGAAGATAGCATCCTCTATTGCACTGAATGAATGAAACGTACAAGAAACAAGAAAATTTGATCCTTAATATTTGAATTTATTCACAAGATTTGCTCAAAAAAGGATACTGTTAGCACTGGCTACTGAATCATTAAGCTTATCAACTGAAAAACAACAAGGCAGTGTTAATTGAGTTGTCACGTACTGTCCTAGAGTTCAACAAGCACTGAAACATGTACAGTATCGATTCTCATTTTGTTTTCTATTTTTGTTTTTATCATCTATAACATACAATTAAAGTTAAACAATAGTTTTGTGAATAAACATTATAGAAAAAAATGAGTAATAATTTTTTTAAATGAAAAAAAAATAAACATAGTGTCCGGCAATTCGAAACAAAACGGCATGTGCGTGATGTTCAGCGTTGGAAATAGTTTCTCTGATAATAGTGTGAAAGATTGTTAGAATAATCTATCATGCAGTTGTTCGGTCAGAATAAAATGTGCTAAATGTTTCGGGTTATTATGTGATTGGGCCAATGTATTTTAAGGGACGCCAATATATAGTGTTGCGCTATAGGAATCGAGAGAGATTCTAATAAATCTAAAACATCTAGTAAAGCATTTCTTTATCACGCTTGGCTTTAGTATTTTGACCGCTCATTATATCGCAGTTAAAGCTTTTTGGTTTGTCATCACAAAACTTCTTTTAAAATCATTACCATAATACGCAACTAGGGTTGTCTTGTCTATTACGGCTTAAACCAGCCGACGGTGTTTTGAAAAAACCTGAAAGTAGTAGACACAAAAGTCAATTTGAACAATTTGAGATGTAAAATTGTGAAAAATAATAGAATCGTTCTGGTGGGCTTCGATCCCACAATCCCAATACGCTAGACTGGGCGCGTTAACCAACTATGCCACAGAACGGGTAACGATTCTGCAGCGCAATCTGCCAACCAGAAACCAAAGTCCGTCACGACCCCATAATCTCCTTAACAATCCTACATCTCCTTCGGCTCTCTTAGATGCTCAATTTGACTCTCCTAAGCGTGCCTACGAACAGCCGTGAGAGATTTTCAAATAAAGTGCCTATTTATTGCGTAATGATTCATTACGTATCAGTTTCGTAATGAACACTTGGGTAGCATGCATTTACGTTAATCGTTTGATTGTGTGTAGCCCGCCGAAAATACAGACTTTTCCTTTATCGATCTCAAGCTTCGAGCGTGGTCAACGCACAAGGTATCCTTGACCAACAGATATTCAAATATCGCATAAGTAGGCCGCGACCAGCATCGCATCATAGAAACTGTTCCTCTCTGTTTTCCGACTTGACAGTGCGCACACGAGCAAGTAACATTACTGCTTAAAAACAATCGTTGGTCCTGGCCGATCACTTTTTTATGACACTAAAATGCACAACACTCACTATACAAAAAATCGGTGCACACTTTAAAATAATAAATAGTACCCATTAATCTCAATATTATATACAAATGAATACTAAAATAGTTATTTATGCAACAAATTGCAAAATGATGATTTTTTTGAGCTGGATGAACTCTAAAAGCACAGACAAACATTTTAAGATAACCCACATGGGCATACAGCCACGCGTGAAACTACGCATTCAGCATTTTACAATCACGTAGGCTGTGATACAGTAGTACCCAAGAATGTCACAAATTTTCTCGATCCCATCTGTATCATGCAGTTCTATATTCCCTATTGGAGGAAAGAACAAGTAAGACAGCACATATAGTAGATGACTACAAATGCTGGACGAACCGATCCTACATCAGAACCGCCAGCCTGTGTAGGAACCAGATCGCACAACGGATATAGACTCGAGTGAAGTGACTCGCCCTGGAAACCAAAAGGAAAGTCACTTTACTCGAGTCGAGAATTGTCTCCAACACCGACAATTCTCACATACGTAAGTCGCAGAATAAACCCTAGAATCGGATTCAATTGTGTTTATTCTGTGCGGTACATAAGGCGAGACGAGTCGGTGAGGTGTCAACTCGCTCCCATTTGATTTGTCGCCTCACGTCACCCTGTCTCGACCCACACGCCGCGCAGAATGACATGAATAGACTGGGTTATTCGGTTGACGTCTACAAAAACAGTACTGAAAAGTACTACTTTTCAGCACCGAAAAGAGTGCTGAAAAGTAGCACTTTTCAGCACTGTTTGTTTCGGTAGGAAAAGTAGGCCATTAAGTTGATCAACTTCTCAATGAAAAGTTGATTGATTTGCAATCGAATTGCAAAAAAAAACTTAAAGTGACAGGACTTTGCACGTAAAAAAGGGTCTTCCTTGAAAAAAATGATGTAAAATTCCGGAGTGTCTGACAAATTGGCGTGATGAATAAACACCGTGTCAAGGTGCGAAATTCAAAAAAAAAAAATGCAATTCAAGATGTCAATTCACCACTTACGCTTTTGGCACAAGCTATCTGAATGTATTCGATGACTCCGTCGTACATCCAGAGCAGTCTAGTGTGGATGCAGCAATTATCGAGTTGGGGATTGCATTTTCTGCCGGACCCGACACTGGAAGAGATCTAGTGCGCGGTTGATGGTAATTTATTGATTGTTACCCATTGGCGTTATTGCTATTATTAATATTAAGTTATTTCCATTGGTCGATCCTTTTTTCGCCGCTCCGGAGGAGTAATACCGGAGAGCACAAATATTGATCTAGAAATGAATTCGTTCGAACGACGACGGGGGCACGATTATGGCTCCATGAGTGTATACCGGGGAGGGATTGTTGTTAGACCGTTTGTGAAAGCATCAATTTGTTTGCTCGGTGCAGCAGTTCGATCTGACAACAAACAGCAAGGAGATCGGAATCTTTGGTCGAGGACATCGGGAAAGATTTATTGCTTGGAAATTGTGCCAAGCGAGGAATGGGAGCTCGTCGTGCTACTGGTGCCTATACTGTCTCTGGGACAAGTTATTTGATGGGCTTCGTTCCAGTTGGCGATGTTTATTATTTTTATTGTTATTATGTTTGCTTGTGCAATATCGGGCGATTAGTCACTGAGCTGATGGAGCATAAAAGGCCATAATGTAACATTTTCAGGAATGCCGGCAGGGTTGATTACAATGTACTAGAATGCCAAGCAGTATCGATATTTCACGTTTTATTCATTCTCCTGAGAAATGCAATGCACTTGCCATTTGGGGGATTGAAATGTTCTGCTCAGTGCATACTGTTTGAAACTGGGAATGTTACAAGTGATTTTTCACTCGAGAAAAGTAAAGAAGTTTCTTGACTGAATAAACGACAAATAAACTTTCTTCAGTATATATTATATTTAAAATAGCACACGAAAAACAAAATTCATTGCAGGAGTCTTGAAGTGATATAATCTAGTGTTTCATTATTACGAATCATGAAATCATGCTCTCGTGCAGAGCTTGCTTCTCAATTAAGTGTTCAACGAGCATTTCCACAGTTATAAACTGAGAGCTCTCTTTGCCAAAGTTGCCATTTTTGCATTCGTGTATCGTGTGGCAAGTACTCTATGCCCAGGGAAGTCAAGGAAATTTTTATTACGAAAAGATCCTTGATTAACCGAGAATCAAACCCAGACACCTTCGGCATGGCTTTGCTTTGCAGCCGCGGACTCTAACCACTCGGCTGAGGAAGACCCCATGATATTTGTAGTGGTTGAAATTTAAAAATAGTTAGTCTTCTTCCCGTGTTAACTGGGTACATCATCCCATGAGCCTTACTTTGTTGATCGAAAACCCTATAATTTACTAAAAATAGCACTGAAATCAACTAAAATTAGAAACTCATGAACAAACACAAATCGAATGTCCTACTTCTTAATTACCTCTTAATTGATCTGTCGAAATTCAAATCAGTTTAATTGGTTCAACCCCCAATCAACCTCGCTGGTATCAATTCAACAAATGGCTATGTAAAACCCAATACCCCCTTACATTGCCACACGCGCGGTACGAGCTCCGGGAATGCACCGATCAAAATATGTCAAACCTTGAGTCAAACTGTGCCCGCCTCACAATAATGGCGCAAACATGAAACCCGGTAGCCCAACATATCACGCCATTAATTCCGCACTCTCCTCAAGTTGGAACCGGGTGGTGACAAACGACGACGACGACGACGATGAGGACCGCCACCGAGGTTCAGTTTGCCCTGTCAGTTCAGTTGTGTTGTCGGTGGGATTTCTTGGCGGTAAGTACGAATGTGATGATCGCCCGGTATCGATTGCATATTGGGTTGAGGTAGGTGGGTACCGTAAAATGAGGCGTCTTTGATAATTCGATGAACACTTCCACAGTTATTAACTCAGAGCTTTCTTTGCCAAAGTTACCATTTTCGCATTCGTATATCGTGTGGCAACTTTATGCCTTTATGCCCAGGGAAGTCAAGGAAATAACCATTACGAAAAGATCCTGGACCGACCGAGAATTGATCCCAAACACATTCAGCATGGAAGTGCTCATAAGAACACTAAGCTGAGAAGCAGGCTCTGTCCCAGTGGGGATGTAACGCCAGAAAGAAGAAGAAGACCTTCAGCATGGCTTTGCTTTGTAGCCGCGAAATATACTACATAAATTTCATACAAATTTGTGTAGACTTTTAGTTAGGATTTTCATATTTGTTTTAACTTAAAACACTTTCATATGAGATTAATGAATTTATATAAAACTCTGTACTCTAATACAAAACGTTCTCTGAAATCATTTTCTAATCCAATTCCAACTTCAATGATATTTAAAAAAATAGTATGAGTGTAGTTTCAAATTGCTTACATACCCTCTATCAAAGTTACTCCAAAAACAAAAATCTAAATACTTTCGATTATATGAAAAAATATAGGTGCGCTAAGGAAGAATTCCATTTTTCAAATGAAATTGATAACTAAGACACCAGCACTTGTTTAAAAGTTATAAAATAGAAATGTTTGAAACAGTAAGCAGAAATAATCAAATTTTCTAATAAAATACTATCAAAATAACCCCGTTCTACGATACCTACATAAGCAGCGGGCACAAACTAGCCCACCGTCAGACAGTAGGGGCAGGGAAGTATGTTTCCCACTTGGCTAGAAGATAGCGCTCATAGCGCGACACAAACAAACATTAATTTAGATGTAAATTTATTCGCGAATATAAATGAATTTAAGTTCTAGGAAATTTTTCAATTAACTTTTTGTTCGCGGCGGCAACGGTGAAGGTGGACTAAGGGTATACAATAATTCGAACGATTCCGCCAAAGATACTTCGAAACGAAATTCAGCGGAATTCCTCGAGGTAAAAGTTCAATTATCCATTTTTTTCGCGATGACGATATGCGAAAAAAAACGAAAGTTCACTAGATTATAATATCACTTATTTCCCTTGTTTATAATACCTATATAAAAAAATAAATTGAAACTATATTAAGAAAATGTCCCACAGGGTATGACCAAAGATCGGGAAAAAGCTATAGATTAGAACAGGCCCGCCTAACCTTCCTTAATAGCGGGTCAAAGATCAGAAATAAGTATAGTGTGGTGGGCATTTTTTTAGTGCACAAGCAATTTGAACATTTTTGTGAAATCAATAGAAAACCCCTTTTGGAGAAATCACTAAAGAGATAATTGCTGCTGGACCAGGATTCCATTTTAAATTTACCCAAAAAAAAGACATACAATAAGACACATGAATAATACTAATATTACAATATCAGGGGGTGTAAAACTAGAAAAAATGGGATTCAATTTAAAATTATTCAAGAAGCTCGATACATTTTGCGTAACCATTGCACATTGGTACTAAAGCCATATCTAGGAAGGCAAAAATGTTTGCGCCTAAACCGTCAGTTTTATACGTATGGTGTCTTTGGGAAAGTTTCTCCATATTTTTCTGACATTTTTTTTTTTTCAGTGATGTGCCCACGTGGGTTAAGAAATCAGGTTATAAACTTTTTTGCTGATGCATTTAGACCATTAAGATGTTCTACAATTTTTTAAAACAATCGACTTGAAACAACTTTGCGGAAGAACCCTAATTTCTATCTCTCATGGTTCGCGAATTATGATTTTTATAAGTTAGGGTGGTCCTGAAAAATGTTTTTCTGTTAATGGTAAGAAAACTGTGAGGACGTTTGTTGTTTGAAGAGAACAATTGAATTTTGAAAATTATATGGACCAGATAGCCGTAGCGGTAAACGCGCAGCTATTCAGCAAGGCCAAGCTGAGGGTCGTGGGTTCGAATCCCACCGGTCGAGGATCTTTTCGGGTTGGAAATTTTCTCGACTTCCCAGGGCATAAAGTATCTTCGTACCTGCCACACGATATACGCATGCAAAAATGGTCATTGGCACAGTAAGCTCTCAGTTAACAACTGTGGAAGTGCTCATAGGAACACTAAGCTGAGAAGCAGGCTCTGTCCCAGTAGGGACGTAATGCTAGAAAGAAGAAGAAGATGTTTCAAGAAATGTACAGTGGAATTCCGTTTTTGGCAACAAAGTCGAAATTTTCAGTTGCAAAATCGGAACCAAGTTTTTTGATTCCAAAAATATCATTATCATGTTGTTACATCATCCAAATAATGGCAAGACTTTGGAATGGTCTTCTTCGAAGCAGATTTCCGTAGGCTAGGAGTATTCGAATAAATTAATCTGCCTTGTCATTTGTGACAGACGCTCAACACACTTTTTATTGCTTTTAGATGTCCACAATAATGTTTTACAAGCTTTAAATAAACTATTGTGGTATTTATTCAAGAACTGACAAATTTCTCAAAACTGTGATAGAATACAAAAATAGTATACATTTTATGTGATGGTATTTTCAAAATTTTTAGCTGTTACAAAACTATTTTTTTTCAATGAACATAAAAAAATCAGTTGATAATATTCGGTAATTTTAAAATTACTCTTGTAAATTATGTTTCTTACATGGTAAGGCATCTCTAATCGAATAATTGACTGCAATCAAAAGGGCATACAGAAACAGCTGAAATCAATTTCGGTACACAAAAATTATGATATTTTTTGTAACATAATATTGACCAGACCTTGACCAGGATTTTCCAAAGATATACACTCCCGTGCAAAAGTTTGGGTTCACCCTCTAAAAAAAAACATACAAAAGTGTTCTGTCCATATATCTGTGATTACGCGTCTAATTGAAACTCTCTAAGCCGCATTCGAAAGGCAAAGAGTTATTCTTAATTTTTCCAAAAACATGTTTTTAATTTTGTATACTAAATTTTAACTTAAAGTTGTGACATTTTTCAAAAAACACACTGAAAAACATTTGTAATTTCCTCAGCATTGGATTTTAAAAGCAAAATTTTAAAACAAGGTGTCATTAGAATCGTAATCTTATATTCTTTGAAGAGCACTCACGATTTTTTTGCGGAAAAATCTGAAAACTGTTCAAAATCATTGAAACAGTCATTCACGTCATCGTGCAAAAGTTTGGGTTCACTCCTCAATACGATGCAAATCGTACAAAAGTCTGGGTTTACCTGAACCGCACGCAAATCATTTTTGTCGATATCTCCATCTTTCAACCGATTTAAATAATTCATAGCTTTTTCAAACGCAAATAATAGCGCATACATGATTGGTTTGATATTTCACAGATTTTTCGTGTTTTAAGTAAGTTCAGGTGCACCCAAACTTTTGCACGATACACCATACTGAGGGGTGAACCCAAACTTTTGCACGATGACTTGAATGACTGTTTCATTAATTTTGAATAGTTTTCAGATTTTTTCGCAAAAAATTAGTGTGCGATTTTCAGAGAATATAAGATCACGATTCAAATGACACCTTGTTTTAAAATTTTGGTCGATCCAATGCTGAGAAAATTACAAATGTTTTTTCAGTGTGTTTTTTTGAAAAATGTCTCAACTTTAAGTTAAAATTTAGTATACAAAATTCATGAAATGTTTTTGAAAAAAATACATACGAAGTAAGAATAACTCTTTGCCTTTCGAATGCGGCTTAGAGAGCTAGAATTGGACGTGTACTTAATCCTAGAGATATGGACTAAACACTTTTGTATGTTTTTTAGGGCGTGAACCCAAACTCATGCACGGGAGTGTATAAATGTAAAATTCTTATAGTAATGATATTGAACAGTAATGCGAGGCGCAAGTCACATGAAGTTTGTAATTTCGTATGACACACAAATAAGATTCTTGCAAGGCTTATTATAACTTTAGTTTGAAATAAGTTTTAATTTTATTTCATATGGAGACGGACCTGGTGTAGTGGTTAGAACACACGCCTCTCACGTCGAGGACCTGGGATCGAATCCCATCCCCGAGATAGTCACTAAAAATTTCAGTGACGACTTCCTTCGGAAGGGAAGTAATGCCGTTGGTCCCGAAATGAACTAGCCCAGGGCTAAAAATCTCGTTAATAAAGATAGAAAAAAAAATATTTCAGACTTTGAGCTTGTATGTTATAAATCAAGTATATTCGCAACATCCTGTTATGTAACCTGAAGAGTTCAATAGAAATCTTCATGAAATCGGTAAGGATCTACTGGAACCCACTATGACTCTGAAGTAGCTCGCCAGGGATCCACAGGATCTAGCCTAGAATTCTCAAGATCTTACTTAGAATTCGGATATAAATTGAAGTCTGTCCAAGAGAGGAATTATGAGGTAATCGTTTGGAATTTAAGGATTACACTGCGATATTGCTGAAAATTATTAAGTCTACGATGGATTTTCAAAAGTCTATTAGGACTTTTCAGACTAGTGCTAGCAATCCTCAAATTCTACTGGAAACTTATTCAGCTTATAAGCTTTTGTCAGAAAGAAATCCACAGTGTTCTGCTGGAAATACACAGCACATCTTAGAAGTATTAGGAGTTCGCTAGGAATTGCCAAATTTCGCGTGGTATACTCAATAACCATTCTCAGGATCCCGCAAAAAAAACCTCAAACGCTAGGAATACCCAGACTTCGTTCATGTTTCTCAAGAATCCGCTGAAAATTATATGAAGCCCACTATACAAACATAGAATTCCATACTATACCATTTAATTCCACTAGAGTTTGTATCCTTTGACAGATACGCGTATTTCGACCTCAACTGTAAGGCCGTCTTCAGTGTCGTGTATAAGACTCGACTTGAAGAAAACCATCGTATGCACACATTATATATTAACACAAGGTATAAACGTGTTTCCCTACCCATTATTATTTTTGTTTTACTTAAAATTCATGAGCTTTTTTGTACATTACATCCTTCTTTTGTTGAAACTTCAAATGCTGAAAGGTACATCACGGGAACGATTAGTAGGTACCAAGTTGAATACCCATGTATTGCAGTTGTCGTTGTCTCTGTTGAGTAGCGTCGTAGGTAATTTCCAGACTCTCCGTCGCATCCAGTTTCCAAGGAGAAGAAACATTTCTCAAAATTTTGATATCGGCCGTTGTAATTGTATGTCCTTCTGAAAAGAAATGTTCTGCCACCTTAGATTTGAAATCGTATATCATCCCCTTGTCTATCGGCTCCGCCCAAAGCTAAGGAATTTCGGAATCGATTTGGTATTTTCCAGCAGAGACAACCAACTAAGAACTTCGTTAGGCTCTACCAAGGATTCGGTAAACACACTAAACAAGGCTGGTGTTTACAAAATCAGCTGTTCCCACTGCAGCAAGGTCTACGTTGGTCAAACAAAGCGGTCTCTCGAGGTTAGATTCAAGGAACACTTAGCGGAAATAGGAAAAGCTCAGAAGACGAACGTTTTCAAAAGACCTGGGAGACTGATTTGGAAGAAGTGAGAACTATTGTTAAAAAGTTCAAAAATATGAAAGCCCTTGGGGATGATGGAATTTTCTACATCCTCATCTAGAAACTTCCAGAAAATAGCTTATCATTGTTAGTGACATATTCAACAAATGTTTTCAGTTTGCATATTTTCCTGACAAATGGAAAAATGCTAAGGTTGTACCAATTGTGAAACCAGACAAAAATTCTGCAGAAGCTTTGAGCTATCGTCCAATCAGTTTGCTTTCCTCCATCAATAAACTTTTTGAAAAGGTTATTTTGAACAGAATGATGGCCCACATCAACGAAAATTCAATTTTTGCCAATGAACAGTTCGGATTCCGCCGTGGACATTCGACCACTCATCAACATTTACGTGAAATAAATTTAATTCGTTCCAACAAATCTGAAGGCTATTTTACTGGTTTTGCTCTTCTAGACATAGAAAAAGCATTCAACAGTGTTTGGCATGATGGCTTGATATTAAAATTTAAAACTTTAATTTTCCAACATACATTGTTAGAATAATACAAAGTTATCTGTCAAATCGTACACTTCAGGTAAATTATCAGAACTCCAGGTCTGACAGACTTCCTGTAAGAGCTAGTGTTCCTTCAGGCAGCATTTTGGGATCAATATTATACAATATTTTAATATCTGACTTACCTGAGCTACCTAGGATGTCAAAAATCTTTGTTCGCGGATGACACAGGCGAAAAGGCGCCAAAAAAACGAAGTCTGTGTGTCATCTGTAGTAGAAGTGCAAAAAAGTTTGGATTTTTTTTTCATACTAGTAAAAAATAAAAAATTCAGATTTTCTAAATTGACGAGTATTTTTGATAAATTGTGAAAACATGGTATAAGAATATTGGAAAACAATAAAATTCAAATATTTTTATTGGGTTAAAATGTTTTGTCTGTAAAGGAAATTCTGAGTATCGTTTTGTATCGACATTGCATAACGCATACCCTCATGGTGGACCCAGCGAAGCAGCAACATCATGTCACACGATGATGCAGCTTTCCCTTCGAAACGGTCCTCGGTTCGGTGTGGCATAAATGGGTTACTTCATCGATCGCACTCCAAGACTGTGACTGTCTGTCTGTCTGCCTGCAATATGCAACTGTTTGTCTGTCTCTAATGGACCGATGGGGGCGCGCGTCACCATCATCGATGATCGTATGCGCGAAATGCATACAATGAATTGCTCAGATATGCACTACGGCAGCGAGTAGATGCAGGCAATGCTGCTGAGGAGGCAGTTTGTAACAAATAACTTTCGATCGGTGATGGGTGGAGAGTTTTTCCTTCGCCGGACTAAATCAGCAACTACTAACGCTGCTGGAGAAAAACTTGCTCGCCACGAATAGTCAGACAAGGAGGTTTAGTGCATCGGCTGGTTACTCTTAATTAGAGCACTTTTCTCTCTTTCAGGCTATTCCTGAAATGTATATTTAATTGGATGGAAGATTGCATATAGAGTAAAAACAGATTTAGCATACTGCATCTCAATAAATCACAGCTCAGGACACCATTTGACTGACTGCACTTGAAATATGTATTCGAAACAGGTTCATAACTTCTAAGAAAGTGGATATAGCGAACTGCAACGACAAAGTTGCTAACGAGACGCTTTAGAAATAAATTTCGATTTATCGTGTTACTGAAATGTACAAGGATTTCAATTTGGAGTTCAGCTGTTCTGAGTTAGCTATAAGCTATAGATATTCCTCCCTCAAACGGGGCATGAAAGATCACTCCAATGTGTTAGTCACACTTTTGTTTGCCCCCGAGATATGAGCAACCCGCGTCAAGATGGCATTTTTCTTATAAGGAGTCCTCGGCTTAACCTTTTCCCGTATGCAAAACTATGATGCATACGGACGGCATCAGAACTGCTGAAGCAGCTGTGGCGAAGTGCTCATGATCAGACCGGAGCGATATGGGCGACTTCAACATTTAATTTTTCTCGTGAACTCTATTTTTTCACACGCTCCAACAAGGTTCGGTTTGCCGTATTCTAGGCCCAAGTTGGACGGAATCAACCCCGATGGGCATGCATACATATTTTCCAGTGAATTTCTCAAGCGAAATGATAACATCAGCAAATAATAAACTTTTTTGAAACATATTATTAATCAAATTGAGCAAACACTTCGCTTCACCGTCGTCGTGTGGCGGTTTCCAATGCCTTTGGACATTTATTGAAATCCGATCCTTCACGTTTAGCGCTGAGCGTAAAACGGCGATAATCGCGATCATAATTATTATTCAATTATCGATTTACGGGTTTGCTTTTTCTGCCGTTCCATTCTTGTCCAGTTGTGTTTTTACGGGATAGTTGTGGATAGGATTTTTCACGCGCTTTTATCACACGCCGATCAATAATCTCGCATGTTTCAGTGGTTCTCAACGTACACTGTTCGGAACTTTTCAATAGAAGGGTTAGGACCTATGTTGGCATTTTTAAAGGAGAGAGCCCAAGTAACAATTTCAATGCTTTTTGATCTTAAATGTTATTTATGGAGGTATTATTAAATATGCATTGTATCCTAACAGATTTATTAAAGTATAAGAAAGTACTGAACGGTTTTTTCATTTTAAAAGAACCACTGAATGGAGCCGATTAAAATATATTGTCGCCTTCGCGCGAAATGCTCCACGCGCAACCATCGCTCAGTAAAGTGTTTGCATTTCCAAGTGATCGCACTCGGCCGTTCGACGTGATTGAAATAAGTTAAATACCATCATTCCAATACCCTGTGCTGTACATGCGGGAAGGAAACCCTTAATGGCAACCGGTGATGCCGTTTTGCAGCAGGTGAGAAAAGAACTTTTTTCTCTTCTTGAATGATTATCGCTCATTAGTATCAAAAGTGCACGCGGACGCCAGGCGATGATGTCGACGACGGATGGATGGATCTTGAACTATTGTAGTCCACGATGCTAAGAATGCGCGACAGCCTTAGGGATTTGAGGAAGGCAAAAACGACGAAACTTGAGGCTTTTGCACTGTGTAGCAAATAGGTAATGAGCCTGGAAGGAATAGCAACATCTTACTTAGGTACTCACAGTCAGCGATCGAGGGATGCGATGGATGGGATGCATTCGGATCGGTAGTTTTGCTTTGAGCCAGTCATTCCCGGCACGACCGGACGATTAAGTTAATCGTGTTTAGTTAAGTGGTAAACGGCTGCGACTGCGACTTGTGGCAGCAGATGATATGACGACCATTGAGATGCAGTGGCGATTGCCCCGCTCGGTTTGAATGCTTTATTAGAGTGATCGTTCGATAAATTGTTGAAAGCGTTGGAATTACTGTGCCACTCGGAAAATGTTGGCAAATATTTGCCGGCTTTGAAATATGGACACTGACGGATTGATCCGCGCAGGGAAGGCGATGAGATCATGGACTTCAAGAGGGATACGGTGATGGAAGTTTACAGCAGATTTGTAGCAGCGATGAATTAAGTTAGGTTCGTTCAAATTCAAGTCAAGCCTAGTGAGATTAACGTAAAGATGAAACGGAGCCAAACTTCAAATTTTCAAGAGCACAAATCTGGAGAACCGAAAATCCGTTCGAGCTGAAAACTTAATCGATTGGTCACTACCATCGATTAAGTTTTCAACCTAAACAGATGTTCGGTTCTCAAGATTTGTGCTCTTGAAAATTTGAGGTTTGGCTTCGATTCATCTTCACCTTAAAAGTGAGGTTTCTTATTAGCACGTGCGTCGTTTTACATCCTTCTGTAATCCTTATATTATCTCAGACATTCTCCTGTTGGCATCTTTGAAAAATGTTAGCATAGATCGTTGATTGGAACCTGGGATAATTTTTTACGGTTTGTTGTATAAAACGGCCAAAAAATTTATAATAAAACCTTTAGTAAGTTTCTGGTTGATTGTTATACATGTAACACTCAACTTTTTTGAAAATGATTTGTCACAATATTATTACATCGAAAGTTACACGGTTGGAATTGATGTAAAAATATTGAACCAACATTTTTACGAGTCAAACAATTGCAAAGTGTTAGACTTTAATTTCATTTTTTCTCAAAGTATTGAAAATGTCACTTGGTCCCCTCTGACTTAACGCTGGCCAGATAATAATCGACACCCTGACCTTGTACCGACATTTAATCTTGATCCTATAGCCATTCAGTACACTTTAGTGTTCAAAACAGCAAAACGTCCTAAGTCAAGTGTGCAGTTTTTGGCCATGAACTTTTCCAACTCCAAAAAAATCGCCAAATATGTAGTTAATAGTCACGCGTTTCATTGATTCGGCACACAAGTGTGCAGTTCTAATAACCGTATCTCATTTATTGAGGACAGTGAACACAACGACCGAAAGCCCTCGTCGACAGACATAAGGCGGCGCCGACACCATAAACACACTCCACATCATGTTCCAACATAATATTTGACCCGACCTTTTTGTCGTTGCCTCATGTTTGACTGGCTATATTTCTTTTTCCTGTTCCATAGAATCGATACATTCTGATACCGACCGGCCGCAACTGTGACAACTCTCCCTCGCGGCATCGAGGTGTAATGATTTATGAAGTTTGCGCGAGCTCATAGTCCCTCTAATTTGGACCACGCCAGGTTCTGCTGCGCGATATTACAACCGTTTCTTAGCCATGCCCGATCAAACAGGGAGATCAAAATTATAACAACCAGATATATTATTTCAAACAGATTTTAACATAATGTGTTATTAATTAGCCGATTAGGTGTTAAAATTACAAAAAAAAATCACACGGTTCAAATTTCGACTTTAACATTCAATTACTAATCAACTTTTTCATGTAACAAATTTGATTCTTGTTTTTAATTATGAATCGTGATTTACGGCTAACCAGCCGAGTGGAAGTTTAACAAAGCTAAACATTACATATATTTTGCAATTGGATTAAATGGACAAATTGATGTGAAGTTTTGCGAAAAACTTACACGTCTTCTCAGTGAGAATCGAACTCACGACTCCCTGATCTCTAGTTAGGGCACGTTACCCCTACGCCATGAGAGGACTCATGAACGCAGAAGATAACCTGAATTCGATTTCAGCTCAATAATCACGTGGTCCTTTTTCGCAAAGTGCACCCTTTCGGAAGAATTGGATGCCCATCCAAACACAACGCTAGCCAATGCCTAGCCCGAGAGCACATCATTTTTTAGGTATGGAAATAGCACACTACACTAGCCAGCAACTGCGCTATTGAAAACGTCGCGACCCATTGGAAGCCCACACAATAGAAACCTCAGCCAGCGCAGTTGCTGGCTAGTGTAGTGTGCTATTTCCATACCTAAAAAATGATGCGCTCTCGGGCTAGGCATTGGCTAGCGTTGTGTTTGGATGGGCATCCAATTCTTCCGAAAGAGGTGCACTTTGCGAAAAAGGACCACGTGATTATTGAGCTGAAATCGAATTCAAGTTAACTACTGCGTTCATGAGTCCTCTCATGGCGTAGGAGTAACGCGCCCTACTTAGAGATCAGGGCGTTGTGAGTTCGATTCTCACTTTCGCAAAACTTCACATCAATTTGTCCATTTAATCCAATTGCAAAATATATGTAATGTTTAGCTTTCGGTAGTTGTTAAATTTGATTCATTCCAACAAATCTGAAGACTATTCAACTGGTCTTGCTCTTCCAGACATACAAAAAATAGAGTTTGGCATGGAGTTTTGAAGATATAAGATGGAAGACAAAAGACAGAAGATAGAAGATAGAAGATAGAAGATAGAAGATAGAAGATAGAAGATAGAAGATAGAAGATAGAAGATAGAAGATAGAAGATAGAAGATAGAAGATAGAAGATAGAAGATAGAAGATAGAAGATAGAAGATAGAAGATAGAAGATAGAAGATAGAAGATAGAAGATAGAAGATAGAAGATAGAAGATAGAAGATAGAAGATAGAAGATAGAAGATAGAAGATAGAAGATAGAAGATAGAAGATAGAAGATAGAAGATAGAAGATAGAAGATAGAAGATAGAAGATAGAAGATAGAAGATAGAAGATAGAAGATAGAAGATAGAAGATAGAAGATAGAAGATAGAAGATAGAAGATAGAAGATAGAAGATAGAAGATAGAAGATAGAAGATAGAAGATAGAAGATAGAAGAAGATAGAAGATAGAAGAAGATAGAAGATAAAAGATAGAAGATAGAAGATAGAAGATAGAAGATAGAAGATAAAAGATAGAAGATAGAAGATAGAAGATAGAAGATAGAAGATAGAAGATAGAAGATAGAAGATAGAAGATAGAAGATAGAAGATAGAAGATAGAAGATAGAAGATAGAAGATAGAAGATAGAAGATAGAAGATAGAAGATAGAAGATAGAAGATAGAAGATAGAAGATAGAAGATAGAAGATAGAAGATAGAAGATAGAAGATAGAAGATAGAAGATAGAAGATAGAAGATAGAAGATAGAGGAAAGAAGATAGGAGATAGTACAATCTATAGCGGATTTAAAAAGGTATAGTACTAAATTCGGTTTTTCGTTTTATTATTAACATTGAGTTATTTTTCTGATATTCTCCTCTGATCGGGTGGTTTTACATTGTTCTGACTCATTTTAATTGCCTTCTAATGGTCAATGGACCAACAGGGTGTAGAAAATCAACGAAACTCAACTTCGGTGGCGGTCGGTTGATTTGAGCCGTGTTTACGCCATCTTTGAATAGAGGTGTAATTTATTTCTTTTCCCCGTTCGATGATTTGAGGTAAATGGAACCGCTTTGAGCAGTGGGACAGTTTGATGTCAAAGCGCCATCAGTTGATCTATTCGATCGGTATGGACCAACGTTCACGGCCATCGGTAGGCACCCATCTAGCATCGATCCATTCAGCTTCAAATTGAATTAAATCTGTAACAGCTTCCAGCTATGTGGCAACCCAGTCAACCACACGAGACAAATAATTAATCAATTATTTCATCAATACTATTATTGGAAATTATTAATCTTGTTGCATAGAATGCCCGATGCTGAATGGGGGAGCCTGTCATCATTCGATCTGCCCCCGACCGTCTCGCCGACGACTGGACTGGACATTTGAACAGCAAACAGGTAGTAGGTATGCTCTAAACCGCACGCGTTCCAGCTCAATGCCAGTGATTCTCAATCCGAGGATCTTGCGCAACTTATGTAAAATGTACCATACAAAAAATGCCATTATTGTAAAGAGTTTGGAAGTCACCAGGCTGTTGCTTGTGCCTCGCGCACGAGGGATCTTGTCATCGATCAGCATGTTTGACCATGGAATCTGGGGCGCATAGTTTCCTTTGCTGCCTTCTAGAAACTGGCATTGGCGACCATCCAACCTACAAATGGCACGGTGTGTCTGCAACCGGTATTGACTAAAGAAAATGGCCATCAAATTTGTGCCTACCACTTGAAAGATATGGCATCCTGGCAATCTCTCCGTGAGACTTTTCTCCTAACGTAAAGGGATATCCCTTGAAAATGGCACGATATCTTTAAATCACAATTATTTTCTTTTCCTCCGATGAAACATTTTCGTCGGTATTTCTGATGCTAAGATACCATATATTTCGTGTAATGGATGCTGGATTGTCATTTCTTTCGTTCAAAACGTTATCAAACCCACCGTGAAAGCCCGTGAGATGCGGACCGCTTGAGTCATGTTCTTGAGGTCCGAACGTTATGGCTCTCCGGCGCTGCGTAATTGCCATACAGTCAACTCAACAGCTTCGACCCAGGCCCATCGTCGATGACTGTTGACTGCTGTAAGAGGCTGCTGCCAGGGAGAGTAAAACTCAATGGGAAATTTGATTTATAGGATCGAGATTTGTCTAGCTCGGTTGCCGCGGCAGGAATTCTTAGCTTAGCGAGGAGTTGATTTTCACGCTAAATAATGGCGTGCTGCCCCTCTGGAGTCCGAACTTTGCCTCCACGGGATGAGACACGGGGAAGGGGTCTGAGTTTATGTGTGGCGATGGTGATGGCGAGCGATGATGCAATTCTCGGCGATGGCGACCGTGGCCTGTCCTGTTTGCATGTTGAAATCGCGCCTCAACTTATAACTAAGCGGCGCTTTGCAGGTTCAGGTCCAACGTTGATCAGCAGGAACGCAATCTGATTCTACGGTTTTTTGTTCGGCTGCTGGTGACCGTCTTTTAAACGATTGGCATTCAAGGATCGTTTCCATACCGTTGAAAAAGAACGTTGATGACGGACCGGGGGGCTCGAAGGGGAAGATGGCGGTCGGTCAGCGCTAGATAGAGATCATTCCTTCGATTAAATAATTTGTTTCGCGGAGCGTTGGATGACTTTATTTCACAATTACGCTATAGTTGCGTGCTTTAAAATGCAGCATAATTTGCATAACGCAATTTGAAAACGGATTTGTGGAATTCCTTTCGCAGTTCTTGGTGGTGTTGATTACAAGGTAAAACTGTTTTTACTACAATGTTGCATAACACACAAACATCTAATGAGAACTTTTGTTTCGAATTCAATAATTTGAAGTTTAATCATTTTAATCCTCTTTTAGTCATGTTGCCAATGTAGAAAAAATCCCATCATTATGTTTCATTCATTTTATTTCTCGTTTTGTAACTACGTGACTATCATTTTCAAGACTTTCAAAACATCTTTATAATCCTTGTTATTTCTGATTTTAAAAAGAGGAAAGAACCGTATCAAAATCAATACCAAGATATGGTACAATGAAACTTATTATCTAGCAACTGGTTTAATATTATTGAACAACATGAAATGAATGAACAGTTAACAATAGTAGTAACTGACACCACGCTGGGAGAAATAAATGGCAACTGTATCGTTTTATCCTATACTGCTTTTTATGGTGACTATGACATCATATAAGGATATGGTTTTCAAATATATAAAAAAAAGCTTCTGCAGAAATCTGGCTAAATTTTAATATCAGATTTTTTACCAAGCCCTCAAATCTCCTGTTAACATGAACCAGGCATCAAAGGCATGAAGGCAGTCAAAGTTGGAGTATAGATGTTTATTTGCCTTTTCAATGCACTGGGCAGCAAAGCAATTTGCTTCAAACTGACTTGCGGAAATTGACTCGCAACAAGTTAGAATTTGTTGTCATTGGTGACTTAAATGCAAAACATCGCTCATGGAATAAATCGCAAAGCAAATCCAATGGCATAGTTTTTTTTAATCGTGCTCTTCAGGATATTTCTCAATTCAATACCCTGAAAGCCCTACTTGTTTTGGCCCTTCTTACCAATTATGCCGCCAAATATATTCTGATCTGGCAAAAAAGATTTTAACTAGTGCATACATTAGTGTTTTAGTTCAGATATTTCCATAACTAAATGTTTTCTGCAATATCGCAAGAATTTTGACTTTATGCAAATGTATGATATTTTTAAACGGTTCTATAATTAATTTTGATGACAAAAATACCCAAGAAAGTGTATGCATTGGTAGGAGATCGTTTACCCACCAGCACACAGGTTTTGCGACCCCTAACTGTACATTTGATTTGAAGTTTTCCAATAAACAAAATCGATAATTTATGTCCAAAGCACTCTCCATACAAGGTTCTAATCAGCAACTTAAGTAACTTCTTATCGTAAAATATTCTGTTATTCTTGCCATCAATCAAGTGGAGCCGAGTCATAGATCATAGCTGTTTATATTCCCACTTAAACGACACCGGCTGGCCGACGGGGTTCGTCTCTTGTCACATCACACAAATCTCCAAGACAATTTAACGAGTTCATTTGCCTCTCCGGTCTGAGCGCTTCAAGCTCATTTTGCTCCTCCTCCGTTTCCTCCTCCTAATCGCCATCGATCAATTCCCACGGCTTCCGTACTGCATCGCGCATTAACCATTAGGATAGTTCACCTTCCCTCACAACACAGCAAACCCGGCAGGAATCCACAACTAATTTCTCCATCACGCATCTCTATTTACCTATCCACAGAAATTGCAGCCGCCGCACGTCAGGTATTTTGCAATATTTTTTAAGAGCCATCATAATCGTTAAAATAGTCATAAATCTCGCCTTCTTGTGTGCATGGCTGCCGCAATCGTCTCCCTCTCCATATAAGCAACACACATAAACTATGGAATACAAGATTCAAGAGACGCAGTACAGCATCCATCCGCCCGCACACAGATGCAATGAATCAAATCCTCTCTCGCGCGCGCCAATAGCGAGAAGATGTTCATTGTTGTTTGTTTGCGGATGACAGATGACGGCTTACGATTTTGCGCAGACACTGTGCTCTGCCGAACTAAACAAAACAATAATATGTGTTTTAGAGTACACAGGGTAGATAAGCTATTCTTCATCCTCGTACTCATATTTATCTAATTCTACGCGTATCATGATGTAACAGGGACACACGTCATGTTATATTGCTGTACTGCCGTGAATCGCAAGTCAGTCCCATCTGTAAAAGAAGGCATTGAGAAATTTGGCTGTGAAGTTTCCAAAATCGTTTTGCTTAAAAAAATATTAAGAAAGGATTGGAACATGCTCAAATCTTAATGATATGATATCTATGATATCTTTCCTAGAAAAATATTAGGATGTGTTGCACGGTGCGGAAATCTGTTGTGGGACTGATATACGATTATTTTCATTACGAAACAATCTGACATGCTGTTTTTTTTTTATTTTTTCCGAACAAATCATTTTATATCATTAGTGTACCTGAAAAAAACATTGGAAGATATGTTGAAAACTGAACTCAACTCAATTTTGACAAAAATGCAGATGGGACTGACTTGCGATTCACGGCAGCGTAATAGAGTAAGGTGGAGCAAATGTTCGACCTTAGTGGTATAATCAAAGTTTCCAGGAAAACAATAGTAGTTAAAACAAAACAAATACCATACAGTGAACCTTCAACATATTGGCTTTAATTTTGCTGAACAAACAAACTTGTGTCCAAATATTTACCCATTTTTAGTTATAACAGTTTCAAAATTTATTGTCTTATTCGAACTTTCGCCCCACCGGTGGGGCAAGAGTTCGAATCTAGTGTGGGGCAAAAGTTCGCTGGCTAAAACACTAAATATCGATCCTTTTATGACAGGAATACTTTACACCAGCCGTAAACTTAAGTTTGCCGAAAAATAAACACTAAATTTTCATCAAAAAATTGCCCAAAACCGGGTTAATTGTAATATACTCAAAAATAGTAGTTTTTCGCAAAACTAAGTGGAAATGTAAAATTTTGGTGACAGTTTTCACACGATCAGACAAATTTAACTACATTTGAAGATAGTATGTTGATTTTAGGCAATTTGAAAATTTTTCCGCGATTTTATACATGGGTCGAACTTTTGACCCGCTGATTCGAACTTTTGCCCCACTATGGGCCAAAAATTGTTTTCAAGCATTTATGCAAAATCTAATACACGTCAAAGCAACCTTATGATAGGGCTAGAAACGCCCTTACATAAAATATCAAAAAAGATTTTATCTTCAATTGGTTCCATGCAACGAAAGTTTGACCAAAAATTACAATATTATATATACGCCGAAAAACAACAAATAGCCATAACTTTTCCAAATTTCAATCGATTTTTATGATATTTGGAG
The DNA here is from genome assembly GCF_002204515.2 of Aedes aegypti. Classification (NCBI taxonomy): domain Eukaryota; kingdom Metazoa; phylum Arthropoda; class Insecta; order Diptera; family Culicidae; genus Aedes; species Aedes aegypti. The sequence goes on from NC_035108.1 coordinate 198,682,254, forward strand.
AAAAAGTCTCTTACTTGAATAGCATTCGAACCACAATGACATTTATAAGATTTGTTTTGAATTGAGCTAGAAATCTTAAAAAGAAACTCTTACCCCACTCGAACTTTTGCCCCACTTTACTCTAATCATGAAATTCGAGCTAGTGATGCATTCGGGCAAGTGTCTAGGCTTGTCTAAAAAGAAAAAACCTCGACAAGGAGGTTAGTCTGGATGCTGTGGTGGAGTCTGGACGAGGAGATAGCTTGAACGAGGTCAGGGGCTCCTGAGGTAATATACACTGTCAGGTCAAAACGCACCATGTCAGTTTCTCTGAAATAAGCAGGTTTTAAGTGGCACTACACAGATTGATGCAACGTTGCCATTTGTTGATACCATGAAAATTTGATACATTTTGGAAAATTTACTGGGAGATAGAACAATTATTTCGAAAAGTACAATTGTTGTGATGTAACGTTCCCCATTCTTTAAATTGTTATTTTGATAGTTTTGATTTGATATTTTGCACATTTTTTTTTTTTTGATTATCTTTATTTTTTTATTATGCACAATTGTATCATATTGTAAACAAAAATCATCCAAAACTCGTATTTTTTCGATAAAGGAAATAACGTTTAAAACACTATGGTGCATCTGGCCTCAAAGTTGTGGTGCGTTTTGCCCCAAAAAGCAGTGCATTAATAAAAATCCACGCAAAAGTAATGTTTGAAAAAAGTTAACTTTTCCGGCAGTCTAGTATAATTAGGATGGAAACTCGTTCAACATCATGTAGGATGAACACAAATCAACTAGATTCGTGTATTGAAACACTACATACATGTTGTTGAGTCTTCATTTCGGCCCATCTTCTTTCAATGATGCATTTTATCCCAGGCCCCCCTAAAAAGAGTAGAAGGCCAAGATGCAAAGTGGCCAAGATGCAAAGCTGACGAAATGTGGATACTGATTGATCGAACGACGAATTCGGCGATGCACGGAAGAACTCAGTATCAATGAGGAGTTGGTACAAAATAAAGTTTGCCAGGAGGTGTATTGTACGGTAGACCAGGAGGAGCATTCTGTTGCAGTTAGGAGGTGTTCAGTGATTCAGGAGAAGCTAAACGCGGTGGCAGATGTGCGGTTCGGAGGTTGTAGGATAAGGAGAAGTTTTGGAGGCCTGGTAGGATGCATAGCTACTTGGGCACTTCCATGATTCACCTTGACATGGGGGGTTTTCTCAACCGAATTATCTAAAACTTTGCAATAAGAAGCTTTTTTTTTTGAGCTCAATAGCTTTGAAAAAACCCTACTGCCGAAGTGAATCAATAGAACCAATAATAGGATCCGGTTCCTCCTGAAACGCACTCCACGATCTTCAGCACTGCCTCAGTTGCTGCAAAGTTGTTGATTTCGCCTGTAATTGCTTCTTTACATGGGTTTTCCTTTCCTCCTGCAAAACAGGACAATTCTCCTGCAAATGACATTCACGTTTATAATAGCAACATGCCAAAACATCACTTTTTCTGTGTCAGGCTGCGATGTGGACTTCAAACGTTTTCATGCATATACTCTCCTTTTTTCTCCACTCATCTAGAAGCTTTCTCTTCACGTAGTCTAGGGACTCCGAAGGACTCGCTATCAAAATTGCCCCAACCAGATGCTCTTCCAGTAATTCTTCCTTCCTGGCTAAACGGTGAACCAACTCCGGCCCTTCCATCAGATGATTTAACAAGTTACCATTTTCTATCAAACGCATTGAACGGAGTTTCCTAAGCAGATGAATTTTGTTGAAAAACGATCCTCGCTCATGCTACACATATCTTTTCCTTCTTTTTTGTTACGCAAAAACTCTGAAACGCGTTGTCCAGTCAATTGGCTGGGTTGTTTTCTAAAGACACTTTACACTATTCAGTGCATTCGTGTCTGTAGTTAAAAAGTAATATAATTAATATCACATTCATATTTTTCTTGATCGAGTTTGATACACTTTTCAATCGGAATCCTTTCTAGTAGGGGAACATGGCCAAACACGCACTGACGGGGTAAAATGGCTCGCCTCATTAAATCGTTCCTAGAACGTTTTAATTTGTGTTCTTTGCTAAACGATGTTGAAATGTATTTACCCCTTTAGTTGCCGCTACAACCCTGGGACATAAGCTCATAGATTTTTCCTTATTTACCCGGTGAAATTCACATTTTTCACTTTTTTGCCTAAATATTAAGGTGATTTTATCAACGAATAAGCGTTTCCATGCCTCAGAGCAAACTCATGGAGAAATTTGGTTGCTGACTCTTCGTTCTCCATACAAAATGGCATTCTACCCCATCCTTTCGGTAATTTTAAACCATTTCCATTTTTCAACCAACTTTTGAAAAGGATATAAAACCATAAAATAGCTCAAATTTGGGAAATGTTTTCGTGATATTGTAGCAAATATTGTAAAGCTACCTCGAATGACGTTAAAATGTGGAAGTGACATTTTGGACCATTTTTCCCTATCGACTTTATGGTTACTAGAGATGGTCGGGTCTCGGGTTTTCAAACCCGAAACTCGACCCGAACCCGACGGAATCGGGTTTGGAAATTTGTCGGGTTCGGGTTCGGGTTGGGTTTGAAAGGCTACAAAACAGTGAATCAATTGTCACCCAACACGCAACAACAAAGACATTGTCATCTCCTTTTCTTGTTGCAACAATTTTATTCCTTAACATCAGTTTATCATCGCTTGAATAGAATATGACAATGATCTATCATACCGTGCGCAGCGATTTTCTGGGCTTCGCATTGCAATTTTCGAGAACTTTCTCCGTTTTGATAAACAATGACACATTATCGAACAGCATCAATAAAACAAATTTGGTTTTGTGTTTAAAATTACTGGCTAATCGCGAGTTGAATAGGTTGCAACAATGTTGCGCTCTTTGATTGTCATGACAATTTTGCCTTTGATTGTATCCTTATCCGCAACAGTTGGGACAAACGGTTGTGAGCAAGCTTGCTTTGTTGTTTGTTTTTCGTCTGTTTTGATGACAATTTGATTCACTGCTACAAAACCATCGGGTACGGGCCAGGTTCGGGCTTGAAAAAAGTCGGGTTTGGTCGGGTTTGGTGAACATAGTGAACCAGGCAATGGACATGCCCTATATCAACTGCAGCGATTCGCAGTAGACAGGATGTCCCGGGCCCGATCTATCTGACAAGCCAATCGAGCCCTCTGTCACCATAGAAGATGGTGTCTCCATGCATGTCGATAGCCTGTAGTGAACAGAGTAACATCCGACGGGTTCGGGTCGGGTCAGGGTTTGTTTGTATCAATGTCTCGGGTTCAGGTCGGGTCCAGGTTTGGCAAAATAAAATAAGTCGGGTACGGGTCGGGTTCGGGTTTGAAAAAAGTGAGACCCGACCATCTCTACTGGTTGCCCTGGCTACGCGATCGTTTCAGTTCATTGTCTGCTGTTGTTCCACTGTCGGTCTCAGTTGACAACCGTCTCTTCCCAGTCGGTTTAATTATTTCACTCTCATGTACGTTGCTACCAATGTTATGGATTTTTCTTGCGTTGCTTCTGCTGTTGTTTCCGTCATCGTCGTTGTCGCTCTTGTCCTCATCGTCAACGTCATCGTCGCTTGAGCCGTCCGGCGGGATGAGCCGCTGGTGCGTCGTAATGGACCGATGCACGAGTTCACTATTTGACATTTGAGCGGTGCCGTGTTATTTATGTGACCATGGTAACGAGTGAATTCAGCACCGCTCAAACGTCAAATTAGTGAACCCGTGCAAAGGTCCATGGTTGTTTTTGTTTTCTTTTTCAGTGCTAGTTGGTGATGTTTTGGTTGTGTTCGATGATTTGCGTTGCTGTTGTTTTAGGGTAAATTGGTATAATGCGCCCCAAGCGGGCAATACGCCCCAATTAATTTTCAAGGGATTGAGGCTTCTTTAACACGTAAATATGATTACATATCTTAAATATCTGCGAAAAAATGATGTTGCGCATATACAATCTTTGGGAAGTATGAACAATCAATAGAAAACCCAAAAATATCAAAAATCAGCTTTTTGGCGTAAAATTTGGGTCCGATAGGCAAGCCTCGTTGTAAATGAAGCCCATCCTTTACTATTGTACTTATAACAAAAACTTTTACCGGAAGACGATTGCTAATGGACCCCTTTAAGCTTAGCAAGTGGTGGAATTCTTCTTGGAAACATTTCTACTACGCTGTGGAACTTTTTCTACGAGAGGGGCATATTGCCCGGATTGTTTTGAATCGTCAAGATTTGGAACATTTACAGAAAACGCCTTGTACCGTTTTGATTCATATTACGGACACTTAAGGACTCAGGGAAATATAACCCAGCATAGAGCATACAAAATAAATCATTCTGTATGATTCCTTAACGCTATCGAGCGTCAGAAGCCCTTTACTTTCGAGCGGTGGGTGAAGAATACGCTTCCGCAACTTCAATAATTTTAAATAAATCAAAATGTGTGGCCTTTTCATGATTCTTATTCCGGACGCTTCCTCACTTTTGCCTCATATTCCGGACACTTTGAATCGAATTCCGGACAGCTCATGATAATCATTAATGGAACAGTCAAATCATCAATCGAAATCGTTAAACCACCAAAGAGACATCTAAGGTAGTTGGGCATTATAAATTTTCAAAGATATTTATGGAAAAAGTTTACTAAAACGAGCCTTGAAATTGAGAACTTTTGAACAGCAAAAATTGCAATATTTCGCGTGAAATGTTTCCCATACAAAGAAGAGTGTCCGGAATTTGAAGCTGTCCGTAATATGAATCAAAACGGTACTCTTTTTAGAAGCTACCTGGCAAGAGAAAGTTGCATGCAGAGCATGATTAACTAAGTAAATAACACTTTGACACCAAAAACTATAGAAGTAATGCATTTGCTACAGCGATAAAGCAGTTTTTCCTTAGGGGGGCGTTTTATACCTGTTTACCCTACATCGTCTTTCGGGTAGCTAACGTAACTTCGCTTACCTGATAACATTACACAAATCTGCTTGCTAGTATCGATAGACGGCGAAAGATGATCTGGGAAAGCACGTTTAGGCTGCGTTAAGAATCGTTAGGATAAATTCTCGCATAATCTGGGATAACGCCCTAAAAGCCATTGGTAACTACGTGTGTAGCTCGTTGTTTCTGAGCAAATGAATCAATATGCATCCAAACCAACACCACTGGCAGGTCGAGAATGACCCTTTCTTCACTATAGCGTTGTTAATAACGTGTAAATCCATTCAAATGCTCAAAAACAATGAGCTACACACGTGGTTACCAATGGCTTTTAGGGCGAGATCATAAGTTATGCGAGAATTGGTATAATGCGCCCCAACCGGGCAATACGCCCTCACTTCATTTTCAAAGGATTGAGGCTTCCTAAACACGTAAATTTGATTACACATCTTAAATATCCGCGAAAAAATGATGTTGCGCATATAAAATCTTTGGGAACTATGAACAATCAATAGAAAATCCAAAAATATCAAAAATCAGCTTTTTGGCGTAAAATTTTGGGTCCGATGAGTTAGCCCCGTTGTAAATGAAGCCCACCCTTTATTATTGTACCGTTTTGATTCATATTACGGACACTTAAGGCCTCAGTGGAGTATAACTAATCAGAAAGCATATTAAATTAACCATTCTGTATGATTTCTCCCCGTTATCGAACCTTCAAAACAATTAACTTTCGAATGGTGGATGAAGATTCTGATTCCACGACATGAATAATTTTAAATAAATAGAAATTGTTCCATACTTTTGCCTCGTATTCCGGCCACTTTGATTCGAATTCCGGACAGCTCATGAAAATCATAGATAGAAAAGTCGAATATTTAATTGAGATCGGCAAACCACTAGAGAAGCATCTTAGGCAGCTGAGCATTATAAATTTTCATAAATATCTATGGAAAATGTTGACTAAATCGAGCCTCAAAAGTGAGAACTTTTGAACGGCAAAAATTGAATCATTTCGTGTGAAATGTTTCCCATACAAAGTACAGTGTCCGGAATTTGAAGCTGTCTGAAATATGAATCAAAACGGTACTTATTACAAAAACTTTAACCGAAAGACGACTGCTAATGGACCCTTTTAAGCTTAGCAAGTGGTGGAATTCTCCTTGGGAACATTTCTACAACGCTGCGGAACTTTTTCTACGGGAGGGGCATATTGCCCGGTTTGTTTTGAAACGTCAAGATTTGGACCGTTTAAAGAAAACATCTTGTACTCTTTTTGGCAAGAGCAAGCTGCAAGCAGAGCATGACCAACTAAGTAAATAACACTTTGACACCAAAAACTAGAGAAGTAAATGCGTTTGCCACTGCGATAGAGCAGTTTTTCTTTAGAGGGGGCGTATTATACCTGTTTACCCTATAGCTCGCTAGTTCTCACATTCTAACTTCTCACCCTTTTTACTCCCTCCTTCCACTCTTCCGGTAGCTGTTCTAAATCATAGATCTTGGCTATCAATCGGAGCAGATAAGTAGCCAACCTGCCAGGGCCCATTTTAATAAGCAGAACTTATCAAAATTGACCCTGACAGGTTACCATCCTTCTCAGCAGCTATTCGATAGCATCATTAACCTCACCTAGTGGGAGTTTGCACATCTCCCTCATCCGCAGTATTGATGAAGCCATTCCTCCTGCTGCCTTCGCACTTAAATTCGGAAATCGGCCTCGGTAAACGGATTCACCGTGAACCCAACAGCTCGGTAATTATTTGCCAAATCTCGGTAAAACTTTGACCGAGATCTCGGTAAACGTCTACCGAATCTCAGTAACTTTCGCCGAGATCTCGGTGAAATAAGTACCGAGATTCGGTATAGAAAATTACCGAAATCTCAGCTGTTGGGTACTCGATGAAATGTTTTGCTGAGGTCGGTGAAATAATTTAAGTGTGTTGGTCTTCCGCATCTGCGCCATTCATGTGTTCATGGTAGTGTTGCTTCCACCTTTCAATTACCTAACGATCGACTGTCATGATAACTCCATACTTATTCCAGCACATTTTGACTACACACTGTTAATCGTTTGTTTAGATCGAATTCAATTGATTTAAAGTAGATCGTGAAATGCAAAATCAAAATTGAAGCTACAGTGATATGAAGCAAATGATGGTGAGATAGAGAAGGGATGGTGTTGCTTGTAATGCACAACTATTATTATAATAGTTATTGAGTATAAATCCAAGTTTTGTGCATTGTATGTAAAGTAAAAAATGTGAAGAAGACTATTAAGCGTATCTGGGGTAATATGCACCACCGGGGCAAAACCGACTTTTCGGGGTTTCTAAGAATATTCAAGAAAATATGAGATATTTTGCTTGAAGTTTCCTTGTCAAATAGTATATTGATGATCCCATTTATCAGCCCCTGACGATTTTTTTTTTCAAATTACTGCGCGAGTATCTTAAAAAGGCTCCATGGGTCGTTTTGCCTCATGGGGCACATTACCCCAGGTTTCCTTACTGATAAGAACAATTGGTTCTTATGGGTTTCAACTGAATTTCTGATAATTTTATTGCGGTCTTCCGTTAGACGAAGACTGGCAAACTTACCCTTTGCAATAATGAAACAATTCTGTGTAAGAACGGTTTCATTAACTCCGGGATGAGCGTGTCATCCCCGAAGCGCTTTCGTCACACATCGCAGAATGTGTGCCATAACAATAACAATAAAACATTAAATTACAGATATTACCGCTCATGCTGTGCCATCAATCCGTGTCAGTTGGCACCGCACTAGCGAAGATGTTGATGATGATCGTTTCTCTACGTGCCGAGATATTCTTAAGCCATAAAAGTGCATTCCCATGTCCAAGAAAACCGCGAGCAAAGACAGTCGCCGCGGCATGGCAGCTACCTTACCGCCACTTCAAATTGCTTCGGCTTGTTTTCAATCACTAATATTTGACTTTTCTCCTCTCTCTCATCCCGACAGGCGAAAAACCGTACACTTGTCAGTGGCCGGAGTGCGAGTGGCGTTTTGCGCGGTCCGACGAATTGACGAGGCACTACCGTAAACACACCGGTGCCAAACCGTTCAAGTGCATCGTCTGCGAAAGGAGCTTCGCCCGGAGTGACCATTTGGCATTGCACATGAAGCGACATCTACCAAAAAATAAGTAAACTATTAACCCTAGGCGTGTGCAATGAGAGAGGCATCCTTTCGTACTTTTAATGGTGAATTGATCAGTTCAACAACCGGCATCTCCAGTGCAGAACAGCCCACAGAAGGCCGATCGATCTAAGCATGCTTAGATTTATTCCAACGCAATCCAACGCTGCCGTTTGTGAACGAAAGTGAAAACAGAAGGAATTCCTACTGACATAGCAAGAGGCGTATATGCACGTTAGCCCATAGCGTAAGGTCTCCCCAAAAATCTCTCCCGAATAAATATTGAACCAAGACGGTCGTCCATCGAGCTATTAATAATCTCTCTAGTGATTGATTTTTATTTTGTTGAGCTTTTCAAGTCTTGCATTCATTCAGTAAAGTGAATCGTCGGCACCTGCTTTGTTTGCTTAGGTTAATGAGTGAAGGCGCCTACTATGTTGACTATTTGCGTTCCATGAGAATAAGGCTGCACATTAAGGTTGCCCATATTTATATATAAAAAAAAACTACTGTATCGCAAGCAGGCATTACAATCTCATCTGATCACTTTGATCATCTTCGGATGGTGAAAGATATTATCAGCAATCCAAGAGCGCTTTGATATGATTCCATCTCTCTATCAGATGATGATCTTGAAGCTTGTTCGGTGACATATGGGTATATTTCTGTTTTAAATTAGATTACACTACTATGCTGTTATGGCTATTGTACGGTTATTTTACTTAGTTGAGATGTCTGGTATAAGTAAATTCTACATGGTGAGTATTTTCTTTTGCTTGCAATGCTACATGCTGAATAAGTTAAATCCGTTGACGCCACCACCGTATCTGCTAGATGAATATTGATTGGGTCAGAAGATTCATCAGGAATTCCTAAATTCCTCTTCAACAAGAAATACGTGCAGTTTCTTGGGAAAATATCAGTTTTTATCGAAACTTTTATAACTTGTTACGTGATTTACAGACAAATTTTGTCTGCTAAGGTGCAAGTAATAGGGGCAAAGAATTACAAAGAATGAGAGAATCATTTTATTATTAATGTATTACGAAGGAAATTATTTTTCGTAATCCAGACTCATCCTATTCTATTTTCTTCATTATTCAAGAAAGATTTCTGCTCAAACGCGCCATTCCCTGACCCTAATGCTTGAAAGTTTGCGTTTGTGGTCTTCGGAGAAAATACGAACACATTATGTGCATGGCCACAATAAAATCCATCCAAACCTATAAAAATATAAAAAAAGAAAATTTGATTTACTCAAGGAACGAATTATCTTCTTACTTCCGTTGGTTGACATCTTCAGGTAATTTTCACTTCTATTAGGTCATAAAATATTTCCGGACGTGACAGCCGGGCTGTTTAGAATCTTTCTGTTATGGCTTTCTGATGTACGGATTGCTCAGATGAAAAGATTTCATCTTGAAACAAGAGAGTCAAAGATGAAGTTCAAAATTTGATCAAAGAGCTCCAAGATAATATCCTAATATTTGATCCGTATCTTGCTCAGAAGATCGAGAGATGAGATTAAATGCAATGCCTGATCGCAAGTAACAGTTACATTTTCTCGCAATAAAAAATAACACAAAAATTCTCCGGCTTAAGCTAAGTATGCTGTTTCGCTCAAGAAAAGTAAAGAAATTCCTTGATTGAAAGGGTCAAGAAATTTCCTACAGAGAGCCCCCTTTAAAGTGACATTTCTTCTTAACTGCGTACTGCGATCAGAAAAATGTGACTTTCTTGACCATTTCGTGGGAGAAATTTTCCACGCATCGAGATAGGCGATTCCTTTTCTTGTCAGTAGCAAACCGGCCTTTATAATCAAGAATGCATTGATCTACAAAATTAATAAAAATGAAAATTGAATTCAATGCGAACAGCAAGATAAAGAAAAGCTCCACAAAATAAATCAAATCTTCAGCTCAAATAAATTAATGTTTCAATTGAACTATTTGCCATCGACTTTGAAAGATCTCAAGCAAAATTTTATTTTCTTCTCTAACATCAACAGTACAAAACATCAAATCAAACCCATCAGTTCAAGCTCTCATTTCAAAACTGCCATTCCTATGAGTTACCCGACCAATATCGTCTCTCTCTCACACATTGGAGTACCGAAATAAACCGCCTTACTAAGTGTATCGATAAAACATAATGTTACCATAATTCAGAGTAGAGCAAATCGCCAACTGCAGTGCAAGTTGAGCCTATAAAACTCCACATACGATTGTAAATGTGTTTTTCTTCGTTCCCATAACTAGCTCGGTAAATAATTTTAAGAAACGGAAATCGTTCCACTGAATGTCGTGTTCTTAAGTTGCCATTATTGTCAATTTATAATTGAAAAATGATCATCACAGTTTAGCACAAAAGTGTAACAACCCGAGCAGGTGAAAAAAGCTCAGCAATAGCTAATTTTGATGTGGACATCTAAAAGTGATATTAACTTGATAGATATAAGAGATAAAAGATCTGAAAATGATATCTAAAATTTACTCCTAGAATATCATTAGCATATCATATTTAGCTTTTGTAAGATCTAACCAATATCAGCGAGCTATTCATTTGATCTGCAAACATCAAATTTTGATATGGCTTACAATTTCCAGGAATAAAATTTAGATATTATCTTCAGATCTTTTATCTCTTATGTCAATCAAATCAATATCTCGATTTGATGGTCAGAACTTCGCTTCTGCTCGGGAATGTCTCCGGAAACAAATCAAACCATGCCCTAGAAAACCAACTTGTACATACTTCCTTGAGATAATAAGAAATTTACCTTATGTATTAAGCAAGAATTGAGTTTATATGTGTTAATTAGCTACTTAGGTTTTCCACTGATGATACTTTAATCGCGTACTTTTCATTACCATACTACTATATAGGAAAAATTTCAAATCTAATTTAAAAAAAAAACGCACCCGTACTTTTAATTTATTGGACGTGATTGTGAATAGATTTAGGAATGCATTTCCATCCCCAGTGGTAAGCTTACTGAGGCAGTGTTCAGTAATCTGTGAAATGGAACGTACTTCAAAATTGACAAAAAGCAAGTAACGGATCGTGACAAACCCAGAAGCAAACAAAAACGTATGTCATAGTGTTTTCAAGACTCTAAATGTGTAAGTATTTTGAGCAACATGATTCTACAGTGTAAGAATATTCCTGTCGTCCAAGACATGTGTTTTGAAATATATAAATGTTTTTAACTGAACGATCGATAAGTCATTGGATGGTGAAGGAAAGAAATCCATTGGGAATCATTTATTACAACACTCTTACAGAATATCACAGTATTTTGAATGATCGGCATAACCTAACGGCCATACTAACGAAATATGAAACAAAGTTTTTTTTTTCAAACTGCAAGATAACTCCAGCTTGCCAACGACAATCAAGGCAGGCTTGCTGAAAATCGCAAGTTTTCTGTTTTCTTTTGTTGTGTACCTTCGATCTCACCGGACAAACATGGAAAAAGGGCCATAGTTTCTATTTTTATTGAACAATGTAAAAAGATGCGTATTTTAATCAGAATAAAAGGTGCTATGGTGACATTACATTTGAATACGTTTGAATTGATTTTCATTCGATTTTTGTCATCTTCGATAAAATGCAAAAATATATTTTGATCAATAATGCGCTTTTATCATGTTTGTCCATTGTTTGAAATTGAATAATGAAAACCATCAAAAAGCGACTGAGCTGCGTAGCTTTTGCCATGACTATTTTGCAAAGAACACACAAAACTTAAGTTTGTGAATTGTGTTATGTTTAACACCCAATGTTAAATGGCCCTAGAAGAAGCTCCATCTCTCCTAAAGATTTATACTTTAGGTGACGAGAGACGATTAACTGCTTATCCCTTGAAAAAACGTCGGGCTTAGCCAAAAAAAAGCCGTTTTAATTTATAAGACTGATAAAGCCATAAAATGTCTAAACTTAATTTAAAATTTCAACCAACGAAATGGTTGTTTCGAACTAAAGCCGTTTTTCTCCATGAATGAATGGCTTCTACGATATGGTGCAAAAGTTGAGCATTTGTAATGTAACAATAGACTGATGCAAACTTCGAAGAACTTAAACGGTGTCAATTATGATGAAAATCATTGTCCCAAAATTTGAAGTGATTTGGAAGAATTTTGGTTGTACACACGCCATTTGAAGTTTATAAGGAAATTACTATACAAAAAGCAAACCTTTTGAGTTCAGTCCTTAAACTGCTCGTCATAATAATCTATGTAAAAGTGAACAAACTCATCTTATGTGAAATTTTATCAGCTACAGCTTTGCCGAAGACTACATTTTGATAGAACCTAAGGATAATTTGTTATTATTGGTAATTAAGTCTAAATCACCCTAAGATGATAATTCCATTACTTTCATACCAACACTGCTTTTTTGCTGTAGAACATAGTATCCAGGATAACTTTGATCTATGGACCAATGCACGAGTTCATTATCTGACATTTGAGCGGTGCCGTGTTATTTATGTGACCATAGCAACGAGTGAATTCGGCACCGCTCAAACGTTAAATTAGTGAACTCGTGCACTGGTCCATGGCTAATGCACGAGTTCATTATTTGACGTTTGAGCAGAGCCGTGTTATTTATTAGACCATGGCAACTAGTGAATACGGCATCGCTCAAACATCAAATTAGTGAACTCGTGCATTGGTCCATGGACCCACCCAGACAACTAGAAGTCGCAAAAAAAGTTCACTTTATAACTCATTTATTCAAACAAATTACATCAAACCCGCAAAATAAGGTGGATAAAATCGTCAGATTGATGAGTTTCCTCGCATAAAATGCTTTTTCTCCGAGTTCATTTGTACATTTTGTCCCGTACATTCGTACAATATAAGTCGATTCAATCCGTAGCAGCAGTCAAATCAACATTTGCTATCATAAGTTAAGTCACATAGGATAACAGGTTAGTTCGATAGAAAATTTATACACTCGCATTGTATGCTATTATTCATCACATAATATATGCACGTATATCGCCTCCACTTTTGTACGTAGAAGGCCTTTTCGCGACATCTTATAAGTGACTCCATGTGATTTCGTTATACGTACATTTTGGTTGTCTGGGCATGCATGAGTTCATCATCTGATGTTTGAGTGGTGTCGTATTGTTTACGTGACCATGGCAACGAGTGGATTCGGCACCGCTCAAATGTCAAATCAATGAACTCGTGCATTGTTCCATTCTTTCCGCCAGGAGTGCTTACCATTGTTGCCTACCGAACAGTTGGTGAAGCATGTTACATACAAACCCAATTTATGACGATGAATAACAATTTATCCCGACGTTCAATCAAAATGTGGTCTTGGGCAAAGTTGTAGCTGAGAAGATTTCACATGAGAACTGTTTTTACACTTTTCCATGAAATATTATGACAAAGAGATAGAGGACTGAACACAAAGGTTGGCGTTTTGCATAGTAGTTTCCATATAAACCTCAAATGATGTGTGCACAGTCAAATTTCTACCAAATCATTTCAAGCACTGGGAGGATGCGGTTTATCATCATGAAAATTGTTTAAGCATAAGAGAGCCAAAATTTCAAAATTTGCATCACTCTTCTGTGAAAAACATGGTGTTTATATCTGCAGTTTTGTGATATAATGGACATTGCAGAATATTCAAAGATTTCACTGTGAGCATATAAAAGGTCAAAAAGCAGTTGAAAGCCAAAATACCAAGCTTGTCAAAAATGGTTTAAATTAAATTAATGTGCCCTATAAGACGCGATTATTATATTGCCATAGGGCTTCAGCTGATATAACAGCTGCTAAAAAACATGCCTAGAAAAGGTGCCTTATATAACTCAAAATGTACTATAAAATCATTACAGCCCTAGATCTGATGATCACATATATCAGAATTCAATTAATAAAATGACAACAGAATTCCTTCAATTTTATTTAAGAATACCCTTAACAATTTATCCAGGATTTTTATAAGAATACTTGCACATACTACTTCAAAGATTTATCCAGTGAAAAGATTCGTACAGAAAATCGTTCAGCAGTTCCTTCAAAGCTTCTTAGCTTAGCTTAGCTTAGACTGACTACACATATCGATGGTGACTATTCCGTGATTGGCCGAAGTCAGCGAAGATGCTCAAAGAATCAAGAAGTTCTTCTGGGATTGGCCACAATCTTCTTCAGTGCGCATAATTCAGTGTCTCTGTTTATACAGGGTCAATGACAGCGTCGGCTTCGTCCTTGCAGTCAGGTGGGATTGTCTCAAGGAATGTTAGCGTGTAATCTTTGCTATTTGGAGACCGTGTTTGCCTCTGCATCTCCACAAAGGTTACTGGGAGGGATGTTTGTTAATGGGGAGGATCGTTGGGTCACAGGATTCACTTTGATAAGCGATTAGATCATGATAAATAATTATTTGTGAGATATGAACATGCTTATACGTAAATATAATATTTTCAATTGATATCGAAAATTTCCAAGTAGAACAAATAATGTCGACACTTGAAGTGACGAACCATTTGAAGTTTGTTGATCAAATAGCTAAACTCATCATTCCTACAGCTGTTAGGACGAAAGCATGTGTTACCATATTTTACTCATTTGAAAAAAAAAAAAAAGCTCGATTGGCTGGACCATCACAGAACACTCTTATGCGAACCATTCAAAGTTGGTTGAAAAAAGTGAACCTTTTGCAAGTCTACACATATAGTGTCGAACCATTCAAAGTTTTTTAATTACAAAAAATTACTTAAAAAGAGAGAAGGCTTCTGAAAAAACTACGTAAAACACAAAAAAGTATGAATAAGAGTTTCTGTTGACACTTGAAGTGACGAACCATTAATAGTTTGTTGAAAAATCTTATTTACATCCTACCACTGTAACGATTAACGATTACATATTTAACAGATTTGAAATAGAAGCATGAAAAGAGCTGACCAATTAATCCTTCATCCTTGACTGAGCAGCCACAATCCAATTTCAGTTTCATTTAACGCATACAGAGTAACTGAGAATCATTCTGGAGACGCTAGAAAAATAGCACAATTTGCTTTTCATGCCAAAAGTCGCTCTGACGACACAAAAGTGCTTGGCTTCCGCGAAACACTGCCAAGCAAAACGCGCGCAAACCGAGAAAAAAAAACAATCCGCCTACGCTACAAAAAAAACTCACGCTTGCTCGGGCTTCACAAATCGCACTCCGTGGAGCAAGTTCTGGAGAGATTCTGATAAGCAACTCATGAAAAAAATAATGATGCAATTTCTGGACGAATTCCTGAGAGAATTGAAAAAGAAATCTCTAGGAATTTCTTCCTTAAAGAACTCAGCTGGAAATTTCAAGAAGATTTGCAGGATTGCTAAAGCTTTTCATTGAAAATTCTCGTAGTTAATCGCGTTGAGGTATCTGAAGGCTACTATGGAGCCTCTAATTTTTTATAGTACCATAAAATCGGGTGTAATTGAGCAGAAGGGTGAAATTGATCATCGTATCACACGATTTCATTTGTTCGTAATGGAGCACAAATATCAATGTAAGCTGTAGTAAATGAACGTTGTTTGTCGTAACTATTGTCGAATTGTGTGTTGTGAAGTTTTTTTGCGTTAATGAATGTTTATTACTATGAAAATAATGTAAAATTTCATAATCATGCACGGTGCTGTATTGACAAACACCTATAAACTTCTATTTATAAGCAAGGATTTGAATATGGTATAAACCTGAAAGTTTGTGAGGATGCTTGAGATATATCCCAAAACCAGATTTCATCACCAAAACTCGTTCCAATTGGCTCATATGGTGGAAATAATTAAATTTCTTTTAGATATCATTGAATTCCTTAGGAAATTGCATACATTTAGGCGTTTTCCGCGTAATTCTTGAAATTTAACTATTCGTTAAGCCGGAACAAATTTAAAATTTTACTTTTGTCACCCCCCCCCCCCTTCAAATTTTTCAAAAAGTCAGAGGGGGGAAATAAAAAAAACGTCTTATTTTAAGTGTTGGTTTGCACTGTTGTTTTGTGTTTTAAGCTAGTTTTGTAATTCGTCCTTACAATATTACATGAGACAACAGGTGTTAGTGGATTATAAGTCCTAAAACGCTGTAATTTTCAGTTTATTGCCTATGAAAATGGTTTATTAAATTTGGAGTCAAGGTTTCTCCAATAATATTCGAGTTTTTTAGTTTATCTTGGACTTCTTCTGATTGCTTGTTTTGTTTTAAATTTTAAATTGCCACTCTGGTAATAAACTTATTATCTTGATCTGGAAAATACAATTTACAATTATTAATACTTCGCTGAGTTAACACATTTGAAATGTATTTTCACTGAGAATATGTACTTCAGTTCCAAATTTAACCAAAAGTATGGGGCCACGACAAAGCCAAGAAATTTTGGTTTCATCACCTTTGTCACCCGTGAAATTTAAAGAATTCTAACGAAATTTCTATTATCCCTACTTACAATCTATTATACTGCAGACCTATGCATATTTATCTCACAGTCGCTCAGGTATGCAAATAACATGGTACAAGGGGGCATAGAAGGACAATATATATCACAGAGTCAATTTGCTTATTTGTTTTTTTTTTTCAAATCTAGTGACAATTTTTTACATATAAAATGTTACATATATGTTAAATAAAATTATAATAATCTAAATTTAGTTTACTGTTGCATCCAACTACAACACTTCTGCAGTGTTCCTAAAATTGTAAATAGCTTAAACACAATTTTAAATTTTAATATTTTCTCTTACCAAGAGTAAAAAAAAAGATGGTAAAAAACCTGGAGATTGATGTTATGCAAAATCGAATAATGAAAAATGTTATGAAAAACAAAAAAATGGCATGATTATTATTGAAAACATTTTTATTGAATGGTAATATGTGGCAAAAACATGGTTTTGGATTATATGAGTATAAACAATAATAAATTTACTTGAATTTCCATTTTATTATTTTTTGTCCCCCCCTCGACACATTTTGATGGAAGGTGACAAAAGAAGATTTTAAGATTTGTTCCGGCCTTATTTATATAAATATTGCATTGTTAAGAATTTGACAAGCATATTCGGATTCAGGGAGCTCAAATTTATCATGTAGAGTTGTTTTGAAAACTCACAATAATGGCATTGACAAGTGATCAATTTCACCCCGAAATGAGATTTTCTGATTTTTTATTTTAGAGATGTTTGTTAACACTACAATGACATTTGTTAGAAAATTTCGGTACATAAGTCGATGAGGCTTACCTTCGTATTTGTTTTCCTGTTTGGCATTGTTTATATTATAGAAAACAGTGAAAAATGATCAATTTCACCCGAAATTACGGTACCTAATTCTAGTTGAAATTACTTGGTGAGCATAAGATTGCTGGAAGGAATTTATGTGAGAATTGGTATCTCCAAAGAAGTTCTTGAGGGGCCCTGCAGAAGATTCTGGAAACATTCCAGGAGAAAGCACTAGAAAAAGAAACGTGGGATGAAATTACTGGAGAACCTGTGAAATAATCTCTGAAGGTTTCTCTGGAACCTCTAGAGTTGTGCAGCAAAATCCACTACAAGCAGAATAAGGAAATAGTGACTTCAGATACCATTTTAGTTAAAATACACGCTTTAGAGACCTTCCATTAAAATAGAGACTTTTGAGACACTTCCAATAAATTAGAGACCTAGAGTCTCTAAAAAGGGACCTGCCACCTGCCCTTCAATTCACAACGAAAGGAGTTTGGGATAGCTTTAGAGCATGGACAAGGCGCCAATAGCATTAGAGACGAAACGCTACTATATTATGTACACGATCCACTTACTAACTCGGCTTAAGAAATACACTCATACAAACAAAAATCTAATCTAATTGCTACTTACGGTTCCAGCACGATTGGTCACTGTTATCGCCACGGCAAAACGTACCTTGTCAATTTCTTTAAAATAAACAAGTTTTAAGTGAAAAACACTATGCAGATTGATGAAACGTTGAAAATTGTTGACACCCTAAAAAAATATAATGGGATGCATAGGTCTTCCCTGACCACATGTTCTAATGGCTGAGTTGCAACTAACACTATCTAAAGCTATAGATGTAGAACCCCAAAACTCATTGGGATCTCTGTCCTGTGGGTTGAGTTCCACACGATCGTCTTTAGATCATAAAATCACCTTCTGTTACTCCTTATGGAAGAATGAGTGGTGTAATAGACAGATTTCACGCCAACTCGACACGCGATTGGCAGCACCCCTTCAGAATTCAATGAAACTTTCTGGATGTCAAAAGAAAATCAACTCCGTCTAACAATCCGATGGGTTTTTTTATGGTTGAGAAGATATCACAATAATATATCATTTCTTATTTGGTCAAAGCCAATTATAACAGGTGTCTGGAAAGGGTCGATATTATGCTTATGAAAAAAGTGGTTTGTTTTTATTTTTATTATTGCTATTTATCCTTAAACGTAGTAGCTGCACATGAATATTTACATTATTTTTGGGCTTTACTGAATAAAATGAATATTTTTGGTTCATCCTCTGAATTGGTATACCGTTTGGCTGCAATTTGTGTATCACTAATAGGCATAAAACAATGATATTTTTGGGTACCAGGAACAGTTTTAATTTCATCAAACAATTCCACCAATTCCTCTGACATTTTAACATATGAACCAGCTTTTTACGCTCGCTATAAATCAACAAGGGGTGATTCAATTTCGACATTTCTTGTCTACAGATTTTATAATTAAGTCTTAGTAGGCCATGATTGAATTTTGTTGATTCAACTGTCATTAATTTTCATTTGATTTGTTTGGAGCTAAAATATCTTTGTATTCAGCTTTTCGTATTTACATCAACCATTTTCTTATAAATTAAAATGATTTATTTCTGATTTTAGGCACTCTATTATTAGGATCCATTACAAGTTATTTGGTGTGAACAAATTTCCCGGAAATTTTGGAATACTCGGATTAATTGGTGTGGATTGTGGAAAACTTACTTTACGAATATCCAGCATTTTTCCTAAGGAAGCAATTCGTTTCAAATGGCGATCGAATCGGCTTCTATAGCCTATGGACCATAGGAAATTGTTTTTTTTTTACTAATTGGTTATCAAGAAAATAGATTCAGAGAAGTTCGATAAACTGAAAGCTTTGCACGGAAACTAGCTTCTTTTACTAATGTTTTTTTTAACCAGGAAAGGGTATTCTTCCAGGCATTTGGGCTTATTCTATGCGGCGTGTGAGGGGAGACGAGTCAAATGAGGTGACAATTGTCCACTCGCTAACATTTCATTAAGTCATTAGTCGTCTTACGTCATTCAGGTGAGACCTAGTCGTCTCGACTCACGCCGTGCAGAATAAGCACAATTATCATTTTCTAAGGTCCAGCAGCCTTACGTTATATTCCCACGACCTTGACCAATAGCGCCAACTTAAAAGACACCGACACGTTAATGCTTCCAATGGACGATTTGCCCATTGAAGGAAGCACACAACTTTCGCACATTTGTGATATTTTGGCTAGAAAAGCCCTTTCTGAGTCCAATTCTATTTCTATTCCCCCAAAAACCCTTGATAAATATTACATTTTAGCATTATTAGTAACGATGGAGCCACCAGTTCTTGTACGATAACAAACAACCTGCCGTACATCCCCGTTTAATTTTCGACTGCAAGTCAAAGACATTGAATAACCTTTCCTTGGTAATTAATGAATATTAACGGGCTACATCCAGGCTTAGGTGATCCTGCATGTTGATGGAGGATTTACATTTCATTCCGTTGATCATTGGTGACCCAATGGATCTTTCGCGTTTATTGTTTCTGCGAAAAATTCCCAACTCAGTATACCGGCTTATTTGCTTATAATCCTGCTGAATGCTCCTAAAATAAATAATTATCAAAGTAATAAATATAAAAAGGAATAAACTTAAACCAAACATATGAAATGTTTTGGAACCTTCTTTTGGTTTTGGTCACCTGGAAACACGTTTGTCAACTAAAAAAAATTCTTCATCATAAAGGTTGCTACGATCCAACTATAAAAAAATATTGTGTACGCAAGAATTGTCAGAAAGGGGTGATTCAAAATTTATGGCATGCTAGCGTAAAAAGCTGGATTAGTTTGTTTCACTGCCCAGTCGAATAGTTCTCGCGGAGTTACGATTGTGTTTCCATAGTCTTTTGCAAGACTTGATCTTTTTGCCATTCACTTGAGAGTGCCACCAATGGACCTATGCACGAGCTCACTAATTTGACGTTTGAGCGGTGCCGAATTCATTCGTTGCCATGGTCACGTAAATAACACGGCACCGCTTAAACGTCAAATAATGAACTCGTGCATCGGTCCATAGCGCCACAGGGGCCTTTGCTGTGGGATGTGGCAAAAAAGTGCCACTCTGCTTCCAATCCATGTATTTTCTTGAAATTACATAAGCTGGCAATTTTTTTTTTTATTTTTATAATGAGCTGCAGCTCTATCTGACATAAAATAACTTTTGAGAAATTTATTTTTTGTTTAACAAAATTCATCAATTTTGAAATAGATAGCTGAACTGCTACTGTGTCATGGGTCAACACTTCTGATATTATAATAAACGTTTCCAATTTATTATCTTTTTTTTTTGTAATTCTCATATGGGTGTATCGTTGCTTGGGAATTATTCCAGTGATATCCTTAAGCAGCGTTTTGTATGATAAAACTATAATTTTCAGAAAAGTCGCTAATTACCAGTATTTCACCTCGTTTTTTTGGTTTTAGGAGCTTTCGAAAAATAAGCCGAACCCTATTGTACATGATCGGAACATCTCGATGTGCACATTTGAGCAGAACTCATGTTATTAATCAATAACGGCACCAGCCAAGTCCTTACAGTCGGTTGAGATGGGAAAAGAATGTTTGTACGTAATGCTTGTTGCTGCTAGATACCGAGAATACCTCTGCATCTCCACGATCACCATGGGAAGGGTGTTAATTAGGGAGGGAAGAAGCTACAAATCTGTGAAGGGATTTATAAAAAAAACTATCAGATAGTCAACGTAAGAATCTTTAGTGCCTCATAAAATTACAACAGAATTCACAGAAAAGGACAACAAACATAGAAATGGTTAAGAGTTCAGAGTTTTTATGTGACATTGAGACTTAAGAGACTATTCTGCTACTTGTAGTGTAAACTACTATAGTCAGCTCTTCTATACTCGATATACAGTATCTCGATATCGAGATAGAGAACCATAGCAAAAATCGGTTTTCATGGCTACCTTGATACTTCTTTCAATCGCATTTGCACTGGTTTAAATAAAAATGGAATGGTGTTTGTATGTCACGAAATAACTTGAGAACGAGTCAACGGATTTACCTGTTTTTTCACACTTAGGTTTTTGAAGTGTTTGTATGTACAAAATTTCATAAAACTTCATGGGAATATAAAAAACAGGGATAGGAAACTGATTTTTTTTGCTGTACAGTTTTATTTCACAGCCTACTTCGGGACAAAACAAAGTTTGTCAGGTCAACTAGTGTATTTTAGGGGTCTATTTTGTAAATCGAGCAGATTCATGTGATTCGTCTGTAGTCATTGTCGATCAAAGCATGCATATTTTAGATGTCACCCGTCGACTGCCATAGTAATCTAGTCACATTGAGTCACAACTGTCGAAAAACTCGAGTGACAGAGCCGTGTTGAGCGAATTTTTCGGTCGACAGTGACTCAGGTCGAGTCATTTTGATCGACTCGACTTATAAAAAAGGGCCCTTAATGAAAAGGTGAACCCGCATACCTGAACTTCATTAGCAAATAAACTCTAATATGTTATTTATACATTGTCAATAAGAAAAACCTGATATTGTTACTCAAATATAAAACACCTAAAAAATAATGTTTGAAGTATACTAATGAAACTAAAACAATTGAACAAGTATTTATATTTGTCAAAGCTTGCTCGAAATATATTTTCTTACAATTGAAAATTTATTCTTTATCTTTTCCGCATTTGTTAGATTTCTGTTTCTCAGTATCTTGATTTCCACATTTATTAGATTTATGTTTCTCGGTATCATGATTTCCACATTTGTTAGATTGCTGTTTCTCAGGATCTTGATTTCCACATTTAGGGCCAGAATCAGTTACTGACTTATTATCCTTATGCAATTCTTTGTCATCCTTTTCAACAATCGAACATTTCTCTTGCGAAGTCGAAGAGTCTATAGACTGAATACATTTACCCTCCTCACCATTCGATTTCGGTTTGCGTTCCTTCTCGTCCAAATCGTTGGAAGAACTTTCTTTCATGCACTCTACTGTACACTTTGGCGGAGGACAACACCTTCCGGAATGATCTTCAACTTCTCCAATGCAAGCCTTTCGCACCATGGTCAACAAATCATTCTCATCGATAGCACAGGGTTGGGGAAGATGCATGCATTGGATACCCAACTCAAAGTCGTAGTATGAGTAGTTATGATAAGAGTAGTACTCTGGGTTTTTGTACTCTCCGAATTTGGCCTCCTCTTCAACTGTCGGTATGGGACCCAAGCCCTACAAATATACAGCACATGTGACAAAATGCATTATTAATTGCTTAGAAAAATGTTACCGTTTCATCCTGTTGTAGCTCTCGGAATACGAATTTCTTAACTTTCCCCAAGTCTTCATATGATTTAAAATTATCTGTCTTGATTTGGTTGCGAATCGAAGGCTTCGAAGCATATAGATTCTGAAAAATAAACTGATTAATGTATTGTAGCGACTTAATGACCTCACAATAGGAAGCCCCTTGCCTATGAAAAAAGAGACAAAAAGGAACCATAAAGAGACCAATCAGGAAATATGCAAGGCAACAAAAAGAAACCTAAGAGGAATCAGCAGGTTAAGAGACCTGTCAACAGCACTGTATTGATGACTGACTGATTAATTACCTGTAGAACGTAAACTTGAGAATTTGTACAAACTCTTCGTGAAAGTTGGAAAGAAGCTACTTTAACGAAGCCAAGCATTTTTTTTAAAAACTACGTAGCAATTGATTAAACAATTTTAAAGGAATAAACGAATGAATGTCTTTCGTGCCGTATTTTAACCGAACATAAAAATGTTTTGACGTTTTTGTCAGTCTCCTGATTCAAATAAGCATGCTATGTCTTATTTCACCAAGTTACCATGGACTACCGAGCGTTCCCAAGGAAAACTGTTATCAACAATTAGGAAAACTCTTGCACTTCTCATTCAACGTGCAGATTCGGTAGAGAGCAGACGCAAAATTCAAGTGCTCAAAAGTGAAAAATTTTAAGTCGTGAAGATCATCGGTAGCTACATTGATTGAAGATTCAAGATCTTTAGGATACCAGCAAGAAATACAGAAGCGAAATGTGTGACCCATGCTGCGATGCTGTGTGTGGACCGTGCGGTCCTTGCGGCCCGTGTGGTCCATGTGATCCTTGTGGACCATGTGGTCCGTGTGGCCCTTGTGCTCCGTGCGGTCCATGTGGCCCTTGTGGTCCTTGTGGACCCTGTGTAAGTTTCTTGTTCATATTTCCATCAAATATTGGCGTAACTTTCTGTATTTCGCATTTCCAAAAGGCACCTTGTGGTCCGTGTGATCCTTGCAGTGAACCTCGAAGCTTCAGCGCCGGTCAACTTGCATGCATGCCTCAATGTCCCACCGGATGTCCTCCGCCAACCTGTGGTCCAAGATTCGTCACAGTTCAGCAACCCCCTCGGCTAGTATCCCAGAAGAAGGTCATCAACTGTACCCGCACGGTTATCGACAAGCACGTCCTGCCGCAGACCAAGGCCATTGTGGAACCGAAGCTCATCTACCAACCGAAAACGATTGTGGAGCCGTGCGTTATCTTCAAGAAACGCGTTGTCCCCGAACCGAAAGTTATCTACTACAGGCGCACGGTTCCAGATCCGAAGGTCGTATGTACGCAGCGGGTCATCGTGGAGCCGAAGGAGTACTGCACTACGATGGTGTGCCAACCGAAGCCACAGATTGTACCGGTTCCACCGGCGAAAGAGTACTGCTGCATGTCAACCGGGACGACGTTCTTCAACAATGCATGCTGCCCTCCCACTCCGGGACCAATATGCCCACCCAGAAAGTGTTGAGGTAATTTAAAAAATATATAATTGTTTAATTCCATTTTTTGTGGAATTTCTATTCATTTATAAAAGTTAAACTATTGTAGGCAGTAAAGTTGCTTTTTCTTTTTCAGAAAACAAATCAGGCCCTCATCAGTTTTTCATTGTGCACGGTAATCCTCCAACTGGTAGCAACACACCAGTTTTCGTCTAACAATACTTCAACATGACTGAATGATATGATTTGACTCTTTTTGGTAATAAATATTTGAATGAAAAATTGTGTTTCTATAGATACTTCTTTACCCAAAGCTTTATGATCTCATTTGAATCCCTCGTCTGGATCTACACTTGTTTACGTTCGAATGCTCTTCCAATCGAAATCAAGTGAATGCACTTATGCACGGGTTCACTATTTGACGTTTTAGCGGTGCCGTGTTATCTATGTGATCATGGAAACCAGTGAATTCGGCACCGCTCAAACGTCAAATTAGTGAACTCGTGCCTTGGTCCATGGGCCGATGCACGAGTTCACGATGGATCAATGCACGAGTTCATTATTTGACGTTTGAGCGGTGTGAGCTGTCCTTTGAGAAAGCGCCCATGGACCAATGCTAAAGCTAAATTGAATAGTTTTCCTACAAAATTACTCTAAGTGCGAACGAAGTGAGGTAATTGGATTTCCCAAATATGCACATGCTTAAACTAAGGAGTCTATTTTGTAATTCGTGCGAATTCACGTGACTCGTCTGAAGTCATTGTCGATCAAAGTAAGCATGCATATTTCAGATGTCACCCGTCGACTGCCATGGACCGATGCACGAGTTCACTATCTGACGTTTGAGCGGTGCCAAATTCATTAGTTTCCATGGTGACATAAATAACACGGCACCGCTAAAACGTCAAATAGTGAACTCGTGCATCGGTCCATGGCAGTCGACCGGTGGCATCTGAAATATGCATGCTTGCTTTGATCGACAATGAATACAGACGAGTCACATGAATCTGCTCGATTTACAAAATAGGCCCCTAAACTTAAACTAATGAATTCTTTGAAACTAGCGCCTAAATCTATGGACCAATGCACGAGTTCATCATTTGACGTTTGAGCAGTGCCGTGTTATTTGCGTGACCATGGCAACTAGTGAATTTGAAACCGCTCAAACGTCAGATTAGTGAACTCGTGCATCGGTCCATTGTGCAAAACCCACTACAGAGTGCCTATAACCTGCATTTGCATACACCTAAATTAATACCAGTAAGACATTACGAACTATTGAATTTCTTCCAAATTACAAATAAGAATCCTTACAGCTATCAGAACAAACTTCCATAATCTCCTGATTCCCTAGACTACGGATTTAAACGGGCATTAAACGTAAGTTGTATTACATGCAAACCTTATAATGAAATAACTGAATCTTAAATGTAATTATCCTATCCATTCCTAACACAATGTTATAATTTATACTTAAAACTGTCATGAACACTTGAATTGTAAACTTATAACTAAAACCAGTCCCGATTCCATGCAGGAATTTATTAATCTCCCAAATAAAGAGCCGTGAACTACAAATTGCTCTGGAGGTTAATTAAACGGAAAACCCCCATTCAGTCCGAGTGACCATTTGTCGACACTAATTTCGACAAGCGGTGCCGTGTTATTTATGTGACTATGGACCAATGCACGAGTTTACGAATTTGACGTTTGAGCGGTGCCGAATTCACTAGTTTCCTACCTACCTTACCTTGATACCTTGATGGCAGTGAATAAATTGTCACCCAACACCCAACAACAAAGACATTATCATCTTCTATTCTTGTTGCAACAATTTTATTCCGCAACATGAGTTTATCATCACTTGAACAGAATATGACAAAGATCGATCACCACGTGCGCAGCGACTTTCTTGGATTTGCATTGCAATTTTCGAGAACTTTCTCTGTGTTGGTAAAAATTGGCACATTATTGAACAGCATGCATAAAACAAATTTGGTTTTGTGTTTAAAATAACTGATTAATCTCGAGTCGAAAAGGTTGCAACAATGTTGTGCCCTGTGATTGTCATGACAATTTTGCTTCTGATTGTATCCCTATCCGTAACAGTATGGATAAACGGGTTGTGAGCGACTTGCTTTGTTGTTTGTTTTTCGTCTCCTTTGATGACAATTTGATTCACTGCCTTGATGGCTACAGCGTAGCGTCACGCCATTGCCGGGCGTATTGTAGAGCTCCATCTTCGTCGGTCTTGGGCGAAATTTCTCCAGTTGCACCGAACGTTTAGGGTCGCCAGGTCCTCTTCCACTGCGTACAGCCAGCGTATTCGTGGTCTTCCCCGAAGCCGCTGACCTCTACCTGGTTCCCTGCTGAATATTATTTTCGCAATTCTTTCTTCCGACATTCGCACTAAGTGACGAGCCCACTGAAGTCTGCAGTATTTTACACGATTGATAATATTCGCATCTTTGTACACTTAATACAACTCGTGATTCATGCGTCTGCACCACACACCATTTTCGAGTTTCCCACCGAGTATTGTCCGCAACACTTTGCGCTCGAAAACACCGAGAGCTTTCCGGTCTGACTCTTTCAACGTCCACGCTTCGTGCCCGTAGAGAGCCACCGGAAGAATTAATGTTTTATACAGGGCAAATTTTGTTTCCGTTTGCAATCTGCGGGGCCTAAGCTGGTTACGTAGTCCGTAAAAGGCCCTATTCGCAGCCGTAACACGTCTTTTCACTTCGCGGGAAACATCGTTGTCACATGTCACAAGTGTTCCAAGATAAACAAATTCTGCAACAACTTCAAACACATCCCCATCAAACACTACCTCAGCACTTACACCACCATGCCTGACTCTATCTCTACCTGTAACCATGTACTTCGTTTTGGTAGAATTAATGGTCAGGCCTATCGTCGCTGTCTCCCTTTTCAGAGACACGAAGGCCTCTTCCACTGACCTGCGATCGATTCCAATTAGATCTATATCGTCCGGAAAGCCAAGGAGCATGTGCGACCTTGTGATAATAGTGCCATTTCTCTGCACGCCAGATCTCCTAATAGCACCCTCGAGTGCAATGTTGAACAGTAAATTCGAAAGTGCGTCTCCCTGCTTCAATCCGTCTAACGTCACGAACGAGGTTGACACATCGTCTGCGATCCGAACACTTGATTTCGAACCATCCAGCGTAGCACGTATCAGCCTAATTAGTTTCGCCGGAAAACCATTTTCAGACATTATCTGCCAAAGCTCATTTCTTTCCACTGAGTCGTACGCCGTCTTGATAAACAGATGGTGAGTCTGCAAGTTATACTCCCAGAATTTGTCTAGGATCATTCGCAAGCTAAACATCTGGTCCGTTGTCGAACGGCCCTCACGAAAACCAGCTTGGTATTCGCCGACGAATGACTCTTCGAGCGGTCTCAGTCTGTTAAACAGGATGTGCGACAGAATTTTGTACGCCGAATTCAGCAGGGTAATTCCTCTGTAATTGGCACACTGAGAAGCTCGACCGGGATCTCGTCCTTCCCAGCAGCTTTACAATTCTTCAGCTCGCTGATAGCCTTTTATACTTCTCCTTTGGTTGATGGGTCCACAGCTTGATCGTCATCATCTATGTTCATCCTGTTCCTCGCTACATTTCCATTCTCACCGTTCAACAATTGCTGAAAGTGCTCCTTCCACCTGGCAGCCACCGCCGTTTTATCGGTCAGCAAATTCCCTTCTCGATCATTGCACATGGTGGGCACTAGTACGGTATTGTGCCGCGCACCATTGACCGTTGCATAGAATCTCCGCATATCACCCAAACTTTTGCACGATTTTCATCATACTGAGGGGTGAACCCAAACTTTTGCTCGATGACTTGAATGACTGTTTCTTTGATTTTGTAGTTTTCAGATTTTTCCGCAAAAATTTCGTGAGTGCACTTCAAAGAATATAAGATTACGATTCTAATGACACCTTGTTTTAAAATTTTGGTCGATCCAATGCTGAGGAAATTAGCTATGTTTTTTCCTTGTGTTTTTGGAAAATTTCACAACTTCAAGTACAAATTTAATACACAAAATTCAAAAAAAATTTTTTTTTAAAAATACATACGAAGTAAGAATAACTCTTTGCCTATCGAATGCTACTTAGAGAGTTTCAATTGGACGAGTAATCACAGACTGAACACTTTTGTATGTTTTTAGGGGGTGAACCCAAACTTATGCACGGGAGTGTAAGTGCCCTGTATAAATACAATGGACCAATGCACGAGTTCACTAATTTGACGTTTGAGCGGTGCCGTATTCACCTGTTGCGATGGTCACATAAATAACACGGCACCGCTCAAACGTCAAATAATGAACTCGTGCATTGGTCCATAGTGAAAGAATTGTATAAATCAATAAACCCATTCTTAAGCCTTCAACTAGTTGACTGAATGTTTCGAGTTGGCTTCACGAGGAAACTCAATACTTGAAACACGCTTAAGAAAAATAATATCCGTGGTCATTTAGTTTAATTAAATTTTAAATCTTGCAGAGCTTAATTTTACATTTCTTACTGAAAAAGCAGAACTCAGATTAAAGCCTTCTTTAGAAGAATATCATTAACCCGAGTATCATCACCCTGACACACCATTACGGTGAATGCTTTTGTCCCTTATATACAATTACCTTGAATAAAGTTACCCCCTGATAATGGAATTCAAAATAATGCCATTCTAGGAACTGGAGCTCAAAGTGATGGTCCCTAGGTTCATGGTATTCGGTGCAATGGAATTCGGAGTTAAGTTTAAAAAAATGTATAAAATATGGTAAGAACAGAGTTGTTAATAGATTCTGTACAACTTCCAATTGAGGTTACCAAAATATCATAAATTATTCTGTGCCCCTGTTGGCCGGTCTATTAACCATAACATGGCATGGTTTGAGTTGAGTTTGAGTTTGAGTTTGAGTTTGAGTTTGATTGGCCGCCCGTGGATGCACTCCAGTATCGCCAGATCAGCTGCACTTACACAAGGAACCAACCGAATGACTGCTTGGGACTAACAGGCATCCTCAGTGTATAAGTGCTGGTGATCTTCTATTTTTAGGCAACAATGGCACCTGCCACGTCAGAATGCAGACCAATGAGGGGAAGGGGGAGGAATTGATGATGCATTAAACTGACTCCCACGTAGACCGTATATTCCACTGCATCCACGTCAGTTCATGCGGGAGTGTATGGATTGGGGGAAAGGCATGGCAGAGAGGTTTGCTTTTGTGGTTAGCAGACTGCCTATGTATCAGGCGTAAGAAAGGCGTGCGCGTGGAAGTAGGAAGCGTTAGGGAAACGGTTTCTTGTCCGTCTCTGGTTCTAGCGTTTGCTATGAACGAATAGTTTGAGTGTGATATATTTAGAATGGTAGATAGAAGCAAGTGAGACATATACAACTACAAAGTACGAGGAAAGGGACGGGCCTGGGATTGAACCCATGACCTTCTGCATATGAAGCAGAAGCGGTAGCCATCAGACCACCAACCCCGTCCATAACATGGCATGGTTTGAATCCTACACAAACTAAAGATTTCTATGTAAACTTTCATTTTTTTTTTTTTTATCGCAAACTGTGCATGTGAAGTTAAGACTCACCATCTGCTATAATTAGCGAAAAAAACAATCATGATTTTGCAGCTACCCAAACTTTTCAAAGCTGACGAGGATAAACATTTAAAATAAATCTCAGTAAATGTTACGATTTTTTAGTCCATTAAAATAATGTAATAACCAATACTCTACACTTTCCATTATTTTTTCACTTTGTATTGCTGCTTTTTACGTCGTTAATTTTATTTTATTCCATACACTGCTACCCATAACCGAAAACTCAAGTCCGAAAGTATTCTATGACGTATATTTTCGCTTCGATAAAGAACAATTAGCGCTTCAAGTAATCTGAATCGTGAGTACATGGGTTCACCACACTATCCAGACTATTATGCTACAAAAACTAATTAGTTTTCATGATGAAACCCTACATTTTTTTTTAAATTTTGCCCAGACGTGCAGCTTAGTTATAGAAAACGACTGGTGAGCACAGATTGGATGGATATTTTTTTCTGATAATAACGGTCAGGGGAGCACTGTGCCTGCGACAGTTCCTCGATAAATTCCGGGAGTATAACTTGCAGACTCATAATCTGTTCATTGATTTCAAGGCGGCATACGATTCAGTTAAAAGAAACGAGTTGTGGAAAACAATGATGGAACATGGTTTTCCGACGAAGCTGATTAGACTAATTCGTGCAACGTTGGAAGGATCGAAATCAAGTATACGGGATGCGGATGAGATTTCAACATCCTTCGTAACCTTAGACGGATTGAAGCAGGGCGAAGCACTTTCAAACCTATTGTTCAACATAGCGTTGGAAGGAGCAATAAGGAGCGCTTGCGTGCATAGTAATAGCACTATTACCACACGTTCGTATATGCTTCTTGGTTTTGCGGGCGATATCGACATAATCGGGACTTATCGCCGAGCCGTGGAAGAGGCATACGTGCCTTTTAAAAGGGAGACAACGCAAAGACAAAGTACATGGTCGCTGGTAGACACCGTGGGCCCATAGGTGATGTTGGTAGTGAAGTGATATTTTTGAAGTGGTTGAAGAATGTGTGTACCTTGGAACTCTAGTGACTTTTGATAATGATGTTACCCGCGAGGTGAAAAGGCGTATTGCAGCTGCGAGTCGGGCTTTTTACGGACTTCGTAACCAGCTAAAGTCCCGCAGCTTACAGACGAAGATCAAAGTTGCGTTTTACAAGACTGTAATTCGTCCGGTAGCTCTGTACGGCCACGAATCTTGGGCGTTGAAAGAGGTCGACCAGAGAGCTTTTGGGGTCTTTGAACGTAAAGTGTTGCGAACAATACTCGGTGGTAAATTGGTCAATGGCATCTGGTGGCGTCGTATGAGTCATGAGTTATACCAATTATATAATGAAATGGATATTGTTAAGCGTATAAAACACAGCAGGCTGCGGTGGGCTGGCCATGTCGGAGGACCGTTAAGGCAAAGTAGGCCGTCATTGAAATTTGTACTGGGCATCGATGATTGTGACTAATTTGTCTCACGATTGCAAATTAAAGAAAATCACTTGGTTTTGCTCTGACAGTGCTGAAAAAGTATCAGCATATTTTCTGCATGTAAGCGCAAGTAGTGATACTTTTCTTAATCAATATTAATTAAGATGACTGAGTTTTATCACTTTGGAGATGTAAGCTGCAAAATCATCATTGCTACCAAAACGAATGATGGGCTACTTAGCCTTAAGCTAAACTAATATTCAGCAGAACTAGGGAGAGGCCTTCGCCTTAGTGAAAGAAAAGTACATCCTAAAAGTTACCAACATTGAAGTTTATAAAGTTTCTTTCTTAAAAATATTTTATTAAAAAATTTCCGCGAGTTCGGGCATAGATTTTCCAGCTTTTCTTTATGAATTTCCCCAACGGTGGAAAATTTTATGGAAAACTTTTTCCAGTTCATATTTCTGAGGATTTCTGAGAAAATTTGCTTAAATTTTCATATAAAAACTTTGTTTCTACAATGTTTCGTTCTTGAGTTATGATTTTTCAAAGAAAAGTCTTATATGGCACATCTGGACATTTTTCACAAAGTTGGCCATAACTCAAAAACGAAAAAAAAGTGCATTCCTAAAATTTCAGTGATTGAAGCTTATAAAATTACCTTCTCGAAAATATTTTTTTGAAAATTTTCCACGAGTTCGGGCATAGTTTTTCCGGCTTTTCTTTACGAATTTTCCCAACGGTGGAAAATTTTGTGGAAAACTTTTTCCAGTTCATATTTTTTTTTTTGATTTTTGAGAAAATTTGCTTAAATTTTCATATAAAAACTTTGTTTCTACGATGCTTCGTTCTTGAGTTATGATTTTTCAAAGTAAGTAGTGTCAAGGGAAAAAAAAATTTCCATCTGAGTTTTCCGGAAAAATAGGCGACCCTGAATTTTTCTCAATTTTTTTTATTCATATATCCATGAGCCCTGCCTGTGGAAAAAGTTTCATGAAAATCTGAGACCCTTCGGCCCAAACCCGTATGGTAATAAAAAAAATCCCCTACACTCAACCTTCAGATGCAGTATTTCAGTTTTTGTTTTAATCTATTTTCAATAGAAACACGTCGATTTGAAGTGGACCAATTTTTGCGCTTTCCAGTCTTTAACATCAATTAATCTGGGCCCAGATGGCCGTAAGTCCAAGCTGAGGGTTGTGGGTTCGAATCCCACTGGTCGTGATCCATTAGGGGTTGGGAATTATGTCGACTTCCATGGACATAGAGTATATTTGTATCTGTCACACGATATACACAAGCAAAAATGGTCAATCGGAAACTAAAGCTCTGTTATTAGCTGTGAAAGTGCTCATATGAACTCTAAGCTGAGAAGGCTTGCTCCAGTTGGGACTTAACGCCAGAAAGAATAAGTCTATGGGATTAGTGGCCGTGCGTTCAGAGTTGTTAGGCAGTTGCGGATCTAGATTTTAGAGTCTTAAAAGAATCGAATGAAATGGAGTTTTACCTAGTCTTGTCTTGTGTCTTATGTTTGACCTGCTCCCCGGCAGTGCTCATCCATGACTATACATAGCTCTTTGCGATCGCTTCAAAATCAATTATCGGGTGATGCGTTGGGTTTTCACGGCATTTCTGAAGGTTGTACCGTACACGGTACACGGAAAATTTGGTTCGTCGTCGAGCGGCCGTTGACAAAACCAGCTTGATAACTTTCCACAAATTTACTTGCCTCCTAACATGGAGATCTCCCTTTTTTTACAGCAAACGACCCAAGTTTCCACCGGGGTTCGTTATCAGATCTTCCATATGGTTTCTCGTATCCCAGCAAGTACCGCGATGAGTGGGGATAAAGTAGTTGCTGAGCCAATTGTCTGTATTGTTTTATCAAATGTTTCAAGGGTTGAATCATTCAACACGGGAGTTGTTATACTCGCTGTAGTACTATGTAGTTGGTGTACCAACATAAGCAGTAGTTACTTACATACTGACATTAATTAATTAATAGATCCTAACATAGTAGGTACTACCATAAGAAGTAACGCCTACATATTCGAGCCTGTTTCAAACCTAAGAAAGATTGTCCTACACAAATCTATCCAAAACTCAATATTACACCACAGGTATACACAAATGATGTCCGACGAACTAAATTGCTCCTACACCGGTACGTCCAGTCCATTGAGCAGAGTTCCACCAGCCATTTCGTTGCTGCTGTGATAGGCCGCCTGACGTGAGAATCATGCAAATGAGTCGTTTTAATGATAAGTATGGGTGATAAATTTCCAAATAGCCACGTTTCTTAATCCTAATTAATATTATTTGTCATTTCACACCATCGCCGACCGAAACGACTCATCTCGGCTGGAATCAAGCTCAACTCAAGCAGATAGGTTTCCCCTCAGTATAAGACCGACCGCATGTCTTTGAGTGCTCGTTGGTGACCAAAATCGTGCAAACAAATTGGCTTGTTTAAATAATTATTCAAATGATGACGATTCTTCGCTTGCGGCCGCCCGAAAAAAGGTTCTTCTCATCCGCGGCTCGACTTGGCTTAATAACTCTCTCTCTCTCGTTCTCGTAGGTCGTAATGAGCCAGCTGTAGTGCTGTTACCTCTCGCTCATTTCCGCCACATATAAATTAGTGTTAATTCCTGTTTCTGCATGGTGTGTAAAATGTTTATCTTGTTTTTGGCAAATTTATGATGGCTATTTTGCATACGATACATTCGTACGGCTAAATAGATTCAATTAATTTATTTTTATTGCATATCATTTGAGCGCTCTCCAACGTCAATTTGTAGTTCATGTTAAACATGGCATACGTTTTTTGTCTTATCACGAAAGCAAGCTTTTTGAATGTTTGAAATTGCTCTTATCTGCAATGCGCATTACTGCGTTTTAACCCCTGCAGCAAATATATCGAAACAGATTCAAATTCAGAAACGCCACAAAAAAGTGATAAATTAATAAAATGTTTTCGCGCTTTGCCCCCTTCTCAAAAGCACAAAACGATTGTTCATATTTCGTTCAGTTCGCATATATTGGCATGCATGCAGTAAAGGCACATGGTGGTGCACGATTTATGGTGAAAAAACTGTAAAAGATTATCGCCGGCAGAAAAAGATCCATAAATCTACTCGAGTGGAGGCGCCAGACTTTTGAATTCTCACTTATTGTTACGATGAAAAGTGTTGCAGCAGCAGCAGCAGAAAAGGCCAAGACTTATGATGCACATGCAAATGGGGAATATTGCATTCAGTGTGAATTTACCATTCATCATTATCAGAAGTTGTGCCGCGGAAGAGTTTATCGAAAATCGTAAACAAATGAAGATATTAGTTATACCTGCAGGGATGCAAAAAGGCAGTAATCAATCACGTAAAACATAGTGTTATCATACCATTAGAGTAAAAAGAACGATACTTAATTTTAAAAATATGTAAATGGCTTCAAAAACCGAATATTGTTAAATTTAATGTTGCGGTGTCACGTCACAACATAGAAAGCAATTCAAATAACAAAAATACTCAACTCGAGATAAATCTCCCAGTTAAGAACTGCGCCAAAAAAGAAGCCGCTGTGTCGTCCCGATGAAGACGCGATGTGATTAACAGTTGGAATCAACACAAAGGTGAACGCCTGAACAACGCGAAAGACACAGACTTTCATTTCATTTATTTAGTTCACATCTAAACAGATAACACTGAATCAACAATTTCTCGCCACAATACTCGGTTCGTGGCCGCATCTCTCCATCCTCGGTTCTGCCCACGTTCACCAAATCATTGTGCACTTGATCCGCCCACCTTGCGCGCAGTACTCCACGCCTTCTTCTACTAACTGAAGCGAACACCATCTTTGCAGGGCTACTGTCCGGCATTTTTGCAACATGCCCTGCCTTATGGACACTGGGTTCGACGTAGACATGTACGAGCTCGTGGTTCATACTTCGCCGCCAAACCGTTTTTCTGCACACCGCCAAAGATCGTCCTAAGCATCCGACGTTCGAAGACTCCAAGTGCTTGCAAGTCCTCCTCGAGCAGCGTCCACGTTTCATACCCGTAGAGGAGTACCGGTCCTATAAGCGTCTTGTACATGAGATGCGGGTGTGAATCGTTTTTGACCGCAACTTCTTGTGGAGGCCATAGTAGGCCCGACTTACACTGGTGATGCGCCTTCACGGCAAGCGTTATTGTCAGCTGTCAGCAAGGATCCAAGGTAGACGAACTCGTCGACCATCGTCTATCGTAACACTGCTACCTAGACGAGCCCTGTCGCACTCGGCCCCACCAACCAGCATGAGCTTGGACGCATTCACTACCAATCCAACTTTTGCTGCCTCGCGTTTCAGGCGGATTTACATGTCTGCCACCTTTTCAAATGTTCGGCCGACAATGTCCATATCATCCGCGAAGTAAACAAATTGACTGGATTTCGTAAAAATCGTACGCTGGCTGTTATGCCCAACCCTCCGCATAACTCCTTCTAGCGCAATATTGAACAATAGACACGAAAGTCCATCACCATGTCGTAATCCCTGGCGAGATTCAAACGAACTGGAATGTTCGCCTGAAACCTTTACAGAATTTTGCACATCTTCCATCGTTGCTCTTATCAGTCCCGTGAGCTTTCCAGGAAAGCTGTGCTCGTCCATGATTTGTTATAATTCTACGCGGTCGATACTATCGTATGCCGCCTTGAAATCGATGAAAAGGTGATGCGTTGGGACCTGATATTCACGATATTTTTGGAGGATTTGACGTACAGTAAAGATCTGGTCCGTTGTCGAACGGCTTGATAACTTCTCACGAACTCATTTACTACAGGTGAGAGACAACGGAAGATGATCTGAGATAATACTTTGCAGGCCGCATTTAGAATGGTAATTGCTCGAAAGTTCTCACGATCTAACTTGTCGGCTTTTTTGTAGATGGGGCATATTACCCCTTCCTTCTGTGGTGGATCTGATATCTCTGTCCAGACACTTCCACTCTTGTTCGTGGTTCACAAAATCTGTGTTCATTCAATTATTTAAATTTACAAGAAGCTTAACTCTAAACAAAAATCGAATGGTAGGTGCCTGGAGTTGCCAAAGTTATTTACTTAACCAATACAAGTTTAATTAGGTGTAGTGGAAAAAGGAAAAGATAAATCGCTATCAGCGTATGCAACGTGATGCGCTTGACGACGGTTTGGGCAATCGATCTATATGTAAGCATTATTGCCTAGAGACAAAGTCTGGAAAGGGTCAAATTACGGTTGGTGCATGTACCCTGTGAGAAGTTATAACATTCTTGGAGTGACAACGAAGTGGGTCGTCGTTCTGTGTTATTCGAGAATATGGGTATATGCAATGTATCATCTTTGAAGTGGTCATTGTCGCTTAAGCGATGAATAGCAAATTCCTCGAAAAGGTGGTCTGTGGGAAAGTCGGAATTCGAAACATATGTGGAGAAGGCTGTATGGTTAATTTATGGCTTGCATGTTTTAGATAGGGATGCTACACTTGCACTCCTCCGGTAGCTTTTCTGTTTCCCAGATTGTCCCTATCAGCCGGTGCAGACAAATGCTCAGCCTCTCCGAGCAGATCTTTATGAGTGCAGCTCCGATACCATACTTACCAGCAGTTTAAAGGGTGTCCACGATGAAATTGCCACTCTATGAAATTGCTCTAACATTTTCACCGTTCGGTAGAATTTAATGAAAATTTGGGTGGATTTAGTTCATAGTGCATTATTTACATCCTGCAAGTTTTAAAGTCCTGTGATCAAAACTCGCGGAAATGGAGTCGAAAGAACAGCTCGTGTGTGATAAAAACTTACGCATTCATCACGAGAACAAGGATCTCTCGCATCGTTCCATCGCTAAAACGTTGGGAATCGCGAATTCCACGGTGTCGCGAGTGATTAAGCGGTTCGAGGAACGATTGACCACCGATCGGAAGCCCAGAAGTGAAGGAAAAAGTATTCCGTACAACACCAAAAATCACAACCGCGTAGTTGGGGCCATCAACCGAAACCCGAACGCCTCCGTTCGGGATGTGGCTAAGAACCTGCACCTAAGCCGAAGGTTTGTCTAGAAGGCCAAAACTAAGGCTGGGCTTCGAACGTTCAAGGTACAAAAAGACCCCTAATCGCGACGAAAAGCAGAATAAGTCCGCCAAAACCCGTGCCAGGAAGTTGTGCCTCAACATGCTCATGAAAGTTGAATGCTGCATCATGGACCACGAAACATATGTGAAGGCCGACTTCAAACAGATCCCCGGCAACCTGTTTTTCACGGCCAAGGATAAGTTCAGCGTTCCGGAGCATGTCCGCACTCAGAAGATGTCCAAATTTGCGAAGAAATTCCTGGTTTGGCAAGCCATCTGCACGTGCGGGAAGCGGACTGCACCTTTCGTGACTCAGGACACGATGAACAGACAGGTGTACATGAAAGAGTACCTCCAGAAGCGGCTGCTTCCTCTCCTGAAGGCCCACAACGTCCCAACAATCTTTTGGCCGGATTTGGCCTCATGCCACTACTCCAAGGACGTGCTGAAGTGGTATGCGGACAATAAGGTCAATTTCGTTCCGAAAATGTTCAACCTCCCAACACTCCGGAGCTCCGCCCCATCGAGAAGAAATGGCCGATTATGAAACAGCATCTTCTTAAACGACCTAAGGTGGTAAGGACAGTCGAGGAACTGAAGAAAGTATGGGTTTACATGCAAAAAAAACGGTTGATTCACAGGTTGTGCAGAATTTTATGGCCGGGGTTAAGGCCAAGCTGCGGGCATTTGCGTATGGACTGTGAATAAAATATGAGTAAAATGGTAAAATGAAGTTTAATAGTTATTTTTCAATCCCTGAAAATTTGAAGGCAATCGGATGAAAACTCGAATTTTGCGAATCAATTTTATGTGTGGCAATTTTATCGTGGACACCCTTTATTGTTCTTGAGCTGGTAAATGACATCCCTAACCTCCCTCAATGGACTAGTTGGTTTCCATCGTTCGCAGTACTGACGAAGGCATTTCCTCCGTTGTCCCGATCTTCATTGTCTGTGCTTTCAGCACCATTCAGGTTTTCGTCGAAATGCTGCTTCCACCTTTCAATCACCTCACACTCGTCCGTCAATATGCTCCCATCCTTATCCCTGCACATCTCGGCTCGCGGCACGAAGCCATTGTGGGATACATTGAGCTTACGATAGTACTTACTTGTTTCTTGAGACCGGCACAGCTGTACCATCGCCTCGCATTCAGTCTCCTCCAAGCGGCGTTTTTTCTCCCGAAAGAAGCGGATTTGCTGTTGCCGTTTGCGTCTATAACAATCCACGTTCTGCCGGGTCCCTTGCTGCAGCATGACCGCCCGCGCTGCATTCTTCTCCTCCAGAATCTGCCAACATTCCTCGTCAAACCATTCGTCGTACCCGACGTTACTCTCAGCTGCATCGTTGATGGCTGCTTTCAATGTTCTCCAGAACTTCTCAAGAGGGGCTTCATGCAGCATAACATCTTCCGGTAGTGCAGCTTCGAGGTGCTGCATGCATGCAGTTGCGTCATCCGGTTGCCCAAGTCCCAGTCATACCGGGGTAGCCGTCGGTGTCGTACGTTGTTAACGACGGAGAGTTTTGGGCACAGTTTAACCTTAGGGGCCTTCCTTAGCCGAGTAGTTAGAGTCCGCGGCTACATGCTAAAGGTATCTGGGTTCGATTCCCGGTCGGTCGGTCTTTTCGGGGTCTATTTTATAAGTCGAGTCGATCAAAATGACTCGACTAGAGTCACTGTGACATCTGAAATATGCATGCTTGCTTTGATCGACAATGAATACAGACGAGTCACATGAATCTGCTCGATTTACAAAATAGGCCCCTTCGTAATGGAAAATTCCTTGACTTCCCTATACCATCGTACCGTTCACTCCCGCTAACTTGAACGGTACCTCATGCAAACCATCGGGGTTCATTTTTAATTTGAACTTCTAGTTACCCTAGAAAAAATGGTATTCCGCATTCCTGAATGGAATTTATGTTTCCTTTCGTGTTTTGTTTGCGTTTGAAATGATGGTATAAGCGATTATGAACTTGAAATCTAGCATACAAGCCTGTTCGAAGAACCTAATACAATAATTAGTGATTTAAACCAATCCACAAATTCAGGCATAGTGTGTGAGACATACCCTTTTCTAGCATCCTCTGACCACAACAAACTCGCCAGCTGTCAGGTGAGATTTCAACATGGCGGATGCAGTATTCTGAGAAATTGATCTACCTCCCTTTTAGATACCTTGGACGGCCCAGAGGAGTATTTTTTATTCCTTATACCGCCGTGACCTGGATGACTCTGACCGCCATTTTCGATGCATCAGATGGCTAGTAGGAACGTCGTAAAACAATGTTATAACCTTCTATTGAAGATTTATAAAGTACCTATCCTTGAAGCTTGACACATTGTTTTCATTATTCTAAAATTAGCTTGCTGTGAATCTATTGGCCCATAGTCACCATTATGGCTCAACATCACTTGCACGACGGTACACGCGGTACCAATTATACGCCATGCCCAGCATTTACCAATTAAATATGGTACAGAACCCAGTATGGATGTTGTCCGACTCTTGGGGACCTCCCCTTATACAAATTCAAAAATGGCAGCTTTTGCAAAGTGGCCTCTCAGTTTGTAACGGTGGAAGTGCTCTTAGAACACTAAATTGAGATGTTACAGTTAGAATAGAAAAAAATACGCCTGATTTATTTATTTATTTATTTATTTATTTATTTATTTATTTCGTCAATCAAATTGTAGACTACATGTTTGCTTAATACTATGTTGTATTATATCTAAGGGACTTATATATATCGACTGATTTCACAACCCGCTGAATTGATAATGTATTTTTTTTTCTCCGTTCTAACCCAATTAAGTAGTGGCATGTGTCCACGGCTGCGCTACTTTTTCCCAAATATCGGTTCCCAAAATGTCGAAAGACAAAACGTTGAATGCCAAAACGTCGAAAGGACAGAACGTCGGAGGAACAAAACGTCGAAATGTAAAAAATTGAGAGAAACGAAATTTCTTGGGGGTCCGTAGCCTTGAGGTTACGCTTTCGCTTCATAAGCGGAAGGTCATGGATTCGATTCCCAGCCCCTCCACAAAAAAAAACCGTCCAGCCACCAGAAGACGCCGCACGGAGGACCGTGCTTTGGGAAGCACATCCATCCTCCGTCAGTATCAGATGGTGACTGAGACAAACTGACCCTCTTCGAAGGCAGCTAGCCTCAAATGACTCAGGAACACCGCAAAAATGAACCTCTGCAAGAGCAATGGACTATGGCTTATGGAAATCGATTGGACTAACAGCAGAGCACTCTCCTACCTGCTCGGCGTGAGAGTAAAAGAGTTGAAGAGAGTGAAAGAAATTGTACAGTATGGCCCATCATAAAATGCGAAAATTGTTTGAAGGTGAATCTATCATCCATATTTTCATTGTTTTTGTGAGTGAATGTAATTTCAGATTATTGTAATAAATTCTGACATAACTTCGCTATCTAGGACAATTTTTGTCAGATTTTTCTTACTGTCCTAAAATATGTAATAAAGCTAAGAAGTTTAAAGGTTTTGTCCGCTCAAAATTATAAATAGCGTCTGATTGTCGTATACTCTGGTGACAAACTTTGCACCATCGAAAATCACAGTTTATTTTCGAAAATTTTAGTTAGTTTGGTATCAGAGGATGGAGGAGTTCTTAGAGAACGTGTTTTTCATGGTCACAATAAAATATTTTGCCAGGGTCATAGTTGTGAGGACATTTGCGTCTTATTGAGAGGAGAGATGAGCAAATGTGCTCATCTCTTCAACCGAGAGCCAAATAAAGATTAGCACCCAGTGTTAAGTTGAAAGCCCTATGGTAAAGACGTATATGCTAACTATTGATTCCGAAACGCCAAGTGTACTATTTCGCAGTCGTATCAGTTCTCGGTCGTAACAATTCTGGCGACGAAGGTTAAAAATTGATAAGAACATAGTTGGGTGTTCAAGTCGCGAGCTAAAGCGAGTATTTTCCGCGATTTCGGTGGTGTCAGTAGTAGCGTGGTTGTAAGATGTCGTTTGCTGAAGAAAGTGGCAGTAAGGTGATGGTTGGTGCAATGGAGAAGAGAACAAAAGGAAGATTTCCTGTGTATGTGCCGGGGTTAAATGTAAGCTCGTACTTGCAAACTGTGGATATTTTTTTTGCGTTGAATAAAACTCCTAATGACGAGAAAGCGCTAGAGTTCATCACAAGTGTGGGCCAAGAAACGGCCAATCGTATTATTGGAAGCTTCAAACCGGATAAAATTGTGAATAAAACATATGCGCAAATAGTAGAAAAGTTCAAAATTTTGCATGAAGAGAATAAAAACGTGTTTGCCGAACGGCACCGTTTAATAACACGTAAGCAAGAAGAAGGCGAATCACTAGATGATTTTGCTATAGATTTGCAGAACATTGTGGAACATTGTAGTGTTAGTGCTGAAACAGAGGCTACACTAGTACAGTCGGTGTTCGTTGCGGGTATAAGAAATGATAAAACGCGAGAGTCGATGTTACGAGATGCAGATCACAGCTTAAATCTAGCCAAACTTCTGGAAAAGGCTAAGACGATCGAGATAGCGGCTCAGGAGTCGCGAAAAATGTCTAAGCAATGTGTTGAACATGTGAACTATATGGGACCGATGAGCTCAGCGCGCATCAAGAATGTAGTGAAACCGGGAAAATTTGACGATAGTGCATGGGGTGGAAAAACGCAGAAGGAAATTTCAAGCTACAGAGGGAATCAAAAAGTCAGTTCAGACACGGTGTGCTATAACTGCTACAACAAAGGACATTTGTCCTACCACTGCACGTTTCCAAAGGCCAAGAAACCGCGTTATGGAGCACAACATCCAAGGAGTGGTTCGAATAGGAAACGAGCCTTCGAAGATCGAATTAATCAGCTGTCTGCTGCGATGGAAGATTTGAAGATGAGCTTAGCAGGTGAAACTGATAGCGAAGATGACCAATCAGTTGAAGAACCGTCAGATGAAGAGCAACAATCTAACTACATGAACAACGTGTTGTTAGGTAAGTCAGATGACTCAAAACCAGCTTTTGTGGAATTGAATGTAAACGGGGGAAATTTGTTGATGGAGTGCGATACGGGCGCATGCGCGACTATTTGCTCTTTTAATACATATAAAGAAAGGTTTAGTAAGTGTTCGCTAATGAAGGACAGACGAAACTTTTTTGTAATCTCCGGCGATACTGTGAGTGTAGTGGGTAAAATTATAGTTCGAGTAAAACTGCAGGAGAGAGTTTTAACATTACCACTCTTGGTGATCAAATCTCCCAAAAATTTTGTATCTCTCTTGGGAAGAGATTGGCTTAATGCAATTTGGCCACACTGGAGAAGTATTTTTTCGCTCAATTCTCTCCATGAGGCAAAAAGAGATCAGTGGGCACACCGCACAGTAAAGCAATTGAAATCAGATTTTGCATCTGTGTTCGATGATGATCTTACCGAACCAATTAAGAATGTAATAGTGGACGTTAGGATCGATGATCAGGCCAAACCAATTGTTCATAAGCCATACACTGTAGCATTCAAACACCGTGAAATGGTGAGTTCACATTTAGATGATTTGGAGTCTAAAGGCATTCTTGAGAAGGTAGAGTATGCGGAATGGGCATCGCCTATAGTAGTCGTAGTAAAACCAAATAAAAAAGATATTCGAATTTGTATGGATGGATCCAGAACGATAAACCCCCACATTATTACACATCATTACCCTCTCCCGGTTATAGATGAGTTGATTACGAATAAGAGCGGAGCAAAAAAATTTGCTCTTATCGATTTGAGAGGAGCATACCAACAGCTGGTAGTATCAGAAGCTTCTAAGAAGCTAATGGTAATAAACACTCATAAAGGTTTGTATGCGTATCGTAGATTACCGTTCGGAGTAAAACCAGCAGCCACAATTTTTCAATCGGTCATGGATAAAATTCTACAAGGCATCCCCAACGTTCAGGCTTACATCGATGACATACTGATTTGGGCAAAGACGGACGAAGAATTATTAGCTTCCATCAAAGTCGTACTGAATAGGCTGAAAGAGCATAATGTTAAAATAAATGCCGAAAAATGCAAATGGTTTGTTTCCCATGTGAAATATTTGGGTCACATTCTGTCGGAGGCGGGAGTATCGCCAAATCCGGAGAAAGTGAGGGCGATTACGGCCGTGCCAGAGCCAAAATCAAAAACACAACTCAAAACATTTCTCGGCATGATTACATTCTATACAAAATTTATTCCTAAATTGAGCTTAATTCTTTCACCTTTGTACGACCTGTTAAAAAAAGATACTAAATGGTGTTGGGACGCAAAATGTAAGAACGTTTTTGAACTGAGCAAAACAGCTATATGTAGTGCTCAAGTACTTACACATTTCGATCCGTTGAAGCCCATCACAGTGACATGCGATGCAAGTGACGATGGAATCTCTGGAATCCTCAGCCACAAAATCAACAACAGGGAAATGCCTGTATTTTTTATTTCTCGTCGATTGTCTCATGCTGAAAAGAAATATCCAATATTGCATAGGGAAGCATTGGCAATTGTTTTTGCAATGGAAAAATTTTATAAATACGTTTTAGGTCAAAAAGTATCAATAATTACGGATCACAAACCTTTATTGGGTATATTCAATAATAAAAAGGGAGGACCTTCTGTTATTGCCACTAGACTACAAAGGTATTTCCTACGGCTATCTATATTCGATTTCAAATTGTCACACGTTTCAGGTAGAGAAAATCAAATAGCTGATTGCTTGTCAAGATTGCCAATAGACCAAGATATGAGTTTGGCGGATTTAGAAGAAAGTCGGCGAAGCTCATTCAATTGTTTGAATTACTTAATTGATGATCAGAAAATCAATATCAACTCTAAAATTATTGCGGAAAAGTCAATGGAAGACACGGTTCTCTCAAAAGTTTTAAATTACGTCCAAAATGGGTGGCCAAACAGCATAAAAGATAGATT
The DNA here is from genome assembly GCF_002204515.2 of Aedes aegypti. Taxonomy (NCBI): domain Eukaryota; kingdom Metazoa; phylum Arthropoda; class Insecta; order Diptera; family Culicidae; genus Aedes; species Aedes aegypti. Next base: position 198,726,517 of record NC_035108.1, read on the forward strand.
AGTGAAACATTTTTTCGCAAAGCGGCATGAACTAGATGTAGAATCCGGATGTCTTATTTTTGGCGAACGGATAGTAATCCCAAACGCACTTAAAATACCATCTCTTCAATTGTTACACGCTAATCATCGTGGAATCCAAAAGATGAAACAAATTGCTCGCAAGTACTTGTATTGGGATGGGTGTGGAACTGATATAGAAAACTATGTTGGATCTTGCAAACAATGCCAAATCTTAGGAATTGACAGAACACCACGAGTATACGGAAATTGGCCTATAACTAAGAAACCTTTTGAGCGAGTACACGTAGATTTTTTTCATAAATTTAATCGAACTTTTTTGATACTAGTCGATGCTTATTCACGTTGGATAGAAATTCGTAGGATGTCCAAAACAAACGCAGATAACGTCGCGCATGAGCTCGACAGCATTTTCACCATTTTTGGTTTTGCAACTACTATTGTAAGTGATAATGGGCCTCCGTTCAATAGTTTCGGCTTCAAAAAGTTTTGCGAAGCGCGAAATATTGAACATATATTATGTCCTCCATATCACCCAGCGAGCAATGGATTAGCAGAAAGGGCAGTACAAACCACAAAAGCTGTTTTGGGGAAGCTAATAAGAGAGAACGATTCTTGTTCATCATTACAGATCGATCATGAAATCAGCAAATTCCTGTTCCACCATCATCAAACACCTACGACAGAGGATAATATAATACCCAATGAACGTATTTTTTCTTTTATTCCACGCTCTCAAATAACAGGAATTAGAAAGCAAAAATCTATGTTCGGTGAAGTAGTACAATCTGAGGAAAAAAACGATTTAAAAGCTAATAACATGGTTATTTACACATACAAATCAAACGGCAGAGCATATAGTACGGAAGCAAAAGTCGTCAAACAATTATCCAATATGACATATGTAATTGATATAAAAGGGGAAAATCGTAAAGTTCATAGAAACCAATTGAAAAAAATTCTTCAAAAACCATTTGTTTTGAAAAATAGTAATAAAAATGAACAAGAACAAAAATTGCATGACAAACCCTCAGTAGCAACAACTGTAAAATCAAAAAAAGAACGGAAATCGAGCAAAAAAACAACAAAATCTGTTTCAAATCAAGTATTACGTAGGTCAGCAAGGATTTACAAATCAAAATACAAAAACTTAAATGTTGGACAGTTGTTGAAGAAAAAGAAGCAAAAAAATAATAATATGTAATTATAAGCAAACTCTTATGATTTTTTTTTTTGCATGTATTCTAATTAGTCCAAATGAATAAGAAAATGAAGTTTATAAATTTTAAGTTAAACAATGAAATAATGTGAATTGCAATATATTGTCATAATGCAAATGCTATTGATGAAATGTAGAAACAAACATTGTAAATAGGTTATATTAATTTAAAGGGGGAGATGAGAGGAGAGATGAGCAAATGTGCTCATCTCTTCAACCGAGAGCCAAATAAAGATTAGCACCCAGTGTTAAGTTGAAAGCCCTATGGTAAAGACGTATATGCTAACTATTGATTCCGAAACGCCAAGTGTACTATTTCGCAGTCGTATCAGTTCTCGGTCGTAACACTTATAAGTATTATATGCCTTTATTTTTTGTAAAAGTTCAACAAAAAATAAATATTTGTCTATAACAGGTTTTTGAGGATAAATTTTGCTCCTTCAGTTAGAGAAAACTTTTATCGATACTAGCTCATAGGTTTTGAGCAAAACAGAGCCGCATATCACACTTATATGAAGGTTCAACCACGGCTCTCCAAAATGAGCCGTTTTTTCGAAAATATGTTTAAGTCTCCAATGACCCAGATATGAACCAATTCCATCATTTGTTATGGGCGAATTCTGGAGACAAGGCAAGTGAAGGCATGTGTGTTTTAGAAGCTTTCATCACACAGATATCGAACTCGACGACCGCGTGATAAAATTTAAGAGTGTGCTTCCAATTTCTCTCTAGTAAGGTGGAAGTAACAGATAAAAATCATGTCCAAAGCGGAATGCTGAGTCTAAATAGATTGAACAATACAAATAATGAATAACATCTATGTTTCGTTCACATTTTCTATTTAAAAACTACCATAGAACATGATATGACGATTTTCGCATTTTTTTTTTTATGTGCCATACTGTAAATATAGATTAGCTGAAAATAGATCTGTATCGGTAAAGAAGTTACAGATAAACTGATTCCGGCACAGTGGCCACGAGCACAGAGTGCCTTTAAAATAAACACAAGGAAAAAAAACGAAATTTTTTGAAAAAAATATTCTTTTTCGAAAGAATAAATTATTCATTATGTGCCAAATTCATAGCATAGTTAATCGACCCCGATGTGAAAAAGAAGTCTGGCTAACAATGTTGAAAATTCACCGCTTTCGACGTTTTGTCCTTTCGACGTTTTGGGATTCAACGTTTTCTCTTTCGATATTTTGTCTTTCGACATTTTTTCCCTAACCCAACAAACATTTTAGTGGGATAAGAGTTGAACAAACCACTATAAAGATTATTTCAGCTGAATAAACTGTTGTTCAGCTGCTAATGTTACTTGGGAAGCCTTCCCCGAATACCCCGTTTCCTCGACTAGCCCTTTTCCCGAAAGGTTTTAAGCACTCATAATTGTCATAACTTTATACATTTTAAGGTGGTGAAATAACTGATCAACTGATATGGACTTTTCTTTATTCGATTGGCGGATCTTTTGAGTTTCACTGTCCTCAGTATTTTCAGTATTTTTGAAAAATGGATTTAGTCGAGAATGATCAAATGCCTTCTTCTTTTGATTGCTTATCATTATTTGTAGTTCGCCACCTTGTCTCTGTAGTCTATTCTTGTACCTATTTGAACCGAACCTTTCAGCATACTGGCGTTCGGGGAAATGACATTCGGGAAGGAGTAGCACAATCAAATATGAGTACATTTCCATTATTTTCTTTGGTTCTATCACAATAGTTCTTGGCTACAAACAAATTCTTGGCATGTTTTACAATATAATTAGGTATGTTTCTGTTTGACAATTACAGTGTAATCGCTCGTCATACATTGAGCATCCCATACGTTTAAACGGACTGTTCGATATTTGGCAAGTTTTCCTAAATGCTCGTAAAAAAGTGGTTTAATAATTGAAGAACAAATATTATTAATAGTTTTCAAATATAATCAAGTCATTCCAAGTCCAATTTCAACTGTGCATGATTGAGGATAATTCAATCTGACTGCCAACAACAATGTTACAAGTTTACAACCAGTTATCCATGTTAATCGAGGCAATCAAATTCCTTCATATCCATTTTAATTAAACGTGTCATAAATTGTTGCACGACATCAATGGGAAAGTTACTAAAACTAATTCGTTCGTCGATAAACATTTCATTAGCATTTCACTTGATGGAAGGCGATTTCTATCTTTCCAGGATATTTGAAAAGCACCCTATCAACAGGCAGTAACATGTATGCGGCTGCAAAACACAATCACCTTAGTGTCATTTGCTGAGCCGATGTCAGTCACCAAAGGCGCTTGTGTACATGAATGTCGTAGCAAAAAAGGTTCATTTATATCTTCATATATAGTTATTGCAGCGCAAATGCTGTGGTTGGTTGGTAAGTACCCCTCATGGGCATCGTTAACCGTCTGGCAAAAAAATGATATTCGCACACGCACGCGGAATGCATTACCGTTCATTAATAAATATGTTAATTAATAGATAAACAATAAACTACCGCTCGTGACACCCATTGCGTTTGCTCAGTAATTTCGTGTGCACGCGGTTCCGTTTTCTGGTTGATGACTTGGGATATGATTAGATAGCTGGTGAAACTGAAATATCTCAATCAAATAAGCCGCCAGTTAATGAACAGTTACGGAGGATAAAGCACAAATCAGCTGAACCAGAGGTGCTTAACCTGCGCCTCGCGCGTCACATGTGTCCCTTGAAACTTGAGAATGTGACCCGCGGAACATTTTTCGCTAAGAGATTTGAGACCCAATTCATGTTCTACTATAACTAGGTTGTCATGGGTAAGTGACAAACTCATTATGACGTTATCAAATAGTGGTCGTAAAACAGATTGTTTGTAAGCGTTGCAAAAATGCTAAAATCTTGTAAATTTTTAATATTTGCATAAAAATGCTCAAATGCACTTGATTCCAACGAAAATGGCTTTGACATGAAGTGTCATACTAATACTCTTTACTTTTGAATTCGTTTTTCTCGCACTATCAAAGTTACCCGCACTATCAAAGTTACCCGCATTACCAAAGTTACCCCGTTTTACGGTATATACAATCCCGTGCAAAAGTTTGGATTCACCCCCTTAATGACACACGAAGGTGTTTTGTCCATATCTCTGTGATTACATGCCCAATTGAAACTCTCTATGGCGCATTCGAAAGGCAATGAGTCATTCTCACTTCGTAGGTATTAGTCCAAAAACATTTTATGAATTTTATATACAAAATTTTCACTTAAAGTTGTGACATTTTTTAAAAATATACTGAAAATTATAACTAATTTCATCAGCATTGGAACGACCAAGGTTTCAAATTAATGAGTCATTAGAATCGTAATCTTATATTCTTTGAAGAACACGCATAAAATTTGGGCGGAGAAACCTTAAAACTAATCAAAATCAATGAAACAGTCACGGAAGCCATAGTGCAGAATGTTGGGTTCACCCCTTAATATGATGTATCATGCAAAAGTTTGGGATCAATTTTCCAAAAGGCTAAAAGCTCTGATTGCAGCTTGAGCACCACTGATCTAAACGACCATGAGTACAAAAAAATAAATAAAAAAGGAAGAAATTACACACGCTACAGACCTAGGATGAATACCTTCTTCTGTTTTTTTCCATAGCCAGTAATATTTCCTCGATAAAGCGATTCACTTGTCCACTTTGCAGTACTCTCATAAATCACTTCAGAAGATGCTACTGTGCAGCAAAGCTGGCAGCGCAAACCGGCCCTAATCGAAGCTATATAATCAACGATCACGATGAGGATCATTCATTCGCTGAAGTGCGATCGTCCGCCAGATGGAAAACCAATTTGAAGATTATTGAGAGACACGAGTGTTAATAGCTGGTAATGGAGTGCTATCAGGGGATGTAATAATTACGTTATCTTGGCAGGGAACTTGCGAAGCAATACTTCAGTGACACTAGTCAATACCCATTGCTGTATTAATCGTGAGGCTCTCAACAAGAAACTTGAACGATGGCGCTACATGTCAGCTCAACAACCTAGTCGAGAAAGAGCATCCTCGTGAGGAGTATTCGATGATGGAAGGTTCACGTAGTCTGCATTTTGCTGCAACGGTCGGCTGAACGATTTATTGCTAGGTCAACATCAAGCTTTTAAGTATTAATGCAAATAATTGTATTGGTTGTTTTCGACACGTTGCTCGACAGTGAATAGTAAGTATACAATTGAAAACGTGCACACGTGAAACATGTATTTTCTTCTGATTATAGCACACGAACGTTCTGCGTCAGAAAGCATCATCATTTCCAATGAAACCAATATTTATGATCCCATACGTTTAGACCCTACAATCGATGGTAACGTGTTTGTATCGGCGCTATTATTATAGATTATTATGTTTCTCGTGTTTTCATTTGACTCTTCTTGCACTTCATTGATCTTCGTTTTATTTAGCATTGTGGATAAAAATATGTATGTGCTTTCTGAAAAGCGATCGATTATCATTGCTCAGACTACAAATAAAATATTTTAAGTTATAGAAATTCAATTTGCCATTAATAGATATGTTACCATAAAAACTAAACTATGGGATAAATTTTTAAGTTGGACATAACTTTGATCATACAATCAGCATCTACTGCAGTAGCGGTCACAGAAGCAGATGAGGTGACTTATTCGGTAGAAACCGGTAAGCGATAGAATATGTTTGTTGAGAATGAAGGGCTACAGCCTAATCAGCATAATATCCGTCAAGAAACTATAAGCCCAATGAAAGATAAGTTCTTAGATAAGAGCCTAGAAAAGGCCTACTGATAGGGTAGCTACACAGTACCACAGTAACGTTTCTGAAGATGCCAACAACTTGTAGACCCTATAAACGAAGCACCACAATGGAACAGGATATATGATTGACACTAAGACGAAGACAATACGGGTTGGTTCGATGAAGAATGCCATAGAGTGACAGACGTGAAGCCGCAAGGACCCGTATGCTATAGAGGCCGGTATACGACGGAAAAGAGAGTGGTACCGTAATCCGGGGGCAACTTTATCACTTCTTAACAGTGCCGTAATTAGGGGTTACATTGATCAGTTTTTTGAATATTATTTAATGATTTCCTTTGAGAATGCAAATGTTGCAAGTTTTATATTTAAAAAAACATGTACTGATACCCATCGCTCGTAATTCTATACTGTATTTTGTTCCCCGAAAAATTCAGGCACGTTTAAAAGAAATTGATTGATCACTCAAGGTAAAGTTGAAAATTTTTCGCATATACGGAACTCATTTTTTTTAAGTTTGATTTGTATTAATTAATGAATATATGAAAGAGAAGCTCCATGTATGCATTGAAAGTAGTTCATCGATAAATGATGATTCGAACTTCTTACAAGGAGGAATAATCCAATCAATGTTACCCCGTTGATCAATGTTTCCCTGGATTACGGTTCTACTATTTTTTATTATGTTATCCTTTGGGGTTCAAATTTTTCAAATTGATTTGGATAAAACTAATACATCATTGATCGCTATCACTTTATGTAAACGATTTTTTTTTAATATTATTTACCATTTCATAAAAGTACATTCAAAATTTCAAATGACATACTAGGGCAAAAAAGGTCATTGTATGGCACATACAATTAGATACAGTTAGATTCGAGATATATCTTGATGTTAAAACATTAGAAAAGATTTAAAATGTGAAAGTTATCAAAATTTCACATATGGCCAAATAGGGAACCACTATGGCCATAACTGTTAAGCCCTCAGTACACTCTTTGCCAAGTGTGCAAATTTTTCCACACGCATAAACTAACACTTCAGATGTTTTGTCTTTGTTGAGACCGATGTTTGCATGTTGGTTTATACGTGCGGAAAAATTTGCACACTTGACAAACAGTGTACTGAGGGCTTTACACTTTCCCTACATGAGTTGTAAGAATTGAAACAGTATTTTTAGATTCAAAAATCCATATTTTGTAGAAAGTGATGTTTTCAATTCTAAAACCTGTTTTGTTATGGATTAATGCATGAGTTCACTAATTTGACGTTTGAGCGGTGCCAAATTCACTGGTTTCCATGGTCACATAAATAACACGGCATCGCTAAAACGTCAAATAATTTGAGTTCACTAATTTGACGTTTGGGCGGTGCCAAGTTCACTCGTTGCCATGGTCACGTAAATAACACGGCACCGCTCAAAAGTCAAATAGTGAACTCGTGCATCGGTCCATATCAAAGGTTGCTAAACTAGACTGGTTCTTTGCGTCCGTTTGTTTTTTTTTTTCCTGGTAGGTAACGGAGTGATTTTCAATCTAGTATTCATGTTCTTTGTCTCATGGTCCTCTCGATATCGAGATGTGGAGAGGTGACTGTAGTACGGTTGAAATTCTTGGTCTACTGGCTTGAAATCAGCTGGCCATCCGTCCATGATGTACATTTTCACTTGCTGCAGGATCTTGCACTGTTTCATTGCATCTTAGAGTACTGAGAAAGAAATAGGAACAGGAAAGAAGGTGCTTCTACCGTCGTATTCTGAAGGCTTACAATATATTTTTTAAGTGAAACCAATGTGATGATTTGGTATTCTTCTGAACGCATATTTCGGTCGTTAAGACGGGAAAGCATGTCAGCGCATCCAAATTCGTTAGTCGAAATCATAATTCAGTACGATGATTGCCCAACGCTGCAGCCGGTCGGCCGTGTGCACTGGTATGCCTTTCTTCGATCCGAAAATCAACAAAAGTGGCTTGTGATCCGTCTGGAGCGTGAATCTTCTTCCCAGCAGAAACATGTAGAACTTGATTAGACCGTACACAACAAACAATCGTAATTCGGGAACGTTCTGCGGTGGAAAAATTCTCGAAATTGTCTTGACTTTCTCCGGGTATGAACGTATACCACTGCAGTCGGTGATGTGACCTAGGTAACGAACTTCAGTTTGAAAAAAAAAACTTGGTTTTTTGCATGCAGATGAAATGCTCAGTTTTTTAGGCTTCGTAGTACTAGGTTCAATGAGTCAGCCATGATGATGTCACCGATGAATGGACGGACTCCAGGAACATCCGCAACAAGACTTTCAATCAGCCGGTAGAACGCCCCCGGCACTGACTTGACATTTGGAGCTAGGCTGTTGAAGCGAAACAAACCTATATGCGTGTTGATTGTTAGAAACTCTTTGGAGTTTCCATTCACCTGTAGTATTGACTTTCTGCCAGCTGTGCAAAAATTTCATCAAGTATGGACAGCAGACAGTTGTTGGCTTCCAGCGCGTTGTTGAGTGTGGTCGAATAATCCGCGCAAATCCGAACTCTACCATCCGGTTTCTTGACAACAACGATCAGTGCTGTTCATTCCGAAAAATCAACAGGTGTAATGATTCCCACGCTTCAGTATCGATCATCGGAACAAAATGCGCTCTTCCTGTCCCTGACGGCGTAGACCATTGATTTCGAACTGTCACGCTGTTCAATGATCGTGGTGTCTTCCACCGTAATGGCCTTGATGTAACAATTAGACATCTATGAACTAGAAAACATGAAATGTCTGCGATGCACGAAACATTAGGCATCCTTGAAGGGAAATACTATTTGGTAACGACCTGATCAAATTCACCCCAGTGATAAATTTGCCTTCGGATTACGGTACAAGACAACGAGAGCAGAAGAAGAGCGAATCCACTGCAAAAATAGAAAGCAACTCGTAGAAAGTGTTACAGCAGAAGCACAAAATAGCATAGACTGGGACGATATGCGGAGATTTTATGCAATGATCAACAAAGCGTGGCACAATATTGTACCAGTGCCCGGCATGTGCTGTAATTGAGAGGGAAAGGAAGGTGAGAGAAGCACTTTCAGCCGTTGTTGAAGGGTGTAAGTAGAAATTTAGCTAAGAACAGAGTGAACATGAATGATTACGGTCAAGATGTGGAACCACTGATATAGGAGAGGTTTAAAAGTCTACTGTGAAAGACGAGATCCCAGATGAGCTTCGCAAGCCATATAGCGGACTTTGGGGCAAGTGTGCCATAGGGGCAAGTGTGCAACTTTTATACTACTTTTTATAAAAACTACAATATATATTTTCTCTTTAAGCTTAACAATATGTTCCCTTATAGTTCACAGTGTAATGATTAAAATATGATGAAAATTGCTCTATTTTTCACGCATTTACATCGACTTTTGCCAAGACAACCAAATTTTAGTGGATTTTTATAAGATTTCGTTGTTTCTAAATAGCATGGCGAAAGGTAAATTATAAACAGATTTTTCTAACGTACCAACTAATCGTGAAACTATTTAAATGTGTAAGTTAGTGTGGCATTTGAACAAAAGAAGTAATTGGTTTTACATACGAAATCCAGTTTGGTTGAAATGTATACTTATTATGGCGAGTGTGCCACCTACTTGGTAAACAACAATTGTTGGAGTGAAATTTATAAAAATGTAAACATCATCCACAAAATCATAATAATAAACCAAAATGAAGCACAAGTAGTGGTTTCTGAAGTATAGTAGTTATTCCCCTGACATTTTTGCCCCCCAAAGTGATTTTTTTTTAAATATTCAATAATAGCATGTTTTTCGGTTTATTAAGTAACGGTATACATATCTACATCGTTATTTTACCGTTATTTAGTGCTGATCTAGTTTAATATTATACATATTCGCCGTAATATAAGGGTAATACATATATTGCATTAAATGGAGACAAAACTAACCATTTTAGTTATTCGAATTGAGAAATAGAGAGTTACGCATGTTTTAAACCTTGTTATAAAGCATTCCCTTATCACGGTAAACTTAAAATTATTTTTTAAATTATCGATTGGCGTCTGCTTTATAGGTAATATTAATAGGAAATTAAGAAAATTTCATTACAAGTAGAATTACATGCGATGTTCATTCGGTGGCCGTCTTGCCCCATAGTGTCAAAAAATAGGTAATTTTGGATGATATTTGAGAAGCTCCAAAACTAATACTTTTTGAAACTATTTTCTTTTTAAATGGCACAGTTGATGGATTTTTTTAAGCTTTAGGCAAAGTTAGAGGACAATTTGCTTAAGGTGGCACACTTGCCCCAAATTCCGCTATAACAGTCGAAACATTCACCTGGTCAAGCTATGAGCGAAAGAGAAAATCGATGAAGAAAAATCGATGCAGATATGTCCCTATGATACTCATTTGTAAGGTTTGAAAGGACAAGTAGCTCAATAGTAATCAGTAAATTGGACCAAAAACTATTAAAGTTAGTTATTCGAAGCCATAAACGATAGTTATGGTGAACAATAAAAACGCTTCATAAATTAACTAACAACTTCTCCAAATATACTTTCAGAATGTTTTCTCAAGGTCCTTACCAGCGATTTTTCCAGAACATTCCTAGAAATTCCTTCAAAATTCAATCATGCGTTCTTTTTAGAAAAAATCCAGCAATTATTTTAGGTATCTCTCAATAAACCCATAAAGGAACGCCACAAAATATTTCTTTAGTCGAATTAAAACACACCGTAGATAACTGCAAGGTTTCTTACATAATAACTCCCTTCAGAGATCTCGCTGCAGTTTTTTCCTGGACTTTTTCCAAAGAATTTCAGAGTGTTTCTGCCTTAATTCATACACTGATTTCCATAAGGACATCTCCAGCAATACATCGATAAATTTCGACGGGTGATACATCAGTTCTACCAAAAAGTTCTCAAAACCAGAAATTTAAACAAGAATTTCTTGAAATACTTCTGAAGAAGATTAAAAACAAAAATAACACGATTCCTCTAAAATTTATCAGAGCTTACCCTCAAGCATCTTTTCCAAAATATATCAATATTCATTAAAAAAAATAAATAAATACATTTACGGAGTTATTTCCAAAGTTTAATCACCGCATGACTTTATCATTATGAGCTTTTATTGGCTTTTATCGGTGAAAGCGATACTACTCAAAGTGGAAGGGAGCAAGGAAAGTAATGAAAGAATATGATGGATAGAATCGCAAGCGAGCGACGAGAGAAATGAATAGAAGTTGAAAACTAACAGAGGGCCATATATGAACAACACAATCGAAGCGACAAATCGTTGCCTAACGTCCTGGTTGTGAACGGCTAGATGTTGTAGCGTTGGTCACTACTAACACTAGACAGGCAAAAAAGAAATTACAAAAACTTCGGTTCGAATAAAAGATCACTTGGGCGAATTAGGGTCATATGAGACGAGGCGCGAAAAATCCAATAAGTAACGCGACTTTCATATGAATCCCCGAAAATATGCCACCGATCGATAGAACTGAAACATCCGCCGAACAATATAGTTAACAGGTCGAGGCGACAAATTTTTGCCTGTCTAGTGTTAGTAGTGACCAACGCTACAACATCTAGCCGTTCACAACCAGGACGTTAGGCAACGATTTGTCGCTTCGATTGTGTTGTTCATATATGGCCCTCTGTTAGTTTTCAACTTCTATTCATTTCTCTCGTCGCTCGCTTGCGATTCTATCCATCATATTCTTTCATTACTTTCCTTGCTCCCTTCCACTTTGAGTAGTATCGCTTTCACCGATAAAAGCCAATAAAAGCTCATAATGATTTACGGAGTTATTCATGGATGAGTTTCTGAAAGAAAACCAGAAGAAGTCATTGAAACTATTTTGGCAATTTCCGAATTAATTGGAAGTATTGGAAGAATTGAAGTATTTCTGAAAGAATCCCTGGAAAAATCTCTTTAAGATTCCTGGGATCATTTTCCATATGACACTGCTATTTGAATTTTTCAAAAAAAAAATCTTGGGAACATTCATGTACGAAACACAGGGATAATATTTGAATGAATCCCTGAGGTATGATCAATAAAACTTGGAGAAATATATAAATAAATATGATAATCTTTTTCATTTATTCAAGAATGTACCAACTGTGTCCATACAACATATAATTATATACAGGTTCTCACGTGAGTTACCATGACCCCACAGTTAAGGATCAAACAGTGATGTGTCCGACCTATAAAATTCAATAAAATAAGATATAAAATTTTAATGTAACAGCACGAATTGAATCGTCGGTTAGTAAACTGTACTAAGTGTAATATTTACTTAGGATTGCATAAAAATTAACAATTCTATCCGTTTTTGAAAACCATAGTAGAGATCAATTTTCAAATTATGGATCAAATTGTGATTCGTTACTGTATGTGATCCACAATTGTGTGGGCATGGTACATCTAGTAATCGTATTTTTCTACAATTTCCCATTCTTGACTGTCATAAGACTGCTATTTCCGAAGATCACACCTCACCGATACATATTGCACCACTTTCCTGTACTGCACTGCACTCATTGTTTGTATTAATGCTTCTTTTGTGTGACCTTTCATCATATACCTATTCTCAATGGTGAGCCAAATCATTCATCGACCATGGCGTGAAGGCGGTCCCATGACCACATACCCACAGTATTGGACAGTACATTTGCAACTTTTTTTTTATTTTCCATACAAAATAGTCGAATTTGGTGGACTAGTTCTCAGTTATTCATGAACCGATTTGAATGAAATTCACAGCACGTCAGACATAACTCGAATTTCTACATATATATATATTTGAGTATTTTTTTATACACGAGCTTAAAAATAATAACAATTTGATAGAAGTGAGATTTTAACGTAAATAATAAACAATTTATTTCAAAATATGAGAGGCCTACACATAAAATGTCCTCAACAAAGTTATATACCGTGAAATGGGGTGTTAAGGGATGAAAAAAATAATTCTACCCAAATTTCAAGCAACTTCTAGTATGTCAAAAATTGAACAAAATACAGTCCTACCATTCTCCCGGCGTGTATATCAAAAGCCAATTACAAGGAAGATGATCCTATGGCAGACTTCTGAGATAATCATAAAAATGTGTGATTTTTGACGAAAATGCAAAATGGGGTGTTAAGGAATTTGAGCTTTGTAAATAAAACTATATTTTGCCAACAGAAAAAAAAATATTATTTTGGTCAATATCGATGATGTGATCAATCTAAAGATGATATTACTTCAATATAATTCAAGTTGGAACTCCTGCAAACGTTACCGTTTTATTTTACCTGCTAAATCTTTCATACATATTGATTCTTTTTTCAACCAAGCTATAAGTGCGTCGCACAATTGTCTTGAAAGGATGTGTATACTTATATGCAGCATTCGTATCCTAGAATAATGCAGAGCAACCTTGTCATGACTTGTCAAAAGAAGGATAATTTCAACAAGTTTTCAGTTTGAATAGAGTAAGTGTCCAATTTGCCTTTTAAATAAACCACACCAAATAACGGATTTGCATGTAACACCCAAAGGCATAATCGAAAAAAAATCCTAACGAAAAGTTTCAATATAAAGCGGAAATCGCAAACACTATACTACAATGGGGGGAGGGACGTTTCGCATAATTTTATGGGTGGACGTTTGGCATGAAGGAAATTATATGCCTTCGTTAAAATGCTACCTGTTCTTATTTGAAACTGCTTTATGTGAAACGTCCATATGCGAAACGTCCTTATGCGAAACATCTTTATGTGAAATATGTCACCCCCACTACAATGTACTCAATGCTCGACAACACTTAACACATGACCACGAAGCCTTAAAAGTTTTCCAAAAAGAGATCGGAAATAACCTTATATTGTTATTGTTTATCTAGGACGTAGGTAGTGCTTAGAAGAATCAATAGCTCCAAAATCATCTAATATAAGATAACCATTCCTATTTTCAAACTTTTCACTAATGCAATGGAACAGCTTTTGAAAATACTATCATGAAATCATTAATCAGTTTTTATCTTTTAGGTTATGGCCTTCAGTCTATTATGCTCAAAACGGATTGTAAGTTTTCATCCGACGTTTCGGACATGAAAACTTAAAATCCGTTTTTGAGCATTTGAGTTTTTGACTGAAAGCCATAATATAGAACATAATTAACACAGTCGTATCCCCAATTCAGTTTTAATCTACATTTTTCTAACAATTTTACCAAATTTTGAGATAAGTTTTTTTCTGGTGATATTCAGTGACTTACGAAATAGATCCCTTAACTTTCCATGCAGGTTAACTTCACGGAACAATCCAAAGCTATATTGAAATACATAATGGCATAAATCAAATGAGTTTAGTAACTTAGACAAGTTAGAGTGGATAATCCCTTAACACCCCACTTATTTTCAAAACGAGACTTTTTTTCATAAAACTTTCTAAAAATCGAAACCCAGATATAATTTTAAGAAGTTTTTGTCTGCACTATGATCTCAATTAAATTTACTTTTCTTCTACGTTACTCGCGAATTTTTCTCAAATTTATTTCATGGTTTTGTAGATGAATGTATTTAGCCCATAAAATTCAAACAAAAATGTTTTGACAAGTTTTCAATATCTAGCAACCACAATACTTCATATTAATAGATAGCTCCTATTACATAATGCAGCTCACAATCCTCCGAACAAATCGAGCTTTTTAGATGACTTATGTATCGACTTTCCTCGTTTCTGTAATTTGTCGAACTTGATTGAGAAGTTCAATCCCTTAAAACCCTACAAGTCCTTAACACCCCATTTTACGGTAACTGTCCAACTTTGTTGAAGATACTATCAAGCTTTATCTTGAAGGTTTTGAGTTCTTCTTCTTCTTCTTTTTCCTGGCGTTACGTCCCAACTGGGACAGAGTCTTCTTTTCAGCTTACTGTTCTTATGAACACTTCCACAGCTTTCTCTGGCAATTGACTATTTTTGCATGCGTACATTGTATGACAAGTACGAAGATACTCTATGCCCAGCGAAGTCGAGAAAATTTCCTTTACGAAGAAATTCTCGAACGGCGGGGTTCGAACCCAAGACCCTCAACTTGGTTTTGCTGAATAACTGCGCGTTTACCTCCACGGCTATCTGAGCCGCTTGTTTTGAGTTATGCTAGTTAATAAAATTTGTCAAATAATGCACTTGAGCTAAACCGTTATTGCTTTTGAACGCGTGAATGAAAAAAAAACAGTGAAAAATGATGTCGAATGTTAATTTAAATTTAAAATATCGTTAAAACTTTATTCAATACGGTACGTTGACTATTTTGTATGGAAAATCGAAAAAGCTGCAAATATTTTGTCCAATACGGTCTGTTCGAGCTGATACCTGTACGGAATAGCCGATAACGATCATCCGAAGCAAACAGCAAAAAGGAGGAAATGCAATGCAAAAACAATAAACGACCAGCATCTTTAATTATTCATTCTTCGATATATATTTTCCCAAAGGGTCCCTCTGTGTCAGTGGACGCAGCCGATCGGATGAATTATTGAGTTGTAGGTTCCAGGGTCCTCCCTGACGCAGTTTATCGATGTTGATAAACTTGTAAAATATCGACAAGGGGGAGGAAAGATTGAGATATTCTTCGAGATTTTCTTTCACCTCTTGCGAGTTTATCATTATGCTGTTTTCCCTCCCGCCTGGTTTGGAGGCTCCGTCAAGTGACTTCGCGGCTCCGGCAAAGCGAAAGGATGTGTCGGAGTTATTTGTTATAGGAAATTATTACCGAAACACAAATAAATGCGGCATAACAGCGAATAAAATATGCGAACGGCCAATTTGTATTTAAGGTTTTATTATGGCCTGAGGCCACTTCACAATCGAGGATGCAATGAAGCACTGAATGCGGAATGTATGAAATATTTTTGCTGGGTATTTCACTAATGTGCTCTTTTGACTGGATATTAATTTGATGTCAAAATCTCCAAATGGATTAAAGGCGCAAATAAGTTATACACATTTTAAATACATTTGACACCATTAACTTTTTCAGCAGCATATCGTTATAAACGATCAGTTTTTTTACGTGATATTTGTTCAGGATTGAATGCGTTCCAGACATTTCAGAAGAAAATAAATCAGACTGATTGGCTTTAAAATCTTTGCTTCTTTTGAGCCGCAGCCAGAGGCTCGTAACTACATGAAAAGACATTAGGTTCATCCGTAGTAGAGTGTCCATCCCGGGACATTGCTTTCCCGGGATTTTATTTCTTACATTCCGGGAATCCCGGGATTCCCGAAGTGTACATAGAATTTGATGAAAACCACTAAATTTCAATGAAAAACAATGACATTTTTCCTCACTTTCAACCTTATTTGATAAAGTAGAACAGCATAATGAAAAAGAGAATAAGCAAATAATTATTTTCATGAAAAGATCAATTTACCAAGTAAGAAATTCATATTTTTAATTGACTAGTTGCAATGTTTTAATGCTTTTCTTTTCAACATGCTATGCTGAGGTAACAAATTTGAAAGTACACCAAAACTGCCGCAAGCCTTAAAACTCAAGTCAGTACCATCTGTAAAAAGTAGGCATTGAGAACATTCTCTGAGAAGTTTTCAATCTTGTTTTCCATACAAATATTCAAAAAAAAAAAAATAAATTGGAACATGTTTCGATCTCAATGAAACTTTTGAATTTTGTGTTTCACTTCGTTATCTTTCCAAGAAAAATGTAAAGATGACCAAAAATCAAAAAATCAGCTAAATTTTTGGAGTGGGACTGACATGCGTTCACTTTTCATTGTGGGACAATTCGACTTGGTGTTTTTTCCTAATTAATTTTTCCTTTACTGAAAAAAGTGCAGCTGAAATATCATTAGAAGATATAATAAAAACTGATATCAACTCAATTTTGACCAAATAAAGATGGGACTGACTTGCGATTCGCGACAGTAAACTTCAGTCAATAGGTTTCAGTAATTAACTTTTAAAATGATCTACAATACCTTCAATCAATTCTTTAATCGTTTATTTTGTTCTAAAGTTTTTATGACTTTGCTTTAAAATTATGACTTAAGTTTTATCATACTTCCATTAATAAGTGTTATAGAGAATTTGAAAAGATCCATAGCAAACCCGTAAGTAGCTCAGCTGTGATTTTCGTTAGGTTATTTCATAAAAATAAGGAAGTCTTATATGAAATGTGATTTGCTATAATAAACGTATTATTTTGAAAGGTTACGTTATCTGTTTATTTCATTGAAAAAAAAATCTGTTCATCTCATTGAAAAAAAAAAACATGTATTGTTAAATTTTCACTTCCACTTCAACCAAAATGCTAGTTTTATTGAAAATTTGATAAATCCCGGGATCCCGGGATTTCCCGGGACAAGCATAGATTTTTGTCCCGAATCCCGGGACGAGCAAAATGGCCGGGAAATGAACACTCTAATCCGTAGATTAGAGACATCCGGAGAAATGATGAACAAACGATCTAAAATTTCTTCATCAGAAAAAGTGTCGGTTTCCGGAGTCTAGTCAGATCGGAACTCCACTACTAGCTACCAAGGACAAGCTTCTTCAGTAGCTTCCATAACGGGTTTTCAAAAAAAAATAGATTTTTTTTTTCAGTCATACAGTAGAACAAAAACATTTTTTCAGTATTTTTTCATTAAAAACATAATGTTTATTCTTAAAAAAAAAACCTTGATCGTTGATGAATATTGGAGAAGGGACCCTGATCAGTCGTACGACGCAATTTAGTCGCGATGCTTTCACAAGAACGCAGAACGGCACTGACGTCCATTTTCCGGATACAATTCCGGATCCTCGTACTGCTTCGTATCCTCGTCAACTGCTTCGTATACTTGGTCCGCCAATTATTTTTGGATTGTACCCCGTTTGGCATAAAGTCGCTTGGCATAATGGTCTTTTGGCATAATGGCCGTCTGGCATAATGAGTGACCCCGGATGAATATCCGCATTTTTTTAAGCTTATACCCAGATCAACACCAACGAGCCCATAGCAGAAATTTTTGGTAGGTTCTCAACAAGCGTGGTGTTTGTTCAGAGATTTTCCTAGCTATGGATGTCAAAGATTGTTGACATTAGTGAGCATAACTAAATAAAACTCGTGACGTGTCTTCCACATCTTTTCGGAATAATAATTTTCTCTACATCCCAGAACACAGAATATCTTTGAGCTTGTTGTGATATACATATTTGAAAATAGTAAATTGGCAACTACTACTGTACCCTATGTCAGCCTACTATGATCTCACTACACAGGGAATGCTCATTTAACATTCCGCTGCGGATCAAGCTCTGTCCTAGTTAGGAAGTAACACTTGATAAAAGTTACTTAGTAAAAGAAGGGAAAACTTATTTGTAAAATATTGAAAGCTCTAATCCATAGATCTATGATTGCAGCATAATGCAAAAAAAAGCTTATATACGAGAGCAGATTATTTTTCATTTAAAACGTTTACGAAATAATATTTTTCCAGTATCTATAATAATATAAAATATTTTTCCAGCATATCACTGGGACGGCACTAGTGACAGTAAGTCAGGTTCCTTTCTTTCGAAACGGCATTTCGGAAAACCGTATAGGCCTCTGCACTGTTTTGATTTTGTATAGGATTTTGACTTTTACTGGCCTTGTTGTTTACAAATTTCATGAAAGAGTGAAAGGGAGCCGTACATTTTTGTGCAGAGCTCCATAACACGCTCGCGGAGTGCTTGCTGTTTCGACGCCATCTTCGATTGAACTGACAGCATCCAAGCGAAAAGAAATGAGAGTCCAGAGAGCAACTCTCTTTGAGAGAAAAAAAAATACGCTCTTGACTTCAATTACAAATATTGCCCTTCTACGCCTACTTCATTCATGTTCTATGTAAACGTTATGCAAACGTTATGAATCTGCTCTGTTACTGCATAAGGACCTAACTGACATGAGTGATTTCTCTTAATCGATCCTCTCTTTCGCTAATAATTTGGCTAAATTAGATAAATCTATAATAATTATTGTAAGTGAAGCAAGATATGGTGATTCTTCTTCCTACAGTACGAAAATATGTTACGGAAAGAGAATCAGTTTCCTGCAATAACGCAAAGAGAGCAACGATGAAGAGACATCGATGAATGCAGATAAGCTTTTATGCAAAAACAATGCTGAAATATGCGTAGAGCGACAGGATAGGTATTGAAATAATTCTCATTTTATACTGAATTAAGGGGCACGGTAAATGGCTGGGCATGGCGTATTATTGATACCTCGCGTACCTGCAGGAATAAAATAGACCTCTTTGTGTGGTCGTTAGCCTCTTGCCCAGCAACTCCTATCTCTACCTCCTCGTGGTATTGACCGGGGTACGAGTAACCTTTTTTTTTCTGTTCGGAACATAAACCACTGCGACCAATATTTGATCTATTGTAGTATATCCCGTGTCCTTTGTATAGTGCATGTCGTGTTACTTTATCACTATCGAGAAGTGATAAAGTATTCGTTTTTTTTTACAGTTGTCATTCCTAACTTGATCACAGGAAAGGATTCTAATTGAAAGGTTCCGCTTTTTAAACCCTTCGAAGGGTGTGGTGGGTACACTCTCCGCAGGCGCGCCCCTTAATCAGTCAAAATCGGATCCCTTGATAAAGTCGGGAAGTGACACCGATATTATCCATGCATCAGAATCCTAGTCCTTCTTCAAACTAGAGAACAATAAATAAAATATTAGAAAACAACTTGTTGATTTCGACTCATTTTTATCCTTGTCTCAAGGTCATTCTCGGCTACTGGAAAACCGAGACTTGTCACTTTTAACAAGGTTTAAAATGTAACAAGGACTAATAGTGTTCCTTTGATTACTATAGCATCCTGTTCTCTTCGTTTGAAGCAGTCAGGACTAGGGTTCATTGGTAGATCTTTACCCCATAACGCACCACGAAAAGGTGATCTACCCGCGTTATGGGTAACCTTAGGGAAGATCGGGTAACCAACCCCGGTGGGAGCTTTGGTCGTATGCTGACAGAGAAGGGGGGTTTGCTTCTGCAAACCTGGAGCGTGTGTACTCCATGTTAGGAGCGGCTCAAAACAGCGTCTGTTCCTCATGTCAGGTGCGGTTGATCATCGTCCGAGTGCCAGAGAAGGACTCTAAGCTAAACTACGCACTATAGCCCTCCGAACATTTAGGGGGAATGGTCCTCCGGAAATCTAGGGGGTTGGTGTCAGGCCCTGCAAGCCAACCGTGAAAATACACCAGCACATGAACGAGAGAATACGGACCAGAACAATCGGTAAATACCACAGCGACGGAAATGCACTAACGATTGGAAACTCGGTACGTGAAACTGCAAATCTCTCAACTTCATCGGAAGCACACGCATACTCTCCGATGTACTAAAGATCCGCGGTTGCGGCATCGTAGCGCTTCAGGAGGTGTGCTGAACAGGTTCGATGGTGTGAACGTTTAGAGGTAATCATACCATCTACCAGAGCTGCGGCAACACACGTGAGCTGGGAACAGCTTTTATAGTGATGGGTGATATGCAAAGGCGCGTGATCGGGTGGTGGCCGATCAAGGAAAGAATGTGCAAGTTGAGGCTCTTCAACTTCAGCATCATAAACGTGCATAGCCCTCACTTCGGAAACACTGATGATGACAAGGACGCATTTTACGTGTAGCTCGACCGCTAACCAAGCCACGACGTCAAGATCATCATAGGTGATTTGAACGCTCAGATTGGCCAGGAGGAGGAGTTCAGACCGATGATTGGAAAGTTCAGCGCCCACCGGCTGACAAACGAGAACGGTCAACGACTGATAGATTTTGCCGCCTCCAAGAACATGGCCGTTCGTAGCACCTACTTTCAGCACAGCCTCCCATATCGGTACACCTGGAGATCACCACAGCAGACGGAATCACAAACAGAACTAACATTAATTCTGACCACTTTCTAGTGATAGTGAAACTGCGCCTAAAATATCATTCATCAACAATGTACGGAATCGACGCCCGCCTTGGTATAATCTAGCGCGACTGGCCCAACCGAACGTCATCGCAGCATACGCGCAGCATCTCGAGGTAGCGTTGCCAGAAGAGAGCGAACTTGGCGAATCCCCTCTTGAGGACTGCTGCAGCACCATTAAAGTAGCCATTAACTACGCAGACGAGAGCATCGTCGGGTACGTGGGAAGGTGGAAAGGAGGACATGTAACGATTGGTTCAACGAAGAATACAAGCAGGTTTTGGAGGAGAATGATGCAGCGCGGGCTGCAATGCTGCAGGAAAGAACGCGACAAAATGTGAAGCAATATAAAAGAAAACGAAAGTAACAAACCCGACTATTCCAGGACAAAAAGCGTCGCCTAGAAGAAGCGGAATATGAAGAAATGGAGCAACTGCATCGTTCACAAGAAACGCGAAAGTTCTACGTAATGTGTAGGGATAAGGACGGAAGCATCTTGACGGACGAATGTGAGGTGATTGAAAGATGGAAGCAACGATGAACACCTAAATGACACGGAGAACACAGGCGCAGATGGTCACGACAGCGGAGGAAGTGACTACGTCAGCACGGCGGATGAAGGAAACCAACCTGTTCCCACATTGAGGGAAGTTAAGGATGCCATCAACCAGCTCAAGAACAACAAGGCAGCTGGTAAGGATGGTACTGGAGCTGAACTCATCCAAATGGACCCGGAGAGGTTGGCCGCCTGTCTGCACCGGCTGATTGTCAGAATCTGGGAAACGGAACAGCTACCGGAGGAGGGGAAGCAAGGGGTCATATGCCCCATCTACAAAAAAGGGGATAAACTGAAATGTGAAAACTATCCTTCGATCACTATCCTGAATGCCGTCTACAAAGTGCTATCCCAGATTATCTTCCGTCGTCTATCACCAATAGCAAACGAGTTTGTGGGAAGTTATCAAGCTGATTTCATCAACGGCCGCTCGATGACGGAGCAAATCTTCACTGTACGGCAAATCTTCTAGAAATGCCGTGAATACCAGGTCCCAACGCATCACCTGTTCATCGATTTTAAAGCGGCTTATGGAAAATCATGGAAGAGTACAGCTTTCCCGGAAAGCACACAAGAATAATAATAATATATACGATGGAAGGTGTGCAGAATAGCGTGAAGATTTCGGGCGAACATTCCAGTTCGTTTGAGTCCCGCCGGGGACTTCGACAGGGTGATGGACTTTCGTGCCTGCTGTTCAACATCGCGCTAGAAGATGTCATGCGGAGAGCCGGGTTCAATAATCGAGGTACGAGTTTCACAAGATTGAGCCAATTTGACCTGTACACCCGCCTGAAACGTGAAGCGACATAAGTTGGCTTGGTGGTGAATCCGTCAAAAACAAAGTATATGCTCCTAGGAAGCTGTGTTACGATAGACGGGGTACTTTGAGGTGGTTGATGAGTTCGTCTACCTCGAATCCTTCGTTAGTCGTGAAATACGGAGATGCATCATCAGTGAAAGTCGCACCTACTATTGGTTCCAGAAGAAGCTGCGATCGATAATGATTCACCCCCGCACCAAATGTACCATGTACAAAACGCTAAAAATACTGGTGGACATGGACATGAAGCATGGACCATGCTGGAAGAGGACCTGCAAGCACTTGGAGTGTTCGAACGAACGATGCTCGATCTTGATCTCGACCATAGTAATTTGTTTAATAAAAAGTGGTTTGGTTTTCCCATAGAAATTCCCAGATAAATTTTCAAATGTTAATTCAGTATCAGTATTCAATGTAATATGCACAAACTGCACACAAATATGACCAAGAACCGAATGAGCTATATGGAACAGAAATAGTTTTTGCACTGCTTTAAATGCATTCAAATCGTTCATCTAAATCTTCAAACTGCAATTTAATTCATTCAAGCGATAAGTATGGTGTGAATCGCATAAATAAATAAGCCGAGTTACTACCTACTATTAAGCTGCCACATTTGTGAGGATAGTTTGCATTTAACTCTGTTTATATGTACAGTAAAACGCAATAAAACATAAATAAGTAAATCGATTAGATAAAGTCAATTCAAGGAGATTAATGTGCATTTGCATGGCAAATGAATGCCACTTTTCTTCTGATAGGTTAACGTACGGTCGCTTCCATCGTATGGCCAGGCAATGTACCTACTTGTAATTCTAGAGAAAGGGTGACACAACCACCAGGCAATCATCCTTGAGTCTGTGTCGAGTCTAAGCTAAGATTTAAACGTTCACACTAGAAATTGCATTTTAAGTGTTACGTTTCAAACTAAAATTAACACATAAGGGAAATAGAAACAATAGTGGATTTGTAGAATGTTGAATAAGGTTATAAGTACCCTTCAGCAATCAATGCCATTGAAGTGCAATTATATCTAATTCATTTGTGTAAGACTGTTTCTGTGTTCTCGTAGATTAGCTTAGGAGGCTTTTTTTGATCTTCGATATTGAAACTGATCGTCTAAGTTATAATCTCATAAAATTCAACGACAACCCGCCGGCATATTTACCTATTTATTATTATCGTAATTTATGGAGAGCAAATTGCGCAAAACGATGGTGAAACGTAGGGAGTGAACTGCCAGAGTGCTTTGGACACTGAATGCCTCCGAACGCCTAACAGTCGAACCGAATCCTCGTCGAAAGCGAGATGGAACTTTTCCGCAAGTCTCCTTTAGTATACTCCTACCTCTACCCACGCCATAGGTCTATGTTCAGTAAACTCAGTAGAGTCTTTGACTCGTGATCTTCTGTTGACCGACCACCAGTATGCTAAAGTGCAGCCGACTCAACGCGATTCAGAGAAGCCTTTAACTGCCCTGCACTTTAGTAATGTAAGGTAGACCTCTAAGTACAGTAGGATGCAGTTCGAGTGCACACCGGCAGAAATTACTGATCGCGAGCGCGATCTATGTTTAACAAGAATTATATGTAATTCTATTCCAAGGTCTGCCACTTTAGAACAGAATGCAAGTAAATGAGGCATAGAGAAGATTTAAGAAGCTTTTCTCGCCTAACATTGAGTTCATAGGTATTCGTCATTATTATGCGAGCTTCAATTCACTTTTCATCAAACTAGCACAGGCATTGGGCGATAGGGTTGCTTATTTTTTCCATCGTCTAAATCTAACAATAGGTTGTCTGTTCTGCAGTTTATGAAATTGATCATCCCCATTGACCTATCGCCCTTGTGTTATTTTTAAGAGATCTTGTTGCAGCTCCAAAACCTGAACCTTCATACCGCATCCCTCTCGAACATTATAATTTAATAAAGTCCACTTCTGTTTGGAAGGTCAGTGGTTTGACATTTTTATAACTTCATTAGACAACCCCATCTTACTAAGCATGCTTTTGCCCTCGGTTGATGCTAATGCTAAATAATGACCATAATGCAATTTTTTCACATCGGCTACCGTGGAATAAGTTTCGAATAAGGCAAAAAGCGCAATTCGAGCAGCCTGTAAGCCGTCCTGACCAATTATCTCATCTCGTTGAAACAGCTTTTCAACGACGCATTAGAAAACGCGCATTCTAATCAATTAATCATACTTCTCTAGTGATAAATTTTCACCGCGAACCAAAAACATGTTTGCATTACATTCTTTAGACATAGACAGGCCAAACGTATTAAGGGTGCATATACTCGACGGAGTCTGTGTTCTAGTAGAAGCAGGAAGTCTCCAGTACCATGTAGTGTATAGTTTTAATTGCGCACTTTTTTTATTAGATTACAACTTAATTCTAGCTTTCGTGTCTCAGAACAGCCGTTTTAATGCTCTTGTAAACCACGCACGCGCGTTTTTCGATCAACGTTAGCAGGTATGCCTGGTAGTCCTCCCGTGTCGCTCGTTCGTGGCCCGAACAGGCGAGTATGGCATACAAGATTGAAAATCTCAGTTGTTGTGAAGATTGTTTCACGCTCATTCAGGCAAATGTAAATTGGGGCATAAGTTTATTTTTAAGACTTCTAGCTGAATTTAAAACAAATGTTTTAGATGCATACTGCCGTGAATCGCAAGTCAGTCCCATCTGTAAAAAGTAGGCATTGAGAAAATGGGCTATGAAGTTTCCAAAATCGTTTTCCATGCGAATATTTCAAAAAAGGATTAAAACATGCTCAAATCTTGATGAAAATTTCGTAATTTGCTTTTCACTACGATATCATACCGAGAAAAATATAAAGATAGTCAAAACATGGTTGATTTTTGTGTTACACGGTGCGGAAATCTGAAGTGAGACTGATATGCGTTTACTTTTCATTATGAGACAATTTGACTTGCTGTTATTTTTCTATTTTTTCAGAACAAATGATATCTCATTGGTGCAGCTCGAAGAACTTTGGATGATATGTTGAAAACTGAACTCAACTCAATTTTGACGAAAATTCAAATGGGACTGACTTGCGATGTACGGCAACATAGTGGTTACCTTAACTACATTTAAAAGAAATGTATTTGGATAAATTGTGGTTATTCATTGTTTATGTGAACATTGTAATTTAGAACAAATTTGGGTTGTTGATCTATTGGCTACCGTTGTTGCTTCATAAGCAGAAGGTCATTAGTTCAACCCAGGCCCTCCCCTTCTTCTTCTTCTTTCTGGCATTACGTCCCAACTGGGACAAAGCCTGCTTCTCAGATTAGTGTTCTTATGAGCATTTCCACAGTTATTAACTGAGAGCTTTATTTGCCGATTGACCATTTTAGCATGTGTATATCGTGTGGCAGGTACAAATATACTCTATGCCCTGGGAATCAAGAAAATTTCCTTCACGAAAAGATCCTCAACCAGCGGGATTCGAACCCACGACCCTCAGCATGGTCATGCTGAATAGCTGCGCGTTTACCGCTACGGCTATCTGGACCGTTCCCCTACGCTTCCATTATTCCATCACTACATCAAGCCTCTCCTTTCGCCTGATATATAGGCAGTCTGCTAACCAAAAGCAAGCCTTTCTGCCATAAAATTACCTTACCCCTATACCTTCCCGCATTAATTGGCATACATGCAGTAGTATATCCGGTCTACTGTTGGCCAGTATAGAATGCAACATCAGCTCCTCCCCCTCCCTCTTATTTCCTGCAACGTGACAGGCACCATTGTGGTCTAAAAATACAGGTCACATATACACCGAGGGTGTTTGTTAGTCCCAAGCATTCATCTGGTTGATTACTTGTATAAGTGCAGCTGATCCGGCGATAGTGGAGTAGCAACCACGAACGGCCAATCAAGCTCAAGGGAGAATTGTGCTTTTGACTAACTTCCGTTGCATGCAAGAAAATAACATATATTCTTCTTCTTTTTGGCATTAACGTCCTCACTGGGACAGAGCCTGCTTCTCAGCTTAGTGTTCCTATGAGCACTTCCACAGTCATTACCTGAGAGCTTTCTTTGCCAAAGTTGCCGTTTTCGCATTCGTATATCGTATGACAGGTACGATGATACTTTATTACGCCCAGGGAAGTTAAGGAAATTTCCATTACGTAAAGATCCTGGACCGACCGGGAATCGAACCCAAACACCTTCAGCATGGCTTTGCTTTGTAGCCGCACACTCTAACCAGTTGGCTAAGGAAGGCCCCAAATGTATTAACTTTAAATTCAATAAAATATTTCATGCTCTGCTGTAGTTTTATGCAAAACTGCTTTTCTTGGGTATTTTACTACTACATAATCAAGTTTTTAACAAATGTTTGATCAAAATTTAGTGTGCATTTTATTTTTTGTTTAATTAACATTTTTTCAATCACCACTTTCTTCTTCTTCTTCTTTCTGGCGTTACGTCCCCACTGGGACAGAGCCTGCTTCTCAGCTTAGTGTTCATTATGAGCACTTCCACAGTTATTAACTGAGAGCTTACTATGCCAATGACCATTTTTGCATGCGTATATCGTGTGGCAGGTACGATGATACTTTATGCCCTGGGAATTCGAGAAAATTTCCAACCCGAAAAGATCCTCGACCGGTGGGATTCGAACCCACGACCCTCAGCTTGGTCTTGCTGAATAGCTGCGCGTTTACCGCTACGGCTATCTGGACACCACTTTATAACAGGTAGAAGTAATTTCTGCTACAAAAGTATCCATATTTTGTGTTTCAGTCATCGGACTTATACCCCACCCTAGTTTCAAGCATTTGTCCCATCGATGGGGCAAAAGTTCGTTTGAAACAAATGATTGTCTTCAGAGGCGCGTCCACGTTCAAAACCATGGGTAGGACAAACGTTGGCAAATATTTTGTGCACAGTGAAGCCAAGAAATTTTTTTAACTCTGGACTGGAAATTGAAAGCCACTCTATTTGAGGGACTCAAACTCAAACGCGTGTATGTGACATTTTTGTTAGGTTTTGAGTTGAGTTGAGAAAACTCTACTGTTTCCAAGCGTTCTAACAATATTTTCAGTACATTTTTCCGTTAAAAAAAAGCATAATTTTTAAAAGACTAGCTGTTTTGACTCCCGTACAATTTGCAGTGAATGAAAAATTGTTGAAAAACATCAAAGTAGATTTTTACCAAACTAGGTTTTTGTCACTGACACCCCTTGATTCTAACCCGCTCATTTTCATTCCAGTCGTTACTACAAAACTTTCGAAAGATTTTCATCTTTATATAGTTGGTAGAGAGTGCCAATAAAATTAGAGATCGCTTGCCAGAAAAAAGAGACCAAAAAAGGCCGAAAAAACATAATAGGAGCCAGGACATAAGAGTTCGATTTTCATAGCACCAAAGCAGACATTTCTCTAAGATCTCAGACGTTTTATTTTTAATTCCTCGTGACAAGACAACAAGTATAACTGTATGTGTTTTTTCATAAGGTTTTTATCAAGAATTTATTCAGGTATTTGCTCTAATGTTTAGATATTACTCCGGGAATTTCTAAAAGAGTTTATTAAGTGATAATTTCCGAAAAAATTCCCGCGATTTTTCCTAGAGAATTTTTCTAAAAAAAAATATTTTAAATACCTCAAGAATACAACCTGAATGTTTTCAAGAAGAAATTGAATTCTTCCAAATATTGTATCAGGAGTCATCTGAATTCCTCCAAAAAATCTTCGAGAAATTTTTCAACAATGTCCCAACTTGTCCAAGATTTTATCCATTGATCCATCGATTTCCCTGGGACGTCCTCTAAGATTCCCGTTCTTGAAAAACATCTTCTAAAACTCAATCAAAAACTTTACCAGAAATTTCTAGGGATTTTTACTTTATGAATCATCTAAGATTTCAACTAAGGATTTTCATGGAGATACCTTAAGCGGTTGCTCTGGAGATTCTATCTAATATTTCTACAGACTTTCAGTAATTCTTCGAGTATTGAATTTTTTTAAGATTTATTTTAGGAATCTCTCCAGGGAAACGTCACGATTTCGAAAAAAAATCCGTGAGTTATTTCTAAAAGAAATCTTAGAGTAAAATCTGATAAACCTTGTGTAAGTTTAATGTTAAAGTAACTCTGAAATAATATCGGAGATGAACTAGCTATAGGGCAGAAAATCTCCTTAATGAAGGTAATAATAATAATAACACTGAAATGAATTCTGGACTCTTGAGGAAATTTAAGAAGACAATTTGCTAAGACAATGAAAAAACAAACGAATCTCATGATAGCCGAATTTTCCAAAGAAATTTCTCGAAAACATTGGAAATAATCTTTAAAGAAATTTGTGTAGAAATGATCGGAGGAATTGTTTAAAAAAATACTGTAGTACACACCGTTGTTAAAACGTAAACTAACTTTTGAAGATTGCATGGGAATTTCCAAAGGGGAGAACTTTAAAGAAATGTTTGGTAAAACTGCAAGAGTTAATCACTTGAAAATTGAAAATTCTTAGACAAAAAAAAAATTCGAAGGAAAGTTGGATTTCTGGGAGAAAACAGGTTCTTACAGGGTTCTTAAGCTGATATTTTTTTTAACACTGGAATTAAACTTTATGGATTTCCTCGGAAATAAAAACCCCTAAGAGTTCTTAAGAAAATCTCCTAGAGCAGCAACTGGAGAATTCTGATCAGTGCAAAAAAAAATCTGGAGGAAATTCTAGGCTAGTTTTGAAAAAAAAAAATCAAAATGAAATTCGAGGAAATAACTGAAGGTAGTAGCTTTGAAGTCCTCAAGTATTTCCTGGATCAAATTTTGAAGATGTTCTTCTGAAGATCGTTTGAAAAACCACTGGAAGAATTTATGGGAGAATTGGTAGAACAATCTCCTGAACTGGGGAATCTGAGACGAAATTCTTGAAGATCCTGTTGAACTCGTTATAGTCTCGGAAGGTTTCTATGGAGCCTGTGCAATTTAGCATCAGAATTCAATACAAAAAGAATATGAGAAAAAGAGAGTTTAGAATTTGTTTCCCAGGATTTTCATTGTAGACATTCTCAATCGTTCTTCTCATGAAATTTGGGGGTCATGCACAAACCATGTCACGCTTTACTAGGTATAATAATACCATGAAAAATCTTATCGTGTCTTCGATCCTCTATTTAAATAAGTATGACGTTGATCGAGTTCATATTATATTGAGCAGTTGCCAAATAATTTAATTTATTTTTCAAGCTTTTTTCTTATCTTTTCTTTTTGTTGAATCGTGGGTAGGACATTCCTTTGACTGTTCTACCCAGATGTTTTTGTGCGTAGTACATGTCCTACCTGTCCTACCCACTTCCCGCGCCACTGATTGTCTTAAAACTGTAAACCTTTCGGTTGTCGCGCGAACATTTGTAACGCGAGTAGTCGCGCGTTGTACATTGTACAACACCCTAAGTTTTCCATGTTCAACATGATATACCTCGCTAACCGTAATTTTAACCGAGATCCGCACAGCCGAGTAGTCGGCAACCAAATTTCCTGGGATCTCAGTAAATAAAAGCCGAGTATCAGTTAATCGTGCTCCGTTGCTTAGCAACCGGACAATTTGTTAGCTGAGTCTCGGTTAAAATCAGAAAACCGAGATTCGCACAGCCGAGCTCGTGAAAAAAATCTAAGTGTGTAGTACTGAAAAATCTTGTCACGATAAATAAGTGCATTTATCGAAACAAGATTTTTCAATAATACTGTTATTAAAATCAACAAATGTACATAGAAGCAGTCTTGATACTTCTCCTCAACATCATTAGAGCTCAGTGAAATACTCTAGAGCAGGGTGCTGATTACCTGAGCTGCTAGAAAAGTTTACGAATTGAATTGGTTTCGAATTAATTCTCTTTAAATCTTAAATTAAAATCTAAAATTTTAGATTTTGATACGGTTTCACTACACATTTCTGTTCGGGTCATACCTTCCGACCTGGGGGCATACACCGACAGATATTTAAGTCACCAAACGATATCTGGCCGGTGCGCGGTGTCCCAACGGAGATCGACTGTAGAATGTGTGTGATGTGAACCAGTTAGCAGGTACCTGGCAGCCCTAGTGGTTTGGTGGTCATTACCATCATTATGGTCGCGACCAGGATCGAACTAGGAGCCAGCCACTCGGCCGACACACAGCAACTATAACACCACATGCGACACTAGGGCGGCTCAAAATTCAAAACCAGGTTGAAAATTCAATCTACCATATCTGTCTTACCATCCTCACGATACAAAATAGATAGCGCTCTGTGAAATTTCTAGCTTTTACGCGATTTGACCCAAAGACCAAGTACGTTTATAGGAAATTACTAGAGTAAGGTGGGGCAAAAGTTCGACCTTAGTAAATACCAATACGGAATGCTATTCAACTAAGAGACTTTCACTCCAAATATCATAAAAATCGATTGAGATTTGGAAAAGTTATGGCTGTTTGATGTTTTTTGACGTGAATATTGTAATTTTTGGTCAAACTTTTGTTGCATGGAACCAAATAATGATTAAATCTATAAGTTTTGTTTTGAATTGAGCTAGAAATATTGAAAATAAACTCTTGCCCCACTTGAACTTTTGCCCCACTTTACTCTATGCATAAATTTTGAAATATGTTTTGAACACGGTTGTACTGTACAAACTTATCATCTCATAGTGAAAGATCATTTTTCAAACCACAATGAAGAAAGTTGCCGAAGAAATGTCTCTTTTTTGGAGCTTCTTTTGTTTGCGATATTTGTAGAAGTTTGCAGAGCTATAATTCCATGTGGAGCAAAATAAAGGCAAACAAATTGAAGGTTATCGCTTCTCCCATCTGTCGGATTAAATTGGTCGCTTTACTAACGAGTATGGAACATATTTCAAAATTTCTCCATAGTACCTACATAGTCTTTGGACCCTCTTTAAATCACCACCGAAGCTGAAAATTTCACATAACGCTATTTTTATTGTTAAATGCCTACATTTTGAAAAAAAAAAATGCTCTAATTGTCATCCGATAGTAATCCAGAAATGGTCACCGGGAATAACATTTGCAATATTTAATTGTATAATTCACATGTCATTCATGACATTTAACAGCAATGGTAAATATAGTAGGAAAGGTATGAATGACTGGACTTTCCAACATTTTTGTATTTTGGACCACCCTAGTGCGACACGTTTCGTGTATAGGAAATTATTATTAATATTCAAACATACCCTGCTGGATCGCGCATACCATTGCGACGACCCTACTGACCAACGGATAGTTTCGTACACCTTGTGAAGTGACCTGCGTGCCATTAGTGTGTTGCGATGCAAAAATAATAAAATAAACGACCCGGTGTGTTAATCAAATTATCCTACGCTGTAATTACATTCTTGAGGCGCACAGCAGGGGTAAGCTTTTACATTGATGGAATGTTGGATGAGCGTATGATGACTATAAATTTATACATCAGCAGGCTCCCATTTGTTCACGAGAACTGAATGTGGGCATCGACAATAGCAAACTTGACTGAACATTAAAATTATCTCCTCATACGCTTATGTTATCCATGAATGATAAAAATAATAGTTTTAATATGAGTAAAAATCACTGCGCAAACTGATCCAAATTTCGCTTTGTCGTTGTAGCTATACGATTCAGAAATGATTATATTAAGAAGAGGTTCATTAACATATTATAATATTTTCATTTATCAGGCAAATATGCTAATTGAAAACATTTGTTAAATATATCAACTAAGAATGATAAGCTACTTTCTGAAAGTTTCTTGATGAGGTTGTAAAAAATTCCATCATCGCCAGGAGCTTTCATATTTTTGAATTTTTAATAATAGTCTTCACTTCTTCGAAATCAGTCTCCCAGGAATTTTCGAAAACGTTCCCTTGATTGGAAATGTTTTCGCAGCCTGAGTAACTTGAATTTCTATTGGACTAGTAAGCCCTAAATTAAAATTATTGGCGCTTTCAAACTGCGTAGCAAGTTTTTGAGCTAAGTTAATAATAATTTGTTTTTCTCTTTCAATGCCAATATTGGCTTCTGAGTTTTTTTTCTCAAAGTTTTAGATAATTTCCAAAAAGACTTAGAGTCAGGGTTCAATTGAGAAATTTTTTTTTTCAAAATTTTTGTTTCTTAATTGTGAAAATCGTTTTTTAATTTATTTCTGCAGATCCTATCATATGATTTTCATAGCAGGATCGCAAGTGCGTTGAAATTGCCTTCTCCTCACGTTTTTAACCCGTATAAGCCTGAGTGAAAGCAAAAATTCTAAAACCCCCACCGTTTAGCGAATTCTTAATGGATTCAAATGATCTTTTGTCAGCATACTGGCAC
Organism: Aedes aegypti; assembly: GCF_002204515.2. Classification (NCBI taxonomy): domain Eukaryota; kingdom Metazoa; phylum Arthropoda; class Insecta; order Diptera; family Culicidae; genus Aedes; species Aedes aegypti. The sequence continues at coordinate 198,759,164 of NC_035108.1, forward strand.
ACATATCTAGTGTCTAGAAGTGGACAGAGGAATGCGGAAATATTCCTATGGTCGGAGTTATTCCGGTGGATCACTGGGTCAAGTCGGGTGAGAAGGGTACTGTGCGTTTGTGCCCCTGGAGGTAGGCAAATTTCTAGACACGGATTATTTCCGGAATCGGTTATAATGTGGCCACTACATGACGAAATTTTAAGAAAATTGTATCAGTGTAAACCTTTTGAGAAACGATTGAATTGGATAACTATGAGTTTTGCATTTAATTAATCCCACAAATGACCATTTTCGGGTCCCGGGACGCCTCAAACTCACGATAAAGTGGCCAATTTGTATCTGAACATCTGTGCCAAGCTTATGGGAACGAATTTGAGTGCACAATTAAGTTTGATTCCTACTTTTCGAGCATTGAAACGGTTTAGTATCCAACAAATATATAGCCGGTTCTTCCGGGCATTACGTCCGAATAGCGACATTCGGTATTTTTTAAATGGTACAAAACTCTTCATTTATAATGTTGAATATCAGATCTTAATGATTTATGCAAATTAAAATGATTGTCATTGCAAATAAATAAAAGTAACTTGGCATGTCCCAAAAAATACCTCTTTTTTACCCGACTTGACCCAGTGACCCACCGAAATAACTCCGGCCACAGGAATATTTCCGAGTTCCTCTGGCCACTTTTAGAAACTAGATATGTGGGCCAGTGAACTGACAAAAAATCATTTGAATCCGTTAAGAATTCTCTGAGCAAAGAGGCTTTCAGTATTTTTGCTTTCACTCAGGCCTATACGGGTTAAGACGGATCAAGAGTTTAAGATAGTCGTTTATAATCACGGATTCAAATTCTACTTCACATTCTGGTATTGCCATGCCCCTAGCTTCAACAATGGTATTTGTTAAAGTTTCAAGAGCGCATTGTCAATATCAAGTTTTGTTTGTAAATGTTAACATCAAGATTAACATCTAAACAGATAACACTGAATCAACAATTTCACGCCACAATAAGACTCGGTTCGTGGCCGCATCTCTCCATCCTCGGTTCTGCCCCACGCTCGCCAAATCGATACGCACTTGATCCGCCCACCTAGCTCGCTGCGCTCCACGCCTTCTTGTACCGACCGGATCCGAAGCGAAAACCATCTTTGCATGGTTGCTGTCCGGCATTCTTGCAACATGCCCTGCCCATCGTATCCTTCCAGCTTTGGTCACCTTCTGGATACTGGGTTCGCCGTAGAGTTGGGCGAGCTCATGGTTGATCCTTCGCCGCCACACACCGTTTTCCTGCACACCGCCGGATAAGTACCCGACGTTCGAAGACTCCAAGTGCTTGCAAATCCTCCTCGAGCAGCCTTCACGTTTCATGCCCGTAGAGGACTACCGACCTTATGAGCGTTTTGTACATGGTACATTTGATGCGGGTGTGAATCTTTTTTGACCGCAGCTTCTTGGGGAGGCCATAGTAGGCCCGATTTCCACTGATGATGCGCCTCCGTATTTCACGGATAACGTTATTGTCAGCCGTCAGCAAGGATCCAAGGTAGACGAACTCGTCGACCACCTCGAACGTATCCCCGTCTATCGTAACACTACTACCTAGACGAGCCCTGACGCGCTCGGCCCCACCAGCTAACATGTAATTTGTCTTGGACGCATTCACCACCAGTCCAACTTTTGCTGCCTCGCGTTTCAGGCGGGTGTACAGGTCTGCCACCTTTTCAAATGTTCGGCCGACAATGTCCATATCATCCGCAAAGCAAACAAATTGACTGGATCTCGTAAAAAATCGTACCACAGCTGTTGTGCCCGGCTCTCCGCATAACACTTTCTAGTGCAATATTGAACAACAGGCACGAAAGTCCATCACCTTATCGTAGTCCCCGGCGGGATCCAAACGAACTGAAATGTTCGCCTGAAACCTTCAGACAATTTTGCACACCCTCCATCGTCGCTCGTATCAGTCTTGTGAGCTTCCCGGGAAAGCTGTTCTCGTCCATGATTTTCCATAGCTCTACGTGGTCGATACTATCATATGCCGCCTTGAAATCGATAAAAATGTGAGGCATTGGGACCTGGTATTCACGACATTTTTGGAGAATTTACCGTATAGTAAAAATCTGCTCCGTTGTCGATCGGCCCGCAATGAAGCCGGCTTGATAACTTCCCACGAACTCGTTTACTACAGGTTACAGACGACGGAATATGATCTGGGATAATACTTTGTAAGCCGCATTAAGAATGGTGATCCCTCGAAAGTTCTCACAATTCCTCTTGTTGCCTTTCTTATAGATGGGGAATATTGCCCCTTCCTTCCACTCCTCCGGTAGCTGTTCTGTTTCCCAGATTGTGCCTATCAGCCAGTGTAGACAAATTGCCAGTCTCTCCAGACCAATCTTTATGAGTTCAGCTCCGATACCATCCTTATCAGAAGTTTTATTGTTCTTGAACTGGTGAATGGCATCCTTAACCTCCCTCAAAGTGAAGGCTGGTAGGTTTCCATCCTCTACAGTACTGACGAAGGCATTTCCTCCATTGTTAGGATGGCTTCATTGTCTGTGCTTTCAGCGCCATTCAGGTGCTCGTCGAAGTGCAGCCTCCACCTTTGGATCACCTCACGCTCGTCCATCAAAATGCGCCCAACATTATTCCTACACATCTCGCGGCACGAAGCCGTTGCGGGATACGTTGAGCTTCTGATAGTACTCACATGTTTCTTGAGACCGGCACAGCTGTTCCATCTCCTCGCATTCCGTCTCCTCCAACCGGCGTTTTTTTTTCTCCCGAAAGAGGCGGGTCTGCTGTTGCCGGTTCCGTCTATAACGCTCCAAGTTCTGCCGGGTCCCTTACTGCAGCATGACCGCCCGCGCTGCATTCTTCTTCTCCAGAATCTGCCTACATTCCTCGTCGAACCAATCGTTCCGTCGACTCCGTCCCACATACCCGACGTTGCTCTCAGCTGCATTGTTGATGGCTGCCTTCACTGTTCTCCAGCAGTTCTCAAGAGGGGCTTCGTCGTCGAGTATGCGTGTGCTCCCGATGAAGTTGAGAGATTTACAGTTCCACGTACCGAGCTTCCAATCGCTAATCGCTTATGTCGCTGTGGTCTTCCCCGATTGTCCCGGTTCGTATTCTCTCGTTGATTATTCGTTGCTTGATTTGTTTTACGGCTGGCTTGCAGGGCCTGACACCAACCCCCTTGATTTCCGGAGGACCATTCCCCCTAAATGTTCGGAGGGCCATAGTGCACAGTTTAGCTTAGAGTCCTTCTCTGGCACTCGGACGATGATAAGCCGCCTCTGACATGGGGAACAGACGCTGTTGTGAGCCACTCCTAGCATGAAGTACAGACGCTCCAGGTTTGCAGAAGCAAAAGCAAACCCCTCCTTCCCTGTCAGCATACGATCAAAGTTCCCACCGGGAGTTGGTTACCCGATCTTCCCTAAGGTTACTCGTACCCCGGTCAGTACCGCGAGGAGGTAGGGATAGCAGTTGCTGGGCAGGAGGCTAAGGACCGCACAGAGAAGTCTATTTTATTCCTTCAGGTACGCGAGGTACCAATGGTACACCATGTCCACCCAACTAGAGGCTTGTAACAAAAATATAATAAAATTTTATCAGAATATGATATGCATATCATATTATGATATAATTTTGTTAGGCTCCGTTATCCATAGAACATAATAAAACAGAAATATAACATAATGTGTTTTATTTCCCTTTAAGATATTTTTTGTTAATTTTTAACAACTTTAAAAAAAAAATTATATAATATTGTATATTATCGTATATCGAACAGTATTATAATTTTGATACTTTGTATCAAACATTATAACTTGGTTTGGTATGTTTTTGATAGAATTAAAACATATTTTGTTATGTTTATGTTACTATTCATACACTTATTGTTACAATTTTAGTTATTTTAACAACATCCTGCATCAAGTTTGTAGCAACCTATGTTCGAAAAAAAACTTATAGCATAATAACATATGCTGATATGACTTTGTTATGTACCCTTAGTTGGGCAGCCATTTACCAACCCGGATACGCTATTGAGGCAACTCAATAAATGCGGTTTTCCAACTTGTGGATTTGCCGACGACTATCTAGCTTTGATAGTTGGTATGTTGCTTATGCACATACCCTATTCGACCTATGGTATTTCTGGGATACAACAACTCTCTTCTACTTCCGCGAGATGTATCTATATGATAAAAATACTAATAATTAATTGTATTTTAAAAAAATCTATTTGATAAATTTAAGATGTTGCTGGACATAAAGTACAGTTTCAGGTCGGAGAAGCTATCAAAATGCTTTACAGTGCTATTTAATTCACGGAATCCACAAGTAGACTTGTTTGATGTTCAAACGATGCTGTATTTAGAGAGGATAAACATATTTTAATGAAGTAAGAGTACACACTAGCTAGCCCCGCGGCTACACCCTCTCAGGGTTGGCTTTCGCTTGCTTGGGGTAGACCCCCTTATCTTTCCAATGAATTACCTGCTTTGCTCTTGCCCACAGTTGATCAGCAGAAGTTTTCTCGTTTCATTTTGCATGGGGAAAGGCATCTAACTTCAATTTTTTTTATAAATGAAAGCATGAATCGAAAAATATTTGGTAGGCGTGATAGTCATTATCATTACGTCCAACTGGTACCAAATATTTTTTCGAAAATTGTTCCCATTTTTGAGAAATAATTCGTTAGATGCATTTCGCCATACAAATATTTTTCGCGTTACCTTTTAGCGATTGTTTGTGCATAGACACTAGCGCATGTGCGTTACTATGTGGTGAGTAGCGAATCAGGCCATGCATGTAACCCATTGTACCAATGTAGATGAAACAAGATAGAGGCAGACCCACTGATAGGGAAACCAAGACTGTCTTCCATTCAATAAAGTAGCACAATACACAGAAAGAATAAGTTTAACATATTTATTGTCTAAGGATTTACATTGAGAAAGAAGAGGGGGAGGAGGTACGTTGCAGCCGATCCGGAACAGGTGGTACTTAGGGCCCAGTGGCCTTCATGCGAGAGAATGAGAGAGATACAGACAATATTTTCGTATTTTACTTGCTACTCCTTTGGGTGTCAGCTTAATCCGGTCCTGTGTGGCACCAGAGGTTGCTCCTCAATACTGCATGCCCAGAAGTTATGCTTGAGGCGTTCCTAGGGCGTTTCCGTTGTACGCGTGGTACCTTCGTTATTTGTGAGTTCTCTTCGGTCGTACAGCGTTCAACCGGGCTCTTGATGGCTGGCTAGTTGATGGTGGTTTGATCGACGTGCTGAGTGCTCGCTGACGGGTTTGGCAACACATCGGATATCGATCGACAGTGAGCGGGGTGATCCAGTCGGACCTCACTACCGCCCTCACCTCCAAAGCTTTGGTTACCTCTACCCGTGGCATGTGGCACAACGATGGCGTTGCTCGTTGGTGACCAGCACCAGGCTCGCCGACCGTTGGATCCTAGGGCGGTTACAGGGATCCACGTGTGCAGGTTACAGGACGGTTACAGGGATCCAGGTGCGCTAACTTCCCACGGTAGTTTCGTGCTTTCCACGCACCGAACTAGTCGATCCTGCACTACGTCCGACGACACCTTTTCTTCGGAGTTTCGTCTTGGCAATTCGATCGCGGGGTCCAGCAGGGAAACTCCAAAACGCTTTCCACTTGGCCCGAACTACACTTTTTCCACTACTTTTGTCCAGCTATCGACGTCTATCCTTCTTGACTTCTGGATACTTTCTGCCCCTACTTCTATCACAGTCAATTTCTCTTCCCATCTCTCTTTTCCTGCTCTCTTTCTTCTCTCTTTCAGGGGTACCACATTCGTAGAGCAAGTATCATTAAGGCCGGGTTGTAGAAAGGGGGGGGGATGAGAATTTCATACTGAACTAGTGGTCCCGGCAAACTTTGTCTTGCCATCAAGTAGGCTGTTGAAAAACGCCATGAAACGTCTCATACATAATAATAGTTCCATTCACTTTCGTTATTTCGACTTGCCCGGCAAATATTCTGAACTTTTCATACACACAAACACGTCGGAACACTTCACGAACACTTTAGTGATAGAATTGTCAAAATCTGGTGCCCCGTTCGCAAGCCATTTCGTGACATACAAACACCACTTCATTTTTATTTATATACTAGTGGTCCCGGCAAACTTCGTCTTGCCATCAAGTAGGCTGCTGTCATGGAACCTCCCATACAATATGACAGTTCCGTTCACGCTCGTTTACCCGACTTTCCCGGTGAATATCCTGGGATGTTTATACACACAAACACGTCGGAACACTTGACGAACAAAACGGAATTATAATCATTCAAATCCGTTGACCCGTTTGGATGCCATTTCGTGACATACAAACACCATTCCATTTTTATTTATATAGATTACCTAATATCCCTTACTTATTTTATAATGCCACAATCAAGAAAAACTCCTATCTCCTAATCTACCGTTCACAACAGTCTCTTGGTCTCCATAACGGTGGTAATTTAATTGGTAGCGATTGGTCGGTAACAACACGGCATCGTAAGACGTCAAAAAGGTCGACTAATGATTTCATTCACTATCATTCTTGCTTGAATGTGAAACAATCAAATAAATTCCGAAAATACGAGCGAAGTGTATTGGAAAGACTTCTTATACTAATACAACAACAGAAGTGAAAGTACATGCGTGATAATTTGCACAGGAGAATTTTAATGTTGTAAATTTTCTTCAGTTTCAATTTACAATTTTATTGATGTATTAATCAAAAACTACTATTTCTGAAGGTATATATTTTGATTGATAATGTGTAACATTATGTTCCCTAGCATATAAATTAATTATTTAACTTATATCAGCGTTATTTTCTGGATCATATTTTTACGTTTTGACCCATTCTCACCCACTAGATCCATTGTTACCCCCATCGATGGTATCTTAAGAAATTTCTTATTTCGACCAGGAATTTCTATTGAAGATTTTTTTTAAAACTTTCCTAGAATAATCTAATGTTGTTTTTCCAGGCGTACCTTTTTAAGTTTCACTATGAAATCCTCGAAATTTCTGCAGAAATATATTCAGGAGATTCTCAAGGATTCGAAAGTTTGAGAAATTCTTGAAGAAATTAGTACAGCCGTCCAGAAATCTACTTCGTTTTTTTTTTATTTTCACTAGTTCCTCTTTAAAACATACCAAAAATTTCATTATTTATTCTTGATCATTGTGCTACTTTTCCCCGAATGCCAGTTCCCCCGAATGACCCGTTTCCCCGAAAAGTGAAGCGGTTTAAAAAGGTGCAAGAATAGTCTATAGTGACAGGGTGGTGATATTTTGCCATTTTCAACTAAACACAGAGCTACTTGGGCTCTTCCATGATTCACTTTGGCATGGGGTTTTTTTCTCGGCCGAATTGTCTGAAACTTTGCAATAAGAAGCACTTGAACATGACGCATCTTCTTCTTCTTCTTGGCATTAATGTCCCCATTGGGACATAAAGGGTGTCCACGATGAAATTGCCATACACAAAATTGATTCGCAAAATTCGAGTTTTCATCCGATTGCCATCAAATTTTCAGGGGTTGAAAAATAACTATTAAACTTCATTTTACCATTTTACTTGTATTTTATTCACAGTCCATACGCAAATGCCCGCACCTTGGCCTTAACTCCGGCCATAAGATTCTGCACAATCTGTGAATCAACCGGTTTTTGCATGTGAACCCATACTTTCTGCAGTTCCTCGACTGTCTTCACTACCTTAGGCCGTTTATGAAGGTGCTGCTTCATGATCACCCAGTACTTCTTGATGGGGCGGAACTCCGGAGTGTTGGGAGGGTTGAACATTTTCGACACGAAATTAACCTTATTGTCCGCATACCTCTTCAGCACGTCCTTGGAGTAGTGGCATGAGGCCAAATCCGACCAGAAGTTTGTTGGGACATTGTGGGCCTTCAGGAGAGGAAACAGCCGCTTCTGGAGGCAATTTTTCATGTACACCTGTCCGTTCATCGTGTCCTGGGTCACGAAAGGTGCACTCCGCTTCCCGCACGTGCAGATGGCTTGCCAAACCAAGAATTTCTTCGCAAATTTGGACATCTTCTGAGTGTGGACATGCTCTGAAACGCTGAACTTATCCTTGGCCGTGAAAAACAGGTTGCCGGGCATCTATTTGAAGTCGGCCTTCACATATGTTTCGTCGTCCATGATGCAGCATTCAACTTTCGTCAGCATGTTGAGGTACAACTTCCTGGCACGGGTTTTGGCGGACTTGTTCTGCTTCTCGTCGCGATTAGGGTCATTTTGTACCTTGAACGTTCGAAGCCCAGCCTTAGTTTTGGCCTTCTGGACAAAACTTCGGCTTAGGTGCAGGTTCTTAGCCACATCCCGAACGGAGGCGTTCGGGTTTCAGTTGAAGGCCCCAACTACGCGGTTGTGATTTTTGGTGTTGTACGGAATACTTTTTCCTTCACTTCTGGGCTTCCGATCGGTGGTCAATCGTTTCTCAAACCGCTTAATCACACGCGACACCGTGAAATTCGCGATTCCCAACGTTTTAGCGAAGGAACGATGCGAGAGATCCTTGTTCTCGTGATGAATGCGCAAGATTTTATCACGCACGAACTATTTTTTCGACTCCATTTCCGCGAGTTTTGATTACAGGACTTTAAAACTTAGAGGATGTAAATAATGCACTATGAACTAAATCCACCCAAATTTTCATTAAATTCTACCCAACGGTTAAAAAGTTATAGCAATTTCATCGTGGACACCCTTTAGTCGGATACTCAGCGTAATGCTCTAAGAGCACTTCCACAGTTATTAACTGAAAGCTTTCTTTGCCAAAGTTGTCGTTTTCGCATTCGTATATCGTGTAACAGGTACGATGATACTCTATGCCCAGGGAAGTCAAGGAAATTTCCATTACGAAAAGATCCTGGACCGACCGGGATTCGAACCCATTCCAAAGTGAATAATCGTTCTTCACCCTATTGAACGTTTATATTCACGAGCTTATACTTTCGGATTGATTGATGATTCTCATAGTTGCGGGTGAAAAATAGTTTATTGGAAGTTAGAAAGATAAGATACAGTTTGTAACATGGCACACATAGAGAAAGATATATTAATGTCCTGGTGACTAATATTCAAGGCACTTGAGGCTGTCACCGTACTGCACATAACCGCAAGTTTGTAACATTTTTATAAACATTCTGTTTGGGGTCCACGTGTTTGATTTGAATGAATAATGTGAAAAATTACCTTTTTTTATTTCAGTAAACATTGATTCTTTGGAAGTCTGATATTTGTTGATTAGGTATCATCGTGGAAATTACTTTTTCGACAAACAAGCAAATGTTACATACATGCAATTATGAGTAGCGCATACTTTATGTCATCTCAATATTTCAATATTGTCTTACTATTTCTACAACAGTTTGGGAATTTTATCCATTACGTACCGTAAATTCGGGTGAAATTGATCAGTAGGGTGAAATTGATCACCGTGTCACTCGATTTTATTTCTTCCTAATGGAGCACAAATATCAATGTAACCTGCAGTAAATGAACCTTGTTTGACGTAAGTATTGTCAAATTGTGTGTTGCGTAGTTTTTTGCGTTAAAGAATGTGTATTTCTATGAAAATAATGAAAAATTCCAAAATCATGTTTGGTGCAGTGTTGACTAACATCTCTAAACTTCTAGTTCTAGACAAGGATTTGAACATGGTATAATCCTGAAAGTTTGTGAGGATAATTAAGATATATCCCCAAACCAGATTTCATAACCAAAACTCGTACCAATTCGCCCATTTGATTGAAATAATTGAATTTCTGTTAGATATCAGGAAATTCCTTAGGAAATTGCATACATTTAGGCGTTTTCTGTGGAATTCTTGAAATTTAATTATTAATTATTTCGATAAATATTGTATTGTTAAGAATTTAGCAAGCATATTCGGATTCCGGGAGCTCAAATTTATTATGTAGAGTTGTTTTGAAAACTAACAATTATCGCATTGATAAGTGATCAATTTCACCCCGAAATGACATCACCCGATTTTTTATTTTAGAGATATTTTTTAGCACTAAAATTACTTTTGGTAGAAAATTTCGGTACTAGAGCCAATGAGGCTCACCTTCGTACTTGTTTTTCCGCATTCAGTTGTTTGGCATTGCCAACATTATAGAAATCAGACAAGAAAAACCCTGAAAAATGATCAATTTCACCCGAAATTACGGTACTGAATTTGAAAATTACTGGCCATATTTTTGAGTAGTGTCTACCATACGAGGGATATTGGGTAGGAATAAATGAATAAATTATGACAAATTCAATTCTTGAAGGCTGAGCTTGTTATCATACTTTGATTTCAAAGATCTCATAGAACTGGAGACACAAAATTTCTCTTGGAATAACATGTCAATATCAGAGCTAGTTATTTGAAAAACAATTTAAAAACTTGTCGTTTTGTATTTTTTTTTTCTAAAAGTTATTTCAGAGATTTTATTTTGTTAATTTTTCAGTTAAGTTCAGTTTTCAAGTTAATCACCTGCACTTGAGATGGTTTTATATGTGGTATGAAAAGGCCAGCACCTACTACAAATTTGAAAAAGTCACTGGGATTGATCGTTTATTGCACTGCTGCACTATTTTAGATAAATGCCAATTGCCATAATGCACAGACAAACAGACGTAGCACTCTTATCGTATTTCATTTTACACAATTTTTACTGACGGGTTGAAATTGTAGTTGGTTTGAATGTGTTTGTCTATTTGTCCGTGGAGTAGAATTCAATGAATAAATGAAAAAAGTTTTTGTTTAGTCTGTTCCTTGCAAGCGAAGCCAAAAGTCGTCATCATAGGTAAACCGGAAAATCGTGTTTTGTCATCGTAGTCGTAATCCAAAAATCATTAGTCCGTTATACGAATGCAAAAAGTCAATTCTTCATCGCGTTAATCGTGAGGCAGTGTAAATTCAGATTATTAGTTTCTCTTAAAGTAAAAATTAAATGGTAGGGCAAACACCGGTTTGGACGTTTCCTACCGACATTTTTGGTGTGATTTGCTCCTGCTGGTTGCGGATTACCACATTACGGATGCAACCCTGGTAGGGTTCACGAGCCGTGAGACCTCGGATCTGAAATACGTAAGTAAAATAATTGTAGTTTAATGATTATAATTCATGATCAAATTGAAAAACCTACCCTCTGAAGATGAGGATGTCCTCCGAGGAACAGTGGTCTGGTGGTGTCCGTCGATCCAGATCGGGCATCTCCAATCGCCGGGTTGGAGCTGACGTCATTTACCTTGATGGTAATAACGTAGAACGACTTGATCGCCGTAATTGTACGCCACTGGCCGTCACACAGATTTTCACTTGGATCTGGTATGTACATAGCAGTGAACGGTTCATCTCCGTTGTTGACCGTTAAGCTGATGTTTCCATTGACCAGCTCCAGTACGAAGAAGGCACGTTTACCATGGACGGACATCAGCAAACCAGTCGTTGATCGTGGTTTGATATCCATGCTGACGGTTAACTCGGTGCCCACCTTGAATTTTTCTCTTAGTTTCACGAAACCACCTCCCTTGCCGAAGAACAATCCAGTCTCTATTTGTGAAGAGCATGGGATGGTTTGTGTTATGTTGGAAGGTGTACCAAGAGGTCTGTTGAACGCTTGAATATCCATGATGCAACCAACAAATTGGTCACGCTCTAAAATGTTTTTGTCTATCTTCAGATTAAGAGCAACATCCTCGTAATGTTCGCCACCAGAGACACCTCCAACAAAGAATGGAGCCTGAACTTGCATAGTTCTGGTATTACCTGCCGACTCTCCATGAACTTCATCTTCGCTATCGACGACCAATTTGCCCTTGTTATGGAAGCGTGAGAAGTGCACAGTGTGCCATTCATTGTCGTCATATCTTCGCTCTGAGCTGATATTAGCCGATCCGGAACCACAGTTGAACGAATGGAACACTTTTCCTTCCCGCAGATACAAAGCGATGAAATCGGTGTGTCGAGAATCAGCTGCATAGAACAGAACTCCTTCGGAGAATTCTGTTTTGAAGGAAAGTGAGAACTCGTATTGCTTCTTAATCTTCTGTGGAATTTCGTTGAACTCAATATGACTGAATGGTCCGGTACCAAAGCGGTAACCAGCATCAAAGTCAACGTCTTGGTCGGGTACGATTGGAAGTTTACATGTGGGTTCTGGTTTTTCGGGCGGTGGTCTAGGACGTTTGGTTGTGGTAGTTGAAGTTGTTGTAGACTGTGTTGTCGTGGCTGGCGTCATCGTAGTGATTTCATGCAGATCCGGCAATTCCTCTTTGTCTTCCCAGGTCTCCGTGGTATCTGGCTCAATTTCATTTTCTCTGTCTTCTGGTTTACGGTCATCAGTATCAATTCTCGATGTGAATACAACCGGTTCACTTCCTCCATCCGGATAGTATAGAGGAACTTCGCTCGGGCCGACAGCAAAGATGTCCTTCGAACATTGATCCAGAACAGCTGATTTCTTGTCCTTCAGATTCGCAAAGTTTACTATCTGTCCATTAACCGTAACATCTCGAATACATCCCCAGAAGTATGCTGGAGTAGCGATAGCATACTTTGGAGTAACGAAGTTCTTTGGTAAACCTCCAAAGTAAATCTCGCCGCTTACAATGTCCAATGGTCGAGGTTCTTCATCAGAAACAAATGGATCGCTGTCATCAACTACCAACGACCATCGATAGTTCTCTTGTGTTGCTGTAACAGCATGCCATTCACCGTCATTGTAGCGATGATTTCCAGTGGAAAGTTCTTTTCTCGAGCTTCTCAGAACCAATGCGCCATCCTCCAATGTCAATCCGAATGTTGCGCTTTGATCATCGTTTGCAGTGTAGAACAAAACTCCATAGGCTTGGTGTGTCTTGAACTTCATGTTAACCTGAAGGCCGTTGGCTGATGCAACTCCCGGTTGGCTTACGTATCCGAATTGGTGCGGTGGGAACGAGAGTAGTGATGAGAATTTCATTGGACATCCTGGACGTATATCCAAAGCCTTTTGATTAATACTCAAATCCACCTTAGTTCCCAAGATGTACACATCGTCGATGCATCCATCGAAGCCCTTTGTCGTCACCTCTGAGTGATTGATCTTGCCTGGATATCCACCGAAGAACATAGATTCGGATATCTTCAACGGTTCAACAGTTCTATCAGCCTGCGCGTTAGATGCCTCCTGATATACTACATTGCCATCAACTGTCAGTTTTCCAATAGCTCCATCCCGTTCTGCTGAAACAGTATGCCAAGCATCATCGTTGAAACCGTGACCAGAACCAATTGTTACAATTTCTGCATGTTGACCAAGTTTGAACTGGAAGACAATTCGTCCATCCTTCATCTCAATTGAAATGAAATGTCTATTTCTACCAGCATAGAATAGCAAGCCATCTTGCGAATCTTGAGTTGCCTTGAATCTGAACTGAATGTGTGAACGGTGCTTAAACGAATATGACTTTGCATCCACCATAACATATCCATTACCACCGAAACGGAATCCTGTTGTTGGCTTATCCTCATCCAGCAGCTTATCTCGCTCTCTTCCTCCTTGTACGTTTTGTGCTTGTACAAAGTTCCATAGCCCAACGTGTTCTCCTCCAACTTGCAAGTCTTGAATTTGTCCATCGAATCCACCTGATTTAACATCATTGGGCATATTGTACTCTGGTGGATACCCTCCAACGAATAGTTTACTGTTCTGATCTACGTTGAACACATTGTAAGCCCCCGGAAGAGTCTGCTCTTTAGGATGGATCATCTCTGTTCCATTCTCTAGCTCTTCTCGGATAGTTAGTTTGACATTGTTTCCGCTTCGATCAATAATAGCCTGATACCATTTATCATCTGCTACGTATTTTGGATTGATCACCTTCTCTGGATCATTACCCAAGTCGATGGACAAAACTGGATAACCATTTTCAATTTCCAAAGCCATGTAATCATCACGTGAACTCTTCTTTGCATCCGGTTTCACTTCGTTACCCAAATATAATAGGAAGCCTTCCGGTTTGTTTGTCTTGAAATAGGCCGATACGGTTGAGTTGGAAGCCATTTGAGAAAGTACCTCTGGAGGTTTAACCTCCAATGTGGTGTTTGGATGGAACGTCATACCAAATTTGATGCTGTTGGCCAAAGATCTTGCACTAGCTATTTGTTTCTTGAGTGATTCCAAACGATCGCCAATGTCGCTCACCATTGAATCTATCATGTCTTGTTTCTGTTCCACTTCGTCCACCATCATTGAAACTTTCGGAATCATGTTCTTATACTGGTCAATCTGACTTGCGGCCATCTGGATACTTTTGTTAGTTCTATCGATTTCCTGTGGAAGTTGTCTAGCCAAGTACGAGCTCTTCGGTAGATCCGTTATGATTGGATCCAAGATTTTGATAGCATTTTGTGAATTTTCCTGGGCATCAATTGCCTGATCTCTAGCATTTTCCCAGTTATTTGTGTGAGATTCTTCTGGAATGCCGTCAAGAGACTGATTGATTGAGTACAATACATCATCGCTGTCTTTATTGGACGTCATTATATGATCTACAGTTCCAACAGACTTGTTGATGTGTGGTTCCAATTCGGACTGCAGGGAGAGCAATGATTTCATAGCATCGTTAAGCAACTCGCGTGAGTCACTGTCCGATTCTCCAGCACGTTCATCAACTCCCTTTGTCAATTCTGTAACATTCTGTGCCAGAACGTCAGCTTGATCTGCGTTCACTTTTGCTTCGTTAACTGCATCAACGATCTTGGAGTATGCCGTAGCCGCCTTCAAAGCAGTTTCAGAGTTTGCTGTCACATTAGAATAGTTAGCTGTTAGACGGGAGGCTTCATCCTTCAAGTTTGCGGCATAGTCCTTGGCAGTATCAATCTTCGGAACAAGATCCTGATACTCTCTGTCATTTTCGGGCAACTCTTGATCTACTTTACTGTTGAGTTGCTTCAGTTCAGAGTTGGCATGATCCAGCTCGGTGTGAGTTGTGAAAATATCCAGGCTTATCTTGGAGGAATCATCCAGCAGATTCTTAGCATTTTCAATGTTATCCTTAGCTTCCTTGTGCTGAGCGGCAACAGTTTCAAACTTAGAATCCAAAGCGCCATTGTTCTTGTTGTTCAACTTGGCTGTTGCACGACTTTCTTCTTCAATTTTAAGACTCCAGTTGTACAAATCCTCCAACTTAACATCGAATTCCCCAATGCTGTGCATGAGCTTGTTAAGCCTTTCCTGTTGACTGTGGACAGGAAGAGCAAACTCTTCTACCTTCGCAAGTAATTCAGTAGCGTTTTCTAGTTGAACGTTCAGACTTCCAGGGGTAGCTGAATACTGTTTGATCAGTTGAAGATAGTTGAGAGCTTCTGCATGGGCCTGCTCCAGTTTGTGAGTTTCGGACTTACCCAAGTTTTCAGCCAATTTCTCAACTTCGGAGATTGTGTTTCGAGTATTGATGTTCACAAACCGACATGAATCTAAAATGTCAGAAGATCCCTTCAACAAATCTCCGCTCTTTGATGATAGATCATTAACATCAGAATATTGAATGCGACGATCTAGGTTCTTTACATCCATCTCTAATGCTTCTACTTCTTGTCTTGGTGGATTAAGATTAACTCCATGTGGGTCTAGTTTTCGAACAGCGGGCTCGATCTCATCTACCAGATCATCGAAGTATTTCAATTTCTGAGATGTGTAATAATCATCTGCAACAGTTTTAATGTCTTGCAGGACCGGGTCGATAATTTCTTTCAGCTCATCAGTCACATCCAACAAAGCATGATGACATCCATCGCACTCCTGGCAGCCTGTGTCAGGGATCAATACCCAACGATACGGGCAAGAATCACACTTCTCCCCAACAACTCCAGACAAACACTCACATTGTCCAGTCAGTGCATTACATCCCAAACCTCTGGAGTAATCCGTGTTACAGGAACATGGTTGACACCCATCTTCAGTATAAT